>NW_022436962.1:9242944-9341916 GCF_009761245.1 Sapajus apella | reverse complement strand
ATACACATGAGACAGGTAGGGTTTGTCCCAAGAGCAAAACAGTCTGTGTGAGTCAACATACTGAGAGACTAAAGGAAAAACTATTGGATTTGAAAAAGGTTTAATACCTATTATCAAACCTAATGCATTAAAAAATTAGAAGGAAATGATTTACTTGACAAAGGTTACAAATAGGTTAAGTGGTTGAGTTTTTAGTGTTTTAAGTCAATTAGCGATTAAAACTAGTTCTTGGGGAGGGGTAATCCCAGCACAACAAAAGAAGCCCTGGGTATCAGGAAACAGATTTCAGCTGCTTCTAGGTTTATATAATGGAGATGTTGAATTCCACTGGAGTAACAGTACCTTGCAGTTACAAAGTATTTTACAGTTTTTCAAGCTTTTTCTCACTGGCTTCTTCCAGCCCAAAAAACACCATTAGTTAAGAAATAGAAAGCTAATTTTGAATAAACGATTTTGCTTTTTGGGGTTTTTTGGCCTGTTTTTCTCAAAAACGTAACAAAGTCACCATACTCTGTAACTCTGGGATACTGTGCCTATTGTAGTCTACGTGAATGTTGTCCCTCTAGAGTTATATGATTTGCAGTCTGCATAGCCAAATGGATTACTTTGCAAATGAACTTAAAAGTATTGAGCATGCTGAAAAGTGTTGAATTTGCATTTTTAAAACAATTCTTAGCTGTAAAGAGGAATGTGACCTTACTCTATATTCAGAAGTAGCTTTTTGGATTGTTGAGATTGGAGACTGTACCTAGGAGCCTCGCATGTTGTACACAATAGGAGGAAACATTTAGCACAAGACCACTTTGGTCAAACTGGGCATTCCTTTGTTTTTTGGGAAAAGTTTATTGCTGTCTAGATTGTAGAAAGTCATATTGATCATTAGAGTTATATTGCCATGTTTCAAAAGAACTGGTATTTAAATGGTCATAATTATAGGTGTTTGAAACACTTTAAATGAAGAGATCACAGGCTGCTTAAGAGTGTTTCAGCTAGGTATTATCTATTATTTGAATTGTGTTATCTGTTTAGTTATGTGCTAAGCAAAGTGATCTTCAGGGAGATTTCTTTTCCAGCTCCCTTTTGTTGGAGTGTTCTGGGTCACAATAAAATGACTTAGAAAATGAACTACTCAAGAAACTAAATATCAGCTCCACTGAAAAAGTCCATCCTGCTGTTTCTCATGCTGGGGTAACAGGGCTGCCTGTCTTCCAAGGACTTGATGCAGCACTAGAGATTGATAACCCCTCTTACTTGAGTGACTACTGCTTTCTTACAGAGAAACTTGATTCTGTAAAATCAGAGACTATCAGAAACTTTACTGTTTGGAATTATATCAGTAAAAATGAAACGTCATACTTTTGTCAGAAAGACCTAAGTCATTTTGACACAGAACTAGCCTTGATTTACAGCTTCAGAGCTTTGAATAAGGGGTTGTTAAACAGAAAGCAATGCATCTATCTTAACTTCTTTCCCAGGAAATAGGACCTTAGTTCCACTCTGCAGTCCAGACCTGATGTTGATCCCTTTAACACAGTTCTGTGCTTTTGGTCTATCAAGACACTGCTTCATTTATCTTAGTCCTACCCTTCCCCAAAATTCTGTAACTTTTTCTATTACATAAGATGCTCCACACTTCTCTCCTGTGCTTGTCCTTCATTGTATTGAGTCAATAAAACTAACTTTGTCAGGCTACAGTTTTGTTCCTAGAGATCGAGTTAGACAGTTTGGAAGATACGACCGAGGTTTCCAAGACCATGGGACTCTACTTAGTAATTGCACATCTGAGACCCCTTCAGCCTCACACATTGGAGGCTTCTCTGTCCCTAGTTGCATAGGTTTTACACCAAACTTCCATTGGGAAAAATCTAACCTAGCCGACATTATTTATCAAATACTGTATCTTATGCTCATTGAAATTTGTGTGTGACTTTAAAACATCTTCCCATATGGTGAAACTGAACATGGTAAGTTGTAAAAGTAACTTGAGTCTTGGAAATAAGGAGTGCCTTATGAGAGTTAATACTTATTCATGGGGCTAAAGCATTAACAAGTTGATTTAAAAAATTATAATGTATGTTTATATTTAGTAGGAGATTGTGACATTTATCTAATAAATGTGTCTGGCTCATCACTCAGAACACCTTTACTCCCATTTTCTGCAGAAATTAGAGACCGAGGCCATTTGAAAAAATTAGATTTTTTCTATAATTTTCTTGGGGATTTTTTTATTTTTGCTTTCTCATATCTTGTGGCTTTGTTGTGGATTTTATATTTATTTATTTTTCTTTCTTTTCTTTTTTTTTTGAGACAGTTTTGCTCTTGTCACCCAGGCTGTAATGTGATGGTGCGATCTGGGCTCACTGCAACCTCTGCTCCCCAGGTTCAAGCTATTCTCAGCCTCCCAAGTAGCTGGGATTACAGGCACCTGACACCATGCCCAGCTAATTTTTGTATTTTTAGCAGAGACAGGGTTTCGCCATGTTGGCCAGGCTGGTCTGGAACTCGTGACCTCAGGTGATCCACCCACCTCGGCCTCCCAAAGTGCTGGGATTACAGGCATGAGCCACCATGCCCATCCTATTTTACTCATTTTTTTTTGAGACAGGATCTCAATCCGTCACTCAGGCTGGAGTGCAGTGGCCCAACCTCAATGCAACCTCAGCCGCTTGGGCTTAAGCAATCCTGCCCCCTCATTCTCCTGAGTAGCGGGGACTAACAGGTGTACACCACCATGCCCAGCTAACTTTTTTTTTTTTTTTTTTGTATTTTTAGTAGAGATAGGGTGTCACCCCGGCTGGTCTCCAACTCCTGGGCTCAAGCATTCCTGCCTCCTCAGCCTCCCAGAGTACTGGGATTACAGGCGTGAGCTACCATGCCCGGGGGGATTTTATATTTAAAATTGTAAATAGGATGGGCCATGTGTGATGGCTTATGCCTATTATCCCAGCACTTTGGGAGGCCGAGGCAAGTGGATTGCCTGAGTCCAGGAGTTTGAGACCAGCCTGGCCAACATGGTGAAATCCCATCTCTACTAAAAATACAAAAAGGTTAGCTGGGTGTGGTGGCACACAACTATAATCCCAGCTACTGGGGAGGCTGAGGCAGGAGAATTCCTGGAAACTGGGAGGCAGAGTTTGCAGTGAACCAACATCATGCTGCTGCACTCCAACCCAGACAATGGGGAGACTCACAAAAAATGAAATTTATTTAATTTTCATTAAAATTAAATAATTTTATTTAATGATTTTTCTTTAAACAGGATGATATAAAATACAGTTAAAACAATGTATTTTAGGCAAAAGGAACTTGAAGGTCAAGATAAGTGAAGCTGTTCTAAGAAATTACCCAGAGTTGGCTGACACAGTGGCTCACACCTGTAATCCCAACACTTTGGGAGGCCGAGGAGGTCGGATCGCATGAGTCAAGGAATTCACGACTAGCCTGGGCAGTAGGGAGACCTCATCTCTACAAATTTAAAATCAGCCAGACATGGTGTTGCATAACTGTAGTCCTGGCTACTCAGAAGCCTGAGGCAGGAGGATTGCTTGAGCCCAGGAGTTTGAACTAACTTTGGCAACATGCCAAAACCCCATTCATACCAAAAACAAAAAAAAAAAAAAAAAAAGAAAGAAAGAAAAAAATCAGCCAAGCATGGTGGCCAGTGCCTGTAGTCCCAGCTACTGGGGTGTGGGAGGATCACTTGACCCTGGAAGGTCCAGGCTGCTATTAGGTGTGATTGTGCTTCGTTACTCCAGCCTAGGCAACTCAGTGAGACCCTGTTTTCAAAAAAAAAAAAAGTTACTCTGAGTTGTGTTCAGGCA
The DNA here is from genome assembly GCF_009761245.1 of Sapajus apella. NCBI lineage: Eukaryota > Metazoa > Chordata > Mammalia > Primates > Cebidae > Sapajus > Sapajus apella. The sequence goes on along the minus strand of NW_022436962.1, from coordinate 9,338,095 downwards.
TTCTGTCCTCAATATTTTTATATGCTGAGAAAATCTTGCATGTGAGATTTTTAAATCATCTTTGTGGGTAGAATGGAAAGAGGTAATGTTTCAAATTTTAAAGCGAAGGCAGCAGTACTTGGTGTGCAACAACTTTAATTGCACCAGTTCTTTGGCAGAATTAGATTTGTAAAGACTTAGAAAAGGAAAGTTTGAGAAGCTGCATCACCAGTGACATGTGTGGATTATAAGGTTGGAAGTACTTAGGTTGGAAAATTGAACACTTAATGGCTTGTAGTCAAGTTACTTGGTGTTTTGAGCATTCTTTTCCTCAGAATTAATTACTTGTGGCATTAGGGTGAGAATTAAATGACAGTTTAGGTAAAGTAACTAGTACATTTCAAATATCTGAAGTAACTGCTGTTATGATTATTAATGAAAGTCATTGCAGATTCACACACAAGAAAAGGTCATATAGATCAGCAGTCTTCATAATGTTTGGTTTTGGAGATATCTTAAACGTTTGATGTAAATTTTATGTAGTCATTTATTTGAGACAGGTTCTCCCTCTGTCAATCTGGCCAGAGTGCAGTGTCGTGATCTAGGCTCACTAAACCTTCGACTTCTGGGTTCAAGTTACTCTGTCACCTCAACCCCTACAGTGGCTGGGACTACAGGCACACGCCACCACACCCAGCTTTTTGTCCATTTGTTTTTTTGTAGAGATGGAGTTTCTCCATGATGCCTAGGCTGATCTCTGATCTCGAATTTATGGGCTGAAGTGATCTGCCCACCTCAGCCTCCCACAGTGCTGGGATTACAGGTGTGGACCACCACACCTGCTTCAAATTTTAAGTATAATTTTGGGCCAGGTATGGTGGTTTAGGCCTGTAATCTCAGCAGGATGGAAAGACTGCATGAGCCCAGGAGTTGGAGACCAGCCTGGGCAACCTGTCTACAGCATGTCTCTGGGCATGGTAGTGTGCACCTGTAGTCCTAGGTACTCTGGAGGCTGCAGTGAGCCACTGCACTCCAGCCTGGGTGACAGAGTAAGAACCTGTCATTTAAGATAAATAGGCTGGGCATGGTGGCTCACACTGGCAATCCTAGCACCTAGTGAGGCAGGTGGATCACTTGAGGTCAGGAGTTTGAGACCAGGCTGGCCAACATAAAACCCCATCTTTACTAAAAATACAAAAAAAAATAGCTGGGCATGGTGGCAGGTGACTGTAGTCTCAGCTACTGGGGAGGTTGAGACAGGAGAATTGCTTGAACCTGGGAGGCAGAGGTTGCAGTGAGCTGAGATCACGCCACTGCACTCCAGCCTGGGTGACAAAGTGAGACTCCATCTCAAAAAAAATAATTTAAAAATACATAATTTTTTAGTTAAAAGTTTACCAGTTTCCTTTAATGTGGAATTTTCAAAGCTTTTCACATTAAAATTCACTTTGGGACGGGTGCGGTGGCTCAGGCCTGTAATCCTAGCACTTTGGGAGGCCGAGGTGGGTGGATCACCTGAGGTCAGGAGTTCAAGACCAGACTGGCCAACATAGTGGAACCCCATCTTAAAAAAAATAAAAATAAAAAATTCACTTTGAATGTTTATTGGGGTGGTAATATTGATATCTCATTGATAATTACCAGAAAGCCATTAGAAAACCTATTTGGCAGAACACAAGTTGGACAATTATGCAATAAGATAATTTTAAAAATATAAGAAATGTATATCTATAAAATATTTTTGATTAGCTGTGTTTAATTTTATGTTTCCTGGGAAGATTTTGTTTGAGCAAAAAGTGTTTACTGCTAAAAAGTTTAAAGGTCACTGATTTAAATGAACTAATTTCCTTTTTTAAAAAGTTTATTAGAGCAAAAGAATTCTTTGAAAATACCAAGTTTTTATTTCAACAAGGATTTTGACAGCTTCACATAAGGTCCTTGTAAGATGGAGAAATATGGGCAAAGTGATAGTTCAGTGTGAGGGACTTTGACTGGGCAGCCTTACCCAGAAAGGGCTGACAAATAGATTGTTCTCCTGGAAGACTGTTTCCACTGATGACTGAAAGGTTCTGTTCTTGGCATATCTTCTAATTAATGATACGGATGAGGACACTGATGGTGTACTGATTAAATTTGCAGATGATAATGAAGTTGGGGAGATAAATAATATGTTGAAATGGTAGGATCAGGATACCAAATGATCTTAGATTATGGAAAAGGAGGTTTTAGTCATTGGAATTACAATACGTAGCAGACTGAATGATGGAACAGTCCAAAAGGGAACTGAAATCTTAGGTTGTATTGAAGTATAGCATTAGAATAGGAAGAAGAGAGTCATAATCCTGGTCTGCTCCTCATTTCCCATTTTTTAAAAACCATATTATATTTCATTCTGGGCACTGCTTTAATATTTACTAAATCCAAGGTGGTATGGAGGAAAGCAGCTAGAGCATGAAGAGAGTACTTGAAATATGAGGAACTGTTAAAAAGGAACCCTAGTATTTAGCTTCAAAGAGAAAGTGGGAATAGTCATATAAATTCAAGGAATGCTCTGACGAGGAGGGGTTAGATTTAGACCATGGTAATCCCAGGAGGTAGAACTAGATAGGACCGGTTGAGTGGACATTAGAGGCAGATTCATCTCATTTTAAAGAACTATTTATTATTGGAATTTTCTTAGCATAGGCTGCCTTGGAGATCATGAGAGTTTCTCAGTCATTCCCTTCCAGGGGTATTTGTTGACAGGATACAAGCTAAAGGTTGAGTTAGATTGTCTAGGGTCCAGTAGCTCTACTGCATATAATATTCTTGGTACCACCATATCTCCCACCCCCACTACCATCAAACTTTGATAGGTTTTATGAATGCTTTAAACTTAAAAAATGAGCCAGGGGCAGTGGCTCACGCCTATAATCCCAGCACTTCGGGAGGCTGAGGTGGGCCGATCACAAGGTCAGGAGTTCAAGACCAGCATGGCCAACATGGTGAAAGCCCACCTACACAAAAACTACAAAAATTGGCCAGGCATGGTGTCACACACCTGTGGTCCCAGCTATTTGGGAGGCTGAGGCAGGAGAATCACTTGAACCTGGGAGGCGGAGGTTGCAGTGAGCCAAGATTGCACTACTGCACTCCAGCCTGGGTGACAGGGCAAGGCTCTGTCTCAAAAAAAAAAAAAAAAAAAAAAAAGATTGAAAATTTTTTGGCCTAAATGGTAACCTGAAAACTTTGCCGTAAATTCAGAAATAAAAATAAGGAGGGCTGAATGTGGTGGCATATGCTTGTAATCCCAGCACTTTGAGAGGCTGAGGAGGGAGGATCACTTTAGGCTAGGAGTTCAAGACCAGCCTAGGAAACAGCAAGACTTGGTCTCTACAAAAAAAATTCATTATTTAACTAGCTGTTATGACACACACCTGTAGCCTCAACTCCCCAGGAGTCTGAGGTGGGAGAATTGCTTGAATCCAGGAGTTTGAGGCTGTAGTAAGCTGTGATCACACCACTGCACTCCAGCCTGGGCGACAGAGCATACCTTGTCTAAAAAAAAAAAAAAAAAATATATATATATATATATATATATATATGTATTGCATTTTAGTGAAATGAACAAGAAAACAAAGACAGTCTAACTGATATTAGACCCAGTACTCTTAAGACTTACATATTTTGAAAGAATTATATCCAAATAAGAGTTAATTATGTGTTCAAAATTACAGTGGTGTTCTGGGTGGGACAAGTTAATACTTATAATAATAGCTATTACTGATAATTGTATACCTTGCATAAATGTTCTTAAATGTTCTCAACGCTTTTGAGAGGGATTGTTGTTCCTCTTTTCCAGATGAGATTGAAGTTCAGTGAGGGGAAGTAACTTGCTTGAGGATATACAACTTGTAAGAGTCAGGATTCAAATTCAAGAATCTGGTTTTTGTTTTTTTTTTTTTTTTGGGGGGGGGGACGGAGTTTCGCTCTTGTTACCCAGGCTGGAGTGCAATGGCGCGATCTCGGCTCACCGCAACCTCCGCCTCCTGGGTTCAGGCAATTCTCCTGCCTCAGCCTCCTGAGTAGCTGGGATTACAGGCACGCACCACCATGCCCAGCTAATTTTTTGTATTTTTAGTAGAGACGGGGTTTCACCGTGTTGACCAGGATAGCCTCGATCTCTTGACCTCGTGATCCACCCGCCTCGGCCTCCCAAAGTGCTGGGATTACAGGTTTGAGCCACTGCGCCCGGCCCGAATCTGTGTTTTTAAACTCTGTGCTGTATTGAAATTTTATGCTATCCTCCAGTTCTAGTTATTGATACTCATTTTACACTGAAGAGTTAATTTAGCTTTGGCATTTAACTTAATACAATCATGTGTCACATAGCACCAGGGATACATTCTCAGAACTGCATTTTTAGGTGATTTACAAACCTTATAGCATGTATTTCCACAAACCCAGATGGTACAGTCTTCTGCACACCCAGGCTGTATGGTATAGCCTATTGCTCCTAGATTACAAACTTTTATAGCATGTTATACTGTACTGAATACTGTAGATAACTGTAACACAATGGTAGATATTTATATATCTAAACATAGAAAAATAAAGTAAAAATATGGTATAATAATCTCATGAGACCATCATCATATATGCAGTTTGCCATAATGCCATTATGTAGCACATGACTATATTTTGAGGAAATTAGAATGTTTTTTTGTTTTTACCTAGAAATAGAACCTCCCATTCCCTGGGACTTAAATATTCTTAAGTGCTGGATTTCTGTCCTGTCATCTCATTAGGAACAAATTCATCAAAAATATATTTCAACCCTAGACAAAGCAAGTCTCTAAATGGTAGAAAGTCTCACCCTGTCCCCTAGACTGGACAACAGTAGCACAATCTCAGCTCACTGCAGCTTCCATCTCCTGGGTTCAAGCGGTTCAAGCGATTCTTGTGCACCAGTCTCCCGAGTAGCTGGGATTACAGGTGACCACCACCTCGCCCTGCTAATTTTTAAAGTCATTATGAGTCATGAATGGCCCTTGTTATCACAGATCTTTTATTTATTAAATTATTTTATCTTTTCCCTCTTATAGCATTTATGGATGACTGTACTTTTTTCTGATTGGTTGCCCTTAATAAGGCAGAATTGCTTCTGTGTTCATATTTTGCTTTATACTGATATTATAGTTTTTGTGATAAATGGCAATATATGAGATAATTCTGGCTGTTTTCAGATCATTGAAAGTTAAAATATTTCATATTTCAATGGAAGGGACAGTCTTTCAATTTAATTTTGAAATTTAATTTTTTATGTAATGCCAATATAGTCTACATGGCATTTCTCTAGTTCTCTTTGTTGAAAAATAGGATAGACAAAAATGTACTAAATAAAGAGTATCCTTTTTAATGTCTTAGATTTAAAATAACAAGTTACAGGCCAGGCTCAGTGCTTCACACCTGTAATCCCAGCACTTTGTGAGATTAAGGCGAGAGGATTGTTTGAGGCCAGAAGTTTGAGACCAGCCTGGGAAATAGTAAGACCCCATCTCTACAAAAAAAATTTTTAAAAATTAGCCAGGCATGTTGGCTGTGTGCCTGTCTGTAGTTCCAGAAGCTAAGGTGGGAGGATCACTTGAGCTCAGGAGTTGGAGGCTGCAGTGAGCTATGATTGTACAAACAAGACCCTGTCTCCATGGATGGATGGATGATGGGTAGGTAGGTCTGTCTAGATAGATATATAGGGTAGAAGGAGGAGACTGAGTTTTCCTCTATTGTGAAGGGCAGTTAAGTTTTAATGATAAATGCCACGAAAAAAACGATATTAGGATCATTTGCAGTGACCATTTTCTGTATTATATTTTAATATAATGCCTGCCATTATATTTAATTTACATTATTTATTTTATCATTTAAGTTATTATTTAAACTTACTTAATTTTATAGAGTATCTTTTAGCTCTGTCAAGCACCTTAGGTTATCAGTTCTAACAGAGGAAGAACTAAGGTCCAGATAAATTAAATAATTTTCTTGAAGTCCTAGAACCAGAATCCAGGATTCCTAGTACAAAGATTCTGTACTAATAACTTTCTGGAGTGTTTCTGGTGATAGACTAAGAAGTAGCTATTGTTAGCAAAGTTAAAGCTCTTTATGTCGAACCCCCATTTAATATGATTGCTAAAGCTACCCAGTACCTTTACTACCGATTTCACACCAAAGCCCTAAAGTAGCTAACGTGTTTTCTCATTTTAAAAGTTACATATGCTCAATTTATTCATTTGTTCTTCATATGTTATACTGTGTACCATTCTGGTTGTCCACCCTTACATAGTCTCAGGATATATCCATTCCTATGTGGCACCCAGAAACTGGGTAATAATACGTTAGTTGCCAGCCCACAAGCATGGGATGAGCTAGAATTATACCTACAAGTTTGGAACCTGAATTTTAATTATTAGAAGATAAGATTTAAGATATCCTCTTCTGGATACCTTCCTTCCCCTGGTTCTGTGACCCATTTCTTTTGCGTTACGATCATCATACTATTTTTCATGGCATTTGTGATTAAAAATCACGTGGCTAACATGGCAGGCATTTCCCTGTTAGCCTCAAAATACTGGATTTTTTCATAGTCATAGTTTTAAGAAAGAAAATATATTTTTATTGATAAAATATGCTTAGCATAAAATTTACCGTCTTAACCATTTTTGAGTGTATAGTTCAGTACTGTTAAGTACTTGACATTGGTGTAAAGAATTCAGTCCTGCAAAACTGAAACTAAACCCATTAAACAACAGCTCCTCATCCCCACTCTTCCAGCCCCTGGCCACCCCACTCTACTTTCTGTCTGAATTCAACTACTCTAGGTCCCTCATGTAGATGGAATTAATAGTCAAACTTAAAGTTAATTTTCCTAATAGTATGGTATCTTTGGTAATATAAACAGCTTCTAATAATAAAATATGTAGTTGAAGTATATTTTATAGCTTTGATAAACTAAAGAAAAACAGAAGGCAGAGCTCCATAAGAGCCTTGTTTTTTCTCTTTCTAATGCTGAGTCTGTAACTATATCTTCCTCTACATACAAGCTTACGCCTTTTTTCTCCAGAATTCACCCCATCCACATATTATTAAACTAGAAGGTAGACCAGTGTTTGCATTCAGACCATCCTGTCTTTGAATTGAAATGGTGTCTTAATCTATACAACTAAGAATATCTCTCTGTTCAGGTTTAAGTATAGTTTTTTCTTTTCTTTTCTTTTCTTTTTGGGCAACAGAGTCTCAGTCTGTCACCCAGGCTAGAATACAGTGGCACGATCTTGGCTCACTGCAACCTCTGCCTCCTTGGTTCAAGCAATTTTCCTGTCTCAGCCTCCTGAGTAGCTGAGAGTACAGGCACGCGCCACCACACCCAGCTAATTTTTCTATTTTTTTAGTAGAGATGGGGTTTCACCATGTTGGTCAGGATGGTCTCGATCTCTTGACCTCATGATCTGCCCGCCTCAGCCTCCCAAAGGGCTGTGATTATAGGCATGAGCCATTGCACCCAGCCTTCTCTTAATTTTTTAAGTTCACTTGATCGATTTAGGCCTACAGTAGCAGTGGAGTTTTAAATCTAAGGCTCTTTTGCCAGCTAGGCTGTTTGGGTACTAACATGGAGGTTTATATATATATATCTCTAGAGAAGGAATATTAAACTTTTAGATTTAGAATGCAAAGTACCAAAATAGAAATGAAGATTTGTTTGAGATGTTAAAGATACCTTACTTGATAGGGAGCACTTAAAATCATTAAGAGTCAAATAGATTCTGCAAATATTCTCACTGTTTTGATTTTGTAATAAAGCATCTTTTGACCAGACCAATGAATTTTTTTCCTTCCCCTTCTGTATAAGGCTTAACATTACCATAATTTTTTGTGTATTATAATGTAACTATACTATACCTAAAAATTGCTTTTGCCTTGAAAAGCTTAGTAATAACCTTGTTTATCAAAAGCTTAGTAATAACCTTGTTTATCAAGTATACATATACATATATTTGTGTACCTGTGTAAAATAACATTTACAGTGATGGCTTATAAATATGGTATCTGAATATAATGAATATATAGGTACATGGTGATTTGGCTTATTTTGCTATTTTATGTATACTTATTTTGAGAGATCGGAGATTGTTTTGGAGAAAAGAATGGAATTTGAATTGTCACTGAGATGAGCAGTATGAGAATTGTAGTTTGACATACTTATGGTTTAAGCTATGCTTTCTTGTAACAGAATATGAAGTACTTTGACTTAAGTGGGGGCCCTTAAAAAATAATTTTCGGCTGGGTACAGTGGCTCATGCCTGTAATCCCAGCACTTTGGGATCCTGAGGCAGGATAATGGCCTGAGCTCAGGAGTTTGAGACCAGCCTGGGCAACATAGGGAGACACTGTCTCTACAAAAAATTAAAATAAATAGCCAGCATGTGTCTGTAGTTCCAGCTACTTGGGAGGCTGGGGCAGGAGAATTACTTGGGCCCAGCAGGTCAAGACTGTAGTGAGCCATGATTGTGTCACTGCTTTTCAGCCTAGGCGACAGAGTGAGACCCTGTCTCAAAAAATTAACTAATTAATTTTCAAAGAGCTAGTTTAGTTCTGTTTATGAAAGAGAAATGTGTTCTGATGTCTTCGAAAAATCTTACAGTTTTATGATTTTAATTAGAGTCTCTTCTTTCTACAGAAATAGGAAGGTTGTTGATTACTCACAGTTTCAGGAATCTGATGATGCAGGTAAGTTTTGTGGTTTCAACAAATTTTAAGTCGGACTGACCCGTGGAGGTTACTTTCATCAAGCTTTTGGAATAAGTTTTACTTTTTTATTTTCAGAGTATTTACCGAAACTGTATCATGATCTGCATCAACCAAAGCAAAAGTTGAACTTACATGGATTTTAACTTTTCCTTCATTGATAATAAACATTAAACAGTTTTTTTCTTACCTGGTTTTGGAGTCCAAAGTTTAAATGTCCAGTAATTCCGATATAGTGTTCATTACTTAAAATACCTTCGGCTGGGTGTAGTGGCTTATGCCTGTAATCCAAGCACTTTGGGAGGCCGAGGAGGGCAGACCACTTGAGGTCGGGAGTTCCAGACCAGCCTGGCCAACATGGTGAAACCCATCACTACTAAAAATACAAAAATTAGCCAGGCGTGGTGGCATGCGCCTGTAATCCCAGCTGCTCGGGAGGCTGAGGCAGGAGAATCACTTGAGCCCAGAAAAATAATCCACTACAGGGCAGGCGCAGTGGTTCACACCTATGATCTCAGCACTTTAGGGGCAAAAAAACCCTGCTATTATTACAATAAAACTTGTGCTTTGTGATATGTTTTTACATAATCAGCTAAGATGAGAGTCTGTTTTGTGAAACAATTTTGATTTGTGAACTAATCCATCTTAGAATGAGTGTTGTAGCTAATTCTTAGCCATAAGAGATTTTTTTAGAGCTGTCTCCTTAATCTCATTACTTTCCAGATATGTTTACTGTTTTTTCTTCTTTCTTTCTTTTTAATCTAACTTTTCTTTATAAAGATAATATCCACCCTTTGGGAAGACTTAGAAAATGCTGAAAGATATAAAGAAGAGTAAAAAAAGTAATATGTAGCACTAATATTTATAAAATGCTTGCTACATGTCAGGAATTGTTTCAAATGTTTGTATTTAATAATTCCTTACAATCATTCGTTAATATGGGATGTCCTATTATTATTTCTGTTTTGAGTATTTTTCTTATGCTATTAAAAGGTATTTGAAAAATTCCTATCAGTGGTCATGTAATATCCCATAATGGAATTTATAATGTTTCTAACCATTTAATAACATCGCGCGCGCGCGCGTGTGTGTGTATGTACATAAATGGTGCAGTAAACAGCTTTGGAAATAATTTCCTTTTAAGAGAGAGTCATTTTCGTTAGTTTTATAGGGCTTTTGAAATTGGAGATACTTTCTTCAAAGGCAAGAGTATCTTATATTTAATACTTTAAAAGTAATTTGCTTAGTAATAGTAATTGTGTTTACTTCCTAAAATGTTTGTAATGTAATCGTAATCTGATAATTTTCAAATAAGTGTGAAGATGTTGAAATCAAAAGGGGAGGGTATAAAATGATAGAAGGTTAGCTATAGATAGATGAAATATATACATGAGGACTAGAGGGTAATATGGAAAAATGAAATTAATGTGGTAGGACTGGGTGGGAAATAATTGTAGTGTTTTTAAAAATGAAAGAAACTATTTGGGAAATCCTGCTCCTCTCACCATTTAAACAGCATGAAAGATAATTATTTCAGTAAATATATATAGTGGTGATTTTAACGTGTAAAAATCATAGTTAATTAAATTTGAAAACACTGTTTAGATGAAGATTATGGAAGAGATTCGGGCCCTCCCACTAAGAAAATTCGATCATCTCCCCGAGAAGCTAAAAATAAGAGGCGATCTGGAAAGAATTCACAGGAAGATAGGTAAGAGGCGTTGTTTTTCTGTTCCCACTTATATTGTCACCACTCTGAGATGAGACCACCACTCTGATCTCTAAATTATTGAAATCTCATATACTTTTGAAAAGTACTTACTGTCCACTTAATATTTTGCATATTTCATATTATCTCAGGCTGTGCTTGAGGATGTAATTCGTTAGCTATCTAAGGTTAATATTGATACTTTCATTGTAGTGATAACAAAAAATACGTGATATATCCCATTCAGTCACAAATCACTGGCACAAGTATAACTAAACTTGTAGTATAGCCTGTCGCATTTTGCTGTCTCATAATCGAGTCTCCTTTGTTTAAATAATTTAATCATTTTGCAAGTTTCTTTTCCCTTAGTTTTACAAATGAGTTATGATTTTTAACTATAACTTTGTCTTATAAGACCAGGATATTAGATGGACACCATGGCTCATGCTTGTAATCCCAGGACTTTGGGAGGCCTAGGCTAGGACGATTGCTTGAGCAGGAGTTTGAGACCAGCCTGGGCAACATAGGGAGACCACGTCTGTACACAAAAATTTAAAAATTGGCTGAGAATGGTGACACATGCCTGTAGTCCCAGCTACTCAGGAGCCCAAGGCAGGAGGATCCTTTGAGCCCAGGAATTCAATACTGCAGTGAGCTGTGATTACACCACTGCACTACAGCCTAGGTGACAGAGCCAAGACTCTGTCTGTGGGAATGGAGGGAAGACCAGAATATTGTAATTTCTGCCCTGTTGTTAAAGGTATACACATTGTCACTCTCAGTGTAGCACAACTTTAAGACCTTCTTGGTAATAATGGTGATGATAGTAATGATGATGGCTACTGTTTATGATTATTATGTGACAATTTCTATTATGTGCTTTATATACACTATCATTTAATTCTCACAACATCTCAAATTATTTGTATGCATAATATTAACTTACAGGGGTTCTGTGATGTAGCCAAAATTATCCAGCAAATGGACAAACAGGTTTTTAAACCATATCTATTGGACTCCAAAGTTGACAACCTCTAATGCTTTTTTTGCATTTTCAGAAATGTGCTTTTGAGGAAAAATAATACAGAATTATACTGTTGGGAAACAAGTCTTCAAGAGTTTCTGTTATGGCCATATGCTGGTATATGTAGGTTGTTGTTGTTTGTTTTTAATAGAGATGGGCTCACGCCACGTTGCCCAGTCTGGTCTCAAACTCCTGGGCTCAAGTGATCCTCCCATCTCAGTGTCCCATAGTGCAGGGATTACAGGTGTGAGCCACCATGTCTGGCCTAAAACAGTTTTGATTTGTTTTGTTTTGTTTTGAGATGGAGTCTCACCCTGTCACCCAGGCTTGAGTGCAATGGCACTCAGCTCGCTGTAGCCTCCACCTCCCAGGTTCAAGCAGTTCTCCCGCCTCAGCCCCCAAGTAGCTGGGACTATAGGCGCGTGCCACCACACCCAGCTAATTTTTGTATTTTTAGTAGAGACGGGGTTTCACTGTGTTGGCCAGGCTGGTCTCAAACTCCTGGCCTTGTCATCCGCCCACCTCAGCCTCCCAAAATGTGTGAGCCACCGCGCCCAGCCAAACAGTTTTGTATGGCAGCCCAGCTCAGAACTATTTTTTATTATATTCATTTTCATTATCATATTTCTCCTAGGAAAGAGCTGCTTTGTGGCATGTTATAATGTCTCATTGCCATAATTAACATCTAGCTTACAGTTTTTCTTGTTGCAGTCATTTGATTTTATTATTCTAAGTGTTGGAAGGATTGAAATAAATACAGGTTTTATTGCTATCTGTATGCCTTGTGTATTTATTCCCAGACTAGTGCTCTGTTGATTTTTCTGTTTTCAAAGTTCAGCCTTCACTTGACTTTGCTGTAGTGGTACTCAAAGATTAATGTAGTCTATAAACTCAATAAAAGAGCTAGAAAAAATAATATAATTTGTCATTGTGTTAGAATTATGAATTTGGTGCTTATTTTGCATAAGAAACATTTATACAGAATAGTCACAGGTTTCAGAATTATAAAGTGTCTTGGACTCAGGTTGCTTAGTAAAAGAATATGTTTGGTCATTCTCTTTGGTTAGATAACATTAGTTCAGTAATTTCTTATTTGAGCGTGGTCTAGATTATGGGGGATACTGAAAGTGATTTATAAGACCTGCTATTTGAGAAAGGAAAACTTTGAATGCGGTTTTTATGTGCAAGTTTTTGGCTTTTGTTCTTCAGAATTTTTCATGGAATCATAAAATTTTAGCACTGAAGAAAGAATACCAAGTGATTTGCTTAAGATCATACAGCTAACTAATGACAAAGAGATGGACTACTGGGGGCTGGGTATGGTGGCTCATGCCTGTAATCCCAGCACTTTGAGAGGCCAGGACGGGTGGATCTCTTGAGCACAGGAGTTTGACACCAGCCTGGGCAACATGGTGAAACCCCATCTCTATTTTTAAAAATATGTAAACTAACAAAGAGAGATGGGATACTAGTATCCAGATTCCGGAGTTAAGACTTATGAGGACATAATATGAACTTTGAAGCTCCTTAACATCTTATTTTGTGATTTTGAGCTCACTTTTATTTTCTTCATGGTACCAGGCAGGAACATATGTTGATGTTTCTGATGCAAAGAAATATTGGGAGGAAATATTAACAGGGGATAATTAATTTATTTTCCATTTGGTTTTAGTTAAATTTTTAGGCATATTATAAGTTATATAACTGAACTATAATTCCTTTTGTTTGAGACGGAGTCTCTGTCAGCCAGGCTGGAGTGCAATGGTGTGAGCTCACTGCAACCTCCGCCTCCCAGGTTCAAGTGGTTCTCCTGCTTCAGCCTCTTGAGTAGCTGGGATTACAAGCATGTGCCACCATGCCCGGCCAATATTTGTATTCTTTAAGTAGAGATGGAGTCACCATGTTGGCCAGGCTGGTCTTAAACTCCTGGCCTCAAGCAATCTGCCCACCTCAGCCACCCAAAGTGCTGAGATTACAGGTTACAGGTGTGAGCCACCGTGCCCGGTCTGCAATTCCTTTTAATCATTTTAGATATTTTAGCAGTTTTCAGCATGTATATTTAGTGATCTTTATTTGCCATCATTAACACTATGTAATTTATTTTTAGTATTTTTATACTCTGCCTCTGTTCAAGAATATTTTTCTTATTAAATATTATCGTGAACCAAGCTGTATCCATAGGTGAAAAAATTCCAGCCTGTGGTGAGATGCCTTCTTTTTTTCCTTTGGGTCTTTGGAAGCAGTGTTTTGCCAAGTAGATAAAATTGTGCTTACTTACCAGCATCCCTGTAATGTAAGGAAATAATAGAAGCAGTTTTACTCCTTAGCATTTGTTTGAACATTTTATATAGAAGAGGTATTTTTCAATTCTTCTCAAGTCAGAAATAAGAGATCTATGTTCATTTAGATTTTGAGCTAAGACTTTTAAAGGTTTACATTTTTGCCTTCCTTTATAGTGAGGACTCAGAAGAAAAAGATGTGAAGACCAAGAAGGATGATTCTCACTCAGCAGGTAGTAAACTATTTTAAATGTAAGAGGTATAATTCTGTTTATATATTATTTTATTAGACATTTTAATAAGTGATTTTCTATGCCAGGCAGTGTTGTAAATCTGGAATTACAAAGACATTTCAATCTTCAAAGAGCTCGTAATGATTCTAAGTCCTGGTGGCTTATTATAGTCATCTATGAATCTTTTTTAAAATGTATATTCTGGGCCCTGTCTCAAAATTTCTGATTAAATAGATCTAGGTGGGATGTTGGGGCTTGATTTTCTTTAAGTATCTCCACATTATTCTTATTCATGGTCAATATTGGAAATGATTTACATAAACAAAAGACATCAAACCAAATTGAATAATGTGTAAATATAAAACTTGGGGGCTGGGCACATGGCTCATGCCTGTAATCCAGCACTTTGGGAGGCTAAGGCAGGTGGATCACCTGAGGTCGGGAGTTCGAGACCAGCCTGACCCCATCTCTACTAAAAAAAAATACAAAAGTAGAGCATGGTAGCACATGCCTGTAATCCTAGCTACTCGGAAGGCTAAGGCAGGAGAATCACTTGAACCTGGGAGTTAAAGGTTGCAGTGAGCCGAGTTTGTGCCATTGCACTCCAGCCTGGGCAACAAGAGCAAAACTCAAAAAAAAAAAAAACTTGGTAAAATAGGAACATAAAAAAAGAGAGTGGTGGACTCTAGGTGGAAAAGCAAATGAAAGGTTTATTCCCACTCTTTTTAGCTGAGACACAGTCTTTTGAAACAGTGGCCATAGAGAAGCTTTTTTTTGTAAAAATGTTAACTTAAAAGAATTAATGTGAACTAATGAGGAGTCTCCATGGCCAAATGAAATGTTCAATCCCATGATTCTACTTGTTGGTATTTATTTTTAAATTTAATTCTTCTAAGAATTGAGAGTTTTAATCCATATTACTTCCAGCCACGTTAGTTTTGACCTACATTTCCTTGCTGTTTCCCTGTATCTCCCTTTAAATGAGACTGCTGTTTGACTAATACAAAGGGGAGATAAAAAGTTCTGCTAAATTCACTCTGCTTGGCTGGTTTTACTTTCTCTCCTATTCAAGTATACTATCTGGCTACCTAAGTTGGAAAGGAACTATATTAATCTTTTGCACTATCTAGTCTAGTGATCCTGTGATAATACAGTATATGCTTTCACTCATTTGCCTTGTTAATCCTAATTTGAATCTCTTATACTTAATAGTTTATTGAGCACTTCTAGATAAATAACTCTGTACTAGTATTAAGCTAAGCATCTACCAAGTGGGTTTAGTTTTGGGTCTGCCATGTCAGCTTTATTCTGTTTGTCTTTAGTTGAGGTTTTTGAAAGTGAAAGAGATGACTTGAACACTGACCTGGTAAGGTTCATAGGACTAGGAGTATTTTCAGCAGAAGTACCACTTAACAGAATAAGGGATTTTAAAACTTCAGGAAAAGGGCTGTAGGTAGAGACTAATTCAAATATGGCTTAGTCTAGAGGGAGTAGGCTGGCATCCTACCCTTTAACGAAATTTATTCACACACTGTGTGTTAAAAAAAATTTTTTGGCCGAGCATAGTGGCTCACGCCTACAATCCCAGCACTTTGGGAGGCCAAGACGGGCAGATCACGCGGTCAGGAGCTCAAGACCATCCTGGCTAACATGGTGAAACTCCTTCTCTACTAAAAATACAAAAAATTAGCCAGGCATGGTGGCATGTGCCTGTAGTCCCAGCTACTCAGCAGGCTGAGGCAGGAGAATCGCTTGAACCCGGGAGGCAGAGGTTGCAGTAAGCCATGATTGTGCCACTGCACTCCAGCCTGGCAACAGAGAGAGACTGTCTCAAAAAAAAAAAAAGAAAGAAAATACAAATTTAGCTGGGCATGATGGCACATGCCTGTAATCCCAGCTACTCAGGAGGCTGAGGCAGGAGAATCGCTTGAACCCAGGAGGCAGAGGTTGCAGTGAGCCGAGATCACACTGCACTCCAGCCTGGGCAACAAGAGCAAAACTTGGTCTCAAAAACCAAAACCAAAAAAAATCTGTTTTTTTAGACTGGTCACAGTGGCTCACACCTGTAATCTCAGCACTTTGGGAGGCCAAGGCAGGTGGATTACTTGAGGTCAAGGGTTCAAGACTATCCTGGCCAACATGGCAAAACCCTATCTCTATCAAAAATACAAAAATTAGGCTGGGTGCACTGGCTTATGCCTGTAATCCCAGCACTTTGGGAGGCCAAGGCAGGAGTTTGAGACCAGACTGGCCAGCATGGCAAAACCCTTTCTCTACTGAAGATACAAAAAATTAGCCGGGTATGGTGGTGGTTGCCTGTTATCCCAGCTACTCAAGAGGCTGAGGCAGGAGAATCGCTTGAACCTGGGAGGCAGAGGTTGCAGGGTGCTGAGATCCTGCCATTGTATTCCAGCCTGAGCAACAAAAGCAAAATTCAATCTCAAAAAAACCAACCGAAAAACAACAACAAGAAATTAGCCAGGCATGGCAGCACATGCCTGTAGTCCTAGCTACTCAGAAGCCTGGGGCAAGTGAATAGCTTGGACCTGGGAGGCAGAGGCTGCTGTGAGTCAAGATTGTACTACTGCACTCCAATCTGGGCAACAGTGTGAAATTCTGTCTTAAAAGAATTTTTTTAAATTAATAGACTCTAAGAATACGTGAAAGTAAATTTTTTACAGGCTTGTCCAAACATCTTTCACTAATTGATCTAAATATGTATTTTTTTTTTTTGAGACAGAGTTTTGCTCTTGTTGCCCAGGCTGGAGTGCAGGGCTGTGATCTCGGCTCACTGCAACCACCACCTCCCAGGTTCAAGCGATTCTCCTGCCTCAGCCTTCCAAGTAGCTGAGATTACAGGCATGTGCCACCATGCCTGGCTAATTTTTGTATTTTTAGTAAAGATGAGGTTTCTCCATGTTGGTCAGGCTGGTCTCGAACTCCCGACCTCAGGTGATCTGCCCACCTTGTCCTCCCAAAATACTGCGATTACAGGCATGAACCACCACACCTGGCCCTAAATATGTATTTTTAAAGATTTTCCTCAATCCCCTCTAAATTGAAATGGTCACAAGTCATTCATTGTAAAGGGTAACAGTTTGACATTATTTTAGGGTTTACGTGTTTTATGTCTTAGATTAAAGATTGAGAGACATTCTTTCCCTCTCATACCGTGTTAAGACATTTTTCTAACTTTAGCTTTCAAAAACAGTGAACATAGATTTGAATGTAATTGAGAAGTTTAGAGCAAAGTAGTGATGTAACTAAAGTATAGGAAGCATGTGTTCACACTTTAATTCAGCTTGGCTACTGCTTAAAATTACATGCCTATGTTACTTTATATGTAATAGTGGGTACATAGTCTTGTTCAGGTTCATTCTTTGTGAATTTAGGTCCCCTTTTGTACATTTCGTAGAATTTTTTTTTAAGTTCCAGGGCACATGTGCAGGATATACAGGTTTGTTAAATAGGTAAATGTGTGCCATTGCAATTTGCTGCACCCATCAACCCATCATCTAGGTGTTAAGCCCAGCATGCATTAGCTATTTTTCCTAATGTTGTCCCTCTCCATCTCCCCACCTGCCCCCTCCCTCACCACAGGCCCCAATATGTGTTGTTCCCCTTCCTGTGTCCAAGTGTTTTCATTGTTCAGCTCCCACTTATAAGTGAGAACGTGCAGTGTTTGGCCTTTTGTGCCTGTGCTAGTTTGCTGAGGATAATGACTTCCAGCTCCATCCATGTCCCTGCAAAGGACATAATCTCCTTTCCTTTTTTATGGCTACATAGTATTCCATGGTATATATGTACCACAATTTCTTTATTCAGTCTATCATTAATGGGCATTTAGGTTGATTCCATCATTTTGTAGAAATGTTGAAGGATAGAATTTGCCCTTTTACAATGAAACAAACTGCATATTGTATCCTATATTGGCCACTCCATTGGCTTTTTTTTTCCAAGACAGAGTCTTTGTCGGCCAAGCTGGAGTGCAGTAGCACGATCTCAGCTCACTACAACCTCTGCCTCCCCAGTTCAAGCCATTCTCCTGCCTCAGCCTCCCAAGTAGCTCGGACTACAGGCGCACGCCACCACACCCAGCTAATTTTTTGCATTTTTAGTAGAGACAGGGTTTCACCATGTTAGCCAGAATGAACTCGATCTCCTGACCTTGTGATCTGCCTTGCCTTGGCCTCCCAAAGTGCTGGGAATACAGCGTGAGCCACTGCACCTGGCCCAGTTATTTACATTTTCAGTCAATTATTAATCTTTTGCACCATTTAGCCAAATATAAAAATCTTTAGTCATTGTATCATGATAATTCTAATATTGCAGAGGATAGTGAAGATGAAAAAGAAGATCATAAAAATGTGCGCCAGCAACGGCAGGCAGCATCTAAAGCAGCTTCCAAACAGAGGGAGATGCTCATGGAAGATGTGGGCAGTGAGGAAGAACAAGAAGAGGAAGATGAGGCACCGTTCCAGGAGAGTACGTGAAGTTGGTTTGTGTAGTTTGGTTGTTTGGTCGTGATCGTAGTTTCTGATCTTGGTTACTTTGGCATTTTCTACGATACTAAATGTTACAGCCAGTCCCTTAGATTGGGTAGATACTCCCTGTTAAAAGAGATGACTCTGTTGGTGCCTGTTAATATTTTAAAAGGTTCAGAGATTCTCACGATTGCCCACCATTTGTAATCTTTGCACTCTATTTAATGATGTTTGTGTTCAGACATTGAATGAACATTTGCTTAAGTAATAATCACATTAGGCGTTGTGATTGAGATTTGTATTTTGGCCTGGTGGAGGAGGTTGTAGACCTCTTTTCACAGAAGAAAATGTTAATCACAAAATTTAGATGTTTCACAGGTTATTCAGATTTGTTAATTGTATGTATTTTTGTTTCATGTTGGGTTTTCTTGTTTCACTTATTCAGAATTGGACCAAAAAGGCCCTGTCAGTTCAGTTTTGTTTCCCTAGTCTCAACCAGTACTACATGGAAGTGATGGAACTACCAAAAGTTATTTGATGGTTTCAGTTTTTATTCAGGTTAACTCCTACTCTTCCTGTTTTCAACCTACTTTTCAAACACATCACTCATGTAGCTCTCTTATGGCATGCAAAATCCATTTGACAAGTGAAGCCAGTGATGACTCCAGTCAAATTGGTAGTACAGCTCCAAATAGAATCCAAGGGTGTTTGACTCTCAAATCCCATCCTGTAGTCATTCTTAGTACTGTCTTCTTTTGTTCACTTGGAAGGATGCATACATTAAGTTAGCTGTTGAAATTCCTCTTTCTTCTCAGAAGATTCCGGCAGCGATGAAGATTTCCTGATGGAAGATGATGATGATAGTGACTATGGCAGTTCAAAAAAGAAAAACAAAAAAATGGTTAAGAAGTCCAAACCTGAGAGAAAAGAAAAGAAAATGCCTAAACCCAGGCTAAAGGCTACAGGTAAGTTCTGCAGAAGTGAAATTAAATGTACTGCTTTAAAAATTTTGAGAACCATTACTCTCGATACAGAAATTCTTCATTAGGATTTGGCATTGGCCTAATGTTTAGCAGGAATACAAGAAATCTGAAAGGGTCTTGTATTCTGGAGCTGGAAGCATCTCTTATTAATAAAGACACTAGCCTGTTTAAGAGTCTGGTGGACCTAGGCATGTTCTTCCATTATTGCCATACTTTAGCAAGATTTCAGAATGATCTGTTTGTTTCAGGCATAGTGGTAGAAACACTGAATCATCATAGCTGTTACTGCTCTTTTTCCCTCACTGGTATCACAGTCTCAGCAGCCAGAAAAGACTTAATTGTGAAAATGCAGAAATCTAGAGTAATACGTTTAAGTTCCATGTTCTGATCTCTACCCCATCCTCTGTGCTGTCAGAATAAAACCACGCTTGATGACATGAGTTAATTTTTTTCTGAGCCCTAATTGTTTCTGCCAGATATTCTCCTAGTTGGAGCTAGTTTGTTAACTAAATCAGAAATTGATTTGCTTTTTGTGTAGGTGGTTTTATTCCGTTAGGTACAACAAGTCATTGTTAAACTTTTGTTTATCACTTCTTACTGTTAGGAATGATGGACTATCAGATATATTTGATGGCTTCAGTTTCTAATCAGATTAATTGTTATCCTTCGCACTTTTTTACCAGCTTTTTATAAACAACTTTTATCATAAACAACAGCTTCACAAACAATGAAGGATGTTGTGCGTATTCTGTAGCCTGGCGTTTCTTCATCACAGGTTATGACTGCTAATGTCATATTAGAGTGTTGGTAAAGACTGACGGGAAATACTGCAGCATATTGTAGTAACTTGTCTAGAAATTGAGATACATTTTAAAAATTTAGAAATTGAGATAAATTTACCTAGGGATATATGCATACCCTTGTGCCCACCTTGGTTTTTGGTAAGTTGCATATTGTCTTTATAGATTTTATTCTTACAGATTCTTTTATTTTGTAGCTGATTTTTATTAAAGACATTTTTTTCTTCCCTTCCCCACATTATTTTTCTACTTTCAGTGACGCCAAGTCCAGTGAAAGGCAAAGGGAAAGTGGGTCGCCCCACAGCTTCAAAGGCATCAAAGGAAAAGACTCCTTCTCCCAAAGAAGAAGATGAGGAACCGGAAAGCCCGCCAGAAAAGAAAACATCTACAAGCCCCCCACCCGAGAAATCTGGGGATGAAGGGTCTGAAGATGAAGCCCCGTCTGGGGAAGATTAAAAGTGATGATGGTCTGGGGAGAGATTTTATTAAAAAAAAAAAAGAAAAAAAAAAGAAAAAAGAGGGAGGAAAAAAAGAACCTACTTAAGATAGAACATGGTTTTGGCTATGGCTTGACTCATGGGCTTTCAGTGCTTTTTTCCATTTGTTGAAAGTAACATTTCTCTCTCTTTTTTTTTTTTTTAAAGCAAACCATTGTATGTTTAAGTGTTTAATTCACCTTTTTGTCTATTGGTCTCTTTGCCAACCCTCCCCTTTCCCAATGAAAGCCATGTCAAATTAATCACTGGATTGACTGCTTCATCTTTTTATTTTTAATGAAAGGTGTACCACAGTTGTAAAGCAATAAGATTTGAGATGAACACTATGGAAAATTTGCTTTTTGATAAACGATAGTAAGTTGAATAGTAATCAAAAACACAGCAAGATTTTAGTTCAAAATGATTGCTCCTTTCGCTACCTGGACTTTTGAAAAATCAATTGTCATCTAATACAAGTTTACTTGTCTGTAGACACAAATATCAATGTCTAAAAAATCATGTACTTTAAACTTCCACTAATGAGGCAGATAAGAGATAAATATGAATTCTGAACTGTTACTAAAAGTACTCATTTTTTACCTTGTGGGGAGGGTGGGCAATAGCATTATCTGACCTTGTTTGAGGGTATGGGCTTTCTTTTTTATTTCATCACTTATTATCTCAAAAAGACTCGGAGCCAGTGATCCTTTTATCCTGCTACAGTCTTAAGGGAGTTTTAAAAAAAAGCAGGGCTGCCAAAACTGAAATCACTCTTGATTTCATATTTCCTTCTCTAAATATGTATGTATCCTATTTTTTGGATAAGATTTTACCAAGGATCCAAAAAAAAAAAAAAAAAACCCTAGAATTTGATTGACAAGATCAGTCTACACGTCACAGTGGCTTTCTTCTCAAACTGACAATGTTTAGGTTTTAAGCAAATAAAATTCCAGTTATTGCGAAACTCAGTCACAAAGAGTTGAGATTTTTTCCTTTATGAAATAGAATTAACATTCTTTTATGCTATAAATGTGCTTTCAGGTCCCATGAACCATGCTCTGCTTTCATTTGGGGATAGAACATTTTCTTTCTCATATCCCGATCTTCCTATCTTCATAGAAACGTGATATGAATGCATCCCTGTGATCCTGCTGCTTTGTAGAGCACCACTGCACACCCTGCCCCCAGTGCCGACCACCTCTGCTATAGGACGCTGTTTTTCTGGCCCTATTCTTCACTTACTTCCCATCCTGTCCTTGACTAGGAATGTGTTAAGTACTGCTCCCATACGATTCAGTTGGCTCTTGTCTTTTTAGTTGGTCCAACCCCTGCTTTACTGTTCATGCTGCTTAAAGCAGGAGGGACTAGAGAAACCAGGCATTTTAGGAGGCTTGTGTGCAGTTGACAACAGACTTTTTACAAATGCCTCATAAAAGCAGTCAGGAGATAGATCCATAGGTTTGATCCTTCACATCTGATACCAGGCGCTTATGGGAGCAAGGTTTAAAGGGTCCGGGTATGCTAATAAATTGAAAAATTAGTGAAGTTTAACTTCTGCCTTTTTTTCCTGCCTTTTAATCTAGATTTGCTTCTTCAATATCCTACTTTGGGGTTTACTAGAAACATGCTTTGTCTGATTTTAATTAAAAACACCCAGTGGCAGAGTCATTTCACTATTGCACTGTGTGTTAAATAATGAATAACGAGTTTTCGGTACATGGCCAATAATACAGGACTTGAACATAAATAGCAATTGGATCATTCTCTTTTGTGATGGTTAAATTCAGTTGTGAACTTTGTAGTGAGGATGTTAGATTATTTGCCTAAATGGGTTTGTTCAGGTATCCATGTGGTAAAAGACCTATCAGTGTTTCCACCATGCGCTTCTATTTTTTAGGAATTTGTAATTTTAAGTCTTACATTCCTAGTAACATTTGGGCTTTCCTCAGGCTATGTTTCGTGAAGAATGAGGGGGAGGGCATGTTTAAAACTTCAGCCTCAATTGTTTGTGTAACAGTCTCTTTAATATATAAATCTGCACTAACATATCTGTGATATATGCACATATTTTAGAGGTAATCATGTCTTTTAGGTTACTTGTGTGCATTTGATTGGGCTTCTTGTTTAGAGTCCCTTTTAAAATTAATTCATTAGACTGAAAAATGTATTCTATATTTCTAATAGACTGGACAGAAGGATCTGTGTCCCCAAGTGAGACAGGTTCAATAACTTTTCTCCACTTTTGTCTTTTTTTTTTTTTTTTAAGAGACGGGGTTTCACCATGTTGGTCAGGCTGGTCTCGAACCCCTGACGTTGTGATCCGCCCGCCTCGGCCTCCCAAAGTGCTGGGATTACAGGTGTGAGCCACCGCGCTCAGCCTTGTTTTCTCCACTTTTTACTGATGATTTAAAACACTCTAGTCTTCCCCTCAAATCATGCATGCAAATAGGAGGACAGTGGTGGTGACTCAACTAGATACAGGTGCTCAATAGTCAGGCTTGATAGTGATGTCAGGATGTATTACAAGCTGTAAGCCGATACTGACTGGCCATTGGCACCATCCTTGACTAACCTTCCCCTTTTTTTCTAGTGTGCCTATGGTGAAATGGCAATAGCATTCACTGTCGCATTTTGCAGTGCTCAGGAAGTGGGATGTGAACTTTGAAGGTGCTTGTTTGTATTAGCTCTGCTAGGTTTACCTCTACGACGTAGATTTCGGCAGCTCTGCTGACTGACACTACACTCTAGTTCTTAAGGATTTTTTTCCAGATTCCCCCCCTTCCCCAGCTAGACATACGTAGCATACTTTCATCTTACTCAATCTGTCTGTAACCTGCTGCTGCTTTTAGTCCTCCTCACCTCAGACTGGAATCAATGGAGTGGGCCCAGAGGATACATTTTAATTTCAGTAATGGTAGGTAGATTTGTCCTGCTTTCTAAAACATCTCCCCATTTCATATCTCCACTCCACATTGATTCCATAAGGGAAAATTAATGGGTGTTTCCTCCTTTAGGGAGGTGGTAATAATGAGTGTGGACATCTTTTAATTTTGAGGAATAGTAGTTGATTTCCCTTGAAGGAGCTTACATACTGACTTCACAGTGACTTGTTTGCCCCAGTTCAATCCTCAGTTTAATACTTATTCTTGGTACTGGCTCAAATAGCATTTCCTTATGGATAACAAAAGAGTAAAATTTGAGGTTATAATCCAGTAAAGTTTTTAACTTGTGAATATGGTCAGCTAGACTGAACTTGACTTTTTTTTTTATGGTTTTTTAATCTGTGAACATTCAAATAAGTGGATTTTCGAGTACTGGTTGGGGAAGGGAGTTGTGCTTTTCTTTGAACTTCAGTTTACGAGATGCTTTGAGTATTAGGCAAGAGCAAAAAATAAATATCAGGAGCAACGGGGAAAGCTTTATAAAAGATCATGGTGGCCATCATTGCAGCTTTGAAGAATGAGTGCTGGTTTGAACAGTTCTTTGCCTGCATCGTTGGTAGCTGCACTGAAAAAAAGACTTTCACCTTAGGAATTTGAAAAGGAAGAAACCTGGGCTGTAGTCTTCATGGCATTTAGGCTGAGATACTCAAATGGAACAGAAGTAACGCATTTCCTGCCACAGGATAGGGAAAATGTAACATGGTGGTTGCTCTTGAGGTTGGAAATTTGTCTATTTCTCTGTGGATGAAGCTGAACTTACTTGAAAATGGAGAGTTGGTCTATTGTTTGAATATTAGGACATCAAGCTATAGCCAAGTTGCAGTCGCAGCCCATCTTCCCTTTGGGATGAATTCGATATAACGTGATTCTTTTTGAATTCTGAATCCGTAAATTACAATTTTTTTTCAAATTCACAAAATTCACAGTGGTGCTGACTGTGTAATAACCACTATTGGGAAAAATCCCGTAAACCTGCCTGTTGCCATGCCAATGGAGTGACTGAACTGGTGACATCTGTTTGAGCATGCTTTGTGTGGCTGGTAGAATGCCACCATTGTGCATACACTTTGTACATCGGGGTGAAGGGAGGGTTTTCTAGATTATTGGGGGAGGGTAAAATTGGGATTTTTTTTGTTTGTTCCTTTTTTGATGGGGTGTGGGGGTATAGTAGTCAGCTTATGCCCTAAAATAACATGTATAAAAACCCCTGAAGTATTGTGTGGGTGTGTATGTGTGAGTGTGTGTGTATACGTCTGGCAATTAAAGCTTTGTCTTCTGGAACTTAGTGAATTCTTTTCTCTTTTTCCTCCAGAAGTATTTGTTACAAAATCTGTAAATAAGAGCTCTACTTAGTTTGTTTACCATGAACATGTTGCAGCAAACCTTATGCATCTAATTCCTACAAGGTTAAAGAAAGACTTTTAGACTTGCCAGGTTAAGCAACAGCCAAGTTCTCAGTAATTGTTTGCCTTGATTTACCTTTTAGACTTCATTTTGTCAACTCTAAAACTCCCAGTCTTCCTTGATTTTAGTCCTTAATCTTTATGTTCTGAGCAGGAAGGGTAAAAGACAGGAACCTGCCTCACTGTATTAAACTAGTCCATGGGCTGAGACCAGGGCATCTCTTTCTTCATACTGCAATGTTGCTAGATGCATGAACAGACAGCAGAGGACTGGGCATTCTTGCAATACCTTAACAGTGCTGAAATCTGCAGCATGGTACTAAGGAAGTTAAAGTTTGAATGTAACCACTTTATTTAAAAGGTTTTTTTTTCTTTAATTTAAATGAAATGGGGTTGAAGTGGACATGATTTTGTTGACCATGTTCGTGAATTATAGATGCAACATGCATTGGTAGAATCGTGTGATGGTCTTTTGTGATACTTAATTTTTACATATCCCAGTCTCTGTATGTATCTGCATAGACAAAGAAAAAACAAACTCCTGCTTTGCTTTTATTGAAGGGTTTCCAGGACTGCGTGTCTGCTCCTGAGCTCGGTTTTAAGTATGTGTATCCTTTGCTTGTATTTTGTATTAAAGAAAAATAAGAAAAAGAACCCTTTATTGTTGAGCATGTTGGCATTGTCCCCTTTATTTTTTTCTCTTTTTGGGACATATGAAGCAAGTTATTCTTTTTCTGTATCTTTTTTTCTTTTGTAAACTTTTTTTTGTTTTGTTTAAAAATGGCTTTATAAAAGGGCTTTTATAACCCAGATGTGTGCTCTGTGTACTTCTTGTAATACTTCAAAGCAAACACACTAACTTATACAGCTTTGTTCATCAGCTCCCAGTCCAGCCTGACTTCAGGGGGAACTTATTTCCCTAATATGTTATTTGGAAAGACCATCCCTGTTGTTGGTAAAAGATAAGCATGTCTTGGTTCAAAAGTCACTACCTCAGAGGATGGAATCAAGAGGCAGTGGACTTAACAGTTTCTGATTAATTAAGGGAGCACTGGACTGGGTACGTAAGGATTCTTAATTAGTGTTTTTTCTCATGTTTACATCCAAGGTTGTGAAGTGTTGTGGAGCTCAAAGTTCAACAATCATATATAATAAAAAGATAATGTTTATACCCACAAAACACACTTGCATTCCATTTCAAATACCCATAATAACTACATCGAATTTTGAATTAAAGATTGCTTCTTAGGTGGAGAACATGGTACAAGTTCCCTCTTTAGAACTGGGCTTAATTTTTTTTTTTCATTTTGAATATTTTTTTGAGATAGAGTCTTGCTCTGTCACCTAGGCTGGAGTGCAGTAGTGTGATCTCAGCTCACTGCAACTTCCACCTCCCACGTTCAAGTGATTCTCCTGCCTCAGCTTCCCAAGTAGCTGGGATTACAGATGTGTGCCACTACGCCTAATTTATTTTTTTTTCTGAGATGGAGTCTTGCTCTTTTGCCAGGTTGGAGTGCAGTGGACGGTCTCGGCTCACTGCAACCTCCACCTGGGTTCAAGCAATTCCCCTTCAGCCTCCGAAGTAGCTGGGACTACAGGCGCGCATCACCACGCCCAGCTAATTTTTGTATTTTTAATAGAAAAGGGTTTTCACCTTGTTGGTCAGGATGGTCTCAATCTCTCGACCTCGTGATCCACTCGCCTCGGCCTCCCAAAAGACTGGGATTACAGGCATGAGCTACTGCACGCAGCCTAATTTTTGCATTTTTAGTAGAGACAGGGTTTCACTATGTTGGCCATGCTGGTCTTGAATTCCCAATCTCAGGTGATCTGCCACCTCAGCCTCCCAAAGTGCTGGGATTATAGGCATGAGCCACCCCTCTCAGCCATTTTTTTCTGTTTTTAGAGATGAGGATCTTACTATGTTGTCTAGGCTGGTCTCAAATTCCTGGGCTTAAGGGATCCTCCTGCCTCAGCTTCCCCGATAGCTCAGATTATGAGTAGCTGAGATTACAGGTGCAAGCACCCTGCCCACATACTTGTATTTCTTAATATAATGAGTTGTCTCAGGTTAAAGTTGACTTTGGATAAACATTAACCATCTACTTTTCCTCATAATCCTTAGGTATTTTATGGATGACACACAAAATTTTGTATTTCAGGACAGTGCTGAAGAAATGCTGTCTGATTTAAAGGATTTCAAAAACCAAGAAGTGGATAAACAGATGAAGAGTGGTAAAACACACTTGGGGCCGGGTGCAGGGGCTCACGCCTGTAATCCCAGCACTTTAGGAGGCCGGGGTGGCCGGATCATGAGGAGTGTGAGACCATCCTGGCCAACATAGTGAAACCCTGTCTCTACTAAAAATACAAAAAATTAGCTGGGCATAGTGGCGGGCACCTGTAATCCCAGTTATTTAGGAGGCTGAGAGGCAGGAGAATCGGTTGAACCTGGGAGGCAGAGGTCACAGTGAGCCGAGATCGTGCTGCTGCACTCCAGACCGGGTGACAGTTCAAGACTCAGTTTAAAGAAAAATAAAAAACAAAAACCACTTGGAGCTACCTGGACGCCTATTCATGAACACTGGCATACAGTATTACACTGTAGTTGTGGAACACGCATTACCTCATTTAATTTTTCCAACTGTGAGATTAGCAAGTGTTCTTCCAATATTGTGAAAACTAACCTGGCTCAGGTAGGATGAGGTTTGATGTGGCACCTGACGTAGCTAGTATGTAGTACAAGGGTTTGAATCAGTTCTGTGTGCTTTAAGTTATCACAATTGTTACTTCTAAAGCCAATTTCCTTTATCTGGTATAAATGGGTCCCTTGAGGCTTCTTCCTGGTATTCAGCTTCTGAGCGTTTTGCTGTTCCCTCACATCTCCCAGTAACAGTAATACTTGAACCAGTCCAATGATTTACATCAAAAATGTAATGGGAAAAATCGGAAACCAATTAGATACGAAGATTTCTCACTGATTACTTCAGTTTGCTTGAAAATCCTGATGACCCCTAGATACTAAGCCTCAAATTATTTAATAACTTCTATTTTCTGATTATGTCCCGGCAGTGACTGTTGAAAACGTTCGTCATTATTGACTATATAGCAGTTAACGATCTGCCAGTAGAGGGCAGTGTTTGTCTTCCATAGATGCTGGAATGCTTGCTCTCCCCATTTCATTTTTAGATACGTACCGTCTGCTAGGCTCAGGGTCCACTGTATCAACACCTTGCCACTTACTTAGGTTATCGAAGTTCTGTCATCAGCGTACCCAGTTAACACCCTAGTGTATGTAGCGGCGTTCTTTTCTGAATTTAAATAGGAAATAGAATCTCTTAATTCATGCATATCAGTCCTCTTGCGTTCCCTCTTTACAACTCCTAAGACTGTGTGGATAACATCCCAAAATAAAAGTGTAGACTGAAATTTCAAAATGCAGCTGTGAACTCTTTGCCCTATTTTGAAACAGGTGTTGTCTTTTGAAATTGCCTTACAGCTCAAAAACCTTGTTTCTTGCACAAGCAGCACTGATATGTGTTCACATACAACAAATATTTAGATTTGTTTTCAAGGTAATGTGGTACTTTGTGTTCCTTTATTTTGATGGCATGCTTCTCTTTTCCTCCATTATCTGAATAGAATAGATAGGTACTCATTTTGACACGCTTTGGCTGGGTCCCCACCAGGAGAAATCAGTATTATTCATAGGTGTGCCCCCTGGTTCAATAGTAAAGCCCTGCACAAATATTGTGAAATAAATGCTGTGTTAATTCTGGGGTCAGGGAGTGAGAGGGTACAGCCAGACTTTCTATCCTAATAAAGCAAATAATTACTTTAAAATATGATAACAAAAAGTTGGAAATAACTGTTTGCCTTGATTTAGCTCTAAGCTGGCACCCAGAAGGGATTTGTTTAAAAATCTAACTTTAAGGAACAGGTTGATCAAGGAAGAGTACACATATATATTATTACTGGTAATGTTTTAGCTAGTAAATTGAATACACACACACAAACCCTTTTATTAGAATGTGTGAGACCTCCTCCTTTGCTGATGTAAAATGCAATGTGTCTAATAGTTACACTTTTTCCATCTTGGGTAGAAACACAAATACATAGTCTATATGTAGTCAGGGCTGTCTGGATTATAAGAGATTCGGGTAGATGGGTAAAGTAAGGCTCTGAAGGAGGTAGAAAGTCATTGATCCAAGAAAAATGATGGCTTAGATTTTAGGATACGATAACTACCAATTTGATAACCCTAGCTGATTGGTTATCTGGTAAGAAGTGCCTCATCCATAATGAACTGAACATATGTAGTAATATAATTAACAAAAAATAAGGTGTGGTGGCTCACACCTGTAATCCCAACACTTTTCAGAAGCTGAGGCAGGAGGATCACTTGAGGCCAGGAGTTCAGACCAGTCTGGAAAACAGTGAAATCCCATCTCTACAAAAACAAAATAAACAAGTTACCTGGGTATAGTGACATGCACCTGTAATCCCAGCTATGGGAAGGCTTAGGGGAAAGGATCACCTGAGCCCAGGAGTTCACTGCTGCAGTGGACAATGATCGCACCACTACACTCCAGCCTGGGTGACAGAGACCTTGTCTCTTAAAAGATAAAAGATAATAATTAACAAAAAGTGGATTGTGAAACACTGGTGTTTACCAAAAAGTGTGTAGACAGTGACCCACACTGAATCCTCATTTTGTGGCTGTAAATTGGGTCTCTTGTAGTACACTAATTCAGCCTAGTGGAATACAAATACTAAACACTTTAAAAATATCGCTTCACTTCTGAAGTAGTTAGAAATAATGATATAGCAAAGCTCTTTTATAAGGCATTAAATGTCTTTAGGAATCAAAGACTTGATGGATGTTCTGTTTAGACCTTGGAACATAAGCTGGGGCTGCAGTAACCTGACTTCATATCTAATGCATGCCACATCTCAGTTACAAACTCCACGCTCCCCCTGTTTTGTCTTTTCCTCCTGCCTCTGACCTAATTTACCACTATCTTTCTTTTCCTTCGTGTGTGTGTGTGTGTGTGTGTGTGTGTGTGTGTGTGTGTGCAGGTGCGCGTGCGTGTATGTGTATGGATGAACAGTTAGTTTCCATGGGGTTAGTGTTTTTGAGGCAAAAATATTGTTTATACATGAATCAGGTAGCCCTAGAGGTAGATGGGGAACCAGCTGTTCAGTAGAGAGCCACACAGTTGGCCTGGGTACAAGATAAATAACATTTCCTAGTAAACCTGAAACAATGTAGAGCTTCGATTCCAAAGCTATTGTAGGGAATACTGGTGTGATTTGAAGTACACAGGATATACACAGTATCTAGTTCAAAACAGTGGTTGTGGTGCTACACATGCAATGGACGAGTCCTGGGCCATTGGCAAAGCAGGTCAGTCCTTTTCTCACCTTGCTTTCCCTCATTCTCTTGGCACACACTTAAGGGAAGCAGTAAGACCTCTAATATTTGACTCATGGGCTACTCTTCTTTAGCGGTCAACACCATTGCACAGTCACTGAGATGCAGACGGCTCTGTCTCTGGGAGAGTTACGTCTAAGTAAGGACACACTAATAATGCCAGACAGTGGAAACGGGAGTTCTTAGAGCACACGTTGCTCCCCCAGGTCACCTCTGAATTAGCCAGCAATATTTATGGACAATGAAAATTATGGTGACTATATTCCAACCAAAAATTGGGACCTGTGCTACCATGGAGTTCTTTCTTATTTCTCAATAGGAAAAACAGTTTACAACATAGTTTGGATCGGCCGACCACAGTGGCTCACGCCTGTAATCCCAGCACTTTGGGAGACCAACGTGGGCGGATCATGAGGTCAAGAAATCCAGACCATCCTGACCAACACGGTGAACACAAAAATTAGCCGGGCGTGGTGGCACGCACCTGTAGTCCCAGCTACTCGGGAGGCTGAGGCGAAAGAATCACTTGAACCAGGAGGCAGAGGTTGCAGTGAGCCAAGATTGCGCGACTGCACTCCAGCCCGGTGTCAGAGCGAGACTCCATCTCAATAAAAAAAAAAAGATACAGTTTGGATCTCAGAATACTGGCATGTCTGGATATTTCTAAGGCTTAAGGAGCTGGAGCGGGAAATGCGTAAACCTGGAGTATTCCAGGTAATGTATGTGAATAGTATAAAAAGTGCAACAGGGTCCCCAGCAGAGTTCCAAATAGCACACAGTGCTAGAGCGTGAGTAGTCGTTTGTTTTTTTTTTTTTTTTTTGAGACGGAGTTTCGCTCTTGTTGCCCAGGCTGGAGTGCAATGGCGCGATCTCGGCTCACCGCAACCTCCGCCTCCTGGGTTCAGGCAATTCTCCTGCCTCAGCCTCCTGAGTAGCTGGGATTACAGGCATGCGCCACCATGCCCAGCTGATTTTTTGTATTTTTAGTAGAGACGGGGTTTCACCATGTTGACCAGGATGGTCTCGATGTGTTGACCAGGATGGTCTCGATCTCTTGACCTCGTGATCCACCCGCCTCGGCCTCCCAAAGTGCTAGGATTACAGGCTTGAGCCACCGCGCCCGGCTGAGTAGTCGTTTGTTTTATTTGAACTCCCCAATCACTTTTCCTTGTCTGGTGACCTGCTCTGGAGAAGCTATGTGGCTGGCTGCAGATGAAGTCAGATCAATTTACAGGGTGATCTTGGGCAAGTCACTTACCTGCCCACCTCCCACTCTATGCTCATTTCTTCTCTTTGTATAACAAGGATTATACGGACTGATTCTCCTCTGCTTCAGAGGGCCATTATGGGGCCGGGTGCGGTGGCTCATGCCTGTAATCCCAGCACTTTGAAAGGTCAAGGCAAGTGGATCACAAGGTCAGGAGTTCAAGACCAGCCTGGCCAACATGATGAAATCCCATCTCTACTAAAAATACAAAATTTAGCCAGGCATGGTAGGCGCCTGTAATCCCAACTACTTGGGAGGCTGAGGCACGAGAATTGCTTGAACCCGGAAGGTGGAGGTTGCTGTGAGCCAAGATCATGCCACCGCACTGCAGCCTTTTTTGAGACTTTCTCTCAAAACACACACACACACACACACACACACACACACACACACACACACACACAGAGAGAGAGAGAGAGAGAGAGAGAGAGAGAGAGAGAGACATTATGAGAATTAGTGAGGCCGCGGGTACCCCATGCCTGGAACGCAGGTTGTCTATGCACGATGCTGCTGTTGGCATTGTAAACCAACTAGCCTCAGACAAAACCAGCAATGTACCTCCAGGCAAGGTGTATGGGGCTTGAAAACCTCATTCCTGCAGAACTGAAATCCTTTTAGCTTTGTCTCTGAAGTACAAATGAGTTATTTATTAGTAAGAACACTCTTGCAGAAAGGCAAACTTTAACCAGCTCACCGTACAGGGTGGTTTAGAAGGGAGGAAGCGTGACAGCAGCTCCCACATCACCTGCACTAGTAAAAGTTTTGTTTTGTTCCCAGTGTAGGTACACAGAATTATTTATTCGATCTTGAATGCTTCTTTAGCTTCTCATAGGAAAAAAGAATTTTATCCAGGGGTTTCAAACTGTGTTTCTAGTTATGGGGTGTATATTACAAGTGAGAGAACATTAGTTTGAACTGGAAACCTGATTAGAAATACTTGTCAATAGCATATTTTCAGTCTATGAAATCTTCATATTTTTGTCTCCTGGATCTTTCAAGCTCAACACCAGAAAGGAAACCACAACACTGCCTATTGGAGCTACGATCGGGGACAGAGCCCCGTGGCTCACTGAACTGTCTTCCTGATGAAATGTGACATCCTGTGTTCTCACAGTACTTAAGCCTCACTAGAAGGCTTTTCGTGGGTGGCCCGTATCATGAGACCCTTATATAGACTAATAACATTCTGGCAGTTGAACCCCAGGGACAAGCGATAAGATAGACACCTCCCTGATCCCCGGCAAATTCTCTTCAATCTCTGGGGAAGAAAGTCCCAATTTCAGCATAGTGAAGAGGCCTTTTTAAAAAGTTTGATTTATGTAAGTTGAGTAACAGACTGTAAAAATACTGAAATTTTGGTCAGGAGCCCGTTATCTTGTAATACCCCCTTCCTCTAGATTGCTAAGATCATCATTTGTGCTTCTTGGTTAGATAACTCTCGGAAGTCTGAAGTTCCTCTTGTCATGTTATCTTGCTGAAGGAGATAGAACTGGTCATTTGGCTTTGGTAAAATTTTCACTTGTCTCGGCACAATTACTGTCACTGAGTTCTGTTAATCTGCATGACGCATGCTTTCCCCTCGTTAGACATTTTGGACAAGTGTCAGCATTTAAGGTCGTGAGAACTGGATTTTGTTTCCTCTTAAGAGTACGATATTAAGAAAACTTAGCTGAAAACTAGGATAGCATTCTTTCCCCAAGCTTCACTTGCACAACATTCTTGTGGAGTCAGAATACTAGCTTCGTTGGAGGTAAACACAGCAAGACCCATTCTCAGTCTGAAGGCGATCAGTGGTGAAGGAGTAGAGAAATAAGCAGCTCTGCTTCTTGAGCTCCCCATGTCCACCTGCTTCACAAGTTAGTCAGTTCTTTTTATGTCAATCAGACTTTCAAAAGAACTTTCTTTGTTTTGGGTTTTTTGCTCTTGATTTTTCCTGTTTCACCATAAGATTCTTAATTGAGAACACACATCTTCATTTTCTAATCAATGTGACTGACTGAAGAGACGAGAGAGGCTAATAACTAAATGCAACTGTTATACGTATTGAATATCAAAGTATTAAGAATTCTGCAATTTGGCCAGGTGCGGTGGCTCACGCCTGTAATCCCAGCACTTTGGGAGGCGGAGGTGGGGGGAACACCTGAGGTCGGGAGTTCAAAACCAGCCTGACCAACATGGAGAAATCCCGTGTCTACTAAAAATACAAAATTAGCTGGGCATGGTGGCGTATGCCTGTAATTCCAGCTACTCAGGAGGCTGAGGCAGGAGAACTGCTTGAACCCGGGAGGCAGAGGTTGCAGTGAGCCAAGATGGTGCCATTGCACTCCAGCCTGGGCAACAAGAGTGAAACTCCATCTCAAAACAAAACAAAACAAAACAAAAAGTCTGCAATTTGATATTCTTTGACTGCCCATAGAAAAGTGCTTTAAATTAGTGGCTCTCAAAATGTGGTCCCCGGATGGACCAGCAGTCTCAGCATCAGCTGGGAGCTTGTTCAAAATGCAAAACCTTGGGTCCTGCCCCAAATCCATTAAATCAGAAACTGAGGATGAGACCTCGCAGTTTGGAGTTAACAAGCCCTTTGGTTGATTCTGAGGCACACTAAGATTTGACAGCCACTGCTGGTTTAAATCATGCTGAAGGATCAGCTGGACTAAATCCTTATTCTTTTCTTCTTGGAAAAGGCAACTTGGCTGGAGTGATGTTATTGAGACAGACCAGTTATTGCACCCTCTGGGTTTGGTTTAGCAACACTAAATAAATCCTATAGTTCCATCCTCATTTGCCATTCCCGGAACTAATTTTCTTCATTCTTGGATGTTTCCCTCTGTTGGAGTCACCAGAGATGGAACTGACTTTTTTCTCTCCAGCGAATTCCACCGTCAGATGCCTCTTCAAGCATCTCCACTTTTTGTCTTGTGACTTAAGAATCCTGGGTGCATTTGGACTTCCTATAGATTCAGGCCTTGGGGTTTTTTCCTTTCTCTTTCTGAAAAGAAAACTGCGTCCTGAAAATGTCTTTGACAAACCACAGATGTGCATGTTCGAGAGAGGAGCTAAGTGAACATGTGCAGTATCGGCCTTTAATAATCTACCTCTTACCTGGAAACTTGTACTTTCTCCGACACTGTTTTAGTGATAACAGCAGCTCCTCTTTATTGAGGGCTTACTATGTTCGAGGCATCAGACTAACCACTCATCCTGCCTTTTATCATTGGATCCTCCCCACAGTCCCAAAGATACAGGTAATATTACTGTCCCCAGTCTAAAGAGGAAGAAATGAAGGTCTAGAAATGCTTAAACAACAAAGCGTGACAACCACAACTCTCTGCAACCTTTTTGTTGACTAAGATCAGCACTGATCAGCTGCATGTTGGTTGCCTTCGCTTGCTTCCCAGAATATCCAGCCTCCAGCAGAAGCATCAGGGAGCAGTACATTGACGAGAAATAGATGAAAAGAGAGAGAGAGTAGGAAAAACTCTAGACAGAAAGTCAGGGACCTAGATCTGAGTTCTGGCTCTCCACTAACCTAACCAGCTGAGCCTTTGGAAACGTACTTAAGCTCTCTGAGTCTCAGTCTCTGAGACTGTTTACCAGGTCAGTAAGATCTACTTCTCAGGGCTGTAGTCACGGATCATACATGAAACTGCCCAGCAAAAGGCCTTGCAGTAATACCTTCACCCTGGGAGATAAGAAGTTAGCAGGCCATCAGCAGCAGAAACAAGGAGCAGCCTTGGCTGCTGAGCCACGGTACCTTTCATTCTTGCTGCCGAGGGAGTTCCCTTATTCCGTGTTTTCTCTGGAGGGTGGGATGATGGCACAAACTAGGTAAATACGAAGGGAGGGCAGGTTGGAATCCTACTGAACCTCATGTCTCAGCGCTCCTGCCTCCCTCTGTGCCTCCCTGGGTGCCTTGCTTCAGACGCTATCTGCTTATTTATACTTGTCCTGTGAACTGTCTGGCAAAAACAAGCTTCTCATGTACATTCTGATACTTGTGGATGGAGCCAGACAGAGGTCTCTGTTGGAATTGCCCTAACATTCAGAAGGGCACCAACCAAGCCTGCCTTACAACATTCTCTTGGCTGGTCAGATCTCCCTGGTTAGGTGGTGGGTGGAGGGCATGACGGAAATGATAGATAACTAGTACCCCTTGTGAGACATTGAATGTGGAAGCTCAACCCTAGGAAATGGGACCATCATAGTAAGAGCAGGAGGCTGGGCACGGTGGCTCACGCCTGTAATCCCAGCACTTTAGGAGGCCGAGGGAGGTGGATCACGAGGTCAAGAGATCGAGACCATTCTGGTCAACATCGTGAAACCCCGCCTCTACTAAAAACACAAAAATTAGCTGGGGTTGGTGGCGGTGCCTGTAATCCCAACTACTCGGAAGGCTGAGGCACGAGAATTGCTTGAACCCAGGAGACAGAGGTTGCAGTGAGCCGAGATCACGCCACTGCATTCCAGCCTGGGCAACAGAGCAAGACTCCATCTCAAAATAATAATAAGAAGAAGAAGAAGAGCTGGGGCAGGGGGATGGGTTGGGAGTACTGTGAGCTCCCTCTTAGGCTCCTCTAATGGTGCAGTGGATTCCTAGAAGGAGCAAAGGGCAGGTGGTAAGCAGGTGAGATGCAGAATAATCCCACACAGCTCTCTTGTTCCTTTTTCCTTGATCCCTTGGTGCAGATAACAAGTTTATCTGAGCCTTGGAGACAAAGACAGGCCACATGAGTATTTCCCATCAGTCAGCTTTTGGTTCGCCTCCTCCTCCCTATAGGGGATTAGCAGAGTCAGAGTGTGGTGGAAAGGACTGGAATTCACATCCACACATAGGTGGATAGACTCTGACTGCCAGCCTTGTAGAACTATGAGGTCTCAGCCTTGTGGGGAGGTAGGGAAGAGCTGATGGTGAATAGAAAGTGAACAAGAAGGCCAGCTGCAGTGGCTCAAGCCTGTAATCTCTGCACTTTGGGAGGCCGAGGCGCAGGGATCACAAGATCAGGAGATCAAAACCAGCCTGGCCAACATGGTGAAACCCTGTCTCTACTAAAAATACAAAAAAATTAGCTGGGTGTGGTGGCGCGCACCTGTAGTCCCAGCTACACAGGAGGCTGAGGCAGGAGAATCGCTTGAACCTGGGAGATGGAGGTTGCAGTGAGCTGAGATTGTGCTACTGCACTCCAGCTTGGGCGACAGAGCGAGACTCCATCCCCCCCACCAAAAAAGGAAGAAAGAAAGAAAGTGAACAAGAAGAATGAAGTATGAAGAAAGGACCACCTCCCTCTAAGAACTCCAGTTGCTCATGGCTGGGGGTGGTCCTGCGCCCACCATTCTGAAGGGAAATCGTGGAGGCTGTGATCTGAAAGAGGGCTTTGCACCTTCGTGGCCTAGAGATCCCTCCCCTCCAGCCTAGCTGTCAGGCTCACTATTTGCTTAGTGTAGGCTTTCAGAATAAACAATGGTGACCAGGTAAACAGGGCTGTACTCTTTACTTACGGGAGATATTGTTTTATTATTTGGCTGTGTTTCTCCTTTTTTTATTTTTTCAGTGTGCCACCGTGGAAGGGGAAGAAAGCTGATCTGCCAGCTAGGTGGGGGACAGATTTTTTTGTTAGTGGGGAGCTTTGCTTTTTTTTTTTTTTTTTTGAGAGAAGAAAAATTGACCCAAAGTGATCAGGAAGTGATATCTTGTCAAGTGGACTGTTTTGTGGGTTTTTTTTCCCTGTGGGATGGGGAGAAAGGAGAAATTTTTATCCTATGGAGTCAGAGAAATGTTGGTTTATCTAAATCAGGATTTCTTTTGTGTGTGTGAGATGGAATTTCACTGTTGTCTCCCAGGCTGGAGTGCAATGGCATGATCTTGGCTTACTGAAGCCTCTGCCTCCTGGATTCAGGCGATTCTTCTGCCTCAGCCTCCCAACTCTTTGGGATTGCAGGCTCCCGCCACCACACCCAGCTAATTTTTGTTTTTTTAATAGAGATGGACCATGTTGGCCAGGCTGGTCTCGAACTCCTGACCTCAGGTGATCCACCTACCTTGGCCTCTCAAAGTGCCGGGAGTATAGGCATGAGCCAGCACACCCAGCCTAAATCAGGATTGTGTAATGTTAGCACTAATTGACAGATAATTCTTTGTTTTAGGGGGCTGGCCTGTGCATCGTAGGATGTTTAGCAGCAACTCTGGCCTCTACCTATCAGATGCCAATAGCACTCTATTCCCTAGTCGTTACTTTTTTTTTTTTTTTTGAGACAGAGTCTCACTCTGTTGCCCAGGCTGAAGTGCATTGTCACAATCTCTGCTCATGGCAACCTCTGTCTCCTGGATTCAAGCAATCTCCTGCCTCAGCCTCCCAAGTATCTGGGATTACAGGCATCCACCACCATGCTCGGCTAATTTGTGTATTTTTAGTAGAGACGGAGTTTCATCATGTTGGGCAGGCTGGTCTTGAACTCCTGACCTTGTGATCCACCTACCTCGGCCTCTCAAATTGCTGAGATTACAAGTGTGAACCACCATGCCTGTCCTCCTTAGTCCTTATATTAAAAAAAAAAAAAAAAAAAAAGTGTCCAGACACTGCCACAATGTCCCCTGGGGAGCAAAATTGCCTCCAATTGAGAACTACTGATCTAAACGTTTCCGACAATGTTTTTCCTAGTGATTTGGTCTTAAGGTTTTCATTCTATGAATCTTATCAAAGAGCCAGGGAACAAAGCTGTCTTCAAGAGAATAAGCCCAACCTTGGTTCCCACTTGCCCTGCCTAGCTTAGGGAGCCCCAAGAAAGCTCTGCTTTTTTTACCTGGACCACTGCAGCCCATCTGGCAGCTAGAAGACCTGGGCCAGAAGCAGGGAGGAAGGGATCACAAGGAGGCGCAGCACCTCTAGGAACTCACCACTAGGACTTATAGCTGGGGCTGGGCTTGCATCTGCCTGCCTCCTGCCACACAGTGCTCCGAAGGCGGCAAGATTTTAAGGGGATTCTATATATCCAAGGGCACCTAGTGTTTCTCGCTAGCATTTGGCCTGTTCATGTGTATGAGAGAGAAACAGAGGCAGAGTATGGAATTTTTGTGTATTTGGGAGGGTGGGAGGCTGGAACAGGGGCTTCTCTCTCTGGAGCCCCTCTCTTGTCAATGTACCAAAGGATGTGTTCACTCTCCAGGGTCCTCCCATTTCCCCGGGCTAATTACATGCCTCTTTAATGAAAGGAAATAGTTTCTCAGCTGAGCTGGGAAACCCAAGTCCCTGGTGCCCCCTTGTCATGGGTGTCTGGGAAGGACAAGAAAGGCAGCAGCTGCTCTACTCCTTGCCTTCCCCACCCTCTCTAGGGGTGCCCGGCCCCACCTGGAGACAGGAATCGTTTCCTTCGGCCAGCAGGAGCTCCAGACCTGCCACTGGGCATGGCCAGAACATGGATACATTGAGAAAACCCAAGCAAAGGATGGGATTAGGTGGTGGATACAGGTTGAATGTCAACCAGACCCCTGAGGAAGTCAAGATTTTATTCACAGCCCCTCAGCTGCTCCCTGGGAGTGAGGGAGTGTGACTGTCCCCAACCCCTGCTGTGTACAGCTGCTGGGGACAGAGATGGCTGCTCCAAGTTTGGCTGGGGTTGGGAGCAGGGACACAGTCGGGAGGCAGGGGAGCTTGGCTGAAGTCCCAGGACAGGGCTGCGAGATCTTCCTCTCCCTCCAGAGCCTCTCTCAATCAGCACAGTCTCTGGGAGGTGGTTTCAGAAAACAGTCAGTTGGGGACTATAGGTGAGGGGGTTGGGGAGAGAAGTTATGGGACCAGGAAACAGCTGGGCTGCTGTTTCCCTAGAGAAGTTACTCATGGAGCAGATTCCAGGATGGGAGGGCTCTGGGCACCTTTCCTCTTTCCACTACTGGAGAGAAAGAGAGACCCACAGCAGTTCCCTGGTCTCCAGCACCTACAGTGAGAGGGAAGCTGGCCAGCTGGGAGCCTGGCCACTCGGGATTATACAGGAGAAAATCTCTGGCTTCTCCTCTTTCACCTTTATCTGAGCCCTGATCCCAGGGTTATCCTGAAGGTTCTAAGAGCCTCCCACCTCCCAATTCTCTTTTAAAAAAATAAAATGCCAAAATTGAAGAGACTGGGATTGGGGAAAGGGGGAAGAGGAGTAAGCTGAATGTATGGTCCTTCACCGATCATTTAGCAATGTCTTCCCGGAAGAAAGTCAGGACAGTCATTTGCTGTGCATGGGTGGCATTCAGCTAGGGAAGAGAGACAGGCAGAGGAAAGACACAGGGAACACAGGTGAGATTATAAGCCTTTGAGGGCAGGAGACCTCGCAAGACTTTTTGTTCGTCTGAGGTTTTTTTGTTTTTTTTTTTTTTTTGAGACTGAGTCTTGCTCTGTCACCCAGGCTGTAGTGCAGTGGCATGATCTCGGCTTACTGCAACCTCTACTTGCCAGATTTGGGAAGCAGTTCTTCCCAGGTTCAAGCAATTATCTTGCCTCAGCCTCCTCAGTAGCTGGGATTACTGGTGTGCATGCCCATGCCCAGCTGATTTTTGTATTTTTAGTAGAGATGGGGTTTCACCATGTTGACCAGGCTGGTCTCAAACTCCTGACCTCAAGTGATCCACCCACCTCAGCCTCCCCACGTGCTGGGATTATAGGCATGAGCCACCCCACCCGACCTCAAGTCTTTTTTTGAATTAAACTTTGTATTGAGATCATTGTATATAAGTGTAATTATAAGAAACAATAGAGAGATCCCTTGTATACTTGCATGACATTTTGCAAAACTATGATCAAATATCACAACAAGGATATTAACACTGACACAATCCAATAACCTTATTCAGATTTCCTGTTTTACTTGTACCCATGTATGTGTGTGTGTGTGTGTGTGTGTGTGTGTGTGTGTTGAATTTTATACAATTTCATCACCTGCGTGTGAGTCTCCACCCCCTCAATCCAGGTTCTGAACAGTTATAACACAAAGGGGTCCCCCATGTTGCCCTCTTATAACCACACTTCCCCCCTTCCCATTCCCTTTCCTGTACCTGATTCCTGGGAACCACCATTCTGTCCCCCACTTCTAAATTTTCTTTCAAAAACATTATATAGAGAGAATCATATGGCATGTGACTTTTAGGGATTGGCTTTTCTCTTGGCATAATTCCCTGCAGATTCATCCAAGTCATTGCATACATCAATAGTTCATTCCTGGCTGGGCACTGTGGCTTACATCTGTAATCCCAGCATGTTGGGAGACCAGGTGGGTAGATTGCTTGAGCTCAGGGGTTCAAGACCAGCCTGGGCAACATGGCAAAACCCCATCTCCACAAAATATACAAAAATTAGCCGAGCGTGATGATGTGTGCCTGTAGTCCCAGCTACTTAGGAGGCTGAGGCACGAGAATCACTTGAACCCAGGAGGCAGAGGTTGCAGTGAGCCAAGATCATGCCACTGCACTACAGCCTGGGAGACAGAGCGAGACTCTACAAAAAAAAAAAAAGAGAGAGAGAGAGAGATAGCTCATTTCTTTTACTGCTGAGTAGTAATCTGTGGTATGTTAGTACCAGAGTTTGATCATTCACCTGTTGAAGGATATTTGGGTTGTTTTCCATCTGGGGCTAGACAAATAAGGCTGCTATGGACATTCTTGTGTCAGTTCATTTTTATGTGAACATCAAGTTTTCAGGTGTTTGTCTATCCAGAGACACTGTCGTGTCAGGCACTTTAGTTCCCTGGAAATGACTCAGGACAATCTGCTCTAGCACGGCAGCCCAGGTGAGTGTAGGGAAGACAGCAAGAATGGTGGTGGGCGTGGTCGTTTCCATCAACAACGAACCAAAAATCAAGGCTCAGTCCGATGAAAGGATGGATCAAAGGACACATGGCCATCATTGGTATTAAGCAGCTAGGACTACAGGAGGGCAAAATGACATACAGGGAACAAACGGTAAGGATCAATATACAGGTGAGAGGGACAGTGGACGCGGCATGGGACAGTGTGTGAAAAGATACACACGCAGGTCACAGGAAGGCTGAAGTAGCTCCAACAGTGACGACAGCAGGGGCTTTGGGGACACCTTATTCAAATCCTGCCTCCACCACTTTTTAGCTGTGGGTTCTGGGCAAGGTACTTAATCTCTCTGAGACTACATTTTCTAATCTGTAAAATGAAGATATAATAGTATCTTTCTCATCAGAGTCCTGAGGAATGAGTAAAATAGTATACATAAAGTTCTTGACTCACAGTAGTCCCTCAATGAATATTAGTTTCCTTTCTACCTCCCTCCCTAAGGAGAAGTAAAGAAGTAATAGAGGTGCAGTGACTCATGCCTGTAGTCTCAGCACTTTAGGAGGCTGAAGCAGGAGGATCACTTGAGCCTGGGAGTTCAAGGCTGCAGTGAGTTATGATTGTGCCACTGCACTCCAGCCTGGGTGACAGAGCGAGACCCTGTCTCAAAAAAAGACATGTAATCCCAGCACTTTGGGAGACTGAGGCGGGCGGATCACCCGAGGTCAGGAGTTCAGGACCAGCCTGGCCAACGTGGCAAAAATACAAAATACAAAAATTAACCAGGTGTGGTGGCTCA
The DNA here is from genome assembly GCF_009761245.1 of Sapajus apella. NCBI lineage: Eukaryota > Metazoa > Chordata > Mammalia > Primates > Cebidae > Sapajus > Sapajus apella. The sequence goes on along the minus strand of NW_022436962.1, from coordinate 9,295,731 downwards.
CACCTGTAGTCCCAGCTACTGGGGAGGCTGAGGCAGGAAAATCGCTTGAACCTGGGAGTCAGAGTTTGCAGTGAGCCAAGATGACACCACTATACTCCTGCCTGGGTTGCAAAGCAAGACTCCATCTAAAAAAAAAAAAGAAAGAAAAAGAAAAAGATATTGGGGCTGGCTAATCAGGAAAGACCTCTGAAAAGGAGTTTGGTTTCAAGAAAGCTTGTAGGGGGCATACGAGTAGGAGAGAGGACAGATGGAACTCCGGTAAGGACAGTGGACTCAGCAGCAGTCTGAATTAGATGCAGGCCCCCTCTCTGGAGCACAGGGGTTGCCTCAAAGCAGAGCAGGAATTGTCAAATGGGGTTTAGCCCCAAGGGGGTCACTAGTTCAGTTATCGCTTGGCTGGGTACTCCACACACTGTTTTTTCTACTTTCGAAGTGAACTTTTTTCTTTATTACAGGCCTGACACAGACAGTAGGCATTCCTCTTTGGAACAGCTACTGGGGTGTGTTGGACAAGATGCTCACCTCCCTCTCTCCTCCAGCCTGGCACATGCAGACCATCCACCAAACCACCCACTCTTCAGATTCCAAACTCCAAGCAGCCAAAGTCCTTGTCCCTCCAACGTCTTCCAGAAAGTGCCTGACCCTGTGCAGCCCTACTCCCTACTTCACTACTTTGATCTGACAAAGACACTTGACAATTCAATCCCATTATGGGACTGTTCCCCAGCCCCAGGCTAATGGAATGGGGGAAATAGAAGCCTCCTTTTCTTGTTTCCGCTCTTGTTTCTTTTGAACATGGCTTACCTCCCTTTGAGTCTTTTGGAAGGGAATGGGATCATAGACTCTGGAGTCCCTGTTTCCTGCTCTCATTTACTCTTCCTCCCTCTGGCACCTCCCAGCTCATAACTTCCTCCTGCTTCCCCCCAGAGCCAGAGATGTGGCTAGGAAGAGCCCCTGGCCTTTGAAGCCAGGGTGGTGGTGACCAGGGACAACAGGTCACTGTGCTCTTGAATGCGTGGTCTGCCAATTCTCTATCCCATCGCCCTTTGTGCCTCTGATCTTGCCTCCTCCAGAGTGGGCGTGGGGTAGGGGAGATAGAAGGAGGAGGATAGAGACAGAGTTTGCTTTGGATGTGGCCAGTCTAAAAGAGCCCTCCCGCCTCATTCAAGGCCCTCCCCGCCACTCTCCTGGTCACAGCACATTTCCTGTTCTATTCCAAACCTTTTGTGTCAATCATTACTTTTTTCACTGGCTTTATTGATCCCTGCCAAATTTATACCGCACAATGGCTCACACCTATAATCCCAGCACTTTAGGAGGTCAAGTCGGGCAGGTCACGAGGTCAGGAGTTCAAAACCAGCCTGGCCAGAATGGTGAAACTTTGTCTCTACTAAAAATACAACAAATTAGCTGGGCATAGTGGCTCGCACCTGTAGTCCCAGCTATTCAGGAGGCTGACGCAAAAGAATCGCTTGAACCCAGGGGGCAGTGGTTGCAGTGAGCCACGATTGTGCCGCCACACTCCAGCCTGGGTGATAGAAAGGGACTCTGCCTCAAAAAATAAATAAATAAATAAAATTAAAATGTACATTATGGCCAGGTGCAGTGGCTCCCTCCTGTCAGTCCCAGCACTTAAGGAGGCTAAGGCAGAAGATTTACCTGAGCCAGGGAGGTTGAAGCTGCAGTGAGCCATGATGGCACCGCTGCACTCCAGCCTGGATGACAAAGCAAACCACTGCCTCAAAAAAAAAAAAAAATAAGGTCAATTACATCATGTCACTCCCCTTCTTGACTCCTTCTATTGTCTTCCTGTTGTCTGAGAATGAAATTCATATGGTCTGGGTTTCTGCCCACTTATCTGACCCCATTTCTGCCTCTCTTGCTCTGGCTTTTTTGTTTGTTTGTTTTTTTGAGACAGAGTCTCACTCTGGAGTGTACTGGGACGATCTCAGCTCACCGCAACCTCTGCCTCCTGGGTTCAAGCGATTCTCCTGCCTCAGCCTCCTGAGTAGCTGGGACTACAGGCACACATCACCATGCCTGGCTAATTTTTTTTTGGTATTTTTAGTAGAGACAGGGTTTCACCATGTTTATCAGGCTGATCTCAAACTCCTGACCTTGGGATCTGCCCACCCCAGTCTCCCAAAGTTCTGGGATTACAGGCATGAGCCATCACACCTGGCCAAATATTCCTCTGGGTAATGAATAAATTCCCCTGTTGTTGCAGTGAGACAGGAGACAACCCATAAGTGGGCAGAACGCTGGCCTCTGAGACTCAAAAAAACCATGTATAGGAACAAAATAAACCAAACAAGGATAGGTGTGCATACCAGGTTTGCCGCATATTAGCTGTGCAATCCCAACACGTTACTTTACTTCTTCGAATGTAATTTTCCCCATCTCTAAAACAGAAGTGCCATCGCTTGGCTTCTAAGATAGCAGCGAGGATGAAAGAATTACATGAAAGTACAAAATAGATATGGATTAAAAATAATCCACGTGGTTATCCAGAGATAGCAAAATAGTGTCCGGGTGCCATTAAACACTAATCTCGCCTCCACTCCTCTAATCAACTGTGTCATGCTCCTCATTTAAGGAGGCTGCAATACAAGGCAACCCTGCTGGAGGGATAAACAGAAAGCCGCCATCCACAGGCCAAATCCAGGCCACCGCAGGGGTTTGTACGGTCCATGAGGGATGAACGGTTTTACATATTTAAGTGGTTGAAAAAAGTCAAAAGAAGAAGAAGATTTCATGAAAATTGTATGAAATTCAAATTTCAGTGTGCATACATAAAGTTTCATTAGAATACAGCAGCGTCCATTCATTTATGTGTTATCTATGGCTGCTCTTGTGCTACAAGCACAGAGGTGAGTAGTTGTGACGGAGACCATGTAGCCCCTGCAGTATTTCCCATCTGGCTAATAAGGAGCTTGTCTAAGGGACTGCATGGTGGCAAGCAGAGGACAGGACAACTCAGGGGACTTTCTCTTTCAGGGCTCTCTGCAGCATGCTTCAGAAGGTTCTGTTTTACCTCTGGCTGTAGAGGCACTGCCAGCCTCCTGGAGCTCAGAGAGAGCTTGAGGGAGCTGTCTACCTCCTAAGCGCTTTAGGGAAGGAGCCCCCAGAGGGAAGCCCCTAGAGCCAGAGCCACTTGCCCTGATGCAGCTCCTCTGATCTCCCTTTTTCCTGGGCTTAGTTTTCTCTAGAAAGTAGGGAGGGCGGTGTGGTCAAAATGGCTGGACTTCTGGACATCAGCTCTCCAAAACAAAGGCGACCCACCCCACGTGGGAGCCTGGGCACCCTCTCTCCTCCCAGAGGCTGTTGCACATCCGCACTGTAGGACCTATGTAGGCGGGCAGTCTGCGAGAGCCCTGGTGGATTATTCTTAGGAAAAGCAGGAGAGCCAGCCGCTTCAGGGAGGTGGAAAGTCTGCTCCTAATGACAGGCCTCTCTCTCTAGGGAGCTTATAATCACCGTGGGAGGCTCCCCCTTCGTGTGGCAGAGACACCAGTGCTGATGGAGCCAACGACATTGAAGAAAGCTGCTCTGTGGCCTTGGGGGTGGGGGTATGTGTGCGTATTCACAGGGCTGTGCAAAGAAGGGACGGGAATCTAAATGCAAATGCAAAGGCTCTGTCCTTGCAAAGGCCAGGGTGCTGGGGATGAACAGGAAGCTGAGAGTAGGAGGGAACGCTGGCTGTCCTCCTAAATGCAGGGGCCAGGGCACAGGGCAGCGTGGGAGTGTGGCCGTGCAGCCAGCGCACCACATGAATGCCTCCTTCTTCCCCCTTGTCCTTCCTCCATCTCTGGGAAGTCTGGAGGACTGGGCCGAGCCTCCACCACTGCTCTGCTCCCTCCAGGGAAGAAAAGTCCCGTTTTACCATACTTCTCAGAGGAAAAAGATAGAACATTGTTCTTCTCACCAGTTCTCCATTTCCAAGCATTCAGCAGCACCTGCCCCCTTGGGTCACCTTCCTAAGGAGTAGATCCGGATGGAGAACTAGAAGTTGAGGCCATGCTCCAACACTGAGTGGCTTTGTGGGCCTGGCGAGTCACTACTTCTCTAAGTTTACGTTTCCCTCATATAATAACACCTGTCTCCCAAGGTCACTGTGAGGACAGAATGACATGCTGCACATGAAACCACTTTGAAAACTATAAAACCCAGGGAGGAATATTCACATGAACAAGCTACGATCTATGTGTCCATACCTAAACATAGTCACCCAGGCTGCAGTGCAGTGGCACAATCATAGATCACTGCAGCGTCCACCTCCTGGGCTCAACTGATCCTCCCACTTCAGTTTCCCGAGTAGTTGAGACTATAGGCATGCCACCATGCCTGGCTAATTAAAAAAAATTTTTGGCCGGGCGTGGTGGCTTACACCTATAATCCCAGCACTTTGGGAGGCCAAGGCGGGTGGATCACGAGGTCAAGAGATCAAGATCATCCTGGTCAACATGGTGAAACCCCGTCTCTACTAAAAATACAAAAATTAGCTGGGCATGGTGGCACGTGCCTGTAGTCCCAGCTACTCGGGAGGCTGAGGCAGGAGAATTACTTGAACCCAGGAGTCGGAGGTTGCAGTGAGCTGAGATCGCGCCATTGCACTCCAGCCTGGGTAACAAAAGTGAAACTCTGTCTCAAAAAAAAAAAAATTAATTTTTAGGCCTGGCGCAGTGGCTCACACTTGTAATCCTAGCACTTTGGAAGGCCGAGGCGGGCGGATCATCTGAGTTTGGGAGTTCAAGACCAGTCTGGCCAACATGAAGAAACCCCATCTCTAGTGAAAACTACAAAATTAGCTGGGTGTGGTGGTGGATGCCTGTAATCCCAGCTACACAGGAGGCTGATACAGGAGAATCACTTGGACCCAGGAGGTGGATGTGGTGAGCTGAGATCATGCCATTGCACTCCAGCCTAGGCTACAAGATCAAAACTCCGTCTCAAAAAAAAAAAAAAAAAAAACTTTTATAGAGATGGGGTCTTGCTATGTTATTGCCCAGGCTGATCTCAAACTTCTGGCCTCAGAGTGTTGGGATCACAGGCATGAATCACTGTGCCCGGCCGTGGGGATGAGGCTTCTATCACCAAGACTGTTTTATCCAACCTAGGAGAAGTGAGTGAGAAGAGGAAGGCCCTTCCGACAGCTAGGAGGCCTTGGAGATGCTATCACGCCTGTGGTCTGATCTCAGCATCTCTGACAGGGCCCAGCCTTCCTGTCCGACCCTGACAGTTGGACCGTGACAGCGGTCTGCTGCCCACCCGGCCTGGGGTTGCGGCTTCTCCAGGGCCTTGGCCCTTTTCTGCTGCTCAGCTGCTCAAGGCAGGAAGGGTGAAGGTGAGGCTCTGTACATGTAGACTTCAGATGCCATTCCCTTTCTTCTCATTTATCCTTGGAAGGGGAGCTCAGCGTGAAGGGCCCCGAGCTCCAGCCCAGGCCTGCCGCTGGGTAGCCATGGAGCCCTTGGAAGTCACTTACTCTCTACCGCTTGAACCTCCTCCGATAAATTGCAGGATCGAATCCCTTCCTGTCCACTTTCAGAGTGCTGAGGAGCAAATGCGAGGCACTTATGGACGTGCTTTGAAAATGGCTCCATTTACATGCAAGGAACGGCTATTTTCACAGAATGGGAAATGGGGAAGCAGACACAGACTGCCAGGATAATGGGGACAGAAACAGGCAGGAGGTCTGAGCCAGGGGCTGGAGGACAGGGGAAAAGATGTGGAGGAACTGGGGAGCAACGAGAAAATAATTATTTAGTGCTCTGCGTCAGACATTAAACTAAGCATTCTCTGATCACCACATGGCCCTGTGATATGGACACTATAATATCCATTTTACAGAGGAAGCAACCTAGACTCAGAGAAGTTAAGTAAATTGCCCAAAGTTTATGGCTAGTAAGGGCAGAGCTGACCAGCAAGCCCAAATCTGTCTGACTCCAGAGTCCATGACCTTTGCACTCCACCAAGTTTCCAGAAAACCTATTCTGGGGATAGGCATAAGAGTTAAATGGGGGTAGGAGGAGAATAAGGGTCCACTGGAATACAGGAGGAGACAAAGTATCTCTACTTGCCTGGCACAATGCCCGGCCCAGAGAAAGTGCCAGGGCTACTGCTGGCCCATAGAGGGCTTTCATGCAACTTACAACAAGCAGATGCAACCAAGAACCATGCCTATTTGTTCATCACATGTGCAACTGTACATGGAAGTCCTGGGAGAGACTCTGAAATTAATCAATTAATTAAAGGAGAAAAGAAAAAAGAAAGCCTAGGAAAGGTGGGAGTTGAATAAACATTAACTGGGAATGGGAAAGAAGAAGAAAAAAGTGGGAAAGAATATATAATAGATATAATGGGAGGAGTATCAGGGTGGGGGAGCGTTGTGAAGAAGCAAGGCAGAGGGAGGGCGCTCTCTACTCCAAAGGCAGACCAGGTCCCTTCTGCAGGTCCTCTAAACTCAGTACACACGTTACGCACACCTCCGTGTGACTGCCTGCTCCAGTGCTGTTTAGTCTGCTGCACCATCAGCTCTGGACAGCCAGGGAATGAATGGATGTTCTAGCATTCTTTTTCCTTTCTTTCTTTTTTTTGAGACAGAGTCTCACTCTGTCACCCAGGCTGGAGTGCAGTGGCACTCAGCTCACTGCAACCTCTGCCTCCCGGGTTCAAGTGACTCTCCTGCCTCTGCCTCCTGAGTAGCTGGGATTACAGATGCCCGCCACCACGACTGACTAATTTTTTAAAATTTGTTTACCTTATCTTATTTTGTTTTGAGATGGAGTCTTGCTCTGTCTCCCAGGCTGGAGTGCAGTGGTGCCATCTCGGCTCACCGAAACCGCTGCCTCCTGGGTTCAAGAGATTCTGCCTCAGCCTCTCGAGTAGCTGGGATTACAAGCACGCAGCACCACACCTAGCTCATTTTTGTATTTTTTAGTGGAGACGTGGTTTCACCATGGTGGCTAGCCTAGTCTCGATCTCTCAACTTTGTGATCCGCCCACCTCAGCCTCCCAAAGTGCTGGGATTACAGGCATGAGTCACTGAGCCTGGCCTGTATTTTTATTAATAGGAAAGACAGGGTTTCACCATGTTGGCCAGGCTGGTCTCTAACTCCTGACCTCAAGTGATCTGCCCACCTGCTCTCCCAAAGTGCTGGGATTACAGGTGTGAACCACCATGCCCGGGAGAATGTTCTAGCATTCTATCTCTTCACTTCTTACTGAATGAAGGAGGCATCGTTTGGCCAACACGGCTGATTGGTGCTCGGCCACTACTTGTGGCTGTTCCTTCTCCCTTTCCTGGCCCTGGAGCCCAGCAGAGGGGCCCTTCCCAACTCCTTCTGTTCCTCTGGAGCTGCATTGAGTCTGGGGCTGGTGTTCCTGCCCAGACACTGGACTCAGGCCAGTGTCTCTCCTTCCCGCAGGCCCCGGGTTGGATTGTGCAAAATGGTACTATGCCTTGGAGCAAGAGGTTAGTTCACAGCCCAGTTATTAATTACTCACTTGCTTATTATCTTGAGCATTGCATCAGGACCGTGAGAATGGCTTTACAGCCACTTAAAGTAGGCAGTATCAGCTTCTTGTTCCTCCCCCAACCCCATGCGTGAGTTCAGGTACAGTAGTAAATCCTGCCAAAAGTCACTGGCATCCCAGCCCATCGCTCACAACTCCTAGCACATTCAGGACGTCCTTTCCAGAATGGGAGAAGCTACTCAGCCCTGCAATGGGGCCTCCATATGCCATGTCACCCACCTACCATTCCAGGCTGTATTGCACTGGACTTAGCTGGGGGGAAATTTAGAGAAGAGAGGGTAGAGATTCTGCCCCTTGCCTCCTGGGAAGTCCCTCCTCCAGTGTGACTCCCATCCGTCTTGCTGCAGTTCTAGTATTTTTTTCCCGTTGTTTGGCCCTCCTTGCTGCTGGTTGAGTAAATACTGTGAGCACATTTAATGGTGGGTGTAGCAAACTCCTCCTCCTTTTATTCCTATCTTGAAGTCAGAGAGTCAGCCCTACAGGGGAGAATGGGAACGAGACCTCTCGGCCTCTCCCCTTGCGCCCTCCTGCCCCTTGCTTGACCCTTCTATTTTCCCCACTCTGAAGACTTGGAGTCACAGCCAGCAACCAAATCCCTTTTGAGCTCCTCAGCCTCCTGATCTGGGCTCTGTCTGAGCCTGCTGCTGCTGCCGTAACAGAGGGGCAGAACTAATTTAGTGACAGCCGAGCCCTCTCCTCTGTCACCTGACAGAGAACTCAGGGCTGTCAGAGCACACCCAGCTGATGGGGCCTCAGGCTCTCATTCTTCTGCTCTGCCACCTTAGGCAAGTCACTTGACCTCAGTTTCCCCGTCTGTAAAAGGAGGTGGCACCTGCCCACCTTAGAGGTACTTGTGAGAATCAAACCTGACAATGTTTATTCAAGTGCTTAGTAAACCCTTAAGTATAGCATAGAGATAAGTAATTATCTTTCACCATCACCAGCCAACTGGCCTCAAAACCCAGCTCAGAGCTTTCCCCACTCCTCCCTGCTTCCTTGGATTTATCCCAGTGAACTCCCATCATTTTTGTTCTCTGGAGTTGGTTCGCAGCCTTGAGATTTTTTGCATTTGCTGCCATGTTGTTGGGTCACATTTGTGTACCACTTACTATTTACCAGAGAAAACTGTCATCTCCACAAGGACAGAAACTGTATCTTGTATGATCTCCATTGACACACGGCGTCACATTTAGGATTCTATCCACAGAATAATGAATATTCATTGTGACCAAGCAAGGTGGCTCTTGTGCCTCTAATCCTAGCACTCTGGAAAGCCGAGGAGAATCGCTTAAGGTCAGGAGTTCAAGACAGCATAGGAGACATAGTGAGACCTTGTCTCCTCCCAAATATTTTTAAAAAATTAGTGAGGCATAGTGGCACACACTTGTGGTCCCAGCTACTTGGGAGCCTCAGGCAGGAGAATTGCTTGAGGTTGAGACTGCAGTGAGCCGTGATCTTGCCACAGCACTCCAGCCTGGGCAACAGAGCAAGACCCTGTCTCAAAGAAGAAGAAAAAAAAAAGCTTTCTGCATTAAAAAAAAAAAAAAAAGGCTCAGAAGTTAAATGACTTACATGCATAAAGTTACTAGATCCTAGCACTGAGCCTGATTTGTAACTGCTGTTTCCTTAAATGGTCATCGAATGAGAAATGAATGATTGCATGCCTGTTAAGTGGCACCGGGTCTGTCTGGTTCCAGAACCCACGCTTTCTCCACTATAGCACACAGCCTCTCAGTGATTTTAGCTGGGGAAAGATCTCCATGGGGATGTGGAGCTGGCAGAGCTCTGTCGCCTCTGGCTGTCCCTCTCCATTCTCAAATCCCACCCTGTAGTTAGCCCCTCAGGCATCTGAACTTGGGAGTAGAATCCCTGGTATTCAGTGACATAATCACCTCCTCGCTCCAGGCTTTTCAGAAGCCAGCCCAGTTACCTTGGTGTCTTGCCTGTTCAGAGACTTATTGGGAGGTTGTCTGGTTCTATCCCCTTGGGGGGAAGGAGATAGTATTACCTTTTATGCCTCTGCCTCTCAGCCTTGACTGAGCTCCGCCAAGCAGCCTAACCCCAACCCCAGTCTGTCCTGTAATTTCAGTTTCTAAAATATGAGCCCTCATGGCATTTTGCTGCTGCCCCTAAAACGCGGGAGGCTAAGAGACCCAGTTCTGGCCTTTGAGAAGAGATTGTGACCAGCTTCATTGGATTTCAGAACTGAAAAGGACCATTGTGTTCATTCAGGCTCACCTCTTACCTGGTGCCTGAAAGTCCCACAGTGTCCCCATCATGCTTAATCTCTGCTTAAAGCCACTTGAGACTTGCCCCTTAGGGAAATTCCCTTAGACCTCTTCTTCCCTAACTTGGGCTCTGATCTGGCTCCCAAACTCTCTCCTCTGTTGGAGGTATGCCCTCAGAAGCCATTTCTTTTCAGCATGGACTTTGTCTGCAGAAGAGCCAACAGGTTTCCATGGCAGGAATGGGTTCAGCGTTTCCCCACCTCTGCTCTCTGCTCAGCTGTATCTTTCTGTTTTGGAGGCACTCTGGTCTCTCCTCTGACTTCTCCCAGGTCTGGGTGGGGAACGGGAAGACTCAGAAGGAGGTTCAAGTTGGGAGGAAAGATCTCACAGAAGTGTTTCTGATGTTCACTTGTCAGGGGGATATTTCCTGGAGAAAGTGCCCTTGAAGGCCATGTTTGTTGTTATTTCAAAATCTTCCCTGCAGGGGCAACACTCAAACCAGGGCGTCCCCAGCTGTGTAGTGAGGGCTCATTTGTCAGCAACCCCAAGGCTCCACTATCTTGTGATGACAGTCAAGGTGGGGCACGGGTGACCTCCAGAGCTAGAGGTCATGGTCATTCCTAAGCGTGGGGTTTGAGAGGGAAGCAGCAGCTGTCCAGTTTCAGTGATTTTAATTTCTTTCTCCGGTCTAGCACAGTGGCTCATGCCTGCAATCCCACCACTTTGGGAGGCAAAGGTGGAAAGATCCCTTGAGTCCAGGAGTTTGAGCAGCCTGGGTAACATAGGGAGACCCCATCATAAAAAAAAAAAAAAATCCTGTCCTCACAAAGTATCCCAAGTTCAGAGTGCTGGGTGCTGGTTCTTTCTTCACCCTTGCCAAACTCTGTTCCGTCTGACTTCTTTTTACCAGACCCTCCTAAGCCTTTCAGTGAAGGAGGCTCCTGGGCCTGGTTCTCCTGTTCAGGTCCCTGACGTCCTGGTGACTTCAGTCCTTTGGATGGAAGTAGGGTGTGGCAGTCCACACAGGGGAACACCCGCCCCGGTGATCTCTCATTCCTCTTTCTTCCTCCTTCCTTCATGTTATTTTATTCCTGCTCTTTAAAAATATATTTTTTATTGATTCTTTTCTATTTACAAAGCAACTTTTGATGCACATAGAACAGTTAAAGACTTGAAAAGGTCCTCTTAGCACCCACTAAAAATTAAAGTCATTCTTCCACTCATTAAAAAACCAAAAAAAAACAGTATCCGGTTGGGCGCAGTGGCTCATGCCTGTAATCCCAGCACTTTGGGAGGCCGAGGTGGGCAGATCACCTGACATCAGGAGTACGAGACCAGCCTGACCAACATGGAGAAACCCCGTCTCTACTAAAAACATAAAATTAGTCAAGCATGGTGGTGCATGCCTGTAATCTCAGCTACTCGGGAGACAAGGCAGGAGAATCGCCTTAAACCTGGGAGGCAGAGGTTGTGGTGAGCCAAGATCATGCCATTGTACTCCATCCTGGACAATAAGGGGAGTACTCTGCCTCAAAAAACAAAAAACAAAACAAAACAAAAAACCACAAAAAACCAGTATCCACATTGTGGTGATGTCTTTCTTATAATTTTCTCTCTTTAGGCCGGGCGCAGTGGCTCAAGCCTGTAATCCCAGCACTTTGGGAGGCCGAGGCGGGTGGATCACGAGGTCAAGAGATCGAGACCATCCTGGTCAACATGGTGAAACCCCGTCTCTACTAAAAATACAAAAAATTAGCTGTGCATGGTGGTGCGTGCCTGTAATCCCAGCTACTGAGGAGGCTGAGGCAGGAGAATTGCCTGAACCCAGGAGGCGGAGGTTGCGGTGAGCCGAGATCGCGCCATTGCACTCTAGCCTGGGTAACAAGAGTGAAACTCCGTCTCAAAAAAAAAAAAAAATAATAATAATAATAATAATTTTCTCTCTTTAGATATATACCTAAACTAAACAACTTTTTATCTTGGAATCGTTTTAGATTTATAGGCAAACTGCACAGATAATACTAAGTTCCCATATGCCCTTCAACCAGTTTCCCCTAATGTTAACATCTTAAAATACCACATTGCAATGATCAAAACTGCAAAATTGGCTGGGTACGGTCACTCACATCTGTAATCCCAGCACTTTGGCAGGCTGAGGTGGGTGGATTGCTTGAGGCCAGGAGTTCGACACCAGCCTGGCCAACATGGTGAAACCATCTCTACTAAAAATACAAGAATTAGCCAGGTATGGTGGCACATGCCTGTAATCCTATTCGGGAGGGTGAGGCTTGAGAATTGCTTGAATCTGGGAGGTGGAGGTTGAAGTGAGCTGAGAACACGCCACTGCACTCCAGCCTGGGCGACAACAGAGTGAGACTCTGTCTCAAAAAACAAAAAATAAAAACCCTGAGAAATTGGCCAGGCCTGGTGGCTCACACCTGTAATCCTGGCACTTTGGGAGGCCAGGGCAGGAGGATCACTTGAGCCCAGGAGTGTGAAACCAACCCTGGCAACATAATGAGGCTCTGTCTGTACAAAAATGCACACCTAGGGCCGGGTACGGTGGCTTGAGCCTGTAATCCCAGCACTTGGGAGGCTGAAGTGGGTGGATTACAAGGTCAGGAGTTCATGACCAGCCTGACCAACATGGTCAAATCCCATCTCTACTAAAAATACAAAAAAATAAAATAAAAATGCACACCTGTAGTACCAGCTATTCAGGAGGCTTGAGGCAGGAGAATCACTTGAACGTGGAAGGTGGAGGTTGTAGTGAGCAGAGATCGCGTTACTGCACTCCAGCCTGGGCGACAGAGCAAGACCCTGTCTCAAAAACAAAAGCAATACTGAGAAATTAATACTGGTGGCACTATTTGTTAAACCACAGACTTTATTCAGACTCTACCAGTTTTTCTACTAATGTCCCTTTTCTGTTCCAAGATCCAATCTTGTTGCATTAGTATATATGTAATTTAAAAAAATGCATATCCACTGTGCACCATTTTGTTGCTGGCTTTTCCCACTTAGTAGTACACCATAAGGCCAGGCATGGTGGCTCACACCTGCAATCCCAGCACTTTGGGAGGTAGAAGCAGGTAGATCATTTGAGGTCAAGAGTTTGAGACCGGTCTGGCCAACAAGGGGAAACACCATCTGTACTAAAAATACAAAAATTAGCTGGACATACTCACTTGAACCTGGGAGGCAGAGGTGCTGTGAGCTGAGATCGGCCGAGATTGTGCCGAGAACAAGACTCTGTCTCAAAAAAAAAAAACCCAAAAAAATCAACACCATAAACATTTACCCAGGCTATTAAAATTATTATTATTATTATTTTTCTTGAGATGGAGTCTCTGTTGGCCAGGCTGGAGTGCAGTGGTGGTGCAATCTCTGCTCACTACAACCTCCACCTTCTGGGTCCAAGTGATTCTCCTGCCTCAGCCTCCAGAGCAGCTTGGGACTACAGGTGCCTACCACCATGCCTGGCTAATTTTTGTATTTTTAGTAGAGGTGGGATTTCACTATGTTGACCAGGCTGGTCTCGAACTCCTGACCTCAAATGATCCACCCACCTCCACCTCCCAAAGTGCTGGGATAACAGGCGTGAACCACCACATCTCGCCTATTAAAATTATTCTATGCCATCATTTTTAATGGCAGCATAGTGTTCCATTGAGTGGATTTGCCATAAATTGCTTAGCCAATGGCTTCTTATTCTACATTTAAATTGTTTCTAGTTTTTCACTATTACAAAGAATGATGAGATGAAAAGCTCTTACATACTTCTGATATATACATCTCTGATTACTTTGCCACCACAGAAACTCCGGAAATGGAATTGCTGTGTCCAGGGGGCCCATCCCTCCTCCTTCCAAGTCCACCACCAGGATTTGGCCCTGCTGCTGGCCCTTATGCCTGAAGAGACTGCTCACTCTCATCCCGAGCCAGACAGGGAGGAGCACAGAGTACTCCAGGTGGACCACTGCCCCCGACGATAGAGTTGGCAAGAGACGGGAACAGCAGGGAACTCCAGGTCCTTCACAATTTCTCAGGCTTCTGTGAGGCCAACCAGTTGCAGCTGGGTATCTTTTCTCCATGGAATGAGAAGGATGCTTGCTCTGAGCCCAAAGACAATGAAGAAGGGCCGTGTGTGGGGGTGGGGCAGAGATTGCTAATGCATTTTGCCAGCATCTTTGGTTTCTCCAATATACAGCTAGACTATTAGCAGTTCCCCAAGGATGGCCTTGCTCCTCACGTCATCCCCCATTTCCTATAAATGGGAAGTGGCCGGGGAGGTAGGTGTGTGTGTGTGTGTGTGTGTGTGGTGTGGGGGAGGGAAGGGAGAGGAGGGGAAAGGGCCATGGTGGTTTTACTACAGCTGACCTCATGGAGAGATGAAGCCCAGAGAAGTTGTCATTTGCCCAGAATGCCACAGCATCCTAGAGAATAGTATGAGTTTTCTCTGAGGCTCTGAAGTCACTGGCCAGGCTTGCTGAGGGATTACTACCTCTGCCTTGTTTCTGGGGCCCAGGGACTGCTTTTTTTTTTTAAGATGGAGTTTCACTCTGTCACCCAGGCTGGAGTGCAATAGTGCAATCTCAGCTCACTGCAACCTCTGCCTCCCAGGTTTAAGTGATTCTCCTGCCTCAGCCTCCTGAGTAGCTGGGATTACAGGTGCCTGCCACTGTGCCCAGCTAATTTTTGTATTTTTAGTAGAGATGGGAGTTTCACCATGTTGGTCAGACTGGTCTCAAACTCCTGACCTCAGGTGATCTGCCCACCTCGGCCTCCCAAAGTGCTGGGATTACAGGCGTGAGCCACCGGCCCGGCCTGGTTACTGTTTTTTCTATGTAACCGGGGGCTGTGGGGGAAATAACTAGCCAGAGGAATTGCCTCTGTTTTATCTGAAAAATGGTACCCTTCTCTTGGGTTGACCTAAGGATTCAATGAGTTAATACACGCAAAGTATATAGAAACAGTGCCTGGCGCAATCAGTAATGGTTAACTGTTGTTATTGTAACATGAGGCTCCATCAGCAGAAAGAGGGGGATTTTCAGAGCAGAGAGCCCTACTGTACCCTGTATTGGGTGGGGCCTGGGCAGTGCATCCACCTGGTTTGATTGGGGAGGGGTGATTGAATCACCATGGGATCCAGACTGTGTGCTCACTCCCCTGAGCTCTCCTTCCTCATCTCCTTGTCACAAGGCATAAAGCACAAGGTCCCCTGGAAAGAAGTGGCGGAAGGCAGGAGGAAGAGGGGGGCTCTTACTTGTTTGTGGTGGGACAACTCTCTCATGCTCTGAGTGTTCTTTCCCAAGCCTGGAAAATACCACCGTCCACTCTCTCCTGGCTCTGTAATTTTCCAGCTGACCTGAAATTTCCCCTGACTCCTGACCTCTTTCCTGGAGCAGAGGGGACACCAGCTCAGAGACCTTCGACTCCATCCTAGTCTCTCTGCTGGCCACAAGAGGGTATGCCAAAGACCTCGGAAAGCCATCGCCAGGAGGGTCCCCAGGTAGAGGTGTGTGTGCACCAGGGAGGCAACGCTGAGACAGTCACTAAGCTTGTTTAGTGACTCAGAAGGCAGATTCTTGACTTTTCTCTTCTTCACTCTCTATGGCACCCACTCTCTCTTCCCCACTACCGCTAGGACACCACTGTTTTCCTCTCCCTTTTCTATCTCCCTTTCTTCTCTGCCTCCCTCTGCCTCTCAGCTGGAAGTGCCCCTAGAGATCATTTGGCTAATCCCCTCTTCTTACAGAGGCCGAGAACATGGAAGGGACTTGGCCCCTGTCACACAGCTGGTTGACACAGGGCCAGCATTGGAACCCAAGTGCCCCAATACCCAGTCCAGGACTAAGACCAACCAGGTCTTTCCCTTCAAAGGCATCTTCCTCGGATTTTGTAGTATTCAAGTCAACAATCATCTAAATTGGATTTCTCTCCACCCAATAAAACCCCATGGAGGAAAAAAGACAAAACTGAGCCCCCACCCCCAGGGCCAGCCTGGGACTCCAATTCTCTGCCCTTACCTGCACAGTTCTATTTCTATCAAAGGCATTCTGGAACAGGTTTCTGTTAGGACCTTGCTCAACAGCTGACAAAGGGAACATTTCATTGGCAATTTATCATCCATTCTTCCCCATACACACTCTTAAGGAGAAAAAAAAAAATTGGAATTTGGTTTTCAGCTGCTGCAGAAAGAGGGATTGAGTTAGCTCTATCTGCGTCGGAGAATAGCAAACAGCGGAGGGTAACTCCGGGAGAATGTGACATCTCCTGTAAAGGGATGGTCCTGGACCGGTAGGGTGCAGCTCTGCCTGGAGATCGGGTGGCCAGAATGGCACGCCTGGGTAATGGTCGCAGCAGACTGGCTCCGAGGAGCGGAGGGGAGGTGCCCCGCGAAGCCGGGTAGCTTTCACCTCAATGTTTGGTGGCGAGCGACAGAGGGGGCGGTACGCTGCCCTAGGTAATGATAGGGCAGTCTGGCAGCCACGCGGGGGCTGCCCGTCGCGGCGCGGCTACAAAGCCAGCTTGGAGACCTCCCGCTTTCTTCCCCTGGGTACCAGCCCCACCCCTCTAGCCCCCCTGCAGCACCCCCCACCTCCGTCCTGCCTCGCCCCGCCCCCCTCCTGGCAGTCCCAGCGCGCATGCTCTCTCCCCCCGCGGAGTAACCTGGAGATTTAAAAGCCGCCGGCTGGCGCGCGTGGGGGCAAGGAAGAGGGGGGGTGGGTGACCAGCCTGCACTCGCTGGCTGCGGGTGACAGCCGCGCGCCTCGGCCAGGTAGGAGCGCGCCCCCTCCTCTCCCAGGGGTGAGGGTCCCGGCGCGGGAAAGGGAGGAGCAGTGCGCGGCCGAGCTCCGCGGTGTCGCGTGTTTTGCGCCCCGCGGGATGGGGCCGCGCCGTGGCCGTCCGGGGCGCTGCGCGCCGAGCCCCCCGCGAATCCCAGAGGAGGGCGCGTCCCACGCGCTCTGCCGGGGCGGGTGCCGAGCGCCCGGCGCCTGCACGAGTCCCGGCTGAGCGGTGCTTTCTTCCGCGGAGGGCGGGCAGGCAGGAGGTGCGGGGCGGCGGGGTGGGCGGGGAGCGGCCCCTCCCAGGAGCCCCGGGCCGGGCCTGTCCGACGGCTGGCGGACCGGCCGCTCGCTCCTGTTGCAGCCTCCCGCGTCAGACTTTTCTTTGAAAAGTTGCGTTTATTTTCTTCCCCTGTCTGGGCTTCACCGGAAAGGGGCAGGATGAGTCACTGCGGCGCGCACGGTCCGGGACCTGGGGGAGCCGGGACGGGGGAAGACGGCCGTGGCTTCGCGAGGTGCTCTGGCCCGGGCTGGGTTTCTCGAGGAAGAGTGAGAGAGTTATTAAGGGAGGGAAAGGGGACTGAGCCTTCTCGGAATTTAGACCTGGGGCGAGGCTCTGGGCGCACAGTTGGGGCTGGACTGTGTGTGCGTGTGTGACTGTGCCCTTTTCAGCTTCAGTTTACCCCTCTGGGGAGGGAGAAAGGCCGCTGTTTTCTCCTCGCCTCCCAGGTCTTAGGTGGGGAAGCAGAGAGTTCTGCAAACGGCAAACAGGTGTGATGTGGTGGTACCTGGGCATCTGGCGCAGCTTCTCAGAGCTCTGGGCCTAGGCATACCTGCTGGAGAGCCCCAGGGACCCGCAGACTTTCTCCCAAATGCAGGTCAGGCCTTCCTGTAGTCGCCCGCTCCCCGCAGGCACTGCGGTCCTGTCAGTTGCTCTTGCCCTTGACCTCTGAATCAGCCGCCATGCTCCTGACAGATACTCTTGACCTGCTTAGCTTTTTCCCACCCCAGGGCATGTTCCTCGACCTCCTCTTTTTCCTAGGGGCCAGAGTTGGGGGTAGGGAGAGGTTTGGCATGGTAGATACCTGGTGAGGACTCGCCCTTCAGCTGTTACACAGACCCGATCCCAGTGGAGCAGGGACTAAGAATAGCCCAGCTGCTGTCTTGCTGCCCTGGAGTCTGCAGCCGGGCATTGCCAATTGACCAGGGCCGAGAGTGACCCTTGCTGGGCTCCTGGAACCTTTGCTTAGGGGTGGGGGTGAGGTCCTAGGGGCTTCGGGCTACCTTTCCTGATCCACTTAGCAGATCTCCTTTCAGGCCAGAGACAGCCTTGGTGTGGACTCACCTGCCCGAGGCCTGGGGAACAGCCTGGCCTATGGGGTGAGAGTGGGAGTGGCAGGTCTCTGGGGCTCTGCAGCAGGAGTGCCTAGGCCCAGAGCTCTGAGAAGCTGCGCCAGATGCCCAGGTACCACCACATCACACCTGTTTGCCATTTGCAGAAGTCTCTCCTTCCCCACCTAAGACCTGGGAGGTGAGGGTCTCCTCCTCCTTCAAGGTTATTCAGGGAGCCAGGAGGGCCTGGGAGGTCCAGGCTAGACGGGAAGCCTGAGGAAGCCCATACAGCAGCATATTCTAGGGGATAAGTGGGACGTCATTTGAGGTCGCAGGCCCTTCTGTTGGATCAGTCCCATTCCCTCATTCCACCCTTATCTCCTCCCACCAGGCCTGTCGTGGAGCCAGGACTCTGTTGTTCTGAAAGTGTTCAGAAAATGAAGCTTGAGTCAGCAGGATGAGTTTGAAGATAAAAATACAGCTGTGGATGAATGTACAGCTGTGGACAGACAGGCCCCAATTTAGTGGGTGTGTGTTATGGGGAGTTTTCCCATGTATTCATGGAGTGTGTGGTGAACTTCCCCATCCCTCCTGGCTCTCTAAATAACCTTGAAGGAGGAGGAGTAGACAACAATCCCTGATGGTCTCCTGACCCCCTTCCAGGCCGCTGGGTGGTGGAGGGATAGTGGAGGCCTCTCTCTAGCTCTCCCCTTACCCAAACTGGAGCTCTCAGCCCCAGCAGGGCTGGTTGGGAGACTCAAAGTTAACTTTAAGTACTGTAATCTGGACATCACACCCTGATAACTCAACATAATAGATAAACACCCAGATTCTCAGAAAGACAGTTTCTTGTCTTTTTTTTTCTTTGAGATGGAGTTTCACTCTTGTTGCCCAGGCTGTAGTGCAATGGCACGATCTTAGCTCAATGCAACCTCTACCTCCCAGGTTCAAGCGATTCTCCTGTCTCAGCCTCCCAAGTAGCTGGGATTACAGGCACCCACCACCATGCCTGGCTAAAGTTTTGTATTTTTAGTAAATATGGTGTTTTGCCATATTGGGTAGGCTGGTCTTGAACTCATGACCTCAGGTGATCTTTCTGCCTCGGCTTCCCAAAGTGTTGGGATTACAGGCATGAGCCACCAGATCCAGCCAGAAAGACAGTTTCTATATTGGCTGCTTCACTTGCTTCACTAGCTGAGCTCCACTAGCTTGGCAAGTTACTTAACCTCGTCCAAGCCTCAGTATCCCTGGCTGAAAAATGGGGATGATAATACCTACTGTATACCTTTGTTAAGTAGATTATGACAGATATAAAATTTATAAACATATAATTACATTATATATAAAGTCTAAAAATTACAGCTTTATTAAATATTGTGTATAGAGTACTAAACTGTGTGTCTGACACATAATAAGTGCTCAATAAATGTTAGTACCAACTATATATTATATTGATCATTTGTGAGTGAATGGACAGCAGTGCCTAGCCTGGGACCCTCTTCTTGGGTGTTGCTCTTAAAAAACAGAAAATAGAAACCTGCTCTAGACCTTATTTCTTTGGTAGCAAGGTCTTCTGGACTTTGGGGAGTTCGTATGAATAGTTAAGAGATTGGGCTTTGGCAAAATGATTTGAATCTGATTTCCTCTTGCGCAAGTTATTTAAGCTGTTTCAACTTCCTCCTCTGTAAAATGAGGATAATAGTACCTATCTCGGAGTATTGCCAGGATTAAATAAGCTGATGTAGGTAAAGCTCTGAGCACAGCAGCTGCTTGTAAAAAGAACTTGATAAATGTCAGCTGCTGTTATTTGGTGACAATAGAGCCAATCATTGTGACTTACACTTAGAAACCAGAGTTTCTTAGCAAGGGAATTAGATCATAGATAACTATATGTAAGCTACGAAGGACACATCTGCAGTTGAACTTGTGGTCCTGTGCAAAGATCACACCAGGATCGGATGACCATGTCTCTCCTCTACTCTGCTACTGTGTGACTTGTATTTAATTGGTGCAGAAACCCCTGCCCAGCTTGCCTTCCCAGAGTGTACCCCTCAGGCTGAAAAAGGCTACCATGAATATGAATTCAGAGAAAATTCTGAGAACTTAAGAGCCTTCTATGCAAAAAGTTATTTGTTGTTATTTTTAGGAAAACTGTATAGGGAAGGTACCCTGAAGCTGGGATTCTGCTCTGTCCTCCCTCCCCAACCCTTAGGGTGTTTTGCAGTATTCTTTGGTGTCTGGAAAAAAAAAAAACCCAGCCTAGCTTCCTTTGAACAGTTAGTGGCCCTGTTTGCTGGGCAGCAGGGGTGGAGACTGGACCAGTTGGTACCAGGCCCAGTGTCTTGAACACTGATGCCACTCGACTCCCAGCAATAGAGCTGGAGTGTTGAGCTTTGTCCAGTGTATTAAGTGTCCCTGCTTGGGCTGGGGAAGGGGGCAGCTGGTGACAGAGCCATCACGGGATGGTCCCGATCGCTGGCCAGAACATCCTGTTTAATACCTTTTTTTTACTACATGGCCTGTGTTTTCTCCTCCACGGGCAGAAATCCACAGTATTGCCACTGGCCCTGACTGACTTATGGACTCTCTTGCTTCTGATGGGCCTGTTCCCCTATTGGCCTTGACTTCATTGCCTGTAAAATGGAGATAAGATTCACCTTGCATGGTTATGGTGAGGATTAAACGTGATGTGCATATTCAGCCAAGTGCCTGCATATGCCAGGTGTTCCCTAATGTTTGTTCCTTTCCCCTTCTTTGTTACTTCTAGAGATCACTTTCTAGGGAGCTGGGACCAGCCAACAAGAAGGGGTTTGGAGGCCACCTCCTGGTGCTATAGTCCACAGTCCCCCAGTCACCACATCCAGGACAGACAGGATGCCCAGTCAGAGAGCATCCTGCTCCTACCCTTAGGAGCAGCCAGCCCACAACAGCAGTTCCTGCCTTTCCTCTGTGGTCGCTGTGTGCCCCAGTGCCCCCGGCCTCGCTAATCTCAAGTGTACTTTGAGTTGGCAAATAGTGTTCAAGCTAAGAGTGCCTGGCCCATCTCTAGGGATGTGGCAATTTAGATTCCCACTCCTGGTTCCTGTCCCTAGAGAGCAGAGCACCCAGGTGGCTTGAGCATGGCCCTGCCTGGATCCCAGGTGTACTGGTGAAATCACATCCTCCAGGAATCCTGATTCAGCTTTATCCATAGGCCTTCTGCTGGGCACCTACTCTTCTCAGGGCCTGTGCTCCCCGTTTTCCAGGAGCTGAAGCACTCGTGAGGAGGATGACAGTAGGGAAAGGCTGCAAATCTGAGGCTCTGAGGACTGTGGGCAGCCTCCAACCCTGGGGGCTGCCTGGTTAGAGCAGAGGGGATACTTGACAGCTCAGTTTCCAGGGGGGTGTAGAGGAACTGTGGAGGAGGTGTGAGATTTGAGCTGGGCAGGGCTCAGGTGGAGGGAGAGGCAGTCCAGGAAGGGGAAGTTGGAAGCAAAAACAAGCCCAGTGCTGGTGAATTGCCTTATTTGGGGTCCCACGGAGGTGTGCTGAATCATCTAGGGACATGCAGATAGCCAGTCCGGATCTGAGATCAAAAACAAGTCTCATGATTTTGAGTCTGGTATTCTTTCCAGCATACCTCACTGGGGACAGGTCAAAAGGAGGGGTGGGAGTGATGAGAAGTCCCAGGCTCCAAGGGCCTTACTTTACAGATATATACCTTTTTCTGCTGTTGGGGCTCAGAAAATGATACCCTAAAGTGAGGGCCTCAGGCAAAGTTTCTGTCTCACCTCCTGTCCCTCATCCCTCATTCTTTCCCGAGGCAGGCCAAAGCGAATCCCCCTTTTCAAAGGCAGGTCATAGAAACTAGAACCCTTCTCCCCAAAGCCAGCCATATAATCTAAAAATATTATTCCTTCTCCTGCCTTTCTGTGTAAGAACTGGCCATAAAGAAATTATCTGACCTGTCTTGTGTGGTAGTAGGTCATAAGGCCCTCATTGCAGAGGGGTCCTACCCCATTCCTAGAGGAAGAAATCCTGCCACAGAGAGGTTGAGAAGAATCTGGACAGGCCTTGCTGGGTTCACCACTCAGTCTGTTAGCTCATACCCTTGTTGTCTGATCACATTTCTGCATCCCGTTTGTGCTTTCTCAAACCTAAGCATAAAAATGGATACTTAGGCTGGGCGCAGTGGCTCATGCCTGTAATCCCAGCACTTTGGGAGGCTGAGGCGGGTGGATCACCTGAGGTCAGGAGTTCAAGACCAGCCTGGCCAACATGGTGAAACCCTGTCTCTACTAAAAATATAAAAATTAGTCGGGTGTGGTGACACACGCCTATAGTCCTAGCTACTCAGGAGGCTGAGGCAGGACAATCACTCAAATCCGGGAGGCGGAGGTTGCAGTGAGCTGAGATTGCGCCACTGCACTCCAGTCTGGGCAACAGAACAAGATCTAGTCTCAAAAAAAAAAAAATGATACTTTATCTTTTGGGTTTTCATTTCTAAAGGCTCTTGTATCATATAAAACTGTGATCAAATAAATTTGTATGTTTTTCTTTCTCTTTTTTTTGGAGACATTGTCGATTTTGAGATGGCATCTTGCTCTGTCGCCCAGGCTGGAGTGCAGTGGTGCAATCTTGGCTCACTGCGACCTCTGCCTCCTAGGTTCAAGTGATTCTCATGCCTCAGCCTCCTGAATAGCTGGGATTACAGACACGTGCCACCACGCCCAGCTAATTTTTTGTGTTTTTACTAGAGACGGGTTTCACCATACTGGCCAGGCTGGTCTCGAACTCCTGACCTCAAGTGATCCACCCGCCTTGTCCTCCCAAAGTGCTGGTATTACAGGCATGAGCCACTGTGCCCAGCCTGTTATACTTTTGTTATAGAGGTGTCAATTCTGAACCTTATGATGGGGAGGAAAAGGGATTCTTCCTACCCATGCTCCTACGTTGTGCAGTACCTACCTGCTTATCCTTCAAGGCTAAGCAACATGGCCATTCTCTCTAGGAAGCCCTGGAAGAGCTGCATGTGCCCCCACCTTCAGTCCCCCCCCACCGTGGATTTATGTCTTCACACTTGTGCTACCTTGTTGCACACTGATTGCATTTTATTGCATTTTATCCCTTTTGCCAAAGGGAGCTGCGATCAGTTGTTGCCGTGTCCCCAGCACCTTCACAGCGGGTTTACGCACAATTGAGGCTCTGTGGTGTTGGGTGGGTGGATGGATTTCAGTGCTGTTTGACGTTCCCTTAGGGGAGGTTAGATTGTGTGCACTGAGGTATACTTCCAAGTGTCAGCAAGCTTGGGATCCTTAATTGTGAAAATGAGTTTCTTTGGGGTCCCACTCTTTCCTTGCTCACCACGGAGGAAGTGTTTTTGAGAACACACTTGCAGAGAACCGAGTCTGACTTGGAGCCCTCTGATTATAAATGCGACCAGTCACAGCCTCTAGGACTCAGGTCTAATAAAGGCTTACTGGCCACTGTGTTTGAAACCCTCGAGGAGGGACATGGCAGGGCTGGAACCAGCACCGTGGTCTGACTTTAGGTCCAGGGCGCTGCTCATCTGTAGGTCTGCCCAGATCCTCAGTCTCCTGGCCTCTTTCCTATACACCTCACCTCCTAAGGGAGGCCAGGCTAAAGGGAAGACCACGATTGGCTATACGTGGATGGGGAGAGCTGTCTGGCTGGCTGACTGGCAGGCTTCAAGTTCAGCAGGAGGAAGGCCACTGAGGCTTCTCTTTACAGGGGCTGTAGGAAAAGGCAGGATGGGGGGAGGGACTTCCGAGCGGCCTGGACACTGTGCCAAGCTCCCTCTTCCCCTCCCATGTTCTTCCCCTACTTTGGACCAAGGAATTTCTTCGTACTGCCCCACCTTGTAGGGAAGCATTTATTGTGGCCTAAGGAGAGAATTCAGTTACTAATTTCTGCCAGGAACAGAGTCCAACTCTGGGAAGGACTAGGGAAGAGGGCAGTTCTGCCCCCAGATGTCCTGGTTACTTGGCTCAGTTTCAGGTGACCGCTGACCCTTGGCCCTCTGTTGGTACTTGAGAGTGTTTGGGCAGACAAGGATGGGGTAAGTGCAGGTGGGCGCACTTCTCAACCTGCTTCCCCTTGACTCATTTGTGGGAGGCCATGAAAGTCCAAATACAAAGTATGGATTTTGTATTCCTGTTGTGAACATAAATGCCTTCCTCAGTGCCATGTAGCCTCGTCAGTGAGCCTTTGGGGGTACCTGCCTGTGAAAAAGCACCTACGGGGGTAGGGGATGCATGTGAGATCTCCGGGACGCATGTGAGATCGCCGGGACGCGTGTGAGATCTCCGGGACGCGTGTGAGATCTCCGGGACGCGTGTGAGATCGCCGGGACGCGTGTGAGATCTCTGGGATGCGTGTGAGATCGCCAGGACGTATGTGAGATCGCCTGGCTGCACAGATGGAAAGAACCCTTGGCCTTATCTGGATGAGCTCTCATTTTACAGGTGCAGAAACTGAGTCCCAGAGAGGCGAGATGGCCTGTCTAGACTACACAGCTATAAAAACAAGTTGTTGAAACAGGACTGCTCTCTCCTGGCTCCCAGTTCAGAGCACCTTTCGGCATTTTCCAATGGTTTGAATAGTCTGCTCAACCACTGTTTATTTGTGCAGCCTTGGCATGTTATGTTCTGAGCTGCTCATCCTTGAATATGAATATTAAATACTTCTCTTGGATTTGGAGTGTATGAATTGTATGAGTGATTAGAGAGAAGGTACAGTCTATCAAGTACCTAGCACATGCCAGACGCCTCTGAGGCAGCTAGTAGGGATCGGCCACCGTGTTCAATTTCCCTGTGGGTGGAAATCACGCTGTCTCTTAACTATGGGATCTTTGTCCCACCTTCCACCTCCCGGCTCAGCCTTCCTCCAGCAGGCAGGTCTGTTGCAGTGACCTCTCCTCACCTGTTGGGGCCAGCACCTGGGGAGGCAGTTACATTCTTGGCATTCCTCTTGCTGCTAGGGGCTGAAAGAGGCGCTAGTGCGGTGGGGGAGGCACATGGATGAGAGGGGAATAAGAAAACCGAGAAGAAAGTGTAATTGGTCTCCCCTAACCAGGGCTGCTCCTGGTTGGGAATGAGAAAGCCCTACCTCCCTGAGGAGGTGACCGAAGAAGTGGCCACCAAGAACTTTCATACCTGTATCTCAAGCACGTTCTACATCTACGAAGTTGGTGTTTTTTGTTTGTTTGTGTTGAGATGGAGTCTTGGTCTGTTGACAAGGCTGGAGTGCAGTGGCACAATCTCGGCTCACCGCAGCCTCCGCCTCCCGGGTTCAAGCAGTTCTCCTGTCTCAGCAGTTCTCACCTGTAATCCCAGCTACTCAGGAGGCTGAGACAGCAATTCTGTCTCAGCCTCCTGAGTAGCTGGGATTACAGGTGCCTGCCACCATGCCCAGCTAATTTTTGTATTTTTAGTAGAGATGGGGTTTCACCATGTTGGCCAGGATGGTATCGATCCCTTGACCTTGTGATCCACCTGCCTTGGCCTCTGAAAGTGCTGGGATTACAGGTGTGAGCCACCTCACCTGGCAAAGTTGGTGATATTAATCTACATTTCCGTGCCTGTAAAATGGGTATACTAATTGTACCCACCTCATCGCATCACTGGAAGACTAAGACTCATGGCAGAGTGCCTGGCATGTATTATAACCTCAGAGTTGGCTGCTGTTGTGCATTTTGTTTCCTGTCTTCTGTTTTGTGTTTTTTTGTTTGTTTTTGAGGCAGAGTCACCCCGTTGCCCAGGCTGGAGTGCAGTGGCACGATCTCTGTTCACTGCAACCTCGGCCTCCTGGTTTCAGGCGATTCTCATGCCTCATCCTCCCGAGTAGTAGCTGGGATTACAGGCTTGCACCACTATGCCTGGGCCTGGCTAATTTTTGTATTTTTAGTAGAGATGGTGGTTTCACCATTTTGGCCAGGTTGGTGTCAAACTTTTTGACCTCAGGCGATTCGCCCTCCTCAGCCTCCCAAAGTGCTGGGATTACAGGCGTGAGCCACCACACCCGGCCTGCTATCGTTCATTGTCGATGAGGAAACTGAGTCTTGGGGAGGTCAGGTTACAGGCTCATGCAGTTATAATACATGGTGGAGCTGGCGTGCAAAGCCAGGTCAGGCAGACTCCCAAACCCAGGTGACCCGGCAGAGTCTGCCAGGGTTTGGGGACGGCAGGACTCAGAAGGTTGTGGTCCCTTGGGTGGAAGAGAGCTCCAGGTTGAAGAGCACTGCTGGTCCCTTGGAGGGCATGCCCAGTGTGACCTTGGGTTGCGGCTCTTCTCAGTGTGGTTGGGAGGCCCAGGTGCCTGGAGTCAGAATG
Organism: Sapajus apella; assembly: GCF_009761245.1. Lineage (NCBI taxonomy): Eukaryota > Metazoa > Chordata > Mammalia > Primates > Cebidae > Sapajus > Sapajus apella. Next base: position 9,269,517 of record NW_022436962.1, on the reverse strand, counting down.
TGTGCCTGTATTGACCGTCACCATGGGATTGCCAGGTGACCCCTGGGAGGGTCCCCATGCTTCAGCCCCAGCTTAGGCTATCCAGGACTGATTGGCCAAGGTGAGGGTCAGGCCAGCCCCAGAATCCCTGTCACTGGGTAGGAGAGGGGAGGGGAGTGCAGTGCTGGTTCCAGGGACTGCCCCTCTGTCCCGTCCCCTCTGTCCCGTCCCCTCTGTCCCTTCCCCTCCCCTTCCCCCAATCTCCTCTGGCATTTGTTTCCTTTCCAAAGCTGGACTGGGGCTCTCAGACAGGGCAACAAAAGCCACTCTCCACCACGCCACTGCCACCTGTTGGGTTTTCACACATTGAGGGTGGGGGGAGGAGGGAGCTGTTGCCCTTTTCCCAGTGTCTGTGGTGTGCCCCCTCTGCCCCCCTAGGGCCTGGGATTCTCTTTGCTGCCCGAAGTGACGGGCTCAGGAGCCGGAGGGGGTGGGGGCCAGCAGCAGCTGGAAGGGGAATTGAGTGGGAAGGGGCCTGCGCTGGCAGCCCAAGGGAGTTTGATGGATTACTCTGCAGGCCGAGGGGTTTCTCCCTAATCCCCCTTTGTGTCCCGGCCTGCAGCCCCCTCACCCTCTCTGACAAGCTGCTAAGCAGAAGGCTTCCAGTCCCGCTGAAGAAAAGGCAGCTCAGCAGGGCGAACTCTAAATCCCTGGCCTCCGGGCCCTGGGGGAGGCAGGCGCCAGGGAGCAAGTCCGGGGTGCGGCTGGGGTCCCCCTTCCCACTGCCGGCCATTATTCTTTCTTAGGAGTCCCTGAGGTTGGGAGGTTTCATTCTGAGTGGGGTCCTCAGGTGCCCCTGGGGGCCCTGCGAGATTGTGGGCCTCCGCTCTTTCTGAAAATCACTGTTTTTTTTCTAGGGCAGGGTTGGGGAAAGCAGAGATCCTCACTGCTTTGGAAATATTTGGTCCCGAAGAATCAAAGACTGAGTGGGTTGGGGGTCACCAAAGCCATGGCTGTCTAACGCCATGTACCTCCTGCCATCTCCCCAGCAGCCCAGGCACACAGCACCCCTCACAAACGGGATCTGTTGTGATAGGGAGCTCATTGCCTCACTAGAATGCCTGCTTTCAGGTCTCCTGGCTGGGGTGCCCCCAAGGCTCCTATGGAGCTGCTGTGAGGGTGTGGCTCATGTGGGGAGTGCGGTGTGCCAGGTTTCATTAGGTAAGGTGACAGCCTTGGTCCCCTCAGACTGGGGCTAGTGGGGGGGTAGGTAATGGGGATGTTTCCTCGGACTGGGGCTAGTGGGGGGTGGGTATTGGGGACGTGGCCTGGGGAACCCTCAGACCCGAGAGGTCCACTCCCTGCCCCCAAGCTAGAGGACCCTGGAGAGCTCAGTTTGGAGCAAGGCCCTGGGGTCGCCCCCTTCCTGGCCATCACACTGATCTGGGGCAGGGCAGCCTTGGTGGGGTGTGTGTCCGGGAGGTTGGCCCAGGGTGACCCCACCCTCTTGCCTCAGCTGAGTCATTATTCCTCGTGCCTCGCCAGCCCCCAGTTTCCCCTTCTGCAGGGAGGGCTGCAGGGTGGCTGTGAAGGGGAGCGGAGCTGCTTCTGAGGAGCCTGGGAGAAAGCAGTGGGTCTTTGTGAGTGTGCAGGGAAGACGCAGGGTCGCCCAGCCTGCGGGGTCAGGGTGGGGGCTGCGGCTGTTTGATGTGCCTGGGTGGGGTTTGATGCTGGCCTGCATAAAGAGGCCTTAGAATTGCTGCCTGACACAGGCCTGGGGCGGGGGCTACCCCAGCCTGGGCTTCCACTGGCCTCTGTCTGTCTGCGGAGGGAATCTGCTCCCCCAGCTCTGCTCCCCCAGCTCCACCTCAGCCGTGCGGGGTGGCAGGAGCCCCTTTGAAAGCCCTCAAAGGCCTCTTTATACATCCCCCTCTGACCCTCCCTTCCCTGAGGGAGCTACCAGGGAGCGGGCTCGGGTCGGCTTTCCTCCTCCTCTGCCACCCTGTCTTCTGTATTTTGGACAAAGTTCAGGCCAAGTTTGTTCCTGTTGCTCAGTTTCATTTCCCCCAAACTCCCTGCTCAGGGTCTGGTCTGAATGGGGGCTTTCCAATCCAGGAGGGTTTATCTGGGCCACTCACCATCTTTGAGCCCGTAGGAGTTGCTCCCTCTGGAGTTGGGCCTGGAAAGTCCTTGGTGTGTGGGGAGCACGTGGGAGGAGGAGGACCTAAGCCCTCACCTTTGCTTCTACTGCCTCCCCTTGCTTTCAACCACTCATTCATTAGGTAAACATTTCCCTGTTCCTCTTCTTGCTAGGGCCCTGGGGGTGCCACATATTGGGATGCATAGAGGCATGTATCTCCCAGTACTTGGAGCGGGGCAGTAAGGATCCAGGTTCACTGACCTTGCTCAGGGCCCTTGGCCTGTCTGGGTTTTGATTCTGTTCCCCCAAGGATGAGGAAGGGTGGCCTGGGCAGAGCTCCACAAAGGTTCCCAGAGGCTTTGGGCATTCTCCAGCTTTCCTGCTGTCTTGCCATTGCTGGGTCTGGAGAGGAGGGGAGATAGTTGGAACTTGAGAGGGACTTGTCCTAGAAGGCTGCCTCCTTGTTCCTTGCCTTTCTGAGAGGTCAGCCCTCCACTTCCCTCCTCTTCCTGCCCACTCCTTGCCAGGTGAATGCTGTGAGGCTGGCTCTTCTGGTTGATCTTGTCTTTGCCAGGCAAAGTGTTCCAGGAGTAGTGGGGCAAGAGGATTTTCATCAGAAGCATCTCCAGGACTGGAGGGTATAGGGGAGAATTGGACCCTGTCCTCAGGAGGACGCGGGAGTTCCCCAGACTTGGGGCAGGAGGACTTGGGGCAGGAGGCAGGGTTCCAACACTGATCTGTCACTTGCATGCTTTGGCAAGAAGCTTGCCCTGGGGCTGCTGATGGGAGTGGTGGCCAGGAAAGTGGTACTGAAAGACTTCTTGTTCTCTGACCTCCCTGAGCCTGAGAACTGAGAGAGCCTGGGCTCCTCTGTTTGTGCTCCAGGGAAGAAGGCCCTGGAGGGCATGGCGGGCAGCTGGATTTAGTGCTCAAGAGTCCTCTATGGTGTCCTTAACTGGAGGACCCTGGAGTGGGGATGAAGTAATAGGGACTGGGGCACGGGAACAGATGCAAGCATAAGAAAAGGGGGCTTTGGAGGTAGCGTGCACTTATGGGGTTGGAACTCCTCAGGCAATTCTGGGCTGGGCAGAGTCAAGTCTGGAGGTGGCAAGAGTACTCTGGACCACCTGGGCAGAGTTGAAGTCAAAAGAGGGAGGACGGGCCCTGCAACCAAAGAATACGGGGGTGCTTGGAACTGCTGCCTTCCTAGTCAACTCCTTTCCCCACCTGGCCCAAGCCCTAGTTACCAGGTAAAGAATCTCTAGGTAGGGGTGGGGGGCATTGGAGAAAGGCACCCCAGGAATGGGAAGGCTACTGATGAACTTCCTGGGCTGCAGGAGGATGGGGGTACTCTTCTCCTTACCCCTTTGTGTCTTTTTTCCCATGTGGGCTAAGAAGGATCCTGCTCATTCCTGGGGGGCCTGGGAACTGGATTAAGGGAGGGGCAAGGCAGATGAGGTGATTAATGGTTGCTGGAGAGCTGTGGTTTAATTTTGTTTTTTTTAATTTTTTAGACAGCAGGTCTCACTCTGTTCCCCAGGCTGGAGAACAGTTGCATGATCGTAGCTCATATGCAGCCTGGAACGCCTGCGCTCAGGAGAGCCTCCCACCTCAGCCTCCTGAGGAGCTGGGATTATAGGTGCATGTCACCATGCCCAGCTACTTTTATTTTTTATTCTATTTTATTTATTTTTTGAGATGGAATCTTGCTCTGTCGCCCAGGCTGGAGTGGAATGGCGTGATGTCGGCTCACTGCAGCTTCCACCTCCCAGGTTCAAACAGTTCTCCTGCGTCAGCCTCCCCAGTATCTGGGATTACAGGCACACAGTACCATGTCCAGCTAATTTTTGTATTTTTGGTAGAGATAGGGTTTCACCATGTCGACTAGGCTGGTCTCAAACCTCCTGACCTCAGGTAATCTGCCCACCTCAGCCTCTCAAAGTGCTGGGATTACAAGCATGAGCCACCTTACCTGGCCTATTTATTTTTATTTTTGTAGAAAGAAGGCCTTGCTATGTTGCCCAGGCTGTTCTTAAGCTCCTGGCCTCAAGCCATCCTCCCACTCCAGCCTCCCAAAGTGCTGGGATTACCAATGTGAGCCACTGTGCCTGGCCTGAAATTTATTTTAAAAAATAGGGAGCAGCTGGGACTTGGAGAATGGGTGCAGGTTATGGGCGAGGCTGGGTCTAACAAAGTCTCTGTTTGCTCAAGGAGGACCTGGTCTCCTGAAAGCCCAGAGCAGGCTAGCATTCATGGCCCTCCCAGAACAAGGGTGGGGAGTGGAAGGGGCTGGAATCCCTGGGCCGCAGAACACCTCCCTTTAGCCTGGGCAGCACTGCCTCTTGGTCTCTGTGCTGTCTCCTGCTTTCCTTCTTGGGGGCACGGTGGAAATGCAGCAACGAGGGGCTCAAGTTGAACCTACGACAGCTCAGCTAAGACTGGCGGCTGGCCTTCCACCTTCCTTTTGGAGATAGTACGGGGCAGTATTTTACAGGCCTCATCATGCCACCTCCATAGGAGGCCCTGTGCCCCATCCCAAAGCGGGAATCTGAGCAGGATTTAGGGAGGAGGCTTCTGGTTGCCTAGCCTTATCTCAATTCCCTTCCCTCATGATCTACCAGCTGCAAAGCCCCTGAAAGTGGTAATAGAGTGAACAGACCTTACCCAGGACTGATAGCCATCTGATTTTTTTTTTTTTTTTTTTTTTTTTTTTTGAGACGGAGTTTCGCTCTTGTTACCCAGGCTGGAGTGCAATGGCGCGATCTCGGCTCACCACAACCTCCGCCTCCTGGGTTCAGGCAATTCTCCTGCCTCAGCCTCCTGAGTAGCTGGGATTATAGGCACGCGCCACCATGCCCAGCTGATTTTTTGTATTTTTAGTAGAGATGGGGTTTCACCATGTTGACCAGGATGGTCTCGATCTCTTGACCTCGTGATCCACCTGCCTCGGCCTCCCAAAGTGCTGGGATTACAGGCTTGAGCCACCGTGCCCGGCTGATTTTTTTTTTTTTTTAGACAGTGTCCCCCTTTGTCAGCCAGACCTGGAGGACAGTGGTAACGATCACTGTTTACTGTAGCCTCGACTTCCCAGACTCAAGCAATCCTCCCACCTGAGCCTCTTGGGTAGCTGAGACCACAGGTGTGTACTACCATGCCTGGCTGATTTTTAATTTTTCTGTAGAGATGGGGTTTTGCTGTGTTGCCCAGGCTGGTCTCAAACTCGTGGGCTCAAGCGATCCTCTTGCCTTGGCTTCTCGAAGCCCTGGGGTTACAGGTGTGAGCCACCACACCCAGCCCTGTCTGATTTCTCTGTGGCACAGCTCAGAGCACCACAACATGCTTTGTAACATGCAAGGCCCCATGGGGCTTAGTATATGTGAAAAGAGAAGTTGAAGCACCTTTTATTATGAGGTTCTGAGGTTGGAGGAGGGCATGAGTGGGGGCTGTGGGTGGTTTCTGGTGGAGGAGACGAGCCAGGCCCTCACCCGCTGTGGTCCTTGCACCAGAGTAGCTGCCCTTCAGTAGCATTTACGGGACTGAATTGGGGAGGAGAAGGAAGGTGCTCCAGCCATGAGTACCAGGAAGCTCTGTCCCCTTCCTCTGTTTTGGGATGGATAACCGATAAGGAGCTTCCTGCCTTTCCTCACCAAGGCTCACCCTCTGTAGTACCTACTCTTGATGCCTGACCTGATTCCTTCTTTTGTAGTCACTTCTTTTTTTTTTTTTTTTTTTTTTTTTTTTCTCTGAGATGGAGCCTTGCTCTGTTGACAAGGTTGGAGTGTAGTGGCACGATGTCGGCTTACTACAACCTCCGCCTCCCAGGTTGAAACAGCTCTCCTGTCTCAACCTCCCAAGTAGCTGGGATTTTAGGTGCCTGCCACCATGCCCGGCTAATTTTTGTATTTTTAGTAGAGATGGGGTTTCACCATGTTGGCCAGGCTGGTCCTGACCTCAGGTGATCTGCCCACCTCCGCCTCTCAGAGTGCTGGGATTACAGGCATGCACCACCAATCCCAGCTTTTCATAGTCACTTCTAAGCCGAGGAGACTGCACTGGGTGTACTGTCAGGAAGCAAGACTTGGAGGCCGCTTGCCTGGTGGGGCAGGTATAGGATGGTTCTCTCTGCACAGGAGGCAGAGCTACTAGGAAAGGGTGTGAGGCTTCTCTGCTGAAAATTTAAGGAGGATAGAAAAATTCCTTTCTCTGCCATTTAAGGAGCTCAGAAAGGCTGCCCTGGAAGTGGCTGGGCATGCTGCCAGCTCGGGGAGGTCACTGGTATCATTACAGGTGTTGCCAGGTGGTACGGCTTCATGCCCCTGTGAGCTAGAACCTGGGGACGGCTCCACTCTCCCATGACAGCTGGACAGCCATGTGTGGGCTTGTTTCTTCCCCATGAACGCTGAACTCAGGCAGAATCTCAAGGGAGAGATGTTCAGGCCTGGGCTCATCCCAGGGAGCCTTCTCTAAAACTCGACCCAGCGCCACACAGCCTCTGCTCCCATTTCCCTTCATTCTGGTCTTTGCGGGTAGGTGTCGTGGTGCAGTCTGGCTCCTGGCCAGGCGGTGCGGAATAGGATATGTTACTCTTAACGAGAGGGAATTGAACAGCCCAGGTTTGGGGAGTAGAAAGAGAAAAGCAAACATCCAGGCCTGGCACGGGGTCTCCAGGGGCACCTTGATAGCTGGGCCTGCGCAACTAAAAATTCAGTTGGTTTGATTTCTGCCCTCATCCAAACCTAGCAGGCAAAGCCAATTGTAGATTTTTCAAAAACAGAGAATAACCAACACCTGTTTGGCTCTGCAGTGTGCTGAGGCCTAAAAAATCATATTTGCCTTATTAATTATGTCAGCCTTAGACTAATATTAACATGCATTTCCTGGCTAGGCAGCAGGGGGTGGCACCTCAGTCGCCAGCCTGTGAATGATCAGGATCCAGACAGTTTAGAGCAAATCCTGGAGACCTGGCTCCCAGGACTTAACACCGATGTGCTTGTGATTGCCCTGCCCTTCTAGGATCTGAGTGATGAGATGTGTCCCCGCTGAGGTGCCCCACAGCAGCAGGTGTCGAGCATGGGCTGAGAAGCTGGACTGGCACCAAAGGGCTGGCGGAAATGGGCATCTGGCTGACTCCTAGGCAGTTGGCGGCAGCAAGGAGGAGAGGCCACGGCTTCTGGAGCAGAGCTGAGACGAAGCAGTTCTGGAGGGCTTGAACGGCCCCCTGAGCCCTACCCGCCTGGCCCACCATGGTCCAGAGGCTGTGGGTGAGCCGCCTGCTGCGGCACCGGAAAGCCCAGCTCCTGCTGGTCAACCTGCTAACCTTTGGCCTGGAGGTGTGTTTGGCCGCAGGCATCACCTATGTGCCGCCTCTGCTGCTGGAAGTGGGCGTGGAGGAGAAGTTCATGACCATGGTGCTGGGTGAGTCACTACGGCCCTCCTTCCTTCCTGCTCCAGATGTGTGCCACCTGGGATGCAGGACAGGAGTGCCTCTCCCCTGGGAGCTGCTTGGAGGGAGAGGTGGTCTGCTGGGTAGGCAGTGCTGGGCAGGAGAATGACCCTGGGCTGAGGGGGCACACCAAGAGAAAAAAGAGAATACCAAGGACATACCCCAGTCGCCTGTGGCTCCCTGGTCCTCAGTGGCTGGCTCATAGGAGACACTGGAGAAATGCTCCTCACCTTTGGCTAGCCCTTTTATGATCTATTACCTCATGTAATGCTTACAGCCACCATTTGAGGTAGTCCATTTTACAGAGAGGGAAGCAGAGGCTTTTAAGAGGTTAGGTAAGCCTTAGCCAAGGCCGAATAGCAGCTGAACAGTAGAGCTGGTACTCCATCAAGGTCTCCCAGCCAGGGCTTGCTCTTACCCCTAGGACAAGGGGTGGGCTCCTGACTCTGCAGATAAATTCTACAAAAGCTACAGAAGGCAAGTAGCCACCATTGTGTGACAATCCCTCACCCCCAGGGAGAGGGGTCCCTGTGAGGACCGCAGGCTCTGGAGTCACACTGCCTGTTGAAATGCTGTCTCTTACCCTCCCTAGTTCTGTGCCTTTGTGTAAGTATCAATTCTTAGTTGCTCCATGCTTCAGTCTTTCCATCTGAAAATGGCGACATCTGGCCAGGTGCAGTGGCTCACGCCTGTAATCACAGCACTTTGGGAGGCCTAGGCGGGCGGATCGCCTGAGGTCTTGTGTTCGAGACCAGCCTGACCAACATGGAGAAACCCTGTCTCTTCTAAAAATACGAAATTAGCCAGACATAGTGGCAGGCATCTGTAGTCCCAGCTACTCAGGAGGCTGAGGCAGGAGCATCGCTTGAACCCGGAGGCGGAGGTTGTAGTGAGCCAAGATCTCACTATTGCACTCCAGCCTGGGCAACAAGAGTGAAACTCTGCCTCAAAAAAAAAAAAAAGAAAGAAAGAAAGAAAGAAAATGGGGGCATCTGTAATACCCATGTCAGGAGGAGTAAATCACAGCACCCCTGTGAAGGTACAGTGCAGTGTCTAGTACAGAATGTCATTTCCAAGCTTCTCGCAGAGCTTAGTTCTCCTTCCCCTTGCCCTTCAGTAGTCCTAGCCATTGACTCATACTGCTTCCCCTTCTTGCAGGCATTGGTCCAGTGCTGGGCCTGGTCTCTGTCCCGCTCCTAGGCTCAGCCAGTGACCACTGGCGCGGACGCTATGGCCGGCGGCGGCCCTTCATCTGGGCGCTGTCCTTGGGCATCCTGCTGAGCCTCTTTGTCATCCCGAGGGCCGGCTGGCTGGCAGGGCTGCTGTGCCCGGATCCCAGGCCCCTGGAGTTGGCACTGCTTATCCTGGGTGTGGGGCTGCTGGATTTCTGCGGCCAGGTGTGCTTCACCCCACTGGAGGCCCTGCTCTCTGACCTATTCCGGGACCCGGACCACTGTCGCCAGGCCTACTCCGTCTATGCCTTCATGATCAGTCTTGGGGGCTGCCTGGGCTACCTCCTACCTGCCATTGACTGGGACACCAGTGCCCTCGCCCCCTACCTGGGCACCCAGGAGGAGTGCCTCTTTGGCCTGCTCACCCTCATCTTCCTCACCTGTGTAGCAGCCACACTGCTGGTGGCAGAGGAGGCGGCGCTGGGCCCAGCCGAGCCCGCAGAAGCACTGTCAGCCCCCTCCCTGCCGCCTCGCTGCTGTCCGTGCCGGGCCTACCTGGCTTTCCGGAACCTGGGCGCCCTGCTTCCCCGTCTGCACCAGCTGTGCTGCCGCATGCCCCGCACCCTGCGCCGGCTCTTCATGGCTGAGCTGTGCAGCTGGATGGCACTCATGACCTTCACGCTGTTTTACACGGATTTCGTGGGTGAGGGGCTGTACCAGGGCGTGCCCCGAGCTGAGCCGGGCACTGAGGCCCGGAGACACTATGATGAAGGTAAGGCTGCGGAGGCTGGTACCAGAGAGGACACTCGGAGCCGTGTCAGGGCTGGTTCTTCTCCATCCTGGCCCCAACCTCTCCGTCAGGAAAGCAGGGATGGACCCCATCTGCATACACAGTTCCTCATGGGTGTGGAAAAGCTCTGTGCGCAGTTTCAGGAGGGCCTCCAGAGGCTCTAGGAGTTTGATCAGAGTCATTGCCTGAATTTGGCAGAAGGAAAGGCGGAGCTTGTTCAAAGTCTAGAGGGAGTGGAGGAGTCAAGGCTGGATTTCAGATCTGCCTGGCTGCAGCCACAGTGTGCCCTCTGCTCCCCCGATGATGTTCCACATAATCTCACCAGCACCTTCCAGTTCAAACGTCCTAGAAGCATCTTGAAGCCTATTCCCAGCTACCTTTGTGTTGCCTCTTGCCTCCTGTCCCCACAGCTGAGACTCCCAGTAAACCTTTAGACCACTTCCTCTGCCTTTAGCAAGTGGCTTTGGCCACATCCTCTGAGGGTCAGTGGAAGAACCTAGCCTCCCACTGCTACAGGTAGGAAGGGGAAGGGCACTGGGGAGCAGGGCGGGTCCACAGCAGGTCTCCTCCAGCAGGTGCCTGTGGCCCCACATTCTCATCTCCACCGAGACTGCGCGTGCTCTTCCCCGCCAGGCGCTGATAGCCTCTCTCCCTCTCCAGGTGTTCGGATGGGCAGTCTGGGGCTCTTCCTGCAGTGTGCCATCTCCCTGGTCTTCTCTCTGGTCATGGACCGGCTGGTGCAGCGATTTGGCACCCGCGCAGTCTATCTGGCCAGTGTGGCGGCTTTCCCTGTGGCTGCTGGTGCCACATGCCTGTCCCACAGTGTGGCCGTGGTGACGGCTTCAGCTGCCCTCACCGGGTTCACCTTCTCAGCCCTGCAGATCCTGCCCTACACACTGGCCTCCCTCTACCACCGGGAGAAGCAGGTACTCATTGGCTGGTGGGTGGAGGGGTGGTCTGGGTTTTTGGGAGGCTGCCTAGCCCAGAGCCTGGTATTGGCAAGCAACTTTGGAGAAGGCTTCTTTGGATCAGAGAGGAAGCTCATCCTAGTGCCAGGGCCAGAGGCTTGGGCTGCAGAAGAAGAGTGTAGGTTAGATTCTGGGAATGACTTCCTGGGGTCAGGACTATGAAGCACTGGAATAGATGATTGCAGGAAATGCAAAATCCATCACTGGGAATCCCAAAGAGACAGGCCAACAGGAGCCCTAGGCTTCTAGGCTGGCTGTTCCATGAAGAGGCAGGGGCTGGATCAGGTGACCCCTGCCCCACGCAGCCTCAGCAGATGGGAGTGGGACTGGTCCGTCCTTAGCAACACCTCTTTTATCAGGGAGCGGCAACCTGGCTTAGCCTGTGTCCTGCTCCAGTCTCTGAGATGGGGCAGGCTGCTTCCTGCCCCCTTTCTTTCTGGCTTATTTTTCTTTTCTAATTGCCTTTTCTTTTCCTGCATCTCTCCTTTGCCTTCATCCTCTTCCGCTTCCCCAGATGTACACCTAACCCACTCACTTGGACGCTGTGTAAGCTGTGGGGACCTCCTTCTTGGTCAGCCCCACACTAACCCCCAGGCGCCCCCTTCCTTGGGAAGCCCCCTAACCCAGGCAGTGTGGTCACCCTAGTCCCTTCCACTGACCTCACTGAGTTACAACCCTGGGGGCTGGACTCTGCCTTGAGGGGTATGAAGTTGGGGTGTCCCAAGGGAGGAGGAGGTGCAGGCCTGCTCTCACAGAGCTCCCAGACTGTGGGGAAGACCTGCCCCTGCGCCTCGTAGCACTTGAGGAGAAGTAGGTAAGTTCGCAGCTGGGAGGCTGGTTAACGGAGTAGGTAGCTGCAGGGTGGGGCCTGGAGGGGAGGGGCTAAGGTTTTGGTTGGGGGCGCCTGGTTCCTGAGACTCCTGTTAGCCCATTGATAACCTTCAGCCTCTATTCTTCTGATTGCCTGGGCTGGGGACAGAGGGCTGGCATGAGCAGCCAGGCCTGAGTGCGTGCTGGTTGTGCCAGGGAACATTCTGGAGCTAGCCGTGTCCGTCCTCGGAGTCAGTCCAGACTCCAGCCTCATGGACATTCCTGGGTGGCAGACAGGGAGAGGTCCTGGATGCCCCTTCCTAACAGCAGATGATGGCGGGCCTGGCACTGCATGCTGTCTCCTGTTCCTTTGCCCACTTGTTGCGCTGCATGGGGAGCCGCGGGCTTCCCTGGTACCAGGTTTGAGCGCTGCCATGGCTCCTGGCTCGCAAATGCAGCCAACCCAACACTTCTGGCCTGGGGATAGTGTTGGCTAAGTCCTGGCCGTGTCCTTAAATAGGAGGCTCTGGGCCACCGAGGGCAGGGACTAGGGCTGGTGCTCGACCAGTCACCCTGATCTAAGGCAGACGGCGGGAAGGAAGTGAGAAGCCTTCAACATTAGCATGGCTGGGGCCGGGGGAGGTGGGAAGAGGGGCATTTCTCCTGCTTGGGGCCTACTGGATTCTCCCTGCCCTGAGGCTGGGGACAGGGACCTCATGGCAGGGCAGTGACTTCAGTGGCATCTGGGACCCCAGAGAGGCAGAGCTTCTATGCACAGGGTAATGAGGATTCCGATGTCAAAGCAACAGGAAGGAAGAAGGTTAGGAGAGCCTGCGTGGGGTGTGGGCCATCAGGGCCCTGCCTTGGCTCTTCTTCCTCTATTCTGTGCAGCTCTCTTCCCAGCTCTCTTCATTCTCTCTGTGTCTTTTCCTTACCTTGGAGCCCTGTTCTCTTTCTGACCTGCAGTATTGGGTTTGTCTGCCTCTTACCTGTTCTAAGAGGCTAGAGGAGTCCTAGACTTCGGGGTTCAGACTCGTCCCTGCCCTGCCCCATTACCCTTCTCCCATTCCTGAGGAAGGGTCCTATCTAGACCCAGACCAAATAGGGTCTCCATCTTCTCTCCTGCTCCTGATTATAATGAAGTCCCATTGCCTGTGTTTTTCTGGCCCCTGGGATGAAGGCGAGGGTCTGTTCTCACATCTGGGGGGTCCTAGTGCTGGGTACACACCTGTCCCCTTCCCCTTTTCTTCACCCTTCTACCTTAGGTGTTCCTGCCCAAATACCGAGGGGACGCTGGAGGCGCCGGCAGTGAGGACAGCCTGATGACCAGCTTCCTGCCAGGCCCGAAGCCTGGAGCTCCCTTCCCCAATGGGCACGTGGGTGCTGGAGGCAGTAGTCTGCTCCCACCTTCACCCTCGCTCTGCGGGGCCTCTGCCTGTGACGTCTCTGTGCGCATGGTGGTGGGTGAGCCCGCCGAGGCCAGGGTGGTTCCAGGCCGGGGCATCTGCCTCGACCTTGCCATCCTGGATAGTGCCTTCCTGCTGTCCCAGGTGGCCCCGTCCCTGTTCATGGGGTCCATCGTCCAGCTCAGCCAGTCTGTCACTGCTTACATGGTGTCTGCCGCAGGCCTGGGTCTGGTCGCCATTTACTTTGCTACACAGGTAGTATTTGACAAGAACGACTTGGCCAAATACTCAGTGTAGAATACTTCCAGCACATTGGGGTGGAGGGCCTGCCTCACTGGGTCCCAGCTCCCCACTCCCGTTAGCCCCAACCGGGGGCTGCTGGGCTGCCCACCAGTTCTGTTGCTGCCAAAGTAGTGTGGCTCTCTGCTGCCACCCTGTGGCGCTGAGGTGTGTAGCTGCACAGCTGGGGGCTGGGGCTTCCCTCTTCCCCTCTTCCCAGTCTCTAGGGCTGCCAGACTGGAGACCTTCCAAGTGGGTTTCAGTCTGGACTTCTACAGGGAGGCCAGAAGGGCAGGGCATTTGATTCACTCCATGCACTGGAATGCGGGGACTCTGCAGATGGATTACCCAGGCTCAGGGTTAACAGCTAGCCTCCCGGTTGAGACATACCTAGAGAAGGATTTCGGGAGCTGAATAAACTCAGCCACCTGGTTTCCCACCTCCAAGCCCCCTTAACTTGCAGGTTCATTTAATGTAGCTCTTGCGTGGGAGTTTCTAGGATGAAACACTCCTCCATGGGATTTGAAAGTATGAAAGTTATTTGCAGGGGAAAGAGTCCTGAGGGTCAGTACACAAGAGCCGTGTCCCCTCAGTCCACAGCACTGCCTTTTTGCTGATGCCCCCCCACCACAACAACAGCTCTCACCTTGGCCTGTTGGTCCCTCTGTTGCCATCATAGGGACACAGGCATTTAAATATTTAACTTATTTATTTAACGAAGCAGAAGGGAATCCATTGCTAGCTTTTCTGTGTTGGTGTCTAAGATTTGGGTAGGGTGGGATCCCCAGCAATCAGGTCCCCTGAGATAGCTGGGCATTGGGCTGATCGTTGCCAGAATCTTCTTCTGGGGTCTGGCCCCAAAAAATGCCTAACCCAGGACCTTGGAAATTCTACTGTTCCAACTGATATTCCAAATGCTGTTACCCAAGGTTAGGGTTTTGAAGGAAGGTGGAGGGTGGGGCTTCAGGTCTCAGCAGCTTCCCTAACAATCCCTCTTCCCTCGGCCCAGCCTGGTTCCCCCCAACTCCTCTCCTCTCTACTCTTTCTAGGACTGGGCTGATTTTTTTTTTTTTTTTTGAGATAGTCTTGCTCTGTTGTCCAGGCTGAAGTGCAGTGGTGTGATCTCAGCTCACTACAACCTCCACCTCCCAGGTTCAAGCAATTCTCCTGCCTCAGCCTCCCGAGTAGCTGGGACTACAGGTCCATGCCACCATGCCTGGCTAATTTTTGTATTTTTAGTAGAGATGGGATTTCACTATGTTGGCCAGGCTGGTCTCAAACTCCTGACCTCATTATCCACCCACCTCAGCCTCCCAAAGTGCTGAGATTATAGGTGTGAGCCACCACACCTGGCCTGGGACTAGGCTGATGAAGGCACTACCCGAAATTTCCCCCACCCCCAACTTTCCCCACTGACTCCACAACCCTGTTTGGAGCTATTGCAGGACCAGAAGCACAAAGTGTGGTTTCCCAAGCCTTTGTCCATCTCAGCCCCCAGAGTATATCTGGGGAATCTCACACAGAAACTCAGGACCACCCCCTGCCTGAGCTAAGGAGGTCTTATCTCTCAGGGGATTTAAGTGCCGTTTGCAATAATGTCGTCTTATTTATTTAGCGGAGTAAATATTTTATACTGTATGTGAGCAATCAGAGTATAATGTTTATGGTGATAAAATTAAAGGCTTTCTTACATGTTTATTGGCATGTGTTTCTTTTATGAGGGGAAAGACCAGATCTTTGCACAATGTTCCTAACTCTCAGTTCAGGGGATCCTATGGCTTTTGGCAGCTTCACTTCCCAGTGGCCACCAGCAGGTGGAGGCATAGACCAGCACTCCTTGTGTCAATTGCCAATTGGGGGGTGGCTGTGCTGCACCTTGGCTTGGGGGATATGGGAGTTGGGGAGAAGGAATCAGGAAGAGTCTGGAGTGTGGGACAGTGGTGGTATTTTCCTTCTAAAAGACCCTCCCCACTTTGGGAGGCTGAGGCACGTGGATCACGTGAGGTCAAGAGTTTGAGACCAGCCTAGCCAACATGGTGAAGCCCTAAAAATATATTCTGCTAAAAATGTATTTTAGAATATAAATATGTATAAATAAATGTATATTACATATTTTAGTAGAATATATATACTCTACTAAAAATATAAAAATTTAGCCGGGTGTGGTGGCATGTGCCTGTAATCCCAGCTACTTGGGAGGCTGAGGCAAGAGAATCACTTGAACCGGGAGGTGGAGGTTGCAGTGAGCCGAGATCAAACCACTGCACTCCAGCCTGGTGACAGAGCCAGACTCCATATCAAGAAATAAAAATTTAAAAAATTTAAAAATAGGACAGGTATGGTGGCTCACACCTGTAATCCCAGCACTTTGGGAGGCCAAGGTGGGTGGATCACCTGAGGTCGGAAGTTCAAGACTAGCCTGACCAACATGGAGAAACCCCGTCTCTACTAAAAATACAAAATAGTCAGGCATGGTGGTGCATGCTTATAATCCCAGCTTCTTGGGAGGCTGAGGCAGGAGAATCGCTTGAATCCGGAAGGCAGAGGTTGTGCTAAGCTGAGATCTCGCCATTGCACTCCATCCTGAGCAACAAGAGTGAAACTCTGTCTCAAAAAAATAAATAAATAAAAATAAATAATAATTTTTTTTTAAAAGACCCCATAGTGTGGTCAGGAGATGGAACAAACACCCATCACCCACAGCATGGGAATAGGGAATGCGCTTGGCATGTGCACGATGAGGCTTTTGACCTCACTGTGCCTTAGTTCATGCCCCTTCCCTTCTCCTCCACCCTTATGCCAGGCCCAGGTCAAACTCAGAGTCTTCCCTGCCCTTCCATCTCCCCGACGCCTCCAACCTCGACTGGCTTTCCAGTTCCTTAAATTCCCAAGAGTTCAGTTCGGTAAACACCTATGCAAGAGCTTGTTTTCCTTATTTTTAAAAAATGTTTTACATTTAACTTTTTTATTATGGAAAATTCCAAACACACACAAGTAAGGAGCCAGATATAAAGAACCAAGCTGCAACAGTTATTAACGTTCTGCTGCTTTTGTTTCATATATTCCCCCTTCCCATCTTCCCCCCAGCCCCCAGGGTATGTTTAAAGCACATGCCAGGCAATTTAGTTTCACCTGTTCATACTTCTGTGTCTCTAAGAAACAGGACTACATTTTTAACAACTTGGTCACGATACCGTGATAGCCCACAAAATAATAATCCCTTTCCAATATTCCAGTCCATATACGGTTTTCTCCAGTTGCCTCAAAAATTCTGGTTGGCTTGCATCAGGAATCAACTGACATAAACACGTTGTATTTAGTTGCTGTGTCTCTCAAGTTTCTCTTAATCTCTAACAGTTCCCCTATTCTTTCAGTGCCACTTATTTATGAACAATAATTTTTCCTACAGAATTGCCCCCATTCTATATTTAGCCGACTGTATCCTTGATGTGGTGTTTAAGATCCTCTGCTTCAGCCAGGTACAGATGCCTCATGCCTGTGGTCCCAGCACTCTGAGAGGCTGAGACAGGCAGATCACTCAAGCCCAAGAATTTGAAACCAGCCTGGGCAACATTGTGAAATCCAATCTCTTCAAAAAATAAAAAGATATTCCTCTTTATCCTCTTTTTTTTTTCTTTCTGTAAGCTAATAAGATCTAGAAGGCATGATTAAGTTCAGATTTATTTATTTATTTTTGAGACAGAGTCTCACTCTGCTGTCCAGCCTGGAGTGTAGTGGCATGATCTCAGCTCACTGCAACCTCCACCCACTGGGTTCAAGTGATTCTCCCACCTCAGCCTCCTGAGGAGCTGCGACTATAGGCACATGCCACCATGCCTGGCTAATTTTTATTTTTTTGTATTTTTAGTAGAGATGGGGTTTTGCCATGTTGGCCAGGCTGGTCTTGAACTCCTGACCTCAGGTGATATGCCCATCTCAGTCTCCCAAAATGCTGGGATTACAGGCATGAGCCACTGGGCCCAGCTTGTTTTAAACTTTTTCAGCTCATAGTCAACATTGTCTCATCAATACTTCCATGCATTCCCCTTAGATAACATTGAAACAAATCTCAGATATTTCATTAGGAAATATTTCAGAATATATCTCTAAAAGATAAGAATTTTTTTTTTAATTTTTTTTAGACAGAGTTTTGCTCTTGTTGCCCAGGCTGAAGTGCAATGGCATGATCTCGGCTTACGGCAACCTTCGCTTCCCTGGTTCAAGTGATTCTCCTGCCTCAGCCTCCCGAGTAGTTGGGATTACAGATGCATGCCACCTCAGCCTCCCAAAGTGTCGGGATTACAGGCATAAGCCACTGTGCCCGGCCAGGACCTTTTATTTTTTTTAAGTAGTCACATTACCATTATCATACCTAAGAACAGTAATTCTTTAAGCAAATATCCAGTCACTGTTTACATTTCCCTGCCTCATAAATTTTGGGGGGTAGTTTTTTTTTCAAATTGTGATCTAAATAAATTCCATACATTGCAATGGGTTGGTATGTCTCTTAAATCCTCTTGTAATCTTGTTTTTTTTTTTTTGAGGAATCTCGCTCTGTCTCCCAGGCTGGAGTGCAGTGAAGCAATTTCAGTCAGTGTAATCTCTACCTCCTGGGTTCAAGCAATTCTCCTACCTCATCCTCTGGAGTAGCTGGGATTATTGGTGCCTGCCAGCATGTCCGGCTAATTTTTTTGTATTTTTAGTAGAGATGGGGTTTCTACATGTTGGCCAGGCTGGTCTCGAACTCCTGGCCTCATGTGATCCGCCTGCCTCAGCCTCCCAAGGTGCTGGGGTTACAGGCGTGAGCCACTCGCCTGGTCCTCTTATAATCTTGTAATCCAAAGGTATGTCCTTGATTATTATTATTTTTTTTTTTGCAACTTATTTGTTAAACTGGGAGTTTCTGTTAGACCATCTGTATTCCTATGGTGAATTTTTGTTACTGCCCCTGTATTTTCTGTAAACTGGTAATTCAAGTCAGAGGCCAGATTTGGTTTGTTTTTCAAGAATACTTAATAGATTTATACTTCCATATGAGGGAACATATACTGTCTGGCTTCTTCTTCTTTTTTTTTTTCTAATTGAGACAGTGTCTTGCTCTGTCACCCAGGCTGGAGTGGTGGCTCACTGCAGCCTCGACCTCCTGGGCTCAGGTGATCCTCCCATCTCAGCCTTCTGAGTAAGTGGGGCTGCAGATGCACACCACCATGCTTGGCTAATTTTTGTAGTTTTTTATAGAGCCAGTGTCTCACCATGCAGCCCAGGCCGGTGTTTTTTCGTGTGTGTGTGTGTGTGTGTGTGTGTGTGTGTGTGTGTGTGTTTCTAGTCATTGATAGCTTTACTTAGATCCATTATTTCACAGGTGTTCTGGGATATTCTGTCATTTCTGTCATCTATCGTAGTATATTCTATCATTTCTTCAACAAGTGCTTAACTCCTTCCTTTTACTCACCAGTTTTCAAAATAATGAATTGATTCCCTAGCATCCCGAGATGATGGCAGAGGTTTCTTCCTTAGTGTCATGATGTATTAATGGATTTAAACATATTTGTTGTGTTTAAATCCTCTGCAGTTGTTATCCTTATTCATGTTCAAATTGTCCCCATCTTTGGCCAGTGGGAGCCTCTTCAAGTTGATTTCTGAGTCCTTTTGACACAATCCTAAGTGGTCTTTGTTTTGTTTTGTTTTTGAGAAGGAGTCTCAGGCTGGAATGTAGTGGCATGATACTGCTTTACTGCAACCTCTGCCCCTTGGGTTCAAGCAGTTCTCCTGCCTCAGTCACCTGAGTAGCTGGGATTACAGGCGTGTGCTTCCATGCCCAGCTAATTTTTGTATTTTTAGTAGAGACAAGGGTTCACCATGTTAGCCAGGCTGGTCTCGAACTCCTGACCTCGTGATCCGCTCACCTCAGCCTTCCAAAGTGCTGGGATTACAGGCATGAGCCACCGAGCTGGCTGTTTTGTTTAGTTTTGAAGTCAGTCTTTTGAAGTCACTCTTGTTCTGTTGCCCAGACTGGAGTGCAGTGGTGCATTCATGGCTCACTGCAGCCTTGACTAAGTGGTCTTTGAAAGCTTCTTTGCTTTCTGATATGATTGGATGTGTACGATTAGCTTGTATTCTTGCTGCCACAAACCTGGAATGAGTTATTTCTACTAAGGGTCTTTGGTTGCTTCTTGTGAAAATGGTATTTAGACGCCATAAATACCATGGGCATCAGAAGTGTTTGTTGAGACTGAGTTGGTCATTGGTTTTAGGGTTTTTCAGTTGACAAGCTAGGAAATCTGTGATTTTATGTGTGAGAATCACGGCCTATGACACAGGCTCAGGAGGCCCTGAGAACATGTGCCCGGGACATGGTTTTTATTTTCTTTTTTCTTTCTTTTTTTTTTTATTAAATAGAGGTGGAGTCTCACTATATTGCCCAGGTTGGTCTTGAAATCCTGGGCTTAAGTGATCCTCCTACCTCAGCCTCCCAAAGTACTGGGTTCACAGGCTTCAGCCACAGTGCAAGACTGAAAAATGTAACTACATTGTGAATTTATATTGATATTTCCAGTGCAAGTTCAGAACTGTGTATCAGAAGATGCATGTATATGCATCTACATATACATGCAACTGTAGATGTAGACCCATATACTTGCATCCTGCCCATCTCCCAGAGGTGGGTGGCCCCCTGGGTTCTGGCCTGCATTTGAGGCCGGGGATTGGAGAGAGAGGGGCTGGAGGGGTACTGGGTGGATAATGCCCCATGTATGTATATGTGGATACATACACAGTTGCATGTATATGTAACTGCATATACATGCATCTTCTCTAATCTCTCCCACATGGAAACAGAGTTAAAGGCCTGGCCCAGAGGCTTTTGGTGTGCAGATGGGTGTTAAGGGTGATGTGAGAAGTAAAAAGAATCACCAGCCAACCATCAGTGTCAGCCTGTCTGTGCCACCAACGCCTAGAACCTGGCCCATGTGTCTTTTCTCCCTGGGAAGAGGAGCTCTCCTCCTCACATGTGTGAATGGGTTCAGGCTTGACACTCAACAGGGCACACAAAAGGAGCCTGGAAGTCCTTAAGGAATAGGAAGCTCCGGGTACACAGGAGCGTTTCTAGCACGTTTTAAACAACTGGGACCAAAGCCAGGCACGGTGGTTCACACCTGTAATGCCAGAACTTTGGGAGGCCAAGGTGGGTGGATTGCTTGAGCTCAGGAGTTTGAGACCAGCCTGGGCAACATGGCAAAACCCTGTCTCTACAAAAAATACAAAAATTAACCAGGCTTGGTGGTGTGTGCCTGTGGTCCCAGCTACTTGGGAGGCTGAGGCAGGAGAATCGCTTGAACCCAGGATGGGGGAAGGGGGTTGCAGTGAGCTGGGATCACGCCACTGTGCTCCAGCCTGGATGACAGAGGGAAGCTCGGTCTCAAAAAAAAATTTAAAAGTAAATAAATAAATATCTGGGACCACTAAACCAGCTCACAGGCAACTGGGGCCTTGTATGGGTAGTTTCTTGATTTTAAATCACATTCCTCACAGAAACATCAACTTGCTAAGAAGTACAGAAGCAAGGGAGAAGCAGGAGGAGGAGAGATTCTAGAAAGGTGGGAAACTCCAAGTAGCCTCAGAATCGTCATGTTTACTGAGGTCTCTCCATGTGGGGTCTCAGACAAGTACAATCTGGCTCTTGCCCTTAAGGACCACTTAATTTAGGTGGAAAGGAGAAAGCATGTATGAATCAAACGTGCACAGATGTGTCAGGAAGGATGAAAGCAGAAAATGCGGAACATGAGCTACAAATCCAGAGTTTAGAGGAGGGAGGTCCATGATCATTCCCGGTGGGAGAGGAGGAGGGAGCAGCCCTCACTGCCCCATCATGCTGCCTCCTGTCCATCTCCCAGAGGTGGGTGGCACCCTGGGTTCTGGCCTGCATTTGAGGCTGGGAATTGGAGAGAGAGGGATTGGAGGGGTACTGGTTAGGCAATGCCCCATCCTTCGCACATTTTATGGGTCTTCCTTTCTGGCCTGGTGTATCCCTCCTTGCAGAACCAGCTACAGAGAGATGGGGCAGTAGGCAGCCAGTGTAGGGGTGGAGAATATCTCCCAGGGAGCTTGGATCTCAGGTTACTCGAGGTGCTGCTGGGGAAAAAGCCCTTGGTTTCCAGGGTCAGATTTGATTACAGCAGCCTGGAGGTTTTGTCACCGTTGACAGAAGAGCTGTTTAGAGCTGGAACTTTCTGGCACCCAACGCTGTCACTAGATCTTGCACATTAGGGGCAGCTTGCCCTGTGACAGAAGCACTTGGCCCCCCATTCTGCCCTCTACTAGCACTTGACCCTTAGACAAGTTACTCTCCTATGGTGTGGACAGGTGAGGGTGTTAGCAAATCATTTCTACAGACCCAGGTCTAGAATTCCAGGACCTCAGTCTGTACCCCGCTCCCCCAATTGACAGTTTAGCATTTTACAGGACCTAGTTAATGCACCCTCCTTCTTTTCATCAAGTAATATCTGTCTACCTTCCTGTATGCTCAGCCTCATGTTAGTTCTGGGGCTGTGGCAATGAAAGACACACTGGCAGCCCAGATTTGGATCTGAGGAGGCAGACAGGGAGCAGCTGCCTGCCTGCCACAGGACCTGATCCTGGAGACGCTCTAGACCCAGAGAACATGGCACCCACTGGCCTCTTCTCAGTGATTTTATTACAGTGATGGGTAAAGAGGGTGGAGGCAGCTACTACAGGCTGGGCTCCTCCCCAGATGACTTTGAAACCCAAATACCAGTGTGATGTGATGGCACTGGAGGAGGATCCATTGGGAGGCAATTAGGTCATGAGGGTGGAGCCCTCATCAATAGGCTTGGTGACCCCCCCTTTTTTTTTAAGATGGAGTTTCACTCTTGTTGCCCAGGCTAGAGTGCAACGGTGCAATCTTCGCTCACCACAACCTCCGCCTCCTGGGTTCAAGTGATTCTCCTGCCTCAGCCTCCCAAGTAGTTGGGATTACAGGCATGTGCCAGCATGCCCAGCTAATTTTGTATTCTCTTTTTTTTTTTTTTTTTGAGACGGAGTTTCAGTTTTATTCCCCTTACCCAGGCTGGAGTGCAATGGCGCCATCTCGGCTCACCGCAACCTCCGCCTCCTGGGTTCAGGCAATTCTCCTGCCTCAGCCTCCTGAGTAGCTGGGATTACAGGCACGCGCCACCATGCCCAGCTAATTTTTTTTTGTATTTTTAGTAGAGACGGGGTTTCACCATGTTGACCAGGATGGTCTCGATCTCTTGACCTCGTGATCCACCCGCCTTGGCCTCCCAAAGTGCTGGGATTACAGGCTTGAGCCACCACGCCCGGCCTAATTTTGTATTCTTAGTAGAGACAAGGTTTCTCCATGTTGGTCAGGCTGGTTTCAAACTCCCAACCTCAGGTGCTTTGCCCACCTTGGCCTCCCAAAGTGCTGGGATTACAGGCATGAGCCACCATGCCCGGCGGATTGGTGCCCTTTTAAAAGAGTTCCCTTGCCCCTTCTGCCATGTGAGGACACAGTGAGAAGATGGCCTCTCTGAGCCAGGAAGCAGGCCCTCACTAGAAACTCAATCTGCCAGAGCCTTGACCTTGGACTTCCCAGCCCCCAGGACTGTGAGGAATAAATATCTGTTGTTTATGAGCCACCTAGTCTACGGCATTTTGTTATAGCAGCTCAAGCTGACTAAGACAGTAAGGCAAACCCTGTTATCTTGCTTTCAGTGACAAAACTGGGGCCTGCTCAGGTGATATGACCTGCCCAAGGGCACACCGGTTCAGGGCTATTTATGTTCTGCCATCACCAATTTTCAAAGGTGGAGGTGAGGCTATTTAGGAAGCCTTTGTATTACCTTTGCAGCTGTCCTGTAAATCTAATACTCCAAAATAAAAAGGTTATTTTTTTTTAAATAGAGGACTTTTGACCCATCTTGTCACAATACACACCAACCAACCAGTCAACCAGCCATTGCTATTTGCTGGATACCTGGAAGGTAGGTATAAGGCACCATGGTGTATGTACAACTATGGGGTGGGTATGAAGACGTCTAAAATGCTGTCCTTGCTCTCTATAAGTTCTCCGTTTCCCCTGTGGGAAAATGAGACATGTTCAAGTGAAAAAGTCCTTTCTTTTTCTGTAATTTTTATTTTATGATTACTCTTATTTTATTTATTAGAGAGGCTGTCGGAGAGAGATCCAAGATGGCTGATCACTAGCAGCTCGGGATTGTAGCTCCCAGTGAAAGTGCAGAGAACAAGAGGACGCCATACTTTCAGATGAATTTTTGTTGCCCACGCACCAGGAGATTCCCAGCGGAGGAGCCCCATGGGTCGTCAGTGCGACTCTTGTGGCCCGCGAGGTGGTTTTGCCGCTGCCTTGGTGCGGCGGTTCTTGGTGCAGAGTCAGAAAAGCACCATCAATCTTAACGCCGCTGTTTTGGCCGGTGCAGTGCGTTGCTCAGATTTTAGTGCCGGGAATCAACAAGTTGGACGTCCACTCAGAAACCCCATTATGAAGACGGTAATTATAAAGACCACAGGTGGATAAATCTATAACGAAGGGAAGAAACTAGCCTAAAAAGGCTGAGAATACCCAAAATCAGAACGCCTCTGCCTCTACAGGGGATCACAGTTCCTCATCAGCAACGCAACAAGGCCTGATGGAGAAAGACTGTGTTCCATTAACAGAAGCAGGCTTTAAAAGGTGGATGATAAGAAACTTCTGTTAGTTAAAAGAACTTGTTCTAACCCAATGCAAAGAAACTAAGAACTTTGAAAAAAGGTTTGAAGAAATGTTAACAAAAATACACAATTTAGAGAGGAATATAAGTGAATTAATGGAGCTGAAAAACACAACACAAGAACTTTGCGAACTATGCACAAGTTTTAACAGCCGAATTGATCAAGCAGAAGAAAAGATATCAGAAGTCGAAGACCAACTTAATGAAATAAAACGAGAAGACAAGATTAGAGAAAAAAGGATAAAAAGGAACGAGCAAAGTCTCCAAGAAATATGGGACTATGTGAAAAGACCTAATCTATGTTTGATAGGTGTACCTGAATGTGACGAAGAGAATCAATCCAAGCTGGAAAATACACTTCAGGATATTATTCAGGAAAACTTTCCCAACCTAGCAAGGCAGGACAATATTCAACTCCAGGTAATACAGAGAACACCACAAAGATATTCCTCAAGAAGACCAACCTCAAGGCACATAATTGCCAGATTCACCAGGGTTGAAATGAAAGAGAAAATACTGAGGGCAGCCAGAGAGAAAGGTCAGGTTACCCATAACGGGAAGCCTATCAGACTCACAGCAGATCTCTCAGCAGAAACCCTACAAGCCAGAAGAGAGTGGGGGCCAATATTCAACATCCTTAAAGAAAAGAACTTTCAACCCAGAATTTTACATCCAGCCAAACTAAGCTTCATAGGTGAAGAAAAAATAAAATCTTTTGTGAACAAGCAAGCACTCAGAGATTTCATCACCACCAGGCCTGCTTTACAAGAGCTTCTGAAAGAACCACTACAAATAGAAATGAACAACCAGTATCAGCCTTTCTAAAAAATACCAAAAAATAAAGATCAACATAATTAAGAACTTACGTCAACTAATGGGCAAAACAGCCAGCTAACTAACATTAAATGGCAGTATCAAACTCATATATATTGTTATTAATTCTAAATTTAAATCAACTAAATCCCCCAATCCAAAGACACAGACAGGCAAAAAAAAAGCCAAGACCCATTGGTATGCTACATCTAGACCCATCTCACATGCAAGGATACACAAAGACTCAAAACAAAGGGATGGAGAAAGATTTACCAACCAAATGGAGAGCAAAAATAAATAAATAAATACCAGGAGTTGTAATTTTTGCTGATAAAATAGACTTTAAAGCAGCAAAGATCAAAAGAAGCAAAGAAGGATATTACATAATGATAAAAGGATCAATGTAACAAGAAGAGCTAAAGATCCTAAATATATACGCACCCAATACAGGAATACCCAGATACATAAGACTTATAAAGAGACTTAGACTCCCACACGATAATAGTGGTAGACTTCAACATCAATATTAGACAGATGAATGAGACAGAAAGTTAACATCGATATTCAGGACTTGAACGCAGATCGGGAACAAGTAGACTTAAATAACATTTATAGAACTCTCCACTTTAAATACACAAAATATACACTCTTATCAGTACCACATCACACCTATTTACAGGTTTAAATGAAATATTGGTTGGCTGCTTGTTAGTTATTTTCTTCCCTCATTTTTTTTTTCATGTCTCTATTATTAAACACAATTATAGGCATACCCATTTTTAGACTGCATTCTAGCCCGGGCAATAAAGCAACACCCCTGTTCTCTCTCCCTCTTCCTCTTCCTTCCTCTCCTTCATTCTTTTTTTTATTATTCTGGCAAGTCTTTAAAAAAAAAAAAATTGGATAGGTGAGACTGCATTGAAGCAGGAGTGTAAAATTATATTAATTTTAATGCATTAAAAACAATAAAAAGATGCAATTTCTTGTTTCTAACCCTTTAAAATATACACTATCAAGAATGTAGGGGAAAACATAGGCACTATTGATGATATGAGAAAATGTCTTAGTCATTTTGGGCCAGTATAACAATATACCATAGACTGAGTAGGTTAAATAAAAACCATTTATTTCTCATAGCTCTGGAGGCTGGAAAGCCCAAGATCAAGGTGCCAGCAGATTTGGTTCTTGGTGAGGGCCCTCTTCCTTGTTCATAAACAGCCAACTTCTTACTGTATCCTCAAAGAAAGAGAAGGAGAGAAAGAGAGATGGAGACAGATGATACATTGAGGTAGTCGGTAGAGTGAATGAAAGCCAAGGAAGTAATAAAATGTGTGAACAGAAGTCTTTCAAACAAATTTGCTGGAGTAGAGATTAAAAAAATTGAAAAGAGATTCAAAGAAGCCTATTGAATCAAGGAAAGTTTTCTTTTTCTTTCTTCCTTTTTTTTTTTTTTTTTTTTAATAGTGGAAGGTTTTTTTTTAAAAAAAAAAAAAGAGAGAGGTTGTCTCACTATGTTGCCCACGCTGGTCTCAAACACCTGACCTCAAGTCATCCTCTGGCCTCAGCCTGCCAAGGTTTTGGGATTACAGGCATGAGCCACAGGGCCTGGCCAGAAAAGTTATTTATTCATTTATTTTTTTGAGACAAAGTCTCACTCTGTCGCAAGGCTGGAGTGCAGTGGTGCGATCTCAGCTCTCTGCCTTCCAGTTTCAAGCAATTCTCCTGCCTCAGCCTCCTGCAGAAAAGTTATTTCTAATAGCACAAGACTGTTTGACAAGTGCTAATAGTACGCTGAGGTACAGAGCTGGGGGAAGCGTACAGAAAAGACCACTAGAAGGCTGTTTTTAAAATAGGGATGAAAATGATTTCCTGGACAGGCATGGTGACTCAAGCCTCTAATTCCAGCACTTTGGGAGGCCGAGATGGGTGGATCACCTGGGGCCAGAAGTTCAAGACCAGCCTGGACAACATGGTGAAACCCTGTCTCTACAAAAAATAGAAAAAAATTAGCTGGGCATGGTGGCA
>NW_022436962.1:9085105-9242544 GCF_009761245.1 Sapajus apella | reverse complement strand
AAAAAAAAAAAAAAAAAAAAAAAATTCCTTCTATGAAACAGATTTAGAATGTTTTTGACATAATGAACTCTTTTGAAAGACGTCAGCACTTCAATTGATTGTACATACATTTTCCTAGTCTTCAAGCATTAGTCATAAAAAAAAACCCACCAAGTCTTATTGATTTTACATACTACATGTCCTTTACTTTGATTGTCTCATTGCCATCCTAACTGCGACTGTCATGGTTGGGCCCTTAGCATCTCTTTCTGGATTCATACATGAACCCATCCCTCCTCCTCTCTCCAGTCCCGCCTGTCCCTCCGCTGGGTCCATGTCTACACTACAGCCTGGGTTATCTGGCTGGAATACTGAGAAGACTACATCATGCTTGGGCTGGTGGAGGACCCTCAGGAGACACGTTTCTGCACGCGGCAAACAAGCCCCTTCACACGTGGCTTTGTACACCTTTTTATCCCCTTTGCCCACTGCCCAGCTCCCCCAGCCCCTCAAATCCTGCTTCAGCCATGATGACCTGCTTCCCTCCATTAGGCAAACTTTGCTCTTTTGAGCCCCAGTGCCTTTGCTGTTGGCTGCATTCTCTTCATGGAGAGCTCTCTGCCTACTGAATTTGTATTTATTCCCCAAACCTGAGCTTAAACATTCCCTTCTACAGCCCCTGAGGTTAATCACTCCCGCCCAGTCTCCCCAGAGCATACTGCTACTGTGGTCCTCATGTTCACTGGGCAGAAATTTGTTTGACTTCATCATCTGCTAAGTCTTTCCACAAACATGTATGTATTCATGTATGTATGTATTTATTTTGAGGCAGAGTCTTGCTCAGGCTGGAGCCAGGCTGGAGTGCAGCGGCGTGATCTCGGCTCACTGCAACCTCCGCCTCCCGGGTTCCAGGAATTCCCTGCCTCAGCCTCCTCAGTAGCTGGGATTACAGGTGCCCACCACCACACCCAACTAATTTTTGTATTTTTAGTAGAAATGGGGTTTCACCATCTTGGCCAGGCTGGTCTCAAACTCCTGACCTCGTGATCCACCCTCCTTGGCCTCCCAAAGTGCTGGGATTACAGGCGTAAGCCACTGCGCCCGCTCTCACAAACATTTGTTAAGCAACCACCACATGCCAGGCTGTGGCAGGGTAAAGAGACAGATATAGTCCCTGTCCTCTTGGATGTCCCCAAGCAGTGAAGGGGTTGGAGGTGTGCAGAAGCACTTACAGAATGTGTGACAGTGCTGTGATGGGGGTGCAGGCCCGGGGGAGTGCCTGGAAGGGCCCAGTCTCAGAAGGGCCCTGGGGGATCGGGGGATCAGAGAGGGCTTCCCAGGAGAAATGATACTAATTTTTTTAAATTTTGGACAGAGTCTTGTTCTTTCGCCCAGGCTGGAGTGAAGTGACTTGATCTCAGCTCACTGCAACCTCTGCCCCACTGGGTTCAAGCGATTCTCTTGCCTCAGACTCCCAATAGCTGGGATTATAGGCATGTACCACCATGCCCAGCTAATTTTTGTATTTTTTTTTTTTTTTTTAGTAGAGATAGGGTTTCAACATGTTGGCCAGACTGGCCTCGAACTCCTAATGTTAGGTGATCTGCCCACCTCGGCCTCCTAAGGTGCTAGGATTACAGGCGTGAGCCACTATGCTCAGCTAAATTGATTTCCGAAACCCAGGCAATAATTTGCAATCTCCATCAAGATCTTATAGGGAAAAGCTGCATCTTATTCATTGTTGTGTTGCCCCCAGTCTAGCTCTGTATTTACACATAGTAGGTGCTCATTACATTTGCTTGTTTGGTTATATGAATTACTGGGCAAACAAAATAAATTGGCAAATGAAAACTATAATTTTTGAGCAAGTGGACAACCTAAGCTTAACGCTCCTGCTTCTAATATCAGGCGGCTGGGCCTAAGATAAAAGCTGTGTTTTGCTTTTGCATATCATGTGGTTTACTGCAGCATTTTTTTTTTTGACTTTAGATTCAGTTTATTAATACTCAATGATGAGTGTTTTTACAGCTATTCAAATGAGTTCGTGGCTTTTGTTTTGTTATATAAAAAGAATAATCTTATTTAATTTAGGAATATCTATAAATTTTATGAGTAATATTTTCCTGACCATCCTTTAAAAAAAATTTTTTTTTTTGAGAGAGAGAATTTTCACTCTGTCGCCCATGCTGGAGTACAGTGGTGTGATCTGGGCTCACTGCAATCTCTGCCTCCCAGGTTCAAGCCATTTTCCTGCTTCAGCCTTCTGAATAGCTGGGTTTACAGGCATTCACCACCATGCCTGGCTAATTTTTGTATTTTTAGTAGAGATGGGGTTTCACCAAGTTGTTCAGGCTGGTCTCGAACTCCTGACCTCAAGTGATCCACCTGTCTCGGCCTCCCGAAGTGCTGGGATTGCAGGCGTGAGCCACTGTACCTGGCCTAAATTTTTCTTAATGTGAAAAAAAAATAGCCAGGCATGGTGGCTCACGCCTGTAATCCCAGCACTTCGAGAGGCCAAGGTGGGCAGATCACCTGAGGTCAGGAGTTTGAGACCAGCCTGGCCAACATGGTAAAACCCCATCTCTACTAAAAATATAAAAATTGGCTGGGCACACTGACAGGTGCCTGTTATCCCAGCTACTCGGGAGGCTTAGGCAAGAGAATCGCTTGAAACCAGGAGGTGAAGGTTTTAGGGAGCTGAGATCACGCCATTGCACTCCAGCCTGGCTGAGACTCTGTCTCAAAAATAAATAAATAAATAAGGCTGGGAGCAGTGGCTTACGCCTGTAATACCTGCACTTTGGGAGGCTGAGGCAGGTAGATCACCTGAGGTTGTGAGTTCGAGACCAGCCTGACCAACATGGAGAAACCCTGTCTCTACTAAAAATACAAAATAATTTGCTGGGTGTGGTGGTGCATACCTGTAATCCCAGCTACTTGGGAGGCTGAGGCAGGAGAATTGATTGAACCCAGGAGGTAGAGATTTCGGTGAGCTGAGATCACGCCATTGCACTCTAGCCTGGGCGACAAGAGCAAAACTCCATCTCAAATAAAATAAAATAAAGCTGTGAATGGCAGTGGAAAGAAATTGTAGGAATGGCAGGCAGGAGTGTTGGAGAAACAAGTAGAATCAGAGACAAGGATGGGCCTTGCCTTTGTATCTAGGAGTTCCAAGAACTTGCCTATCTGAGGTCACTCTGTTCACAACCAGGGCCAGGCCTTTTGAGTGGCTGTTACCTACCTTAGAGGTAGGTTATGATGATGAATTTTATGTGTCAATTTGACTGGGCCACAGGATGTTCAGATATTTGGTCAAATTTTATTCTGGATGTTTTTGGATGGGATTAACATTTACATCGGTAGACTCAGTAAAGCAGATTGCCTTCCATAACGTGGGTGGGCCTTATCCAATCAGTAAAGGCCTGAACAGAACAAAAAGGCTGATCCTTGCTCTGGGTAAGCGAGAATTCTTCCTGCCTGACTGCATTTAAGCTGGGACATTGACTTTTTCTTGCCTTTGATCTCAAAACATTGGCTCTTCCTGGATCTGTAACTGCTGGCCTTTGGACTGGAACTATACCATGGGCTCTCCTGGGTCTCTAGCTTGCTGACTTACCCTGCAGACCTTGGGACTTGAGACTTGTCAGCCTCCGTAAGTGTGAGCCATTTCTTTGTAGTAAATCTTTTTACACACACACACACACACACACACACACACACACAAACACACACCCTATTGGTTCTATTTATCTGGAGACCCTAGTACAAGGTGACAGTGTTGTGATGGGGCACAGGGGGATGGGAGTGCAGAGAGAGCCCCTAGGTTTATTTACAAGGACCAAATAAATCATTAATCCAGAGATACCAGAGCTGGGGATCAAACCACTCCCTCAGTTTACAGATGAGGAAACTGAGGCCCAAAGAAGAAAGTTCTTCCTACTGCACAATCTACTAATCTCACCTGTTAGCTGATGATAGAATTCCCTTAATTGGATACCATAATTAGAAATAAGACTTAAAATGAAAGTATCCCTGGGAAAATAAGGCACTGACATAAGTTCACATGAACATATAAACAATTGGATGCATTTTTTTTTTTTCTGAAGAGCAATGGGGGAAGGCAGGGGCACAGAGCGGAAAGACAGATGCAGTCCCTATCCTCTTGGAGATTCCTGATCAATGAGTTTCAAACATGCACAGAAGCAAACTATGCACAGGAAGTATAATTTGGTTCTTGGAAGTGAAAAGAAGAGGCATTCAGGACAATGAGAGAGGGGGTACAGGAGGGGCAGGGCAGGCCCAAAGACCTTGCCTCCTTGTTACTCTGTTGAGAGCTGGCCCAGACCACTGTAGCCTACATTATTCTGGAAAACTAAATCAAAAGTACACATCCAGAGGGATGAATGGCTGGAGCTGGTCCAATGCTTACTTTCAGTGAGCTGGTAGAAAATTCCTGCAGGCCGGGCATGGTGGCTCATGCCTGTAATCCCAGCACTTTGGGAGGCTGAGGTGGGCAGCTCACAGGTCAAGAGATGGAGACCATCCTGGCCAATATGGTAAAATCCTGTCTCTACTAAAAATACAAAAATCAACTGGGTGTGGTGCGTGACTGTAATTCCAGCTACTCTGGAGGCTGAGGCAGGAGAATTGCTTGAATCTGGAAGGTGGAGGTTGCAATGAGCCGAGATTGCACCACTGCCCTCCAGCCTGGCGGCAGAGCAAGACTCCATCTCAAAAAAAAAAAAGAAAGAAAGAAAGAAAAAAGAAAATCTCTGCAAATAGTCTTCTAGCATTAGCACTGCATCTTCTTTACAATGACATTTTTAGGCATGCCACCCCTTCCTGGTCGTGCCGTGGATGTGTTCTGGGCAAAGTGGGCAGCAGGGTGTTTGGAGCAGTGAGGCAACCAGCAGCCTATTTTCAAACCTGATGTAAAACTTTTTTTTTTTTTGCTTATATAAAGCTTATGGCTGTTCATTTGGGGTCAATAGCTTGCAACAGAAAACCATGCTGTGCCCAATCTGGCCATTATTGTCATTTTACCTCCTATTCAGAGCAAGGGCAAAGGGCAAGATGGTAAAGTTTCTAGAAATCCTATCACGAGTGGATGGAGATACATTTAGCTTGGCAAAGAGATTCCTCAGAAGACTTGAGAGCAGTCTTTAGCTATTGAAAAGGCTGCTCTGAGGAGGAAGCGATGGAGTAGTTCTATGTTCCTCAGAGAGCAGAACGGGGCCGGGAGAGGTTACAGGAATACAGGTTTTGGTAGGCAAAGGGTGAAGGGCTCTGCCTTGGAGGTTTTGGAACATGGTCTGGGTAAGCACTTGGTGCAGGGTTGTGAAGGAGACTGAAGCATTGAGGGATGCTTGGGCTACATTATTTTAAAGTACCTTCTAACCTTGAAATTCTCTGATATGATGCTGTGGACAATGGTCAATTGCCATGAATACTGGAGTCTGAAGAGGCTGAATATGACTATTCATCCAACCAAACATGTTGGTCTGTTGTGTATAAAGCACCGCGTTCAACAAGAGACATTAGGGTCCCCATCCCAAGTACACACATGGCTGTAATACAAAACAGAATGTTACAGAGGCTATAAAGAGGCATATACACCTGTCTTCCTCCTCTGTCGGACTACAGAAGAGAGGTAATAATATACAGTTTGGAGAGCAAGGAAAGCTGCCATGAAAGAGGTGACTATTTTGTCATTAATTCATGGTTTAAAAAAATTTAGGCAGAACAGGCTGGGCATGGTGGCTCACTCCTGTAATCCTAGCACTTTGGGAGGGGGAGGCGGGCAGATCGCCTGAGGTCCGGAGTTCAAGACCAGCTTGGCCAACATGGCAAAACCCCATCTCTACTAAAAATATAAAAATTAGCCAGGTGCAGTCGTGGGCACCTGTAATGCCAGCTATCTGGGAGGCTGAGGCAGGAGAATTGCTTGAGCCCAGGAGATGGAGGTTGCAGTAAGCCAAGATCATGCCACTGCATTCCAGCCTGGGTGACAGAGTGAGACTCCATCTCAAAAAAAAAAAAAAAAAGTAGGCTGAACAAATGGGTATACTATAAAAGTGAGTCTCTAATGTTATTCAGGAAATTCTGATACCTACTATAACATGGATGGACCTTATTTCATGTTACAAGCCAGTCACAAAAAGACAAATACTAATGATTCCACTTATATGAGGTTTCTAGAGTAGTCAAATTCATACAGTGCTATAATTGGTTACTTATTAGTCTATTACCCTAAACAGAAAAATGTCTTCTTTTTTTTTTTGGATGGAGTCTCCCTCTATTGTGCTGAGTGCAGGCTGGAGTGCAGTGATGTAGTCTCGGTTCACTGCAACCTCTGCCTCCTGGGTTCAAGCAAGCAGTTCTCCTGCCTCAGCCTCCCGAGTAACTGGGATTGTAGGCATGAGCCACCATGCCTGCCTAATTTCTTGTATTTTTAGTAGAGATGGGGTTTCACCATGTTGGCCAGGCTGGTCTTGAACTACTGACCTCGTGATCCACTCGCATTGGCCTCCCAAAGTGCTGGGATTACAGGCATGAGCCACTACGCCTGGCTTTTTGTTTGTTTGTTTGTTTGTTTTGAGTCAGGGTCTCACTCTGTCGCCCATGCTGGAGTGCAGTGGTGCCATCATAGCTCACTGCAGCCTCTACCTCCTGGGCTCAGGTGATCCTCCTACCTCAGTCTCCCAAGTAGCTGGGACTACAGGCACGTGCCACCATCCTCAGCTAAGTTTTGTATTTTTAGTAGAGACGGGTTTTTGCCATGTTGCCCAGGCTGGTCTCGAACTGGCCTCAACTGATCTGCCCACCTTGGCCACCCAAAGTGCTGGGAATATAGGTGTGAGCCATTGTGCCTGGCCCTGAAAGCATCTTATATTTCTCTTTCTTAGCACAGTGCCTGGTGTATGGCAGGAACTCATGAAATATTTGTTAAATAAATAGGAACATTCTCATTAGAGGAATCACATCTAACGGGGTGGAGGTGGGTAGTGGTCAGCGGAAGCAGGGAAGAAGTAACAGTTGAGAGCTGGGTCTTCCTTGAAGTGGGAATTCATCATTTAATATTTACTAAGTCCGTATTTTATGCTAGGCATTGGGCAAGGACCCACTGGATATACAGAGATGACTGACACACCATTTATTTTCCAGGAATTCCGTGGGGTAGAGGAGACAACCCAGGCTAAGGGCACTATATAAACAAAAGGCTGGAGTCCTAAAAATGCTTGATGTGGGTTATAGTTTTGGGGGTTATAGTTTGTGAGGGAGGGAATTTGGCTTAAAAAGGGCTAGACAGTAAAAGGTCAAAAAAGGGAATGGCAGAAGTTTAAAGCCTGGCCTTTAAACTTTGCTGTTTCTAGGTCTTTCCGGTTACAGTTTGAACTCTATTCTAGCAGCCACGGAGCAATCAATCACTGGATACTCTTAAACAGATGAGTGACACAATCAAATGTGAAATGTCCGGAATTTTCCATGTGCAAATGTGGAGGATGGGCTGAATTGCCTAGTTATTGTGAGACAAGTTGGAAGGCTACTGCAGTAGTCCTAGAAAGAGATGATGAGAGGCCGGGCGCGGTGGCTCAAGCCTGTAATCCCAGCACTTTGGGAAGCCAAGGTGGGTAGAGGCCTGTAATCCCAGCTACTTGGGAGGCTGAGGCATGAGACTCACTTGAACCTGGGAGGCAGAGGTTGCAGTGAGCCAAGATTGCACCACTGCACTCCAGCCTGGGTGACAGAGTGAGATTCTGTCTCAAAAAAAAAAAAAAAAAAAAGAGAGAGAGAGAGTTGAGATGAGATGATGATGATGAAAGCCTTGAGAACAGGCATGAGGAACAGATTAATGTGAGACATTCTGGAGGTACACACATCAGGCCATGGTGACCAATTGCCTGTGGAGGGTGAGGCAGAAGGAATTGTTGGGGATGACTGAGATGTCTGGGTAATGATTTCAGTTGAAACTGGGAAGGGGGATCTGGTTTGGTGTGGCAGCTACAGGTAATGAGTTCAAGTTGTATATTCTGAGATGGAGGTGTCCTGAGGACATTCAGGTGGAGAAATCCTGTGGGACACTGGAAACTTGGATCCAGAGTTCACAGAAGTCAGGATAAAGGTTAGGGCTCATTAGCATCTGGGTGATGAATGAAGGCTTGGAGAGAATGGGGTTATGGGGAATGTGTTGAAGGACAACGGGGCGAAGATACAAACCTGAAACAAGGACAGAACCTTCTTTCAGAGCTGGCAGAAGAGAAGACCCAAAAGAGAGACGAAAATTGGCCAGGGAGATGGAAGAATCATGGAGGACAAGAGAAGAGAATGTTTCTGAGAGGGTGCCAGGAAGGGACAGCTAAGTCTGCTTTGGAGGGCAGGGGATGTGTACCTAAGGAGGTGACATCTAAACTGGTCTTGAGGAACAGCCAAAGATGGCAAACAGGACAGTGCCTGAAAAGGGGACCTGAGATTTGGTAATCACAATAGCTGTAGCCTTCACTAGGGAAGAGCCAGTGGTGGAGACAGCAGACAGGTTCAGTGGGCTGAAGAGTGAGCAGGTGAGTCTGGGTAGGCAGGAGATACAAATCATTATTTGTTGAAGTTTGATACTAAAGAGAAGGAAAGGCTGATAATTGAAGGGGGAGGTTTTCTTAGAATGCATGGGACTTGAATATGTTTACCAGCAGAAGGAGAGGGAGGTGAGAGACCAAGGGTGAGAGAGGCAATAGTGGGTGAAGCAAAGCCCATGGAGAGACAGAGGAAACAGGCCCCAGCTCAGCCACACTGCCCTTCTCTATGCCAGGCAGTCTGTGCCTCTGAGCTCTGCCATGCCATTCCCTTCACCTGGATGATCTCTTCAATAAACCTTTACTGAGCCACTTCTGGGGCAAGGATTATTTGAGAGCTGGGCTGCAAAGGTGAACGACCTGGGCTCTCTTCTCCAGAACTCAGTGCAAAGGCTTGAAGAGACTAGTAAGAAACTTCAAGTCAGTGTGGAGAGCGCAGCAAGAAGGACCAGTATTGGACATGATGAGACACTGTAAAGTCCCAAACCCAGTTTAGGGTGTAGGGGACTGCCTGGAATAGGGGACATCTAAGCTGAGACCTAAAGTAGGATATGGTCAGATGAGAGACAGTGAAAGAGAAGACATTCCAGGCCGAATGCCTGAATACCTACCATACCCTGGAGTGGCCAGGTTTGTTCTCTGGTGGGAACGCCAGATCCCACCAGATCCTGATCTGTCCTATCTTCTCCTGTTTTTACTACGAGTAAAAACACTTGCAGTTTTTACTTCCACTGAACACTCTTTCCTATATTACAGTGATTTTACCCCCTTATCTACTGGAAACTTCTGAAGAGAAGAGACTGGTCTTATGTTGGAATCTCCTAAAGTATCCAGCATAGAGCTCAGCACACGGTTAATGCTTTAAAAATATTTTTTTGTTAAGAAATCTCAGGCCTAAGGACCACTATCATGGCTAATAAATTCTCAAGAGGGCCACTGGTAGGATTAAGACATAGAGGTTAAAAAGGGAAAGGGAAAAGTAGGAATAGGAAGAAAAATGTATAGAGAACAAGAGAGAGAGCTGGGAAAGGGGGTGGGGAAGAAGCAGAGACAAGGCGTACACACAGTGGGGAAGGATCTACTTACAAACCAAATCCAGCCAGAATTCTTTGCTCCATGAGACCCTGTCTTTGGATTTTTTCCATCATGGGGAGAATCCCTTATTTTCCCTCTACTTTAGGGGTCTCCCACTGGAATGTGATTCATAGATGTATTTGGTAAGTTGCAGGCATCACAACTGCATCTTCTGAGAAGAAGGGAGAAGCTGAGAGAAAGAAAGAAGGGAAAAAAAGTCCACAAAACCAGCAAGTTTCCCACTTCACAGAGTGAGCCTAGACAGAACTTGAATTTTCTTCCCTTGAGAGTCAGATGGAGGAAAGTTGGTAGCTGTGTCATACTCCTGCATTGTGTACACAACTCACAAGCTAAATTCTCTAGCATAGCAGAACAATTTTGTTTTGCTGCAGGATATATAAAGCAAGTAAGAAAAAGATAGCATTCCACATTTTTGAATTAGCACCGTCTTTCAAACTCCACCTTTTCCAGGAAATGTTCTTTAATACAGTGGGAGGTGGTAATTTTACTCTCCCCAAACCCTCATTTTTCTTCCCTCACAGCAACACAAAACCCTGCTCAGAGCTGCACTTATCTCTTCGTTTGTCAGCCTGACTTTGCCTCTCCCATCATCTCTGGATCCTTAGCTGAATTATTTGCTCATGCCAATAGGACAGCCAAAGAACTCTGAAAATGCTGGAAGTCGTGGATAGCAATGATGGTCCCTGAGAGTGTCAGTGTTGCCAATTCAAGACTCAGAATTCCTAGAAGAACAAATGCTCTTTGAGTTTCTTCTGTAATAACAGCATAGTATCATACATTGGTTAATTAATTTTAATTGAAGAAGAAGTTTTTTCCAATGATTATAAAATATACCAGAGAGGAGAAATTCTTTTGGTTTAAAATTCAGAGCAGTATGTATTCTGCAAGGAGCTGGTCCAAACACCAGAATCTTAAACAATTATACAAGAGGCAGATTTTGTGAGCTTTTATCAACTAAGGAACACCTTTTCCAAAGGTGGCTCACACCTGTAATCCCAGCACTTTCGGAGGTAAAGGTGGACAGATCACTTGAAGTCAGGAGTTCAAGACAAGCCTGGCCAACATGGCGAAACCCAGTCTATACAAAAAATACAAAAATTAGCCAGGTGTCGTGGCGCACGCCTGTAATTCCAGCTACTCAGGTGGCTGAGGCAGGAGAATCACTTGAACCCAGGAGGTAGAGGTTGCGGCGAGCCGAGATTGTACCACTGTACTCCAGCCTGGATGACAGAGTGAGATTTTGCCCAAAAAAAAAAAAAAAGAAGGAAGGAAGGAAGGAGATATATTCTTTCTCCAGTACATATTCCACATCAATTGTTATAAGCCCAGAAATAATACATTTGTCAAAGACCAATAAAATTACTTGAGGTTAAAAATATTAAAAGAAATAAGTAGACTGGCCAAAGAGATCAAGAATGAAAGTTATATGAAGCTATTTTCTGAGCTGTGTTTGTCGCAGGTCATTAAACATTAGATAGCTGCTATGCCCCAGGCAGTAACTGCAATAACTCATGTATTGCCATGTCCTCTCTGAGAAAACAATGTATTTTGTGCAGATTACAGCTAGTCCTGAAAGATGCTGTCATGAATTTACTTCACAGTCTAGAGGCCCCTTGTTCACGGGGCCTTGTTCAAGGACCTTCTGATTGGGTTTTCTCTGGACCCTAAATACCCTCTGATTAAAAATGCCTTATTATTGGGGATGAAACTTTTATTGGTTATATTTGGTAAAGTTTAGGGCCTTAACAGGTAGTAGGGGTGGCCAGTGATGCCAGATTCAGTATACAGCTAGTCACCATTTTCAAAGATAACTTTCCTTCTAACTAAGATCTCATTCCACACAAATGTAACAGCAATAGGGTCACTTACCAAGAGCTCAAAGCATCATTTGATCAACTGCCTTTTCTTTTCTTTTTTTTTTTTTTTTTTGAGACACAATTTCGCTCTAGTCACCCAGGCTGGAGTGCAATGGTGTGATCTCAGCTCACTGGAATCTCTGCCTCCTGGGTTCAAGCCATTCTCCTGCCTCAGCCTCCCCAGTAGCTGGGATTAGGTGCCTACCACCACACCCGGCTAATTTTTTTTGGTATTTTTAATAGAGATGGGGTTTCACCATGTTGGCCAGGCTTGTCTTGAACTCCTGACCCCGGGCAATCCACCCTCCTCCTTGGCCTCCCAAAGTGCTGGGATTATAGGCATGAGCCACAGTGTCCGGCCTACCGCCTTTTTCTTTTACTGTATCCATCACAGACAGGAAGTGAAAAGTATGTCTCTTTTATTTCTAAAGACGTTGAAAATGAAACCCAGAAAGAATAAGCCACAAGGATTTTCTCAGGAGGTTCAGGCTTTGAGTTTAGGAAAACCCAAAGGCTAGAACCCAGATATCCCAGATTTTTATTCTTCTTCTCAGTCATGTTGCAATTTGCTCCACACTTGTCCCCACCTGGGGTTGTGGGTACTCTCTTTGACTTAAAAGATATCTCTTCTTTATGTCACGTGCTATAAGACATTGCTTGAAAGACATAACAGGCAACTGATGGCTCCATGTTTGTTCAGTCAGTCACAATCCATGAAACACTTCTTTGGGAAAAAGGGATAGTGACTGGTAGTAATGATGAAGCAGTGAAATAAAAGAGAGGGAAAAGGAAGTTGCCGTGAGAAGTAATGATCATAACTAGGTGTCACTGGAATAGGAAATATAATTAAATCAGGGAAGGGGCTGCAGAGTCGGGATAACTGCAATGATTAAGAAACAAAATCTATTTGCAAACACTTTCTCACTTAAGAGATAATAAAAAAAAAAAAAAAGAAAAGAAAGAAAATCTAGGGCAGGCCAGGCAGAAAATATGTATTTAAACATTTTAATAAAATCTACATTGGGATGGCCCTGAGTAATTAAGGTTAAGATTAAGAATCCATCTATGTGGTGGGAAAGTGACCAAACAAAAAAAGGCATAGTCTTTTTGGTTGACCAACATAACTACCATGGAGTCTGCACAAACAGAGCCA
Organism: Sapajus apella; assembly: GCF_009761245.1. Lineage (NCBI taxonomy): Eukaryota > Metazoa > Chordata > Mammalia > Primates > Cebidae > Sapajus > Sapajus apella. Next base: position 9,229,894 of record NW_022436962.1, on the reverse strand, counting down.
TCTGTTGTGTGAGGAATCATGGAGAGAGATTCTGTATTTATAGAATCCTGAGTGGGAAAACCAGGCACATTAATTAACTTTTCCCCTCAAGTTCTCTAATTAGAAATCTACTTTTCTTCCTTTCTCTTCTGTCAACATGTACTGCCTTAAAAAAAAAAAAAAGTCAATTTAAAAGCAGACAGACTTGCTATGACTAATTTAAGAACTCCCAAAGCAGGCTGTTTTCCAAAAATACACTGCAATTGACAATGCTGTAAGCTCAGTCCAAAAGGGATATGACACAACTACTGACCCTAAGGCTGAATCAGATGTTTACTGCCAGTTTGAACACAGCAGGGCAGTCTGTAGATCTCCACAACCCTTAACTGTTCTTGGTATGGGGCTTTAAAATGAAATCTTTGGCAGGCGCAGCTCACACCTGTAATCCCAGCACTTTGGAAGACCGAGGCTGGCGGATCACCTGAGGTCAGGAGTTTGAGACCAGCCTGACCAACATGGAGAAACCCCGTCTCTACTAAAAAAATAGAAAATCAGCTGGGCGTGGTGGCCCATGCCTGTAATCCCAGCTATTAGGGAGGCTGAGGCTGAGGAATTGCTTGAACCTGGGAGGCAGAGATTGCGGTGAGCCAAGATTGTGCCACTGCACTCCATCCTGGGCAACAAGAGTGAAACTCCGTCTCAAAATAAATAAATAAATAAAATGAAATCTTCCTATAAACAAATATTTCCAATAGGTTTATCTTACACAGCCTACCTTAATAATTTTTTTATCTTGGTTTCCAAGATGGAAGTTGTTGCAAAGAAAATTTTATATTACGGGCCAAGACTGCCAACGCTTTTCGGATGCTGCATGTTCCTTATAAAACATACCTTGCCGGGAGTGGTGGCTCATGCCTGTAATCCCAGCACTTTGAGAGGCTAAGGCAGGCGGATCACAAAGTCAGGAGTTTGAGACCAGTCTGGTCAACATAGTGAAACCCCATCTCCACTAAAAATACAAAAAATTGGCCGAGCGTGGTGGTGCGCGCCTGTAATCCCAGCTACTCAGGAGGCTGAGGCGGAGAATCGTGTGAACCCACGAGGCAGAGGTTGCAGTGAGCCCAGATCACGCCATTGCAGTACAGCCTGGATGAAAGTGCTAGACCCCCTCTCAAAAAAAAAAAAAAAAAAGTCTTAATATGTTTGCATGCTTTGGTAAAATTAATTTTGGAAAGCTAACATCGTTTGGCAGAGTTGTTTTTATAGGAATAGATACCTTTGAGGATTATCATTACCCTGTATCATGGAAGAGGAGGCTTCCCAAGGAAGTGATGATTCTCTTGGAAAAGCCTACAAAAGGATGACAGTATCACATTTCACTCAGTTCAATTAACTTCACTATAAATTCAATTGTGGGGGCAAAAATAAATGATACCACTATTATGTGCTAGGTAATGCACTAAGCATATTATGCCCTATATTTCATTTAATCCTCTCAGCAATGCCGCATATTATCGTCTTCATTTTACATGAGGAAATTGAGGTTCAGAGATGCTAAGCAACTCACTGCAGGTCACACAGCTAGTAAATGGCCAGGAATAAACAGTAACTCAGACACTGACCTGTCTTTGGTTTCTTGTTAAACAAAACATGCGATCTATTTCTCGGAGGTTTTGTTCAGCTGTCCTAATTGATGACTCTACATTTCTTCTGGTGCTAAATTGCTCAAGTTGCTTTTTTTTTTTTTTTTTGAGACAGAGTTTCGCTGTTGTTGCCCAGACTGGAGTGCAATGGCACGATCTCGGCTCACCGCAACCTCCGCCTCCTGGGTTCAAGCAATTCTCCTGCCTCAGCCTCCTGAGTAGCTGGGATTACAGGCACGCATCATCATGCCCAGCTAATTTTTGTATTTTTAGTAGAGACGGGGTTTCACCATGTTGACCAGGATGGTCTCGATCTCTTGACCTCGTGATCCACCCGTCTCGGCCTCCCAAAGTGCTGGGATTATAAGCTTGAGCCACCGCGCCCGGCCTCAAGTTGCTTCTTGTACCAAGTGTGACCTGATTCCTTAAGAATTTTACTTAATGAGAACCTCTGAGCTAGAAACTCTTGCTAGGTGTTTTATGCACCTTACCTTCCTTAATCATTACAACAACTCTAAGAGATTGGTTTCTCTCCATTTTATAGATGATGACTGTGTTTTAGAGAGGTTAAAGTAGCCTAAAGTTGGTGAGTTAGAGAGGGGTAGAGTCACGAATGGATTTTTGGTCGCTGCCTCCATCGTGGGCAAGCTTTTCCCACAACTCCAGCCCTTCCATTTGTCAGTACTCAGGCTAGAAAGTCTCAGTGCTTTTAAGTAATCAAGTGTTTGTTGTATCCTGGGATCTGGCACTTCGGTGAGAAAGCTGTGGCGGCGCCAACTTCTTAACAGCAAGTGGTAAGGAGGACGAGTGACAACAGGAGGGAGAAGCCTCTCGCCTGAGCTTAGCACTAACAGAAGTGGTCCCCAGCAGGCTGCTCCGCGAGCGCCACCTCTTCCCTCCGACCGAGAAGAACGTGGCGCGCCCCCGAGGAGTCCGAGGTCCCGGCCCAGACGGCAGCGTGAGTCCTGGCGGGTTCCGGACCGGCGCCTCAGGGAACTGGAAGCAACTGGGCAGAAAGCGGGAAGTGGACTGCAGGAGGCGCCCTCGTTGCAACCTCCGGCTACGCCAAACCCGGGCTTGCCTGCAACTGCAGCTCACAACACCCTTCGCGGGTCGCGGCCCCGCCCCCGGAAGTGACGTGTGGAGACTACGGCGTCTGGGAGGGACCCTGGGGCAGCCGGGGGGTTTGAGAGTGGCGGCGGCCGCGGAGTGCCTGGCAGGCCCGGCCGCTGCGAGAAACGCCCCGAGCGCGCGCCTGGCGTGTAGCGGCCCCAAGACCCGCGCCGCCGCCGCCGCTGCCGCGTGCGGGGGCGAGGAGGGCGGGGCACGAGAGGCCGCGGCGGCGGGAGATGCTGACGGCTGCGGGCACCCGGCGGGCTCGGCTCGGCCGCCGCCGCCTTCTCTGGCTCCGCCGTGGGGGTCTCAGTGGCTGCCGCGCTGTCCTCGAGTTTCCAGCGTGAGGAGGAGGCTGAGGGCGGAGAGGCGCATCGTGTTCGAGGCGGAGACTGAGGGGGAGCCCCGTGCGCAGCGTCGGTGAGCAGCCGGCCCCGCGCGCCCCCTCGGGATCTAGCAGCCGCAGCCCCTCCGGCCGGGAGCGGGGGCAGGGGCCAGGGCCGAGGGGCGCGCGGCACAACAGGAAGTGGTGGCGGGGGCCGGACGCGCGCTCCCCTCGGGTCCGCCCCCGGCGCGCCGGGCACTGAGGCATGCAGGTGGACTCGGGAGCGCACCGCTCCGCTCTCGTCACCTCCTGTTTGGTCCCCCGAGGTCCCATGAGCGAAAGGTGGCGGCGTTTTTTTTGGTGTGGGTGGTGAGGAGGGGCGCAATTCTGACTTTCTGTAGTGACAGGAAGTTGGAAAATGAAAGTACAGCAATTCAGTGCTTACCAAGGCCCGGCGAAGTTGCACCTCTTTCCCCGGACTTTGATCTGTAGGGCACACGCGGCCGTCGGTGTTTCTTCCTCTCCCCAAGCTCGCTATTCATCCGGTGTCGAGTTTCATTTCTTTTTCAGTTTCGCTCCAGCGGCCCCCCCGCCCCACTTTACTTTCTGCCTCGTGCACAGCTGCATCGAGGCTGGTAGCTTTATTCCTGGGAAGATAAATTGGAAACATTTTTCCGGGTGGGATGCTAACTGGCCTCGGAAGGAAGGAAGGGATGTTGACTGAAGTAGTCAAAAGTACAGACTTGGCTTTTTCTCTAGCAATTGCTACTTGAAGTTTGGGGAATTTAAATATTCTGGAGTTTTAATGCCTCATCGGAATGGTTTGCCCATCTCTTTGGTTGACAAATGAGGTCCTTTCTCTATTTTTCCCACCCCCCCACGGCTTGGAAAACTTGGTGCTTCAACATTTAGTCTTGGCAGCGCTGTTTTCGTTAAAATGTAGTGTGATTCAGTATTTTCCCTTCAGGAACACTGTCCTCTTTGATTTTACTTGAACATTAAAACTGCGTAAGTGGAATCTGTTCATTCCTAGTGAAGTAGTCTTCAAGTTGTAAGAATATTGTGAGAACTATACAGGACCCTACACAAAGAGACTATTTTTTAGGAGCCTGTGTAGTTAAAAACGTCTGGTTACCTTTTGACAACGGTGATTATTTTGATTTCGTAGGCTTCATATGTTTCATAACTTGGTTTTGTTTGATGTAAGTAGCAGGCTAAAGAAAATTTGGGGAGTTTTAATTTTTTTGGGTCTTAGCTACTGTCTGAAAAATAGTTGGGCAATGGGTCACCACAGCAACTGGACTGTGTGTATTATAAAAATGTTTAGGATGGAAAAGGTTTTATTTAATAGAGACTTCTTTTCCTTAATACGTTATTTCAGCATGCTCCCTTCTTTCAATTTAGCCCAGAGATTGATCTATGTTTGAAGTGTTAAAATCAATTACGTTTTCAGCCTTTACCCTCTCAAAAATCAAATTACTTCATTTGGACCAGTTAAGTATTTTCTTCCTTTGTTATAAATTTAAAGTTTTAAAACTGCAGTTGTAGAAAACTCAGGATTCTTGTGAGAACAAAAATGAAGTATTTTCTCTCTTTTTTGGATAGGTAACAAGACTAAAAGTTATTTTGTTTGAGACAAGGTCTCAGCCTGTTGACCAGGCTGGAGTGCAGTGATGTCTCTGCTCACTCCAACCTCCACCTCACAGGCTGAAGCCATCCTCCCAGCTCAGCCTGCCGAGTAGTCACGCAAAATACGCCTGGCTAATTTTTTGTGTTTTTGGTAAAGGCGGGGTTTCAACATGTTGCCCAGGCTGGTCGTGAACTCCTGAGCTCAGCCTTAGCCTCCCAAAGTGCTGGGATTACAGGCATGAAGCCGCCCTGTAATTTTTAATAACTGTCTTATGGGGTTTTCTTCATTTAGCTTTTTTTTTTTTTTTTTTTTTTTTTGGAGACATGGTCTGGTCTTGCTCTTTCGCCCAGGCTGGAGTGCAGTGGAGTGATTTCAGCTCACTGCAGCCTCTGCCTCCCGGGTTCAAATGATTCTCCTGCCTCAGCCTCCCGAGTAACTGGGATTATTGGGTTCTACCACCACGCCCAGCTGATTTTTGTATTTTTAGTAGAGACGGGGTTCCACCATTTGCCAGGCTGGTCTGGAAGCCCTGACGTCAAGTGATCTGCCCTCCTTGGCCTCCCAAAGTGCTGGGATTATAGGCATAAGCCTCTATGCTCAGCCAGCTCTCTTTCATATCTGATGAAATCATTGAAGATCATCGTTAATACCACACTTTCTGAAACTAAAATGAAGAGTTTTGAGTTAACTACGAAGACATTTGCCAGCTTTGCAATAAAAAATCAGGATAGCATAATTGAATTAATAAAATACTCCTTTAAAGTACCCACTGAAGATGTCTGTTTTATATCTTTGATTTCCTCAAAATTCATTTCCAGTACTTCAATCTAAAACCTCAAAGCCCTTTTTCTTTTACTGTCCACAGCCTTCTATCTAGACACACCGTAGATGCTAAAGAAGCATCAGCATTTTCCACAACAGCTTGGTTCTACCCTGCAGCAGCCGACAGCTCACCAGCATTTGACTCAATACGTGCTGCTCCACTGATAACCGACAGGGAAGGTGCAAGTTTAACTGGCACCATCTGGAGAACACCTGTATTTTGGGAATCTCCTTGGGTGCTCATTATGGAGACATTTGTTATTTTGTCATTTTAGTTGGATAGCTAAGGCTTTAAACTTGTAGGGCTCAAATGTTATCTACATGATAGGTATTCAGACCCTAGGATTCAGGTTTTGGAATTTTTCGAAAACAAATGGAATAATAGGCACCACGTTTGTGTAGACTGGAGACTCCGATTCTCTGCCTGTCTTTCCTTCATCATCATCTCACAGATGGATTCATATTGCACCCCTGTAAATGGTCTTATATGAAGGTGATGTCTGGAAATGTGGAAATTGAGTTCTTTGCGTAACATTTACTAGAGAATAGTTTTAACAGGATTAGATTATAAATAATTGTTTAAATGCGAAAACTGTAGTAGAACAGTAACTTGCCATCATTAGGCATCGTCAGAAGAAAGGTCTGTCAGGTAAACTCAGACCTAACAGGATAACCCCTGCCTGCCTCCACCATACTTAGTGGATATAGTATAAAACCACTGTTTTAACCCAGCTTAAGTGAGGCTATGGGGAACTGTGGGCAGCATCTCTCCTTTCTATCCTTTGTTATTTTCCCATCACTCTTTTAGATGTCTGTCTCCGTACAAACTGCTTGAGAGTGATAATCATGAGGATTATTGGAAGACCTTTTGAGTGTTTTAGAACAGTTATAGAAACCCAGCTATTTTCCACTCCAGTTTCTTATCTCTTCCCTTTTTGGAAGTAGGCAGAGTTGACCTATAAGGATTCCATCTTCTGTGAGTTAAATGTTGTTAGAATTAGTTTCTCAGACCTAACTTTTGTAATGTTTGTTAAGTTTGTCTGTTTTAAACATCTTTATTGAGATACAATTCATGTACCATAAAATTCACCTACTTAGGTGTAGTATGCTGTGGGGTTTGTGGAAACATCTCCACAGTCTGTTTAGAATATTTTCACCACCCACAAAAGAAACCCTGTGCCCATATCTATCATTCCCTACTTCTGTTCTCCCCATTTTAGCTCCGAGTCCTAAGTAACCACTGATCTATTTTCTGTGTCTGTGGATTTTCCTATTCTGGACATTTCATATAAGTGGAACCATATATATGTGGTCTTTTGTGGACTGGATTCCATTGGTCACTTACGTAATGTTTTCGTGATTCGTCCTTGTGTGCGTGTTTGTACCTCATTCCTTTCTATGACTAAATGATACCTCATGAATATGCCACATTTTATTTGTCCATTCATCAGTTGACGGACATTTAGTTTGTTTCTACTCTTTAGATGTTATCAATAATTCTGCTACAAACACTCCTCTGTAAGGTTTTGTGTGGACGTATGTTTTCATTTCTTTTGAGTATATACCTAGGAGTAGAATTGTTGGGTCATGTGGTAAACTTGTCCAAAGTGGCTGCACCATTTTACATTCCCACCAGCTATGTACAAGGGCTTCAATTTATCTGCATCTTTGCCAATATTTGTCATTGTCTGTCTTATTGATTGTAGCCTTCCAAGTTGGCATGAAGTGGTTTCTTACGTGGTTTTGATTTTTAGTTCCCTAATAACTAATGATGTAGAGCATTTTTTTTTTGGTGATTTCTTCTTTATTGATGTGCCTCCTACCTTCTCCCCACAATTTCAATCCCTTCCAACTACCCCCAAAAATGAATGTAGTAAAAGGAAGGGATTGCTTGGGTTCTGAGCCACTTGGACAGTCAGGGAACAGAAACCAAAACAATCATTGGATGTGACACAGACTGACAATCAAGAAGTCTAAAACAGAATGGGAAAGGTGGACAGAGAAAGGGGAATGAAGGAGAGGTACAGGATGCCAACTGCACCATTACCCCTCCTAAGAGAGACTGGAGAGAAAGCCTCAAACATTAAGAAGTGCCAGTCCTGAATAAGGGAGGTGGTATTTGAGGTTGAAGGAGGAGGAGATCAAAAGGGGGGCCACCGCTCCCTTTGTAGAATGAGACCCCCGTCCAACTCAGGGACAGCAGCTTCACAGACCGTAGACACTTTCATCACTGTAGGCAATGTAGAGAAAGAAGTCGTCTTCATGGAGTTCTTGGTAGAGCTGACCCACTGTGGCACTGGTGGATGGAATGACATTGTTGACAAAGAAAAACAAGGCATCTTCATCTCGGAGATGAATTCACTTCCAGATCAAGAAGTAGAACTGGGGCCGGGTGTGGTGGCTCATGCCTATAATCCTAGCAATTTGGGAGGCTGAAGTGAGCGTATCACAAGGTCAGGAATTCGAGAGCAGCCTGACCAACATGGCGAAACCCTGTCTCTACTAAAAATACGAAAATTAGCCGGGTGAGGTGGCGGGCGCCTGTAATCCCAGCTACTCAGGCTGAGGCAAGAGAATCGCTTGAGCCTGGGAGGCAGAGGTTACAGTGAGCCAAGATTGCACCACTGCATTCTAGCCTGGCAACAGAGCAAGACCCCGTCTCAAAAAAAAAAAAAAAAAAAAAAGTAGTACTGTGAGATCAGAAGGCACCAGGTATTTCTTTTTGTCCAGGTCTCCTATCCGAGCTTTGGGAGCCTTTTCTGCTATCACCAGCATCCAGTCCTGATATTTCTTTTGGAGCTTCTTGCCCTTGTGCTTCTTGAACGGATGCTCTTCTTTGTACACGAACTTCATCCTCCCGGGAACTGGGCTGGGCTGGACTGAACCAGGTTGGACCAGGCTGGGCTGAGGGAACCCCGGGGAGCCAGGATAGAGTGGGCGGGGGGCGGCACCAATGCGCAGGGTAGGTTCAGCCAACATAGAGCATTTTTTTGTATGTCTATTGGCTATTTGTATATCTTTGGTATGTCTTTTCAAATTCTTTGCTTTTTAAATTTATTTTAAGTTGTAGGTGTTCTTCATGTATTTTGGATACAGGCTCCTTTGTGATACATGGTTTGAAAATATTCTCCCATTTAGGGGATTGTCTTCTCACTTGATGGCACTATTTGCAGCACAATAGTTTTAAATTTTGATGTAGTCCAGTTTATCTGTTTTTGTAATGTTTTAATGGTATTGATTTAATTTGTTTTCAAACTATTCTAACCTGTTGAGATTACAGTTGATAGAGAAGGGAAGGTTTTTTGTTTGTGTGTGTGTGTGTGTGTGTGTGTGTGTGTGTGTGTGTGTGAAGTATTCAGTCCTAGGATTCTTAGGACACACCTATACAGATTTTGGCCAGAGTTTCTGCCCTAAAGAATTCTTCCTAATAGAAAGGTGTTTTGAAATTCTATGAGGAAAATACCTTTATGAGACAGCATTCCTTGCTGCTCCTTTGCCTAAACCAATGGTTATCTACTGGGATGACTTTGACCCCTGGGGGAATATTTGGCAGTGTCTGGAGATATTTTTGGTGGTCTCAATGGGGCAGGGGGTGCTACTGGCACCTAGTGGGTAGAGGCCAGGGATGCTGTTAGACAAAATGCAGTGTACAGGACAGCTTCCCACAACAAAGAATATCTGGCCCCCAAAACCAGTAATGCCAAAATCAAAACACTCAGGCCTAATCAGGGAAATCCTGAAGCTTAAGATATTAAAAGATTTTTCTTCAATCCATGTCTTGGTAATCATATAAAGGTCGCTAATCAAAGGAGAATTTTGCTGATGGAATCCCTGTGGACAGAGCAGTGACAGAACTTGTAAATTAAATTAAGAGAACACTTTGCTGAATTCAGAATGCTGCCAGTTTGTATGTAAATGACATTTATGGTAATGGAGACCAACTGGAGCAAAAGTAGATTGTTCCCTACACCTCAGCCCCTGGGCCACCCTGAGATAGACACACACACATAGACACGCGCACGCGCGTGCAGGCAAATAAACTGGGTTGATTTAGATAGATGCTGGAATGGTGGTCTCCTGAGAATACAGCAATGAGATTTTAGGATTAAAATTTATCAACAGTGAATGACAGTCACTAGCAATTGACAGTCATTGTCTTTTCCTATAATTTAGGAAACTAGCATTATCCTCCTTGCAAGTTGCTTGTTGCTTAAGGCATTTCTTAAGCAGCGCGGCGTGTTTAAGAGTTTGGACTCTGGGTCCAGATTGCCTGGGCTTAGATCATTGCTTCACCGTTTACTTGGGTGACTTTGGACAAATTACTTAACCCTCTTATGAATCAGTTTTTTCATGTGTTAAATGAGGATGCAGTAGTCTCTACCTTATAGAAATGTGGGGATTAAATGAATTAATACATTTAGAGCACTTAAAACAGTGCTTGACCTACAGTGTTAAATAGGTACTGGCTGTTAATATTATCACGTGTCTATATTCTTTCAGCTCATTGCTATGGACAGTGCTATCACCCTGTGGCAGTTCCTCCTTCAGCTCCTGCAGAAGCCTCAGAACAAGCACATGATCTGTTGGACCTCTAATGATGGGCAGTTTAAGCTTTTACAGGCAGAAGAGGTGGCTCGTCTCTGGGGGATTCGCAAGAACAAGCCTAACATGAATTATGACAAACTCAGCCGAGCCCTCAGATACTATTATGTAAAGGTAGTACACATCCTGATCTTATACTATACAGAGAACCTCAAGACAAGAATGATTCCTTCTTGGCTGGGCGCGGTCGCTCATGCCTGTAATCCCAGCACTTTGGGAGGCCAAGGAGGGTAGATCACCCGAGGTCAGGAGTTCGAGACCACCCTGACCAACATGGTGAAACCCTGTCTCTACTAAAACTACAAAAAAAAAAAAAAAAATTAGCTGGGCTTGGTGGTGGGTACCTGTAATTCCAGCTACTCAGGGGACTAAACCAGGAGACTCATTTGAACCTGGGAGGCAGAGGTTGCAGTGAGCTGTTATTGCACCATTGCACTCCAGCCTGGGTGACAGAGTGAGACTCCATCTCAAAAAAAAAAAAAAAAAAAAAGATTCCTTCTTTTCTGTTAAGGTTATAGATACCAACATCATAGTTTATTTTAATCCAATTTATTTTGTTTGTAGCTTCAGCAGTTTGGAATTAGGATACAAAGGATAAATGTTCTGGCTGTATCTCTACCAAATCCTATTTATTAACTTCCATTACACGTATTTTATTCCTAGAGTTGTCTTTAAAAGAAAAAGTATGTACAGAATTGGAATAGGACAAAGGTAGTTTGAGATTCTTGAGGATAAATATGTATTCTCATGTGTGTCATAATTTACTTTAAAAATTGTGATGCCTGGAGTGGTGGCTTATGCCTGTAATGCCAGCACTTTGGGAGGCTGAGGCAGGAGGATCGCTTGAGCCCAGGACCTTGAGGCTAGCCTGGGCAACACAGGGAAACTCTGTCTCTACAAAAAATAAAACAGCCTGGCATGGTGGTGTATACCTGTAGTCCCAGTGCTCAGGAGGCTGAGGCAGGAGGATTGCTTAAGCTCAAGTGGTCGAGGTTGCAGTGAGCCATGATCACACCACTGCACTCCAGCCTGAGTGATAGGTAACCCTGTCTTGGGGAGAAAAAAGTCATACATATATATATACACGTACACATATGTATATCTACATGTATATTCTTGTTTTTATATTTTAATTTTTAGTTTTAGTTTAACCCAGGGAACACAAATTAACACCTTACTCTTTAAGTAGTAGCTGTTAATACACAGAGTTGGTTTTTTAGTTAAAATTATAATTTTTGTTTAATATTATTTTGAATTCATTCTTGGGCACTGAGGTAAAATAAATGGCTCCAAAGGATAGAATTAGAATGAGAAGCTGAAATCTTGAGATCTTAATTTTTTTTTACCTTTTTTTTTTTTTTTTTTTTTTTTTTTTTTTTTTTTTGAATCTTGCTCTCTTGCCCAGGCTGGAGTGCAGTGACCAGATCTCAGCTCACTGCAACCTCTGCCTCTCAGGTTCCCGTGATTCTCCTGCCTCAGCCTCCTGAGTAGCTGGGATTACAAGTGCCCACCACCACACCTGGCTAATTTTTGTATTTTTAGTAGAGATGGGGTTTCACCATATTGTCCAGGCTTGTCTTAAACTGACATCAGGCAACCCACCCTCCTCCTTGGCCTCCCAAAGTGTGAGACACCGGGCCTGGCTCTTTCACCTTTAAGTGGTTGATCTGATCAGCTTTCCTGTCTGGAGATAACCTGGAATTCCTGAAGGAAGTAAGAACCTTAGCAGATACAATGTTCTAAATTCCTTTTTTGCAGCTGGTCATGGTGGCTGATGCCTGTAATCCCAGCACTTTGGGAGGCCGAGGCTGGAGATCGCTTGAACCCGGGAGTCAGAGATTGCACTGAGCTGAGATCACACTACTGCACTCCAGCCTGAGTGACAGAGCGAGACTCTATCTCAAAAAAAAAAAAGAAAAAACCATAAATAAATTCCTTTTTGCCTACTCAGGATGTGTATGGTTTGTACCTTTGGAAGTGTTTGAGGTTGCAGTTCAGGGAGTTCTAACCTGTACAGATACTTGGTTGAGAGTGGTAAGCAATTAAAATCCTTCAGCTTTTATGTAACATATTAGTTCAGTTGTTAATAAGACATTTAAGTGTTCTTGCCTTAACTTCTCCATAACAGTAGGGACTGGTTTGGTATGGCTAGATGAATTTAGGTGATTTTGACACTTTGGAGTAAGTGACGTCTATTTCTCAAATGGAGAACCTCATTACGACAGCTTTTTCATTAACTATGGGATATAAGTTTATAAGAACGGATAAGAATGCTTATTTTTTTTTACCTACAGAATATCATCAAAAAAGTGAATGGTCAGAAATTTGTATACAAGTTTGTCTCCTATCCAGAGATTTTGAACATGGATCCAATGACAGTGGGCAGGATTGAAGGTGACTGTGAAACTTTAAACTTCAGTGAAATCAGCAGCAATTCCAAAGATGTGGAGAATGGAGGGAAAGAGAAACCACCTCAGCCTGGTGCCAAGACCTCTAGCCGAAATGACTACATACACTCTGGTTTATATTCTTCATTTACTCTCAACTCTTTGAACTCCTCCAATGTAAAGCTTTTCAAATTGATAAAGACTGAGAATCCAGCTGAGAAACTGGCAGAGAAAAAATCTCAGGAGCCCACACCATCTGTCATCAAATTTGTCACAACACCTTCCAAAAAATCACCAGTTGAACCTGTTGCTGCCACCATGTCAACTGGCCCAAGTATTTCTCCATCTTCAGAAGAAACTATCCAAGCATTGGAGACATTGGTTTCCCCAAAACTGCCTTCCCTGGAAGCCCCAACCTCTGCATCTAGCATAACAACTGCTTTTGCCACCACACCACCCATTTCGTCCATACCTCCTTCTTTGCAGGAACCTCCCAGAACACCTTCACCACCACTGAGTTCTCACCCAGACATCGACACAGACATTGATTCAGTAGCTTCTCAACCAGTGGAACTTCCAGAGAACTTGTCACTGGAGCCTAAAGACCAGGATTCAGTCTTGCCAGAAAAGGACAAAACAAATAATTCATCAAGATCCAAGAAACCCAAAGGGTTAGAACTGGCACCCACCCTTGTGATCACAAGCAGTGATCCAAGCCCACTGGGAATATTGAGCCCATCTCTCCCTACAGCCTCTCTTACACCAGCATTTTTTTCACAGGTAGCTCTTTCTTTATGGTATCACCATTGCTTGCATTTATTTGCTCTTTTAAGCAAATACAGAATTTATACACTCAAGTTTGCTTTCTGTTACTTAGGTTTGTCTTAGAAAGGTTATGTGTGATCAGGGAAAGTTACTCCATTTCTCATCTTAATTAGGATTGTAAAATATAAATTTTGGAGTATTTTCAAGTAAATAAATCGTTTGAATTTTCTGTCTCCTTGTGAAGAAAGTGCACATGCTCTGTCTCTCTCAGTCTTATTAAACTCGGTGGTATCTTATAAAACAAACAGTGATAATCTCAAGTTAGAAAACAGTAGGTTCTGAGAACCATAAGAAAAATGACGGGTGTGATGTTGAGTAACAAGCTGGTACAGTTAACATTAGCTATTTATTAACTTGCACATCTCAAAGAACGTTTTAATAGATTTTCCCCAGACCTCATTAAAAAAAACAACATGTTGGTGACGTGGTTACCCTTATTCCTCTGTACCTGAATTCAGGTTGGTTTTTCTATTTGGGAAAGACTCTATAAATTTTGGCTTAAAAAGAGAGGTTAAGCACCAAAATCTCAGAATTTACCACTAAAGAAGTCATCCATGTAACCAAAAACCACTGTACCCCCAAAACCTGTTGAAGTAAAAATTTTAAAAAAGTAGTTATTTTTATATTTCTTAGCGTGTAAAAATAATTTTTGAGTTTTGTCATGATAAAATTTCAGACTTGGAGATATTTGGAGTAGAGGGCAGGGCAATATTTAGGTTTTGGGTTATTTGTATGCTATTTCAAGGATAAAACATCCTGATAAGTCATTCAGTGAATATTTTTGCGTTGTGTATTTCAGACACCTATCATACTGACTCCAAGCCCCTTGCTCTCCAGTATCCACTTTTGGAGTACACTCAGTCCTGTTGCTCCCCTAAGTCCAGCCAGACTGCAAGGTGCTAACACGCTTTTCCAGGTAATTTTATAAAAGTCTGTCTTCTGTAGTTGGAGCATGTTAAATGAAGAAATAGGCAAAAAGGCAGTGTCCCACTGTTCCGTTTAATCATTACAAAACTTCTATTTAATAAATGCCTTTTTTTTTTTTTTTTTTTTTTTTTTTTGGAGACAGCGTCCTCACCTTGTCACCCAGGCTAGATAGAGTGCAGTGGCACAATCTCAGCTTACTGCAACCTCCACCTCCCAGGTTCAAGTGATTTTCCTGCCTCAGCCTCCTGAGTAGCTGAGATTATAGATGTGCGCCACTACACTTGGCTAATATTTGTGTTTTTAGTAGAGATGGGGTTTCACCACGTTGGCCAGGCTGTACTTTAACTCCTGACCTCAGGTGATCCACCCACCTTGGCCTCCCAAAGCGCTGGGATTGTAGGCGTGAGCCATAATACCCGGCCCAATAAATATTCTTTAGATTTATTTTTGAATTTCCAAATGTTAATTTTCTAGCTGGCAAACAGCTTGGATAAATATTCACAGGAAAATTTCATTTTTATTATTTATTATTACATACACTTAAGTTAGACCAAGAGTTATTCAATACTGTAGGAGATTTAGAACCCACCCCCAATTTTTTGTCACTAGAAATTCTCTATTTAAAAAAAAAAAAAAAAAAGGGCCAGGCACTGTGTGACTCATGCCTGTAATTTTAGCACTTTGGGAGGCTGAGGCAGGAGGATTGTTTGGGCTCAGGAGTTTGAGACCAGCCTGGACAATGTAAGGAGACCTTATCTGTACTAAAAATAAAAATAAAAAATTAAGTCAGGCATGGTAGCACGTGCCTGTGGCCCCAGCTTTCAGGGCTGAGCTGGGAGGACCGCTTGATCCAATACACACACACATTCTCATTCTCTCTCTCTCTCTCTCTCTCTTCAGGGTTGACTATCTCTGATTTTCATATATTTTGTAATTTAACTTTTCATTCTTTTAGAATTGAAATGGTAGAGGAAAAGAAAATTTAAAATCTTTCTACTTTTGCTTTTTTTTTTTTTTGCAAACATTTTAAATTATTGAATAGAAAAAAAGTTGAGAATTTTATATATATATTTTTTCATGGCCACTCATGAGCAGATAAATTGAGTTAGGGAGTCAGCTGAGACCTTAAGCAAAGTTATAGTGCTTCTATAGCTTCAGCCTGGAATCTCCTTATAGAGTTAGCCTTAGAATACTGGATGGGGAACCCTTTTCTAGGATGAGCACCCACTAACTATTTGTACCTTTCTGGGTCTGTTTTTGAGGGTTTATGATTTGCTTCATAATTGAACTGTACTCTGGGGTGCATACTGTCATTTATCTGTAGTATCTACTGTTAATTTACTTGAACTTTCTAAAACCTTCATTTGAGGTTAATTGTAAACCCATGTACCTTAGGAAATGAAGGAAGGTACAGGTGGTTGTTTGTTTCACACCATCGAGGTAAGTTGGAGAATGTTAATGTTAGGACAAACCATTTTTGTTTTTAGTTTTTGTTATGACATCATATTCTGTCACGATAAACAGCCACTGCCTTTGTCCCGTGAGCCATTGCAGAAGACTGTTGTGTTTTGCCTTAGGGAATATAGTAGGACAGAAAGTAAAAGTTGGGGTTGAGTAATAGGATGCTAATGTGTTTTGTTTTCTTCCTCAGTTTCCTTCTGTACTGAACAGTCATGGGCCATTCACTCTGTCTGGGCTGGATGGACCTTCCACCCCTGGCCCCTTTTCCCCAGACTTACAGAAGACATAACCTATACACTTGTGGAATGAAAGAACTGAGGAACAAAGAGACAGAGAGACATTCAACATGATTGCATTGGAAGTGAGCAATTGATAGTTCTACAATGCTGATAATAGACTATTGTGATTTTTGCTGTTCCCCATTTAAAACATCTTTTTAGGATTCTCTTTGAATAGGACTCAAGTTGGACTATGTGTATAAAAATGCCTTAATTGGAGTCCAAACTCCACTTCCCTCTGTTTTTTCATTTTCTTTTTCTTTTTTTTCTCCTTCCAAAATATTTTGAGCTTTGTGCTGAAGAAATTTTTGATGGGGTTTAGTGGCTATGCTTTGCAAGAGCAATTAAGAACAAAGTTACTCCTTTTGGCTGTTGGGACCCTTTGGCCAGGAAAAATTATGCTTAGAATCTATGATTTAAAGAAATATTAGTGAAATGAATTGGTATCTTTTGTACTAAGTGTGCTCTATTGAATGGCTAAAAGTGAACTGTTCCTAAGCAGTGGAAGAAGAATCATTCCTATTCATACAAAGTAAGATTGGAGCAGTCATACTGGGGAGATTGTTTTGTGTGAAGTATAACATGTGTAAGCAACTCCCCAAAGAGGCATGTTGTTTACCTTTATTCGGGGTGGGTCTCTTAGCCATTTGTATGATCCTGTCTGAACCTGTCAACAGGGCATGGAGCTAGTCTATTTCAATGTAGAAAGATTTTTTAGACCTGGGGTTTAGGATACTTTTTGGAACATCTAGTGAGAATATGGGACCTCATATCTAGCACAGAAATGTTTTTTGCCCTCTGGGTGGTATGATTATATGCCCATGAAATACAGCATGGGAAATGAACACTTTTAGGAGGATGAACTTGGGTTTTGAATATTTGAAACATCTCTGAGTAAAAGATTCAGTCAAATAACTTGAAACAACATGTAGGGGTTTTCTCAATTAGAATATAACTGAGTGAACGATCCTATCTTTTTCCTGTTCATTTTACCTCATTTTCTACTATACATTGATCACCTTTCCTTTATGTTTCCGGTTGTTAGAGGTTATAATAGTTTTAAAGATGCAGTTAGGAGGGTAGAATTCAAAGTGAAGCCTCCCCAGTCAGTAACTAAGAAAAGATATGCTTATTTCTTTCAACTTTTTTTTTAAATAGGGAAGAGCAGAGTTCATTTGGGAATGCGTATACATAGGGGGTTGGATTGTTCATATTAGTAGTAAAAAATGTAGGCCTTGACCTCTGCATTACCAAATTTGTAAAATATTACTGTATGGTAATCAATGCAAGGTACAGATTTGTTGGTTCCCCAAACTGAATTGTTACCAATATCATGGTGGTGGAGTCTTTTCAAAAATTTAGCATTAAAGTCCAGGATTAAATTATATGTTGTCACCATCCATCACCATTACTGCCCTCCTCCACCAACCTCTCCCACCGGTTAAACTAGTCTTCTAACCCTGTAGAATCACATGAACTAAATGGAAGTCCTTCAAGTAAGGACTTGAAGGCTCAAACTGACACTGTTACAAACTAGCATCTTTCAGATGCATGGTATTTACTTTCAGTGTGCTTATATATGGTGGAGAGAAGCTCTTGTATAAGAAGACATCTATGCTAGCTGACTTAGTAGGAGAGGGAACGTATTCAATGAGCTGCCTTTATTATCTGTAGTGTTGGAGATTTTTTACTGGTTCATTTGTGGTTATCAGCTGAAGGTTCTGTTCCTGAGATGTGCAATAGTAGTGTTGAAAGGCAGTGTTTAATAGTGATGGGGAACAGACATATTGGACTTTTTTTTCCATATTGAATTATTTAGTTTGCATGCCTGTTTGAAATTGGACCTCTCAGCAGCACTTTGGAATAGTTTCATTAGGTTAACATTTTGTATATTAAATAAGTAAATATAGATGGTTGATTTAACTAGATGTGTTAAATTTTAAAAGCACAAAGGTATTTTATCTTTTTGAATTAAAGGAGAAAAGCCATTGATTTGTTTTCACAAATGGTATATTTAATAATTAACTGTCTCAGCACAGAGGTACCTTGGAACCAAGGGCACCATTGAAACTCAGTTGAAGCAATTTCCTAGCAAACCATTTTAGTGAGTCCTTTTTGCATAAACCTATAGCTGAAGCCTCTGAGAGGTGTGAGGCCGTCACAGATTGGTGATCTGCTATCTCTTTGAGATCACCTGATTTGGAGAAGCATGTGTGTGCATGTCCTTTTTTAAGTCAAAGTTTACAACTTTAGTGCAAGTGTATGAGGCAGACAATTCTGTTTATATAGACTACCTCCTTCCTGGAAAAGTCTCAGCTTCATATTCTGTTGAATATCCGAAGAATTCGTAGTGTGACATACCACTTCAGATCGGTTTTCACTGGAGAGACTTGTAATTGATAGGTGTAGCTGGTATCCATCCCTAGTCACTTTGCCAGGATGAATGCCATTGGGCACCAGTAGCCTAAGTTACAGAAGGGGAGCAGATTGGATGGGGTTTTGAGACATCTTCTTTGGTATCTTAGCTTTCCTTCTGCTCTGGCCCCCATCCACTCAGTCATGTGCTGGAAAATGTTTAACAACCAGGATATCTGGAGTGGGGGAGGGGGAAGCCCTGAATTTGTAGCATTTGCTGATTTCTTTGATATAAATTAATTACCCTGTGGCTGATTTGAAGCTACCACCTTAGAGTTGAGAAGGGATGTGCACAGTTGGCTCAGAGGCAGTGCTGGAAACCATTGCATTTACTCCATCCAAGAGTGGATTTTCATATAATTTCTAAAATAATTTTTTCTTATTTATGTAATGATTTTTAAATATACAAAATTAAAGTCTCATGTCTGAATTCAGTGATTTTTTTATTTTTATTTTTCTAGAAATGAGAGCTTTCAGGAATCGTTTAATTTAATTTTTTAGAGATGGAGTCTTGGTGTGTTACCCCGGGTGGACTCTAACTCCCAGGCTCAAGTGGTCCTCCTGCCTCCGCCTCCCACATAGCCGGGCTATAGGCATGCACCACTACACCTGGCTTAGTAAGCCTTCTTTATTAATGGTTTGTCACAGTACGTTTGTGATGTTACATTGCTTCATGGCATACTTTATGTGTTTGAACAAAGGTGGAAATTTCCTGTTTTTTTTAAAATTTATACGCAATCTAGATTTTGAGGACTACGATAAGGAAAATAAAGTAGTAGAGGCCCTTAAAAGGTCAGCCTTAAGCTGCTTAGAGTTAAAATATGAGTTTAATTTTTTTCCCACATTTTGACAGTTAAAATTTTGATAGGGACAGTAAGCTTGTGAGCCTCTATCAGGGTACTGGATTTTTTTTAACTGGAAAATTCCTTGAAGATTTACATACTGTATTACAGATGTATTTAAAAGGCAAGACTGACATAAATAAATCAGAGGTTTGGAATTCTGGAGCTGTAACTCCAGGATATTGATAGTATCACTTCAGTTCCATTCACGCCTGCATCATGTGATGTCCAGTCTGACAACATTGTTTCATCCTGATCTCAGACTTTCTACTATGATTCTCAGGTTCTTAAAGGTCGCTTTATGTTTTTAGGGAATGTAAGCACATTTAGAGCCACTCAGTACCACTTCACAATCCCCCTGAAGCAGTGGTTTAGAAAAGCAGTATTTCAGAAAAGCAGCGTCTAGCCTTTTTGAACATGCACCTTGATCAGTAAAACTTTCCCTGCTAAAAGTTTATATGGGTATATGTTAAATTATATACGACTATACCAAAGTAATATGTCCATTATAAAACACACACAAAACTTGAAGGATGGCATAAAAAGTAAATCTTGAGTAGCAGTCATCATATTTTCTTCCCATACCCCAGTTGGTTATCTTGTGCATCCCCCAGAAGCACACATGATACCTAAAGACTGCTGACTCAGGGTATTCTCAGTCTAATCTCCAAAAATATATGATGCTCCTCTTGTGATATATGGAGAAATCCTAGAGATTTGGAGTTTTTCCAGAGAGCTTATTGTCAATTTTTGAAATTTTACATTCTTTTTGATGAATTTCCAAATAATAATCCATTACCACCTGTTTTCCACAGCTTCATTCATACTACTATTGTCAGCCTGTTGTCTCTTATCTTCATGTTAGGTATGACTCTATGTTTATTTTAGTGGTCTGCTCACAAACTTCTTTGGTCCTCATGTCATATTTTACCAACAAATTTAGAATCATTTCAAGTTGCTTGATGTTAAAATATATAACAAGTTAACATTTTCTTGCTGCATTAAGTTTTTGATTTTTGAAATCTGTGATATTACAGCATCTGAAGGAATACTTTTCTTTATAGGTCTCTTCTGTTTTTAACTCACTGATGGTATATGTTTTATTTACCCGTGCCAGGAATCTAGAATCATGCTTAGGTGCCATTCTTAGGTGTGAAAACAAGTTTGGAGACAAATGCAGGTCTCTATGCAGAAACCTGAAGCTCCAAATGAATTACCAAACCAATAGGAAAGTTAAAAAGACTACTCATGATATAGTGTGTCATCTGAAGGTATGATGGAATACATTATTTCTAAAATAGTATTGAGAAGTTAATTGTTCAGTCCATAGTATTGTAAGTGAAGTGTGGAGGTCAGCCATAATTGTCTTTCTTCGGCAGGTACTTTGACCAGAGAGTGGGTTCTATGGAAAATATAATTATATTCTTGGTTTGGGATCAACAAATAAATGATTTGCTACTGTTATAATGCTGCTGGCGTTGCCTAAAACAAAGTGCCCTGTTATTCCTCTTATGTCATCAGAACTCTGCTCACTGAAGTTGAAGTTTTAATCTTAGAATCTAGAATTCTTGTGGCTGGTGGTGTATTAAAAAAAGAAAATGGTTTGATTTTATTTCTTGTACTTGGTGGAACGTGTCACTTCAAATCTGAGAGGTGAATTGTTAATGGTAGTATAATTGTTGCATTTGAAGCTGTCAGTTTCTTCAAGTCACTTCTCTGAAAAAAAATTGTGATAGATTGATAGCCTGCCAGAAAATAGCAATTTCTAAGGTGCTACCATTCACACTTAGTCATTGTGATAGGTGAAAATCCAGAGTGGTTTGTTGGAAAGGGGAAATACTGGCTCCAAACTTTCTATAGAAACCAGGAAATTCATGCTGTTGTTGATACAATTTTAAAGGAAACGTTTAAAAAGAAAATTCATGACGGATACAATCAAACGTAGTAAATCTCTTGAGTGCTAATCATTTGAGTATAGTCCACATCAGGAAGTTTTATGAGGTTGAAGACTTTACTTTGAAATATTTAATTGGGAGACTAGACCATTTCCAAGTCATTCTGATTTATTGGCCCAGTAAGTATATGTGTATGAGTGTATGCTGATGTATCGACTGAATGTGTGTGTGTGTGTGTGTGTGTGTGTGTGTGTGTGTGTGTGAAAATCTGTTTTCAGAGGGAACATACAATGATGGCTCCTAGTCTATTTTATACTAAAACTAAAAAAATAAAATAAAATTGCTGCACTTTGCAGTTGCCACTTTTTAAAGATTAATGTTTTGCACATTTCAGTAGGCCTTAAAAACGAATTGCTTGCCAACATTTTAGAAATGCACTGCTTACACGTGACATACTCTAAACAAAGTCATTGTAAATTGTTCTCTTAGGTTCATGTATTAGTGAGCAAATAAGGATGTCCTTTCTTAAAATTCCTACATTTATGTTTGCTTTTGTGTAAAATCTTTATTAGTTTGTGTTGTAAGTTTCTCAAAGAGAAGGTTTATACTGGAAGCAGTATTTCTAAAGTACAGAGATTCGACCATGGATTGAATATAGTAGTGAAGGAATTCTGGCACTGTGGCCTAATTTATCCTTTTAAATTGTACGTAATTAGCATTAGCCAAAACCTCAGAGTAGAATGTCTTGGGCTGAATGACCTTCTCAACTTTGCCTTGTTTTCCATTTCATAAAGGCTCCTTTTGGTTTGGTTTCCCCTCCAAGGATTGTGAGCCATGCTCACTTAGGCCTGGGATCTTCTGGATGGCGTCAGGGAGGAGGTGGGGGTTTCCTGTGGCTGGCCCAGAGTTTTAGCCAGTGGAATCATTCAAGAATGCCTAGAGTTCAGGGGTGGGAATGCCATATATTGGTGTTAATCACTTGGCACTTTCTTGGACATCAATATTAGCACTGTTTCATTTTTAATAACTGGAAGCACTTAATGATTATTTTGTTTGTTTAATTTCAACTTAAGGATATTGAGGGTCAGTGAAGTAAGGTTTATTTCTTGTTTATGTTTTCTGGAGCCTATAGGGTGTTTGTAGAAGGGATAAATGGGTTACCTAATGAACCGTTCTTCTAGGCTCTCTTAAGATATGCTCTTTTGGCTAGGTTATTTTAAAATAATTTTCAAGCTTTTAATACTGTGCTTTGTAGAAATTTACGATTTTAAAAAATAATTTGCAATTGTTAGCTTACACTTAAATTTGTAAAGTACCCAATTTTAAGTTTCTTTTCTGTTTAGTCATTATTGCTTATTGTCTGTTGTGTAGGGGACACAGTCCTCTCTAAGACATTTCATTGTTTTGTTTTTCGGGGCAGTATTAACCAGTGGCCTTTGTATGTACATTCATTGCTTACATTTATTGTTTATATGGTAGAGTAGCATTTTTATGAACTTCCCTGTTCAGTATTAGTGAATTAAGATGCATATATGTAAAGATAGAAAAGAAATGAATACAATCAATTTTTGATTCCTTGAGGTCTATTTATTTGGTTTGGCCCTGGATCCTTTATAATCACAATCATATCTCTTCATTTTTGCCTTTGAACAGTTTCATTTATCTTTGTGGGCAGGGAAAATTAAATATGAAACAGCCCAGTCATTTTGCTATTGGTAAGCTTTAGTTTGAGGCAAGTAAAAATTTTTGATTAAAATTAGTCTCTTAGAATTATGCCCTTTCTTTACCAAATAATCAGATTGGCTAAAAAATAAGAGTGTATAACTTTGTATTTTGAAGAACAAACTAATAATTTTTCATGAGCCTTATTGGATCTTCTTTTAAGAAGACCTACCTAAGAGACAACTAGGGATGAGTTTGATTAATGGGAAATAACTGTAGGTTAGATTATTTTAAATTCCATACAACAAGTGATTTAACCACAGTGGCAGTGACAGTTTGTGGATCATCAACTATGGACATCACTTAAAAATTAAAAGATATTTAATAATAAACTCTTAATTTTCATTCAGCCAGTCTGTAATTCAGAAGAAAAGCATATATCTGTCATGGGACTATTGCAGTGTGTCTCCATCAGTGTTAACCCAGGAGAGATGTATTATTTTATGTAAATGTCTTAGTTTGGGATATGTGGTAGTAACAACATGTCAGAGTGCTTTCTTCAAACCTGTCAGCTCAACTGAGAAGACAGTTACTTCATTGTTTATTTTTTCCCTGTTTTATTGAAATCTGTATCTCATATTCCGTACCTAACACTTTGTAGAGCTACTTACATATAATGCAAGTGCACACCTATCCAAAGGAATGGATAACTGTTAAAGTGTTATTAATAATTCATCTTAATTTCTGCATAATTTACATTAAGGAGACCTAAAAAGCACTTTCAGAGTATTAAAAGCACCTTTTTTTTTTCTTTTTCCTAAAAAAAGCAATTAAAATGGTCACTGCTCACATTTATTAAAATTCATCTTAATTGATGAAGCAGCTGGAGGGAAGCTGCCACATCACCCAGCTAAGCAGTCTGACTTACCTGTTGGGAAACAAAGGGACACTGCTCTAAGATTGATTAGGATGATTGTAGCTACAGTCTTGAATTCTGTCTGTATGCGGCAGAGAAACTTTTCATAGAGAGTTTAGATAGGTGAGGGAAGGGATTCGATAGCACTTTGAGGGCTTTATAATATTATGCTGCTCGAAAAAAAAAATGTGTAGTTGATATTCAGTGCATCTCCAGACATAGTAAGGGGTTGCTCTGACCAGTCAGGAGATCATTTTTTCTAACACTTCCCAGGTTTTATGCAAAAATTTTGTTAAATTCTATAATGGCAATATGCATCTTTTAGGAAAGATACACATTTTTAAAAATCTATTTTATGTAAGAACTGACAGAGGAATTTGCTTTGTATAATGCAAGCTGGCTTTACAGAAGCACCATAGCAAATTTACTACAAGTCTAAAATTATACAGATATGTTAATAGATATATGTGCAACTAGATACGGACAACAATTGTATTTTTTTAAATAAATATTTTTAACAAAATGATTTTCTGAATTGATTATTCATTTCCCTTCTCTCACATTCACTGAGGTGGTCTCTTTACAGTCTGTTACATTTTCATCCATGCTAACTATGGGTCCGGAAAGTTGTTTTCCCAGTGCTTATCAGTAAAATCTGGCGTTCAGCAATTTATATTTATCTATATTAAAATGTTTAAAGTCTGGATTCAGATAGGTGGTGAACAGGGGAGATTGTAAAATGATTGTTGACATGGAATTAAAAGAGAACTGAATAGCTAGAAAAAATATTCACCATGTGGAAACTTTTTATTTTACTTGAAATTTATTTACATTCTAAAAGGGTTTTAAAAATTTAATCAGCTGGGTGTGATGGCTTACACTTGTAATCCCAGCACTTTGGGAGGCCAGGGCGGGTGGACGACCTGAGGTCAGGAGTTCGAGACCAGCCTGACCAACATGGTAAAACCCCATCTCTACTAAAAATACACAAATTAGCCAGGTGTGGTGGGGTGCACCTGTAGTCTCAGTTACTTGGGAGGCTTAGGGAGAAGAATTGCTTGAATTTGGGAGGCAGAGGTTGCAATAAGCTGAGATCACACTCCACTCCAGCCTGGGCAGCAGAGTGAGACCTTGTCTCAAAAAAAATTTTTTTAACCAGAGGGTTTTATCTAGCCCTTGTGAAATGCAATTTAGAGGCTGGGTGTGGTGACTCATGCCTGTAATCCCAGCATTTTGGAAGGCCGAGGCAGGTGGATCACGAGGTCAGGAGTTCAAGACCAGCTTGGCCAAGATGGTGAAACCCCCTCTCTACTAAAAATTACAAAAAAAAAAAATTAGGTGCAGTGTGGCAGGTGCCTGTAATCTCAGCTATTCAGGAGGCTGAGGCAGGAGAATCACTTGAACCTGGGAAGTGGAGGTTGCAGTGAGCTGAGATTATGCCACTGCACTCCAGCCTGGGCAACAAAGCGAGACTGTCTCAAAAAAAAAAGCAATTTAGACTTCATTTAGCAAATTAAATTAGGCCTTTTCAGAATTGGGTCAAAATAATATACATAAAGGAAAGTGGGGTTTATAGGTGGCAAAATGACAGCAGAGAGTTGTTTTGTATCTTTAAATGAAAATCACAGGAGGACAGAGTGACAGTGTTCTGGGGCAAGGAGGGCAGTTCACTACCCTGGTGAAATGGGTGAAATGTCACTTTGGATGGTGGGTCAGTCAGCATGTACATCACAGTACGGTGCTAACTCATGGGGACTACCGTGTGCTCCTAACACACTGCTATCAGAGTGTATCACCTGGGACAGTAGCTCCATGAGGCAAAATAAGTTTTGGAAATGGGTTCTTTATGGAAATTCAAAACGGATTTTAGAATATCAAAATGCCAAGTCCTTCAGTTAAAAAGCCTGTTAAGTCACCACCGTTTTCTTACCTTTCTGACTGTTGACACTACTTCTTTTGAGAAACCTACCTGTGGCCAGGCATGGTGGCTCATGCCTGTAATCCCAGCACTTTTGGAGGCCGAGGCAGGCAGATCAAAAGGTCAGGCGTTCAAGACCAGCCTGACCAACACGGTGAAATCCCATCTCTACTAAAAATACAAAAAATTAGCTGGGTGTGGTGGTGCGCACCTGTAATCCTAGCTACTCAGGAGGCTGAGGGGAGAGAATCGCATGAACCCAGGAGGCAGAGGTTGCAGTAAGCCGAGATTGAGATCATGCCACTGCATTCTGGCCTGGGCTAGAGTGTCTTTTTTTTGAGACTCTGTCTCAAAAAAAAAAAAAAAAAAAAGCCTATCTGTTTTGCAAGCACTTTCTGTTTTTATAGGTACATCTAATGACAAACCAATATCCTAATACTGGGTAATTTTCCAGGGCTGGCATTATCAGGAGATAATCATTAACAGTTACACGATTTCATATTAATTGTTGTTACAAAACACTGCACTTACTGGATTACACCCTATAACTGCAGGGAGTCTATGAAAATGACTTCATTTTATTGAAAAATGAAGCAGGAGCAGGCCGGGCACAGTAGCTCACACCTGTAATCCCACCATTTTGAGAGGCCAAGGCAGGTGGCTCACTGGAGGTCAGGAGTTCAAGACTAGCCTGACCAACATGGTGAAACCCGGTCTCTATTAAAAATAAAAAATTAGCTGGGCATCCCTGTAATCCCAGCTACTTGGGAGGCTGAGACAGGAAAACTGCCTGAACCTAGGAGGCGGAGGTTGCAGTGAGCCAAGATCGTGCCATTGTACTCCAGACTAGGTAATGAGAGTGAAACGTGAAACTCCCTCTCAAAAAAAAAAAAAAAAGAAGAAAGAAACCAGAGCAAACTCAAACAGCTGTGCCAGTTACCTGACAAGCGTTGGTGTTAGGAGGTTATTGGAGTATCAGAGTCCATTGGATGGTTCCCATGTAATTTTTTGGTTTGTTTTGGGGTCAGCCTTGCCGTCACCAGGGTGGACTGCAGTGGGGCAGTCGTGGCTCCCTGCAACCTTGAACTCCTGGGCTCAAATGATCCTCCCACCTTGACCTCCCGAAGCACTGAGATTAGGGGTGAGCCACCACCATGTGTTTTGAGTGTGTCACCATCATTAACCGAAACTACCTTCTCTAGTCAAGGTCACCTTACATGTTGCCACATCTGGTGGTTGATATTCGGTGTTCACTGGGCCTTAGCAGCACCGATTACTTATTCCTCCTCCTTGAGATACACTTCATGTGCCCTCCAGGAAATCACATTTTCTCCTGAACTTCCTGTTTCTCTGGCTTCTCTCATTTGCTCTGCTGGGACTTGTTCTTTTTCTAAAACTCTAGATGTTGAAGAATCCCAGGGCTCAATCTGACCATCTCTACATTCACTCCGTAGCTTGTGTCATTTTAGTCCCATGACTTTAAATACTTTATGTATGTGACCACAAAATTTGTATCTTCAGGCTCGACTTCTCTTTTAAACTAGACTTCTATATCTAACAGTCTTGACGTCCAAGATTGCATCATAAGATGATAATGTCCAAAATAGAACTCTGAATGTCTCCTCATGGTTTTCCAGTGTTAAATGGCTTCATCATGTACCCAGTCACTTAGGTCAGATTCCTTGGGGTCATCCTTGATTTTTATTTTTCTCACCCTACACCCAGTCTATCAGCAAATTCTATCAGTTTCACCTTCAAAATATTGCTTGAATCTAATCACTTTCACCACTTCGTTGCCATCAACATTGTCCAAGCCACCATCATTTGCTCAGTCTACTGCAGTGGTACCCAGCTGGTCTTCCCAATTCCATGCTTGCCCCACAGTCCCACAGTCTCTTTTCCATAATAGCCAGAGTGATACTTTACATATGTTAATCAGATTATGTCACTTGCCTGCTTACAACTCTCCCAGTAATCTTACATCACTCAAAAAAAAAAAAAAAAAACCTCTACATGTACCATGGCTTGTATGATCTGGCCTCTTAGCAACCACTCCCACCTCTTCCTTGCGACTCTTCCTCACTGCAGTTGAGCCACACCAGCCTGCTTGCTATTCCAATACCGTAAGCATATTCCAGCCTAAGGCTCATGTACTTGCTGTGTCCCCTGCCTGATAGGATGTTTGCAAGTACTTGGATGGCTTGCTCTCACATATCATTAATTTTCTACACAAATAGGACCTCCTTAGAAAGGCCTTTCAGAGCATCTTTTTTTTTTTTTTTTTTTTGAGACAGAGCCTTGCTCTGTCACCCAGGCTGGAGTGCAGTGGTACGATTTCAGCTCGCTGTAACCTCTGCCTCCTGGGTTCAAGCGATTCTCCCATCTCAGCCTCTCCAGTAGCTGGGATTACAGATTACAGGTGTGCACCACCATGCGCAGCTAAAGTTTATAATTTTAGTAGAGATAGGGTTTTGCACTGTTGGCCAGGCTGGTCTTGAACTCCTGAACTCAGGTGATCCGCCCACCTCGGCCTCCCAAAGTGCTGGGATTACAGGCGACAGCCACCGTGCCTGGCCCAGAGCATCTAGTGACATCCCCCATTCCCACCCCACTTCCTTGCTGTATGTTTCTTTATGGTGCTACATTAGCCCTCACCCTGTGGCATGTTACCTATAGTATTTGTTTGCTGTCTATATGTCTTCACCTGTGGTATAATCCCTGTGAGGCAGGAACTTCTGTCTCAGTCACCACTGGATGTCTGTATCTTAGTGCCTTGAACATAGCAGGTGCTTAACAAATCCTTTTGACTGAATAAATGAAATTCACTCGAACTGTATGTCAGTGTGTCTTCTTTTAGTGAATCAGATGTGCTTGATGGGTTAATTTCCATGCCCAAATAGGAGGAAAATCTGGGAACAGGGTGACTCCACAGGACTCTGAAATGTCAAAATTCTTGAGAGGAAGATCACGAAGAAAGTCCTATTCGCTGTGTAACTGATTTAGAAGTGTAGTCTAAGGATCTATCTGCCTTTCCCTTATTCTCATTTTATGGGAATAGTGGCACGCAGCCTGTTATGAGAGGTTCTTTATTTATTTTTTCTTTTTTTAAAAAAAATCAGTTTCCTTTGTGAGACAGTTTTCTTTCTTCTAAAATATCAGCCATGGTATGAGAGGGACCTGTCTCTGGGGAACATGAGGCCATTTGTTTCTGAGTGTATACAGAAGGATCAATCGTTCTTCATAATGGATAACACACTTAATAAGTTTAAAATATTTTATTTTAGGAAAGGTACTCTTAGATTTGTTTTCATCTTTTTTTCTCTATTAACAAATGAGTCACAATCAACTTAGATATAGCCATTGATTCTTCTTTCTAAATCTGTATAAAAAGGATGTTTTCTTGAAAAATACAACTGCTTTTTCGTTGCCCAGGTCAGTCAGTCACTACGATCAGACTGCGTTTAAATTAGACTAGCATCTAATACTTTTGAGTATTTACAAACATAATTAAAACTAAGCTCCTAGACCAGCAGCTTTCGAAAAAAGTTGGATCTACTTAACTTGCAATCAATATGTACCAAATGTATGAATAATTCCTAAGCTGCTTATGAGGAGGTTTTAAAAATTACTAACAGGTATTAAGCAGTTTCTGTGTCAGGCATATTGTGAGTGCTTTATACAAATTCACTTAATTTTTTCAGAATTCCTTTGAGGTAGGGTAGGTACTTTTAGAAATCTCATTTTACATGTGAATAAGTGAGGTTGGCAGAGCCTCAGTAACCTGCCCAGAGCCACACAGCTAGAAGCGGAGCCAGTGCTTGAGTCAGCTCTCTCTTTCCAGCCAGATTCCCAGCAGTCAGCTGTGGTGGTCACAGCTGGCTGACTGGACCAGGAAGAACGTTTTAGTGTCAGGTGTGCGAACCACAGCACGTGGGACAGGTTACCGAGAACCATGATCACTTAATTTTTAATTTATACATGTACATTTGTATATACATAGAGAAAGTGCAGGCAAAACCATTAGACAGTTACTGTGACAGCCATTTGCTACTGCCAGCAGTCTCAGGACTGATCCCTGTCTCGGCTGGCAAGTTTGTGTTCTCCTTGTATCACTACAGGATTTGCTCTGGACAGGAGCTATAACTCCTTGACAAATACTGCTTCAGTCTACTGCACAGTTTGAATTGTTCAGTAGACCCAGCTTTTTGTGAAAGAAAAGGCCTTGTCATGGTATAAAGAGTTTTTTTCCCTCTATAAAAGATGGAACATTTTTATTAGGTATTTTCAGAAATTCTTAGTGCTATTTCTATACCTTTTATATGCTAGTCAGTGTCAGTAGAGAAAAAGGAACATCCATCTCATTCTCCCGGGCGATTTCTGGATCAGTTAGCCTTGATTGCTAGCGATGGTATGCTGGTAAATGTTTGCCAGCGGACTCTCCCGGATCTGCAGCTTTCGCCAGTGTTCGTGGTAATACTCCCACTTGGCTGATTTCAAACTACCAACATGCTATCACCAAGGGTGGGGCTGGGACAAGGTGCACAGCAGCACACCATCATATACAGTAATTCCACCACACAGGTACCATGGACATTAATTACCTCAAGAGCATCAAGATAAAATTAGGAAGTGATAAGCTTTGAATATTTCTTACCTTTGTTTTAAATGTAATTTATTTAATTATGTTTGTATGATTTAATTTTTAATAATGGCTGTATTTAATAACTAGCTGTCAAAATGAAAATTTTACAATCAGCTTTTCTAAGCTGGTATGAGCTAGCTCAGCATACCACTAAATTAGTGTACCAAAGAGAGCAAGATTCAACTTTTCCTTTTGGTGTTTGAGAATATAGATAAGCTACGGATGTCTGCAGCAGGAATTTAAGGGACTTTGGATTATTAAGTGAAAAGCACATAAATCTTTTAAGCATGCCAGGTAATAACTTGCAGCTTGTTTTGCATAAAATATATCTCCCTATATCGATGATCATGGAGGTTTACAATTTCAACCTATTTTTACAAACTTCGATGAAGAATGATCTCAAACCCAGAGTATGGCCCATGCGTGAGGCGACAAACGGAGTGAAGTGCGTGGCTGTCTCCTTCCTTCCCATCTGGGTATCTGGACAGCTCTTACCAACAGTCTGAACCAGGGAAGAAGGTAACTTGAGAAGCCAGGTAAACTTCTCATGATTTTGACCAGGTACCAAGCCTCAATTTAATCTCCTTTACCCAACCAAGTTTTAGTGGAGAAGACTTGAACAGTGATTGAGAGAGCGCCTGCACCACCACCCAGCTTTCTGAAACAGCGTGGTTGTGCTGGTGATCAAGAGGCTGAACGTCTTCTCTTGCCTCCTTCACCCAGTTTTACCTCTGGTAGGACTCAGCGTTTTCCATTCCAATTGATCTGTCTTGGGTAGGAACTACAAAAGACAAACAAACAGGTAGCATGTTTCAGCAGCTCTGATGAGCTGCAGCGATGATTCATTCTGAGGGCTTACCCAGGCTGTTTGTTTCTCTGCCATTCTGTGGCTCTAGAGGGAGCAAAATGAAGAAGTCAGATCCACTAGTTCTGGCAAGCAGTGGAGGCAGTTGCTTGAGACTGCTGTCTAGGTCTTGGGGAATGTGTCTGTCTCCCATGAATAAGGAAACCATTAAGTGTTATTTATTTAATATTCAGCAAATATTAATTGAACATAGGTCTGAAATGAAACTCTGCACTGCATGCTGAGCTGGACAGCAACCAGTACTGCTATCCAAGAAGTGAGGCTGTAGTTAGTGCTATTTTGGGGGCCGCCTTTCCTTCTGGGCCTTTGTACTGAGTGTTTAGAGGGTGGATATGCTCACCCACTGAGAGCGGATGATGGATGCCTGTTCCTTTAGTCTTTTTGTGATTATTTTCCTTTTTATAGAGAGGACAACGTCTTTGCCTGAGCACCCTCTCTGAAGAAGTGGCTCTGCACACAGCTGATGCAGTCCCTGGGCACTTTGAAAGCAGTAGACATAAGAGCAGGTGAGGCCTCAGAGTTATGAAAATAGCTTTGGGACTCTCCCTGCCTGGGGTCTCTAGAAGGGAGACTATTCTTGGGAGTGTCTCTGCCCTGAAGGAGCCTTTCTTTGCCACTTGGCCTGAAGGACTTCTTTTTGAAAAAAAGATCTGGACTAGAATCAAAATCCTGAACTGCAAAGAGATGGCCAATTAGGCCGTTGGGCTGAGTTCCAGCCAAGGAGTCGGGCTCTGCCTTTCGGCGCCCTGAGCAGGCTGGAAAGAGATTCTTGGCTCGTGGTTCCGTGGCATGGTGGGATGCAGGAAGCCAAGTTCACAATCCATGCCCCTCTGCTAATGGAGAAACCATGAGTCAGCAAACCCAGCTCTTGCCTATCTTAAGAGTCCAGCACAGACAATTGTATGGAAAGCAGGAAGAGGGGGAAAGGAAGCCGTAGAAAAATAAACATTTCCTTGCATTTTACTTGGAACAGAGTAGCGTTTCTGGCACGTTAAGATCCACAGCATCTCCCCCGTCCTCCCCCTGCTCTGTTTTCCTCCTCTTGTGTAGAAACGGATTCTTTCCTTACCTGATGGGAGTTCAGGATGCATCCTGTGGAAAAACAGGAGCAAGATATAGAAGGTAAAAGCCAAGCAACCAAAGATCACGCCACAGACCAGGAAACTATAGCTGCCCTGAGCCTGGAATATCTGCCAAAGGGGAAAACACAGAGAGACAGACCATTAAAACTTCACGTGGAAGGTGTATTGGAAGAAGCAGCCTTCTCCATCCTTGGCTGGTTTTTCGGTCAGGTTGAGGCCCGTCACACCAAGAGATGGAATCATGGGGAGGGGGGAGGCCTTGGCCTTGTTTCAAGGTTATATGTCTGGAGAAGGCAGAAGTCCTACTCAAAGGCAGGGGCTGGACCTGGTCACACCCTGCAGTCCCTTGTAGCTCTGTGTTCTGGAACCTTCTGACAATCTCTATCATCATTGAAACTCCAGTCATACTAGGTGTTTCTATACCCATAACCCCAACCGGAACTTTACGGAGGATATATTGTTTTAACCTTTTATTATGAAAACTTAAAACGTGTCCAAGTCGTATATGGAGCCCCGGTGAACCCATCACTCAGCTTTAGCAATCAGCACCATTCATCTGTGACCTTCCACTTCTTCTCTGCACTAGGTTACAGCAAAGCAAGTCCCAGATATCACGTCATTTCAGTGAGGAGGGTATCGTGAGATGTAGCTCTTCCCCTCCCTCCCGCAGGGCAAAGGAGGAGGAAAGGAGAATCGAGTCACAGTGAGGGAGATTTTGGAGGCTGAAAGATCTAGATGTGAGGTCCTCTCTGTCAGTTACTGGAAGTGTGACTGACCTACGGCAAGTTGCTAAATTCATCTGAGTTTCAGTATCCTCTGTTGTAAAAAGGGGAATAATATCTACATTATAGTATTCAATAAAAAGTAGATGTTAGGTTTTGTTTTTTTCTCCTAGTGAACAGATGAAACATGGGTAGATTTGAAGAGAGCTGAAAGAGTTGGCCCTCGGTCAGGGCAGGAGTCGAGCAGGAAGCCGGGCCCTGCGCAGGGCTGCCAGAGGCTGTGAGAGGTGGGGTAGGGAGTGGTGGGTTCTGAAGGGATGGAAAAAGAACCCTCACTGCAGTTCCAACCCATCTCAGGCTCTGAAAGCTAAACAGCATTCCCACGGGCCCCCTCTGGCCCCGCTCCCAGATGAGGCTTGTGTTTGCTTTGGACGTTTCCATGCATCCGTTCACATCTCCAGATCCCACATATGGAGGCTCTGCTCTCAGGGCTGGCTCAGAAACGGAAACAGGTAACACCGGCACAGGGAGCCCTGCTGGCTCTGCGGGAGACTCAGGAAAGGGACAGCTGGAGTTCAGAAGGCCGCTAGCTGCATCTTCTCACCTGTCAGAGGAGTGCTCCCCAAATGCTCCCCTCTCCCCTACAGGCCCCCACATACCGAACCAACCAGCATCTGCAGCACCATCTCACCAACTCCTGCCCCCGTCACCAGCACTGTGGTTGCACAGCCTGACAAAAAGAGAAGGTTTGATTTGGTAAAAGCAAGTTAAAGAGACAGAAGTCAGAGTTACAATTCAGGTTGCTGGCCAGGCACAGTGGCGTATGCACTTTAGGAGGTGCGTCACAGCACTTTAGGAGTCAGAATTGGGAGGATCTCTTGAGGCCAGGAGTTCAAGACCAGTCTGGGCAACATCACAAGACTTGGTCTATACAAAAAGTAAAAATTTAAAAAATTAGCCGGGCATGGTGTTGTGCATCTGTAGTCCCAGCTACTTGGGAGGCTAAGATGGGAGGATCCCTTGAGCCCAGGAGTTGGAGGCCGCAGTGAGCCCTGATTGCACCAATGCACTCCAGCCTGGGTGAGAGTGAGACCCTGTCAAAAAAAAAAAAAAAATCCAGGTTGCTTCTGGGAAACCTCTGGAAGATGCAGAAAGGACTACTTTGGATTTCACAGACATGAGCTTGTAACTTTGCTTTGGGAATGCCTAGGTCTTCTGGTCATTTTGTCCCTTCTTTGTTCTGAAACTTTCAATTGCTCATCACTATCTCAGGGTAAATCCCAAATTGCTTAGCCCTGGCATTCAGAGCTCTTCCCAACCTGACTACTACCTACCTTTCTAGAAAGATTTCTTGATATCCTGAGGCCAGCCCTCTGGTGCAGGCAGACT
This sequence comes from Sapajus apella, assembly GCF_009761245.1. NCBI lineage: Eukaryota > Metazoa > Chordata > Mammalia > Primates > Cebidae > Sapajus > Sapajus apella. The sequence continues at coordinate 9,195,554 of NW_022436962.1, read as the reverse complement.
GGTGTCTTTGCTGTCCTGGCATTGCACTGACCAGCCACATGCCCTGGTGAATATGGCAGCATGGTGCAGATCTTCAGAGCCCAGTCTTCAGAGTCAGACCTGGGTCCAAGCCTAGCTTGTCACCTCCTAGCCATGTGACCTTAGACAAGTTCTCTAACTTCTCTAGGCCTTGGTTTCCTTCTCTGTGAAATGAGCATCACACCTCCTTCACAGAGTTACTGTGTGGGTAACTTGATGTAAGCCATGCCAAGAGCCTGGCATAGGACTGGCACACAGTCAACTCAAAACCAGCCCAACTTTCTGCACAAGGCCTCCAGCACTGCCTTCAGAATGAAGCCTAAGGGCTTCCATGCGGTTTGCAGGGCCCTTTAGACTCTGCCCCTGCTGACAGCTCAGGCTTCTCTCCCCCTTCCCCGCTTCATACTCACACCTACAGGCGCCAACACACACCTCCACTCCCCACTGAACATTCCTCCTCCTCATCTTTTCTGGTAAATTACCATCTTTTTTTTTTTTTTTTTGAGACAGAGCCTTGCTCTGTCACCCTGGCTGGAGTACAGTGGCTTAGCCTCCCAAGAAGCTTGGGATTATAGGCATGCACCACCACGCCTGGATAATTTTTGTATTTTTTTTTTTTTTTTTTGAGACGGAGTTTCACGCATGTTACCCAGGCTGGAGTGCAATGGCGCGATCTCGGCTCACCGCAACCTCCGCCTCCTGGGTTCAGGCAATTCTCCTGCCTCAGCTTCCTGAGTAGCTGGGATTACAGGCACGCACCACCATGCCCAGCTAATTTTTTGTATTTTTAATAGAGACGGGGTTTCACCACGTTGACCAGGATGGTCTCGATCTCTTGACCTCGTGATCCACCCGCCTCGGCCTCCCAAAGTGCTGGGATTACAGGCTTGAGCCACCGCGCCCGGCCTAATTTTTGTATTTTTAGTAGAGATGAAGTTCCGCCACGTTGACTAGGCTGGTTCCCATTTATCTTTTAGGTCCTAGTTTAGACTTCTGTCAGCAATCTTCCTCCCTGGTCCCCATGCCTGGATGGGTTGCTCCTCCTTTGTGCTGTGACATCACCCTGCACCTGCTCTCACCACACTGTCTGTTGACCAGCCAACCCTCCCCACTAGGCGGGAAGCCCAGGAGAGGGTGGCCTTGCCTTGTCATATAGATCACCGGCATAAACCAGTGTTTAGTAGCACGGCAGCTGACACATAGACACCTTTTTTTATTTTTTTAATAAAACAGTTGTCATCATTGTCTACTCTGGACTTCACATTCCTTCTAGCTCTTTTAGCCTCACTTACGTTCAGACTTGTCTCTGTGCCTTTGCTTTCATTCTGCCCTACCCTGCCCAGGAATGCCTTTCCATTTCCCTCTCTGCTTTTCTAGATTCCGGGCCAGCTCACATCCAATCCCCTCTATGAAGCTACTTTTATTTAAATCAATGCTGATCACTCACTCCCTTCTCTGAATTCTAGCGGCATCCAACTGTCTGTTCCACTCATGTGTTTAAAAAACTTTGAGGACCACTGGGTTCTGTGCTAGCCACTGAAGATGGTCAGGTGAATACCGAGTCAACAAGACACGGAGTGCCTGTGAGCAGCTTTGATGCTAAGTCAAGAGCTTTACATTTTTTCTGATGCACAAAATAATCCTAAAAGGCAGGTATTTGCATCCCCATTTTACGGGTGAAAAAACGGAGGCTCAGAGAGAAGAAGGAAGTGAAACTGCACAAGGTCATAAGGCCAGTAACTCTGGAGGCAGGACTGACAGGTGTGCTGTTGCCTTCACAGCCCATGCTCTTACCCTGGTCCTTTGCTGGGGTCATATTATTTAGGAGAAGAAGCAGATAACATAGGTACAAAAGTCTTGAGATGGTTCAAACATGAGATGGGGACTATGTCAAAGGCACAAAGCGGAGGCACACCTTTCCAGTGGGGATCAGAGAAGCTTCCTGGAGGGGGACACTTCCTTGAGTTGGGTCTGGAAGGAAGAGCAGGCAGCTAGAGCGGTGAGATGGAGCAGGGAGGACGTTTCAGGTAGAGGGTTCACCACATGCCAAAGTAGGGAAGTACAGAACAGTTTTTGTGCCATCAGCGAATAGCATGTGATTCCTGGCTAGGATGCAGGCTTGGGGGAGAAGCAGGGAGAGAGAAGGCTGGAGAGAGAGACACTCCATAGGTAGAGCTGGAGGTTGTGATCAGCTCTGTTTTCTGGGAACACTTTACACATTTGCACATCATCCTTGAACAGGGGCCAGGCTAATCATCTCTGTGTTGGTCCAATTTCAGTACATGTGCTGCTGAAGTAAGCACAGCCCTGTTTTACAGTGTGGAGGGTGGCTTAGTACATGGTCCTCACCTCTGGCTGCACATGAGAATCACCCAGCAGCTCTGGACCAATTGCATCAGACCCAGAGGTGAGGCGCAGTCACTGGATTTTAGTACCAGAGCTCCAGGTGATTTTAACGTTCAGCCAGCTGGGTTAGATGGAGGCAAGACTGAAAGACAAGGAGACAAGCCAAGACCCATCAAGGAAGGGATGCAGGTGATTAGAACTTGGGAAAAGCTAGGTACCGTTAACGAGTCCAAGCAGGTCAATGAAGATAAGGACCTTAAATTAGGCAGGGACAGTAAGAAATGAAGAGGATGGATTTGGGTGATCATTTGCAGGTAGAATCAATATCACTTTTTTTCTTTTTTCTTTTCTTTCTTTCTTTCCTCTCTCTCTCTCTTTCTTTCTTTCCTTTCTCTCTCTCTCTCTCTTTGTTTCTTTTCTTTTTTTTTTTTGTTGAGACAGAGTCTTGCTCTGTCACCCAGGCTGGAGTGCAATCTCAGCTCACTGCAACCTCTGTCTCAAGCGATTCTCCTGCCTCAGCCTCCCAAGTAGCTCAGATTACAGGCACCTGCTACCGTGTCAAGCTAATTGTTGTATTTTTAGTAGAGACAGGGTTTCACCATGTTGGCCAGGCTGGTCTCAAATTCCTGACTTCAAGTCATCCACCCGCCCAGTGTTCCAAAGTGCTGGGATTACAGGCATGAGGCACTGCACCGGGCCTCACTTATCTCTTAACATTTGTTGAGCACTTAAAACTCTGAGTTATACTGTGTGACATGTGATAGCTACCTTATTTCATTACTTCATTTACTCCCTTGAAGCTTGGAGACTGATGGGCGAGGGAGGAGCCTGAGGGCTCCTGGGCCCTCACCTGTGGGAGCTGGGTGCATGGCTGTCTTGTTGCTAGAGCGAGCTGCAGGGAGAAACTGTGTGTCCTTGGGCATGTCCTGTGGGACCTCGCATGATGTCCTGAGTAGCAGAAAGATGGGAGAGTGATGGGTTGGCTGGATGATGACTGGCTGATATATTTTCTGCCCTCAGTTTTCACCATGGCCAGGATCTCTTCAGAGTCACAATTCAATGGAACTTATACCAAGTGTGCCCTGATTTGGGGATGTTTCTCAGATGATGTGTAGTACCCCCACTCAGAAGAGCCAGAAGCCAAAGAAACTCAGATACACTTGATTTGCTCATTCATTCTCTCATGGGAATTGTCTTCTAAATTACAAACATTAAGCAGCGCAGAGAATGAATGGTCTCAAGCTGGAAAGGATCTGGGAGGAAATGAACCGCTAAAGGGGTTATTTTCAGCTACTTTCACTTACTACTTTAAACTATGCTTTTATTGTTTGAGGTTTTTGCAGTAAGCACATACGGCTTACATAATAAAAAAAAAATTTCCATTTTGAAAAAACAAAAAGTGTGCAGGTTTATTGTAAAAAAGATTTTATTCCTAACGACTGATGGTGATGTTATGTGCCAAAATTATCTGGGGCTTCTCTTTCGATTTCAAGGATCCAGGCTGTGGATAACAGCTGGGTGCAGCTCTAACTGTCCTGACTCTTCCCATACACCAACTTACCCCATTCCTCTCTAAAGAAATCGCACATCTTAATGCTGGTTTTCCAGCCTCCAGTGCATCTCTGGCGATGTCCAAAACATAATTTTAAAAAATTAACTCATTAAAAAAGAGATCTTTGCTATAGGCCCTAGGGAGGCTAGGGGAAAGCAGAGGGAGATTAGTCGAGAGAATTAGAGATTTCTGACATCAAAGAGACCGTGTCACTCCTGAAACCAGATGCGGAGTCAGTGTTCTGCATCTCCATTTTTCTAACATCCACCACAGCCACAAGGCAGGCAGGTACTGTTCCTGAAAATTAGGTTACAAAATGCCTTTCCTATGCCATAACTTCTCCCGTGCATCGTTGCTTTTCTTGGAACTTGGCATTTCCCGCACATGCATATCGCACAAAATGTCAGCTGTAGGTCAGCAGACGTTACGATGGGGACAAAGCACATGGAAAAAAGCAGCTTAACTGCTTCTCTGCTGCCTGCAAGCCCATCATTACGGGAACCGTTTTCAATGGAGGGAGCCCAGCGGGTCAGAACCATCCCCGCTGTGAGCCTGCCCCCGCCGAAGTCAGGAGGGGGACATTCAATTCTCCGGGGAGCTAGGGCAGCATTCTCGCTGGGAGATGGTGCCGGCCTAGAAGAGACGGGGTGCAGAGCGAGGCGGCGGCGCCCAGCGAGAGCGGGCCTCCTGGCTCGGGCCGGCCCTCACCTTTGTACTGCAGCGAGTCCTCGGTGTAGGCCAGCATGCTGGGGAAGGTGCTGCTGAGAAACAGGCCCAGGCTCGCCGTCCCCACGAACAGGAAGACGACGTTGTAGGAGAAAATAAGCAGCACTAGGAACGTCACCACCACGCCGACCTGTCGCGGCAGAGGTGGAGGCGGTTAGGAATTGCGAAAAGCTGAGCATCGGTGGAGGGAACCGCCAGGAGTCGGCGCCCCCAGACTTGGCGTTTCCTCTCTGGCCCCTGGAGCCCAGCTCTGTGACCCGCGCGCCACCCCGTGGACCGGGCGGGAACCGCAGTGTTCCCCGGGACCTTTCTGACATCTGGAAGGAAGCGTGGAAAGGAGACCCCCGCCTAGACGTTTTCCCACCTAGACATCTCCCCTAACAGCTACCGTACCTGCCGCGTAAGCGTTTGGCGACTGAAGACTGCCTGTCCCCACGGTCTTATCTGTAACCACGGGAACTCCACCCAAGCCAATTTCATCAGCTCTCTCTGCTCTGCCAGCCCTGGGGGTAGGAGAGTCCCCTATTTCTTTGTGAGAAGCTGCTTCTCTTCTCCGAAAAGCCAGGACTGCACAGGCAGGAAGCCCTCAGATAGTAGGGGAAGAGGGGTGGTGGCTGCAAGGGTCCCATTCTCTGGGAATCCTAGCCAACCTTCCAGGGAGAGGGCCAGAGGCTGCAGCAATCAGCTTGGTGCCCTCAGATTTGGGTCAGATTCCCATAGACAGATGCTAACCTACGGTTGAAGACCCAGAAATCTTTCTTTTCTTTCCTTTCCTTTTTTTTTTTTTTTTTTTTTTGACAGTGTCTCACTCTGTCGCCCAGGCTGGAGTGCAGTGGTGCGATCTCAGCTCACTGCAGCCTCAACCTCCAGGGCTCAAGCGATCCTCCCACCGCAGTCTCCTGAGTAGCCGGACTACGGGCATGTGCCACCACACCTGCTAATTTTCTGTATTTTTAGTAGAGACAGGGTTTAGCCATGTTGCCCAGGCTGGTCTTGAACTCCTGGGCTCAAGCAATCTGCCTGCCTCAGCTTCCGAAAGTGTTGGGATTACAGGCGTGAGCCACGATGCCAAATCCTTCTAGTTCAGTAAAGGTCTCTGTCACACAGGCATATTTTTGTTAATGTAACCATATTCCTAAGTTCTTTAAACACGTTTTTATGTCTGCATTGAGTCATTTCTATGCAAGATGTATCTGGGAATAAATCCAGGCAGCACAAGATTTGGGGTCAGAAGGCCCAGGTGGAAGTCCCAATGATGTTTCTTACCAGCTGTGGAACCCGGAAGTAGCTGATTGCTCTGATTCTTAACTTCCTAATCTGCAAAATGGGAATGCTATGCTAAAGAGTGGTGGTGAAAGAACATAAATGAAGGGGTCCTGTAAACTGTGGTGCTTCAGACAAATATCAGCCCTAGTATTCCTCTGTGGGCTTTTCTTAGATGTCTCAGGAGATAAGGATCCTCTATAGCAGCCTATGGCTTTGAGGTAAAAATCTCCTGGATGAGGACGTTTGTTTCTAAAAAAAAGGTAAGTACAGAATATAGAGCTATGCAAGAAGTCTCATCCAGCTCCCAATACCTCCACTTCTGGGCATGCAGAAAGGAAAAGGCTTTCAGAGAGTCAGGATCCTGGGAGATTTGCTCCAACTGGAAAATCAAACCAGTGGTCCCCAATCCTTGAGGCCTTTACTCTCCTCTAGCAGCCCTTCGGTCTCTGCCACAGGAGCTGTTAGGTGGAAGGTGTTCTTGAGGCTCAGAGTCCTTACCCAGGCAGATTTCCTACCCTGGGGAGGGATCAGCCACAAAACAGTGGCTGAAGGAGACAAACACGTTCCCTTCACAATGGAAATGGAAACACAAAAGACTTCTTTCATGCAGTAAATATGAAAGTCGTAGCATATCTATGGTTCCAAAGGTCATGTCTTTCTTTCTTTGGCATGGAACACGCTCCCTGAGATCCATTTGTTCTTGCTTCCCCCTCTACTCACTCAATGTTGGGATGGCTCAGGATTCTATTCTGGCCCTTCCATATCCACAGTGCCCTGCTCCATGCTTCACCTGCCTCTACAGCAGGGATGCTTATATCTATCCCTCTAGCCATGAGCTGTGTCCAAGACTGTGGACTTGCACCTAAAGCTGCCCCTTTGATACAGTCAGTCCCTGGATGACTAACCATGTGGCCCAAACAAGACTTTTCACTTCCTCTGCTAATCCTACTCCTGCCCACATCAAGTGAAAGCGTCCCCGTCATGCAGTTGCTCAAATCCTGTGTCTAAGGTCCTTGATTCCTCCTTTCCTTATCTCCCACACCTGGGTCAGCAGCAAGTCCTGCCCACACCACCTCAAAAAACATGTTAGATCTTTGTATTGCTCCGATCCATCCAGACCACCCCCATCCCAGCCACCTCCCTCTTGCGCCTGAACTACAATGACAGACAATCCATACTTGACTCTTGCCAGCTACGGTCTGTTCTTCTACACTAGAGTGCGCTTTTAAAATGTAATGCAAGCCGGGTGCGGTGGCTCATGCCTGTAATCTCAGCACTTTGGGAGGCTGAGACAGGTGGATCACCTGAGGTCAGGAGTTTTTAGTATATTGACCAGCCTGGTCAACATGGTGAAACCCTGTCTCTACTAAATATACAAAAAATTAGCCAGGCATGGTGGCGGGCACCTGTAATCTCAGCTACTCAGGAGGCTGCGGCAGGAGAATCGCTTGAACCGAGGAAGCAGAGGTTGCAGTGAGCCAAGATCACACCATTGCATTCCAGCCTGGGTGACAGAGTGAGACTCTGTCTAAAAAAAACAAAACAAACAAACAAAAAATGCAATGCATGTGGGTGGACATAGTGGCTCCTGTCTTTAATTCTAGCACTTTGGTAGGCTGAGGTAGGAAGGATCGCTTGAGCCCAGGAGTTCGAGACCAGCCTGGGCAATATAGCAAGACCCTGTCTCTATAAAAAATAATAAGTTTTAAAAATGCAATGCAAGCTATGTTAGATGGAAATGTGAAACATGATGGGACACCCGTATGTGTCATTTACTTCATAGCATGAATAAACAAACGTATCTGAAATGCAAAAAAAAAAAAAAAGAAAAGAAAAAAAAATGCAATGCAGACCTGCTTAAAACCTATTAGCTTCCCGCCCACTTAGGATAAAATTCAAAACCTGGCTTACAAAACCCTCAGGATGTAGCCCCTGTCTACCTCCCCATCCTCATCTCTTTCTGCTCCCCATCCCCCACCATGCCTACTATGCTCTCCCCAAGTCAGCCTCATACCCCCAACCTAGGCCTTTGAATGCAGGCCTTTAAAGCTTAGCCAGGCCTGCTTACCTCCTGCCTTCAGGGGCTGGCACTTTCTTGATACTGACTGTTCAACTTATGAGCCTGGGAGGATGCCGGGGCTGGGAAGCTGCTGCTCCTGCTCCTCTCCCTCCACCTGGCTACCCCATCTACAAACCACATTCATTTCCAGCCAAACCTCAAAGACTGTCACCCTGAAAATCTCTAGATTTGGGGAAGTCTGAAAAACACCCAAGTCTTATTTTAGCTTTGGTGATAAAAGACTAAGTACAACCAGGGTGAACTATCAGCTCCAACCAACTCTCTTCCCACACAGTGTGGCCCCTGCCTCAGCCAGTGAGTGACTCAGTCTGGCACTGAGCCTCCATCCCCACTGACTACACCCCCTCACCCTCCATCTATGCCAAGGCACGCCGCCCTCCTCTGGCCGGCCATAAGCTCCCTGAAAGCAGGAGCCTTGTCTTCCAGAACTGGGCAGCTTGCATTTTGCAGCAGGGTTTTGCACACAGCACAAACACACTAAGTCAGGAAGTAGCTGTTGAGCTCCAGGAGAATGCTGAGAACAGGGTGGCCATTCGTTTAACCTAGAGAGGAATACTTGGAAGTAGTCACAGTGAAATGACACAGGCACTTTGCATCTGCACAGGAGAGGCTTGCTCAGGGCCACTCAGCTGCAGTTCCTAAGCAGGGTGCCCACAAAAGCACCCGGAAAGCTTCCAAAACAACCCAGAGGCCCAAGCTCCTCTCCTTACCTCCTGAATCAGAATCAGGAGTAGGGGTCCATGATCCTATTTCTTCTTCTTTTTTTTTTTTTTTTTTTGAGACAGAGTCTCCCTCTGTTGCCCAGGCTGGAGTGCAGTGGCACTATCTCGGCTCACTGCAACCTCTGCCTCCTGGGTTCAAGCTATTCTCCTGCCTCAGCCTCTAGAGTAGCTGGGATTACAGGCATGTGCCACCACACCTGGCTGTTTTTGTATCTTTAGTACAGATGGGATTTCACTGTGTTGGTCAGGCTGGTCTTGAACTCCTGACCTCGTGATCTGCCCATCTTGGCCTCCCAAAGTGCTGGGATTACAGGTGTGAGCCACCATGCCTGGCCTTTTCATGACCCTGTTTTCTAAAAGCAGCTCCAGTGAATCTGATGTATTTGGGAGTCACTTATTCCAGGACAGTGATTTCCTAAGCTTGCCTGATGATATAATTCCCCCCAGGGCATTCGTTTAATATATAGATTGCTATGCCTCCTCCTGGACATTCAGATTCATTCAGTCTGGGTTGGGCCCAGGAACCTGATTTTCCCTTTTAAAACCCAGCACTCCAGGTGAGTGTTTATGGGCAATGCCTAACACACGTGGTTGCTTCAGACCTTTATTTTCCCAAACCCAGATTTTCACCCACTCTCCTCTGGCTTAGCAATTGGGCTTGTGTCTGACCTAGAGGAGGAAGGCAGGGCTGGCCACCATGTCTGTGCCCTTCCTCTTCTGCAAGCTTTTCCCTTTGACATCGTTTCACCCCAGCTCCAAGGACAGAAGACCTTCCTCCTTGCTGAGCTGAGCGCTTCCCCTGCCCCTGCTCTCCATCCCATCTCCCCTCTGTCAGGGCCTTCCTCACTCACTCTCCCACAATGGTATTTTCATAGACCCCTCCTCCTACTAGGTATCCTCCCTTTACGCTCTGCCTATCAACAGGCTCATACCACCCGAGTCCTGCAGAACACAACTCCCTTCAACTCAAAAATATTTACAGAGAAATGCAAATTCCTCCACTGCTCATCTCCCTCTCACCCTCAACCTCTTGAGTTTGGGTTTACCCACCTACCTCCCATCTATATTGAACTGAAATTTCTTACTTGAGGGTCAGCTGGCACAAGGTCAAATCCAAGGGCCTTTCTCAGGGATCATGATCTTTGTCTCTGAAACTGCAGCATAATGTCCAAACCCTCCTCTCTGCTAGAAACTTAACCAAGGAAATGCTTTCTTACCTGGGCTTAGTACCCACATTGGGCTCCTTGGAAAGGTAGTGAGTTACCTGGGCTTAATACCCTCATTGGGCTCCTTGGAAAGGTAGTGAGTTACCTGGGCTTAGTACCCTCATTGGGCTCCTTGGAAAGGTAGTGAGTTGCCTGGGCTTAGTACCCTCATTGGGCTCCTTGGAAAGGTAGTGAGTTACCACCTGGGCTTAGTACCCCCATTGGGCTCCTTGGAAAGACAGTGAGTTACCTGGGCTTAGTACCCTCATTGGGCTACTTGGAAAGGTAGTGAGTTGCAGTTACTAGAGGTGTTTAAGCAGACAGTGAACCCCTTGGAAGGGATGTTATAGAGGTGGCTCAAGCTTTTTGGAAGATTGGACTAGACGATTTGGCAGAAGTCTGTAATGTGGACCCCTGCATCATAGATGGCGACATGGATGGACGCCAAGGCAAGAGTCTTAACCCACTGCTCAGGCCCAGACTTCCTGCCTCCCAGGCAGACCAGTTCCTTGAAGGTCATCCTCCGTACCCTTCTGCCAACTTAAGAATCACCTAGGGCTGGGCAGAGTGGCTCATGCCTATAATCCTGGCACTTTGGGAGGCCAAGGCAGGTGGATCACTTGAGAGGTCAGGAGTTCAAGACCAGCCTGGCCAATGTGGTGAAACCCCATCACCACTAAAAATACAAAAATCAGCTGGGCATGGTGGTGGGTGCCTGTAATCCCAGCTACTTAGAGGCTGAGGCAGGAGAATCATTTGAACTTGGGAGACAGAGGTTGCAATGAGCTGAGATTGCACCACTGTGCTCCAGCCTGGGTGACAGAGTAAGACCCTATCTCCAAAAAGAAGAATCACCTAGAAGAGCCAGGGCCCAGCCCAGAGGTGATGACTCTGAAAGCTGCAGGATCCCTGGCCTCCACCACTTTCCACTGGCTGGAGGGCTCTGACCAGCTGGGGACCAAGGTAAACACAGGAGGACCAGGGCCAGCACTGGCTTTCCTCATGCTGTCGGCCGGCTGTCAGCACGGATGGGCTCCACATACTGCAGCCGGTACCTCCTACAGACCCTTCCTTTTTATGCTTTAAGGGTATAAGATCAGAGGCCCAGAGAGGGGAAGGGATTTTCATGGTCACATAGGAAGGCTCCACCTCCCAGGCTCCCACCCCTTCCTCGTCACATTCTCTCCCCTCTCTTCCGTCTACTCCTGCATTCCCATCCTGCTGGCAGAGCCCAGGTCTGGGCAAATGTCCTGGGGTAGGGCCAGAAGGAGAAGGCTTCTCCTGGGTCCCACAGAAGTCAGAGGAGGCTATTCAACTGCTTACCACGTTGATGAAAACCATGGTGGCCGGCTTCATTCTTGAGGAGATGGGAATGGAGAGGAGCCGGCCCAGTGTGATGAAGCCCCAGAAGAGGCTGGGGAGGTAGCCGGCCACCTTGTGTCCCACAGACAGGGGCTTCTCCACGGCATAGCTGTACACGAAGGCAGAATAGGCACCCTGTGGAGAGACCGGGCACCGCTGAGCACACCTGCAGCCCAGCCAGACAACGACCCTCAGGAAGGGAGCCCAGGCTGGGCAGGTGTGTTGAGGGCAGTGGGAGGATTGCCTGTTCCTGTTCCCAGAGGCTCAGCCAGGGCTGGGCTTCGAGCCAAGGCTACATAGCACATTTGGGCCTGAGCTGAGGACAGAACATGGGGTGCCTTAGCTTACAGACTGCACCATGGAGACCTAGGGGTTCCAGAGAGTTGGCTCTTCCTGGTTGAAGTGGGGAGCACTGCCTGTCTGCACAGGACCTCCATGGCTACAGGTCCTGGGCAGACAGGCACTGTTCCCCACTTCAACCAGAGAACACCACTTAAAAAAAAAAAAAAAGTGTGTGCGGCCAGGCACAGTGGTTCATGCCTATAATCTTAGCACTTTGGGAAGATGAGGCGGGTGGAAAAACTGAGGTCAGGAGTTCAAGACCAGTCTGACCAATATGGTGTAACCCTATCTCTACTAAAAATACAAAAAGTAGCCAGGTGTGATGGCATGTGCCTGTAGTCCCAGCTACTTGGGAGGCTAAGGCAGGAGAATTGTTTGAACCCGGGAGGTGGAGATTGCGGTGAGCCAAGATCGTGCCACTGCAATCCAGGCCGGGAAAAAAGGCAACCCCCCCACTTCATAATATTAAAAAAGAAAAGTGTGTGTACACGCATCTCGTTTTACAGATGAGAAAGCAGACAGAAGTGACTTGCCCAAGGTCACACCAAGTGCTGGAAGTCAACCAGTACTGTCACGAGTACTTTCCACCAGCTCATCTAAGTTTTTAGGGCTTTTTCTTTGGAGAGGCCATCATAAGGCAATCAGTTGATCAGCCATTCATGACTGTCCTGATATAATCCTAAGAAGTTTCTGGGAGAAGGTGCTAAGTAATGCAACAGAGGTCACTAGAAATGAACAGCTGGGCCTAAATTCCACCTGAAGCTTGATTACAACACTGGCTTGAGACACTCAGGTTTGTAATGTATTACAGGAAGCAAAGGGTTTATATATGGCATGACCTCTAATTGGGGAATAGGGCACCGCCCCTTTAAAAAATGCAGGTAGCCTGCCCCAACAACAAACCAGTTAGGCCCCTACCTACAGCACTAACAAAAATAAAAAACAGCTGGCCAAGACAGAAGCCCATAGTACCAGTGCACTGCGACTGATTCTGGAGACAGTCTCCCTAGGACTTTAAATTTTTGAATCAACTGTACTCCAGGTGAGGTCTCCAGGAAACCTTCATGCTCCTCTCTTTCTCTTGCCATTCCCAGACTGGAGTCTCAGGGTGCAGGTTCCCCAATAGGGGGCGCTGTCTGAGGCAGGCTCACCGTCAACCCGTCCGTCATGAACAGGACCAGGGCGGCTGTGATGTGGATGGCGAAGAAGGAATAAGGGGCCCCTCTGAGGTTCTTCCTTTGGCAGCAGCTGAACAGGTCCTCATGCCCTGGAGGAGGCACAGGGAGAGCAGGGGTGAGTCTCAGCTTCTGTGCCCTCCCTCTGCATGTCCCAGAGACGTGGCTGGCAGTCAGAAGAGCCCTGTGGGATGGGGCCCACCTACTGCCTCCACCTTCGCTACCTTTTCGTTAGGAACAGTCCCTGTCCATCTCCCCGTCTTGGTGGAACCAAAGCTCAAAGAGGTCAAGTGACTTGCCTAAGGTAACAAAAGGCAAGGCTGAGCAGAATGGAGGTTGGAGCCAGAAGTCTGCCTTCCTCATTCTCTTGGCCAGGTTGCACCACCAGGGCCAAGGTTTTTTTTAAAAAAGAAAACATTATCACCTGTGGCTGGACGCGGTGGCTCACACCTGTAATCCTAGCACTTTGGGAGGCTGAGGCGGGTGCATCACCTGAGGTCAGAGGTTCGAGACCAGCCTGGCCAACATGGCAAAACCCCATCTCTACTTTAAAAATACAAAAATTATCCAGGTGTGGTGGCGTGATCCTGTAATCCCTGCTATTTGGGAGGCTGAGGCAGGAGAATCGCTTGAACCTGGGAGGCTGAGGTTGTGGTGAGCCAAGATTGCGCCACTGCACCCTAGCCTGGGTGACAAGAGTGAAACTCCATCTCGAAAAAAAATGATTATCACCTGTGATTTAGGTTCACTCTCTCTGGGAGAGGGGTTACCAAGGAAGCCTCAACATGAGGCTGTGAGGATGCAAGTTTATTAGAGCCCCTACCTGGGTGTGACTGAAACTTTGGGGGCAGTGACGAGGGGTCTTCCTTCTCAGGAGGCTGTGTCTCCAAGGCAAGCTCATCAGCAGACAGAAGCAGGGGCCTCCTCTGGGGGCAGCAGGTCAGCAGCCGCTCCTTGGACAGCAGCATCAGCACAGCCATGGGCACTGGAAGCTGAGGAGCAGGCAGAGGGTCAGGAGAGCCCTGCCCTGAGGCTCCCCCTTCCCACGCCTGGCCTCTGCACATACTGCATGTGCATAGTCCTGGGAGAGGACAGCTCTTTCCCAAGGGTGCCCAGCTAAGAGCTGAGCCATCCCCACCTAAGAAGCCAGGTGCCCTGACCAAGGTAGGAGTGGGGAGGCTTGGGGTAATTGCTGCCTGATCTTTGCCATACTCGCTTCCCTGAAAAGACAGATACTTGTCACATGCAAAGCTTAGACTCAAACTCTGCTGGCCCAGGAGAGGTGTTGGGTGTAAGCTTGCTGGAGCGTCACACCTCACACTCCTTCATGCTGGTAGGTCACGTGATGCTTTACAAAGCAACTTTGCTTTTGGGCATCACACCTCTACCACATATGCTGGGGGACTATTATCCCCATTTTCCAGGTAGCATAACTGAGGCTTGATGTTATCACTTAGTCATAACCTGTTAGAACTGGAAGAGATCTAAGGGGTAAACTAGAGACTGAGAGACTGCCCTGGTCACACAGCAGACTCAGGGCAAAGCAAGACTGGAACCTGGCATCCTGATTCTTCCAGTGCTGTCTCCACCTAAGGAGCTGCCTTGGTGATGTTTATCCTAGCAGGGCACAGAAGCTCTCCTCAGAGGCTTGAAAACACAAACATGGCCTCCTTCGGATTAAAAAATACACATTTACGAGCAGCCCATACACATAAGCCCAATATTCAGCTTGCTGCAGTTTATGCTAAATCTGAGCTCCTTCAGAGCGATGGGAAATGGCTCCTGCTTCTGAAGTTGCCTGAAGAAGCTTCTACCGCATTCCTCAGGGGCTCCTACCTGTGTCTCACCACTGGCTGCCAGGAAGTATCTCATCAAGTCTAACTACGGTCCTTTCTGCTGCAACTTCAGCCCAGTTCCTTTTGCTTAGGAAGGAGAGGAAGCCCAGGGAGCTGCGGATGTCTCCCAGAGGTTGGTGAGAGTGCCTAGCTATTGGGCTCTTCCCGGCCCACAAGAGAGGCCAGCAGGGTAGAGATGGAAGGCCAGCAGATTGCCAGCCCCTGCCTGGTGCTCTTCTGGGGAAACCCTTCCCTGCCCCTGGAGGCAGGCCGGCTCTCACCAGTACTTCCCCAAATCACCCAACAGGAGTGAAAGACAAAAACCACCCCCGTGTTGGTATCTCCCTATGGTGACCTTGGGAGCCTTTCTGCACACTCAAAAAGAAGTCAAGGTCAGACATGGCCCCTGGCAGTCAGGCCTGAGCGGGGAGAGAATAGCCCCTGCCCTCAGGAGTTCCGAGCCTTAGTCGGGGAGACACGGCCCTCCCTCCAGTGTGAGGGGGAAACAGGAAACCCACCCACAGAGGCCTGTAGTGGCAGAGTGCCTGAGTAAAGGCCAAGGGGAAACAGCTGTAGAAGAGGCGTAATCACTCAGGTGGGGCTTTCCAGGGAGGTGGGTGCTGGGAAGGACTTCACAGAGGATTGGCTGGCATTGCTGGCAGGAACACACCCGATTTTATAAGAATTCCATTCAAGGAAGACAGCCCCACCTTAAAAGTCAGAGAAGGCCAGGTGGGGTGTGCATGTGTCCATGCACGTGCGTGTACGTGCGTGTGCATGTGTGCGTGCATGTGCGCCCACATGACTGCATGCACAGCCCCATCTTCCTCTATACTGGACTGTTTATTTTCAGACACAAACCAATAGAAAAAGTCAGGAAATCCTGCAGCAAACAAAGTCCCTCCAGTCTGCACTTCGTGGGGCAAGAGAGAACAAACCTCCGGCTTAAGCCAGACCTTCCAGCTTCCTGGTCTGGGAGTCCCAGCCTAGAGGTTCTACTGACACTACTCCTTTCCTTCGAAGTTCCCTCCTGGAAGGCACAGGCCCAAAGCTGCATTGTTTCCAAAACAATGGATGGGCATGGGCTGAAAAGGGAAGGAGTAGAGGGAGAGAATGTGTTTATGAGACCTCCCAGAGGAGATTCAGACCAGGGAAAGGAAATCTACACAGGAAGGGTGATGAGGGGGCAGCAGGTAGATGGTACAGACCTGTGCTTCGGTCAGGGCTTCCAGCTGGGCTCAGCCTCCTACCAGTCCCTTGTCAGGGCCTTGAGCTGCTGATGGCATGACACACCCACCCTGCCCTCCTGCTCACTGGAATGGTGGTCTCAAAGTCTCCTCTGCCTGAGTCCACCCCGCCTGCACCAGAAGAGCTGATAAGTCCACCCACTGCAGAGAGAGGCTCTAAGCCACCATGACAAGCAGCATGGTGCCTCCACCCCACAGCCAGGACTGTGGCCACTGGAATGCTCCCTGCCCCCAGCCCAGGAGCCAGGGCTGCTCTGGTGTTCCCGACAGTCCTCCCCAAGCTAGGCGGATGGGGTAGGGGGTCTCCCCGCCTGACGCTCTGGCTCCAGCCTGGGCTAATGTGGGAGATCCCAACTTGGGTTGCAGAGCACCAGAGGTTTCCAGCAAGAGACCAGAGTCAGTGCTGACTTGGCAGGGGCGTACAAAGTGGGCACGGGAGCTCCCTGGATCCCCTCAGTCTCTCCCAGCTTCCTCCCCCAGGTGGCCACTTACAGCTGGGTCAGTGTCTGACCCAGTGATGGGGTGAAGTGGTCTCTCTGCTGTTCCCACCATAGGCTGTCTTGGCAGGCAGGGCCCCTTAGGAGAGGTCATCTTGTCTGTCTCCCAGCTTCCACAGGAGCCCCTGACAGCAGGGCACAGGAGAATCCCACCATGGATGAAGGGCCCCAGAGAAAAACGCCATTTCCTGCCAGGGTCTGTCCAGGGCCTACTTCATCTGGCCTTGGAGGGAAAAACTAGTTTCCCACAGAGCCTCAGATAATTTGATAGCTGACCCTGGTTTTCACCGTGCTCAGCCTGCTCACTGTTTTACCTTCCTTGAGATCTGCAATCACAAGTCACTGAAGGACCAGGATTGGGGGGACCACAGGGAGGGTTAGTTCTCCCATCCTCCTGCCTCCTCTGGGATGCACATCAGCACCAGCAGGTTTCTCAGCATCTGAAGACTCTGCACTGGGCATGGGGTGGACTCGTGTGGACTGTCCACTAGCTCCCTGCCCAGTCCGCCCCAGGGACACTCACATTGATGAGGGCCATGATCCAGAAGGCATAGGACACTCGGGTCCCTGCCCCGTCCTTTGGGGGCGGCCCCGGGAACGTCTGGTTGGACCAAGGCTTGGCCTCTACGTGGTGCTGGCCCAGCACCCTGGAGACGTGGAACAGGTGGCTTCGGGAGGTGGCGTTGGCGGTGCTATTGGCAGGCAAGCAGTTGGCCTCAGACAGGAAAGGGTCAGCAATAAGGGGGCTCAGCAGAGCGCCAAAGCCCACAAAGAAGTGGAGCACCTGGGGACAGAGAAAAGGTGGCAGGTGGGGGTGTGGTTCAGTCTTCAGCCCGGGGAAGCCATGGCCTGGTGTCCAGCCCAGAGTACCCACAGTGAGCCCCCTCCCTAACCTCACCCTGTGCCCCATCTGGGGCTGCTGCCCAGCCCTGAAGTGGGGAGCCATGGTGGGTAGGAAGCAGGAGAGGTGAGGAGAGATGAGGAATGACACTCCTCTCTCGATCACCCTGCCGGCCTGAGATGACTTCGGTGACAGTGGGCAATTCCCTCCCCATATCTCTTAATTCCCAGCTGGGACTGATCCCCATGTTAGCATCCACTAGCTAACACCCCAAAAGGAAGGGGGCACAAAAAAGGGAAGGGCGGGCTGAATCCTGGGTGACTTGGGGGAGAAGGAATAAGAGATAGGAGACAGGAAAGGAGAGGAAAGAGAGGGAGCCAAACCCTGAGTCACATCCCCTTTCCAGTTCGCAAAGAGCTTTCTCTCCTGAGTGCTTAAGCTCCTGGGACACCCAGCAGTGAGGGCAGGGATCACTGCCCTGCCTTACAGATGGGAAAACTGAGTCCAGAACATACTAACCCGGCTGTAAGTGGCCACCTGGGGGAGGAAGCTGGGAGAGACTGAGGGGGCCCGGGTAGCTCCCGTGCCCTCCGCAGCCCCCAGCCCTGTGCCTGCTGGCCTGGCTCACCTGGAGGAAGACGGCTGAGTCCTTCTGGTACATCCTCACCAGCTGCATGTTGGCTACGGTGTCGATGCAGCCCATGGCCAAGCCCGCCAGCGCCATGACCGAGGCCAGCACCTTCACGTCGCGGCAGAAGGGTATGACGGCAAACACCAGGGAGATGGCCAGAGAGGAGGTGAACAGGGCCCATAGCGACTGGGCCAGGCTGCAGAAAGGAAGAGCCGTGTCAGGGGAGGGGCTCTCCTCCATTTGCTGGGTGGTCTGGGCAGCCAAGACATTTCTCCCCCTCTAGTAGAAAAGGAAGAGAGCTGAGGAAGAAGCTGCCCACTTAATAGCTGTGAGCAAGCTGTCAATATCTGTCTGCTCGGATAACAATCTACCTCACAAGGTGGCTGCAGGACTCTTCACAAAGCCTTGCCACTATTATTCTACCTACACACAATTGTCTGTGATTTCCTTAAACCTTAAAGTGTTTACTTAAAAGCAATTAATGCAAAAATATTTCCCACCCCTTTCAGGGAACCTGCTTTGAGCATCTCAAGAGACCTGTGCCATGGCATGCAACCACAGGTGGGACACGGATGGAACCTGAGCCTGGAAGTCCCTGAGCTGGGTATTTCCTCCTCCTCAGGAATTGGCACTGGCTGCCCTGTACCCTCTCCACACAGGAATGCTGAGGCAGCCATTGCCTCACAGGCAACAGGCCTAGGCCACCTGCACCAGTGCCCACAGCCCAGGTATTTGGGTGATTTGCTGACCCCTGTAGCAGACACAGGTCACAGGCTCTGTGCCTGGCAAATGTGCAGAAGGTGAGAGAGGAGGTGCTTCGGCCGTCCCCACTGAGAGATGACCGTGTTGATCTTTCCTTTCTTCAGATCATAGAAAAGCCCACAGCAGGCAGGCGGAGGGCCTGCTACCCTACCAGTGAATGAATGAGTGAATGAATGAATGGTGAATGAATGGAGTGTCTAAGGCTCTGTCAAGATCTTTTTTGGGACACTCTGTCCAATAACTAGACTCTCAGAGAAAGGATAAAGACTTGTATTTTCTGGGGCCAACCTGAAAGGCTAATGTCAGAGAGGAGAGATTGGGCAGCAGGAAGGTTCTGGAGTTGTAGAGGAACTTTCTCAGATTCTGAAAAGTGAGAGAGCCACCCCCCCATCATCAGCCTCCACTGTGGCTGCTGGACCTGGAAAGGTGGGAGCTGAGAGAGGGGAGGGGAAAAGCCCTCTCTGAGTTTCACACTGAAGAAAAGCGGGAGCCCCCAGTGACCCCTCAGGCTGTCTTCCCAGGGCTTCTGCCCCTGACTCCCTTGGCTCTTGGCCATGGCCCTCAGCTATCTGATCTTGCCCCATTTTTGATTAAATCCTTTATCAGGACGGCTCTGCTGATAGCAGCAGTTCGTTATTTTCTCCTTTCTTGTTTCCAGGCTGATCTGCTGGAAAGATTACCGATCATGACAGTCATGACCCCAGCGTGTTCCCAGATCAGAACTCATCAGGAGGGGAGGGGGACCAACCTCAAGGCCAGCTGTTAGAAGGAGATGGAGGGAGGCTGTGTCATGGGGAGGCCTGTTCAGGTCCCTTCTGACTCCCCCTGGGGTCCCTGCTCTGCCAGTCCCCAGAACTGAGAGCCAGGCTGTGCCGCACCCCCGCCCACTGCCCACTGCCTGCTGCCACTTGCTGCACCCCCGTATGCTTCTGCTCCAGCATCCTCCTTGGCACCTGGCACAGAGGCAATGCTAATATACAACACGGGCTAATGAAAAGCAGGCAGCTCATCATAGTTCTCTTTCTTACCCCTCCCTTTCCCTGGACGAGACAAGCTAGGTAGCCTCCTGGGTGGCCTGACCTTAGGGATAGCAAGCGGATCCCCTGTCAGCACTCTCAGATATCCCCCTTCTGATCCTGGAACCAGGACGTGACATTTCCACCTCCTCACTCACCACTTTACGGTAAGCAGGGATGGCCCAAAGCAAGTGCAAAACTCTCTTGAAGGACTAACTCATTATCATTGTTGCTTTAAATCCTGGAGCAAAGTGATGAAGCAATTGGTCCTGCAGCACAGTCCTGAGGGGTGGGAGCTGGGATCCACAAGCTGACAGCAGCAGGGGCTGCACAGAGGTATGGGAAAGGAAACCAGGATAATAGCAAGTGCGACTGTGGTCTGCACGACCACTGCTAACCTTTGTCATTTGGTGCATATGACCAGGCTGTGAGGCAAGCTTTGTCATTGTGCCGATTTGACCCATGAGTAAACTCAGGCTGAGAAAGGCTAAGATAGCAGCAGACAGAGCCTGGATTCTAACCAAGGTCTTCTGGCTTGATAATCCGTATGCTATGCTGCTTTTCCATGGAGTAGTGTGTGTGTGCACATGTGCGTGCATGTGTATGGGTATGTGACCGAGTTACTCGCTAATGGCTCCACTTAGAAGGTGCAAACGCAGGAGGGAAAGGAGGGAGCCATGGACCAAGCCAAGCTGGAGAGGGGAGCGCCAGCCGAGAATAGGAGACCAGATTTTGCAGAGCGTTGATGGCAGGGCTAGGACGCACTGGAGAGCTTCCGCAGTCTCTAGAACACACACGTCTAACATCCCTCTGCAGGGGTTAGCAGAGATCTGCATGCTCACTAGCATCACTGCTGGCTCCACCGCCAGCTTCCCCAGGCATCTGCCTCCGCCCCTTCATTGTGGAATCCATGTCTGGTCCCACGTTCGGCCTTGCAGAGACGCTCAACCCAGGCTTCTGGATGTGGCTAGTGACTGGCACAGTGCTTGGGGAATGCTTGTCTTCCCACCTCACACGGGATGGCCTGGTAGAAGGGACTGGTTACTGCTGGGAGGCCAGTGTGGGAGTTTTGCTAGTTTATCTGATAGGGGTGACAGAGATAGAGGCAGAGAAAGAATAATGTAGGGACGGGTTGCCAGAAAGGTGCCAGGTGCACAGTGGGGGATCAGGAAAAGGGGAAGGGGTCAGGAAGGGATGAAAGGGGTCAGGAAGCCCTCCGTCTTCAGGTCTTGCCTCTATCCTGTTCCCTGCTCTTCATCTCCTCTCACCTGTCATTCTTGAGAAGGACACTAGGTGCCCACTGGGGGCATGGTTGGTCCCAAGCTCAGCCACAGGCACAAGGGAGGGATAAAGAGAGAAAAGAGGGAAAAAAAAGGGAGCCTGGAGAGAACCAAGCCTGGGAAATCCCCTCCCTGCATCTCCCTGGGCTGTGATTTTAGCTTGACAGGCTTGGAGGTTAGGGGGATGGAGACCTATTCCCAATAAATGGGGACATCTGTGCCACAGAAAATCTTGTCTGTAGATCCCAGGCTGCCCTCCCTCCCCAGTTGCTTCCACAGGGCTGTGCCTGGGCATTCCAAACGTCAGCCTGAACAAATTTCTTTAGACTGATAGGCTGTTGCCAAGGAAAAGGAGGTCCCAGACACATCCCAGAGCCAGACTGAAATACATTTATTGCCTGTTTTAAATGGCTTGGTCAATAGCCCCTTCTAGGAATGTGGATAATTAAAAATTACGGAATAATCATGTCAAAACAGTTTTGGAGTCGAGGATGTAGTGGGATCTGTAATCAGAATACTGGGTTCTAGGCCCACCTTGGCCACTTCCCAGTGGTGTCACTTGGGCAAGCCACTTAGCGCTTAGCCCCTCTGAGCCTCAGTTTCCTCTGCTGTAAAATGGGGACAACAAGCTCTGCATGAGATTGAGGCTGCCAGGAGGAGTCCATGTGATGTGACATTTCATCCTCTGCTCACTCTCTGGGATTTTCCCCTGGCCACCTGCCACCCCCTCCCAGGTGCTCACTGCCTCCCTGCTGGCTTCCCCAAAGAGCAATGTCAGGCCCAGAGAACTGCACTGAGCTGACAGGATGCAGAGACCAGTGCCAGCTCCCAGGTTCCAGTGCCAGCTCCCAGGTTCCACTACCCCCAGGCCTGCCCCTGTTCCTGCTACAAGGGCCTTTGGTGTGACCCTGGGAGGCTGGCCCAGGAACTGTTGGAAGGAGGTATGTCCCTTGTCCCCTGCCCCACTCGCTCCCCACCCTGGGCAACATCTCAGCTAGCGTGGCAGCAATGACATCTGTCTCTCATTTTACAGATCAGGAAACTGAGGCCGAGACAGGGTAAAAGAGAGGAATAGAACTGAGTCAGGATCCAAAGTCTTAGCTCCCAATCCAGGCAAAGCCAGCAGACTGGCAGAGTGGCATTGATCTTCCCTCCCCTGGTCCTGTGCTCTCAGGTTAATTCAGGCCAATTAAGAGCCTCACTTTCCCCAAGACCCAGAGAGACCCACGAAATAGCCTGGACAGTCTGGAAAACCTACTGCAGGAACCCTCAGAAATGACCAAGTTATTTATTAATGGCAGAAGGTATAAGTGGGAGAGGGAAGAGGAGGGAGCCAGAGTTCTCCGCAAGGTGAACTCCGCTCTCTCTGCTAGAACTGCCTGCCCAGCCCCGCTTGCTGGGTGACCTTGAGCTGCTGCTGCCCCCTCTCAGCCCCGTGCTCTGCCTTACCCCAAGGGAACACGTGATCACTTTGACCTGGCCCTGCCTTGGACACCTGTTTTTGCTCTCCTGGTTCTGTGAAAAGAGGAGGGAATGGTTGGCTCTGAAACAGGGGAAGGGCCTGAGCAGTAAGATGCCAGGCGGCCCACTCCTGCCTGCCACCCCCAGGGGTGGGTAATAATGCTGCTGAGGCTCAGCCTCATGCCACCCTGGGTAGGGCCTGATGGCACTGACATTCTCTACATTTTTGTCCCAGCAGGGATGCTCAGGACATCTTCCTCCCACCTCTCCCCTCCCAGCCTGGATGACCTCCTTCCTCGAGGGACCAGGGAAGAGGGGCAGAGAGCAGAACTGTGGAAGAGTCACAGATGAAAGTGTCTCTAACCCCTATCTACCCAAAAAGGGGCAGCTGCCCAGAGGGAGATGGTATGGGGACCTGGGACAAGAAACCAGGAGATAAGGGACTCCCCTGGGAGCTAGGGCAGGTTGGTGACTCTATCTCAAGCCAGGCTGATGGGGAAGGGGCAGCTGAGACTGAGGGCAGGGCAACTGTTAAAAAAGCCCCCTCTAACTCAGTCACCCCAGCCTTTACACTGACACCCCAGTTGTTCAGGGCCCCATATTGAATCTGGAGAGATCCAAAGGGAGGGGCAGACAAACTGGCCTTTGAGGAGATTTCCAGCTAAGGCAGGACCACCCTGTTAGACTCTGAGGTTGGGAGCTGCATCTTGCACATGATGGCATCCCCTTGAACCCACTGTGGTGCTGGGTACACAGGGCGTGCTCCTTAGATGCTGGTTGAACTTGAACTTGCAGTCTGTTCACTTGGAACACCTCTCCCTCAATTCTTTGTATGCCTGGCTCTCTCCTGTCACTGAAGAGTCAGCTTTAATATCACCTCCCCAGAAAGGACTTCCTTAAGCACCTAGCTAAGTAGCCCCCCAAATCTGCCACTCCCCACGCTACCCTGCATTATTTCCTTCATTTCACTATGTAAAATTCTCCATAGTGTGGGTTCCATGAGTGCAGTGACTTTTACTTTGTCTGTGGTATTCACCCTTCGATCAGGATCTTCTCAAGAGGTATTTGTTGAATGGATGAATTAATGGGTGGGATAAGTTTTGAGATTTTTGTTTTGGTTTTTGAGACAAGGACTTGCTCTGTTGCTCAGGTGGGAGTGTGGTGGTGCAATCACGGCTCACCACAGCCTCAAACTCCAGGCTCAAGTGATCTTCCCACTTCGGCCCCCTGAGTAGCTGGGACTACAGGTGTGCATCACCATGCCCAGCTAATTTTAAAAAGTTTTTAGAGACAAGGTCTCACTTTGCTGCCCAGGCTGGTCTTGAACTCCTGCCCTCAAGTGATCGTCTCACCTTGGCCTCCCAAAGTGCTGGGATTACAGGTGTGAGCCACCAAACTTAGCTTTGAGATTTTTTTTTTAACTTAAAAAATTGATATATAATTTACATACTATAAAATTCACATATTTAAGCATACAAGTCAATTGTTTTTAGAATATTTGGAGTTGTAAAACCATCACTACAATCTGCCTTTAGAGCATTTCTGTCACCCCAGAAAGAAATCTTATATCCAGGCCGGGTGCAGTGGCTCACACCACTTTGGGAGGCTGAGATAGGAGGATTGCTTGATGTCAAGAGTGAAAGACTAGCCTGGCCAACGTGGTGAAACCTGTCTCTACTAAAAATACAAAAATTAGCTGGGTGTGGTAGTGCACATCTGTAATCCTAGCTTCTTGGAAGGCCTGAGGCCTGAGAATTGCCTGAACCCAGGACGTGGAGGTTGTAGTAAGCCAAGGTCGCACCACCTCATTTCAGCTTGGACAACAGAGCATGACTATGTTTCAAAAAAAATTTAAAAAAATAAAAAATAAATCTAATATTCATTAGTAGTCACTCTCCATTCCTCTCCACATCCTACCCTTAGCCTTAGGCAACTACTAATTTAGTTTCTGTATCTGCAGATTTCCTTATTCTGGACTTTTACATAAATAAAATCATATAATATGTGATCTCTTGTGTCCGTCTTCTTTCACTTAGCATGATGTTTTCCAGATCATCCGTGGTACAGCATGTGTCAGTATCTCACTCCTTTTTATGGCTGAGCGATATTCCATTCCATGGATATACCACTCTTTTTCTTTTTCTTTTTTTTGAGACAGACTTGCGTTCTTGTTGCCCAGGCTGGAGTGCAATGGCGCAACCTCAGCTCACTGCAACCTCTGCCTCCTAGGTTCAAGTGATTCTCCCGCCTCAGCCTCCCAAGTCGCTGGGATTACAGATGCCTGCCACCATGCCCAGCTAATTTTTGTATATATATATATATATATATATATATATATATTTTTTTTTTTTTTTTTAGTAGAGACAGGGTTTCACCATGTTGGCCAGGCTGGTCTTGAGCTCCTGACCTCAGGTGATCCACCTGCCTCAGCCTCCCAAAGTGCTGGGATTACAGGAGTGAGCCAGCCCACCCGTCCAATATACCACACTTTTGTTTTGTTTTGACCCTAGAGTCTCACTATGCTTCCCAGGTTGGCTTTGAACTCCTGGGCTTGAGCAAGCTTCCCACTTCAGTCTCTCAAGTAGCTGGGACAAGCAGGTATGTACCGCCACACCTGGCTGGATAGGCCATGTTTTTGTTTGTCCATCTGTCTGTTGATGGACGTTTGGTTTGTTTCTACTTTTTGACTGGGATGAATAATGCTGCTATGAACATTCACGTACAGGTTTAGTATGTGGACATACATTTTCAGTTCTTTCGGGTACATACCTGGGGGTTGGGGTCATATGACAGCCCCATGTTGGGGCCGATTTTTAAAACAAGGACAGTGTCTAGTGCTGGACTCTCAGTAGGTTTTTGGCACAGGTTCGTTGCACGCTGATAGGTACCCAAAGTGCTCCAGGGAGAGACAGAGGCTTTGTGGATGAGAGACCAACCAGAGCCCAGCTCACGGGGAGAAGCTGGTTTGTGCTGTGTTCGAGGAACTAGAAGGGACCAGCAGGTCTGGGGGTGGCCTGGGAAACTGGTGTATGATGCAGTGGCCAGGAGGGAGTCATAGCTAGGTCTGGGGCAGGGTAGGACTTGCAGATGAGAAGGAATCTGAGAGGGGGAAAAAGGGAGAAAAAGAGAAAGTGAACAGGGCAAAGAGAGGAAGAACTCAACAAACCCTCCGACAAACCTTCTGTTAAGAGAGCGTGGGCAGGGGAGAGGCCAAGGTGAGGCTGGGAGAAGGCTGGCGAAGCTCTGAAAGTTGTTTACCTACTCTGCCGCCTCCAAGATAAAGGGGTCCCCCAACTGCCTGGGGCGGTTAGACAGGTCCCCAAGAAACCAGGAAAAATCTTAACCTTTAATCTAAATACCCCTTCCCCTTTCCTGCCTGACAAAGCACATACCTCTACACCCTTGTCAACCAGGTGGCTTTTTGTTTTTCTCTGAGAGAGTGAGTAAGCTGGTGCTGCCCTGAGCTCAAGTCTTCCCCTCCACCCACTCCAATATCCAAGGCTCTCCACCTTCCACACTAGTCCTTCCAACGCACATCCCTATGGAGGCATCTAGAAGCTCCGTTCAGCCTGTGCCCTCAGTCTGGTCCCAGCAGTAGGCAGGACCCGCCGAGTAGGAACCCACAAGAAAGACACTACCCCCAACTCTCCTCTCCCATGTGTCATTCTCAACTTTCCCCCACTCCCCCGCAACAGCTGGCTCTCACAGATTTGCTAAAGCAATCCCCCACTCACAAGTATCAACCAAGCGAGAGTGGAGCTGGTAATCACTTAAGCTGCAAAGCACTTGCTTGAGAGGCTATTGCATTTTAGCTGAGACATAGTCCCATGGAACCCAGCTTTAAAGCTTGGTTGCAGGGTGGAGGTTCTGTCTGGGGGGGATGGGAGACTGTGATGAGAGCTGCTCAGAGTCAGCAAGGTGGTGGGAGGCTGTTGCCTACACTCAAGGCCACCCCTGGACATTCTTCTGTATATCTGCTTTGCTCTTAACCAAAGGAAAGAGCTCTTCATGGCATTTTGTCTTGGTGGGTGGGAGGTTCAGAATTTAAACCTCAACCACTGATAGGATCTACCCCCACTCAAAGATCCCAGCAGGAAGCCCCAGAGACCCACCGTTGCATTCCCAGAAGTTGTTGGAGCTCAGGAATACCCAGCCCATGAGCATCCTCAGGGCTACTCATCCCAAACCTGTGCCTGATCTGCAGAGTGTACGATGATGATTCACAAAGCAAGAGGTATTGCCTAAGGATCTGTCTTAGAGATAACTCCTGCGTTCGATTCCTGGGTGGTCTTCTTAACAACCATGTGCTGTGGGCAGAGTTCCTGAACCTCTCTGTGCCCCCACTTCCTTATGCATAAAATGGAGAAAACAGTACTACTTTGCAAGGTGGTTGTGAAGATTAAATGTGCTGATACATGTGAAGGACTATGAATAGTGCCTGGCACACAGTAAGTGCAGAATAAAGTGAGTTATCATTGTTACCATGATTCTTTTTCTTTTCTGTGAGCCAGTTCCTGCTGCAGGGCTCTCTCTGCTCCCTGTTCAGAGCCCTGTGTTGGGTAATCAGCGCTGAGGGAGACACAAAGCTACCCAGGAAGAGATGGCCCAGCTGGGTGAGTGTGCATCTCTGCTGGCTTCAGAGCCCTTCAAGCCCTGCCCTGCCAACCTGTCATTTCGAATTATCCTCATTCCCCTTCCTGTTCTTTGCACTACATATGTTCTTTAAAAGTTCCAGGTAAAAGAGCTTTTGTAAGTCAAAGTACTTAAGCAAAACCAAAAAAACCTCTGCTAGCTACAGATACTTTATCTTCTTTTCTAATTAAACCTCTAGGCAGAATGAATCTTGAGCTTTTTCTTAAGATTTTTCTGAGTCTCCTGTATATTCCAATCCTGTACCACACCCACAAAACACTGGTGTACACAAGGAGACTTGCTTTTTAAGAGGAGAATAATTTGGTTTACAAGAGGATTTGGGGAAAATGGGGATAATCACTTACAAAATTGACCATGTTTTTAAGCCTGGGTGGCATAAAGTGGGGTTCATCTGTACTGACACCTGTGTTCCCTCCGCCGGCTCTGGAAGCAAGGCGGATAGAAACACCTGCCCTCATGAACACCTCTAGGAGTGAGCCAAAGGGGAGAACCACAGCCCAGAACGGCCTGTCCAGAGGTTTCTCTGGGGTAGCCCAACTGTAGTTTTGTCTCCAGGCCAGCTGCCTGCTCGACTGAGTCCATGGGATCTGGGAAACCACTCAGCCAGGAGCTGGGGCTGGGGGCTCACCCAGCAGCCTCCGGCTTGCAGGTCATCTATTCCCTATTCTGTGATGGGTCTCCGTTTTCCACGCTGCACCGGGAGCGTGAATCCTGCTGCCTTTCCGCAAAGGTCCCCGGAGGTGGCTCTGTCCAATTTAAGCAGAGAGAATGAGGCTCTGCAATGGTATCAAAGGGGGACCTCTGGGGGCAGTGCCAGGGAGAGTCCAGAGCCCTGTCCTGGGGCAGAGGCCAAGCAGGAGTAGCATGAGGTGGGTGGGGAGTGGAGGGGAACCTTGGCACCAGGGCTGGAGTGTCACCTTGCCAAGCTATGGGTGAAGTGTCCTGCCCCTCCCTACCTGGCCTTAATGGTGAGGTGCTGTGTGTCTTGGGGGCCAACGCAGAAACCATGTTCTGGCTGTCACAGGAGGAGGGCTACACAGGACCCACCAACCCCATGGCTACCCAGGGGAAGGGACAGCCTGTGTTAGCTGACCTGGAGCTGCCGACGGTGGAGCCCGGCCCTGGGAATCAGCCAAGCCGCAGGCCACCTCCGGCACCCTGCACCGCCACAGAGCTGGCCCTCACACCTTCCTTCCACCTCACTTCCAATCCCGCCCCGGCAGCTGGGGCTACTGACAAACCCCAGAGGAGCTGTGCAAGAGGGGCGCCCTCCACACCTCTGCAAACTCCATCACTCCTCTCCCCACGGGGCGGTGGGTGGGGGAAGCAGGTGGAAACGGGTTTTATCCTCTCACAGGGATGAGTGGTGACCAACAAATAAGCCAGAAGTCACCTTCAGTCTCTGGAGAGAGTTTTCCAGGGAGAGCTGCGGGGGAGGGAGGGAGGCAGCTCTTCGGCCAAGGCGGGGCGCTGCCGGCGGAGCTGGGAGGGGTGGTCGCGGCCCGGGAGGCGGGGGCGACGGGCAGCCCCATGGGGCTGGGGCCGAGGCTGGGTGGCGGGGCGGAGGGAAGGGTCGGCCCGGCGCGGGTGGGCGCCGGGGCTCGCGGGGCGGGGGCGCACGGGCGCGGCACTCACGTCCTCTTGAAGACGCCCCCGAGGGCGCTGCCCAGCAGGAGGCAGAGCTGCTGCGAGAAGAAGACCCAGGAGATCTGGGGCAGCGAGCTGTGCGTCTGGCAGCGCAGGTCCAGCAGCGTGGGCCCCAGGAAGGCGATGCACAGGCCGAAGCTGAAGAAGACGCTCCAGTAGGTGAGCGTGGGCTGCAGGTTGCGGCGGAGCAGCCCCGACACGCGGCCGTCGCAGCCCATGGCCCCGGCTGGCGGGCTCGCGGCTCTGGTCCCGGCGAGCCCGGTGTCCGAGTGCAGCCCGCGGGAGGGCCGGCCGGGCTGTGGAGGCCCGCGGCCGGGAGGGAGGGGCGGGGAGGGGCCGCCCCGGCGAGGGGCCCCGCCCTCGGGCCCGGGCGGCGGCGGGGGCGCCTCTGCGGCGGGTGGGCAGCGCGTCCGCTCCCGCGCCTTCCCTGTGCGGTGCCAGGCGCCGGCCTCCCCCTCCTACCCGAGCGCACATGCTCGCCCACCCCCGGCTGCGGAGACCAACCGGGAGCCGCGCTGCCCCCCGCCCGCCCCACCAGCCTCCGGATGCAGCCCCCAGGGACTGAGGGGCGCGAGCGCCCATTTTAGGACCCGGCAAATGGAGAGCCCGAGACGTCCTGTGCCTCCAGAGGGAGGCTAGGTGCCCTCTCCCCGCGCCCGGGCTGTGGCGGTGGAGGAAACCCGGACCCCTCACGCTTTAAACCTAGGCGCTTCCCAGATAGACCTCGAGGGTCTAACGGCACCCCTTTTCCCCCCGAACAGAAGGCAAAATCTTGTTGTACATACGTTTCCTCTCGGGAGAGTATTCTTGCATGGCTTTCATTAGAACCCCAAGAGGCTAATCACGTTGCCCTTTAGAAGGAGAACCCTAGAAACTTGCCATCTTCCCACACTAAACTCCCTGGGAGGGCCTGAGAGTCCCAGCCTCAACCCATCCCAGCCCTGGCCAGGTGCGAGGAGGTGGAGGATGACGCTGATCTGTGCTGTTTCTCTTTCTCTTTCTAACTAGTTGGAGGAGGGCAGAGAGGGAAGGGCCGTGTCCTGGAGAAACCCCGGGAGGAATTCTGAAATCATCTCCTAGAAAAAACATGTATAAAAGAGTTCTGGGGAAAATTCTTTCTTCGAGGGATAAAGCCTTGGCAATGGGTAGGGGGTTGATTAATGTCTTGGCTGGGTATTGTTCGAGGAACCTGCAGCTGACCTAGGCTGTCCCTTCGTTAGGTGGCCTTGGGCTGGCTGGTGGGTTCTGAGTGGTATGGCTCCTGAGGGAGCCAGGATCTGGCCCCTGGAGGCAGAACAGTAAGGCCCTGTGGTGCCACCTCTGCCCAGATGTTCTGTTAGTGACAGGAGCCATGACATCATGTCCACGAGCCCACCAGGGGGACCAGGGCTGAAAAGACTGAGGAGGTACATGGGCAGGTGTCCCCAAGACAACTTGGCATGAGGTGGGGCAATCAACTTCTCTTGCAGGTACTGGTCCCATCTCACAGCAGCACCCCTGCCTCTGCTCTGTCCCTCCCTGGACAGTGAGCCCCAGAGATGGGGGAGTCCCAGGGTCCCGTGGCCCACCACTCTGTGAGTAATGACAAGTGCCTATTTAACAGTGATGTTGGGGGGCCTGCACAGTAATTGTAATAAACTAAAAAGCTACCCTCTTGGGGGGAAAAAAATCACCAAACAAATCATAACCACCAGTTTTTGACTGAGTCTTCTCTGCCACTCACGGAACTCCGGGAACCATAGAAGCTCAGTCCTGTTCTTGACTGACACCTCTAGTGCTGAGGACTTTGCATATTTCCAGGGGACCTGCTTGCAGCCTGGATGAGCTCTGGTTGTAGAAAGGGCCTCAGGCTACATTGAAATGTTCCTTCCTATAACTGCTTCCCACGGCCCCACACAGAAAAAATCTAATTGTTCTGCCATGTAAGTCCTTCACACCCCAAATGACCTTGCCCCAGTGATTATGCTTCTCTAGTCCAAACACCTGAAATCCTTCCATAATTTCCTTAAATGGTGTTCCCCAACTGCAGCACGCTACTGGCTCAGCTCCTCCAGCTACAGTGACAATGACCCTGGCACAAAGAGGTAGCCCCCAGTGCCGGAGGTACGGGAAGCATTCTGAAGCTTGATCTAGTTGGTGGTTACACAGGTGTAAATTTATGTAAAAATTTATGGGCTATACACTTAAGATTTGTGCATTTTTGTGTGTGTAAGTTAAAATACTTTGAGGGTCTAACAGCAGCCCTCTTTTTCCCAGAACAGAAGGCAAAATCTTGTATATACAGTTCTTCTTTGGTAAGTAGTTGTGCATGGCTTTCATTAGAACCCCAAGAGTTTAATCACATTGACCTTTAGAAGGAGAACCCTAGAAATCTGCCATCTCCCTCACACTAAGCACCTAGGTTTAAAGGGTAAGGGGTTCGGGTTTCCTTCACCCCCACAGCCCGGGTACAAGGAGAGGACCCTTAGCCCCTTTATCTCTCTGGAGATATGTCTCCAAGATGTCTCGGGCTCTCCATTTGCCAGGCTTTATGATAGCAAAGTAAAAATAAAGGGAGGCACTTCACCATGAATATAATACTCAGCCCCTTTATAGTTCTGGTAGTATAGAAGGTCCTTGGGTTGAAATAAGCATATATAGAAACAAGTACAGCCATCTCTCCATATCCCACGTCCTGTGGGGGGATTGATTCCAGGAGCGCCTCCAGTTAAATACCAGTATCTGAAGATGCTCAAGTCCCTGATATAAAACGGCATAGTATTTGCATATAACCTACATCTATCAGCCTGTACACTTTAAATCATCTCTGGATTACTTGTAATACCGAATGCAATGTAAATGCTGCGTAAATAGTTGTTACACTGTATTGTTTAGGGAATGACAAGAAAAAAGTCTGTATATGTTCAGTACAGATGAATTTTTTTTCCAAATATTTTGATGTACAGTTGGTTGAATTTACAGATGCAGAACCCACAGAGACAGAAGGCCAATTATAGAGCAGTGAGGTATGTTCTGTAATGGGGCGGTTTGAGGGCCTGGAGAGCTAAGTGTCTATTTCTGCCTGGGAAGGCTTCATGGAAGAGGTGGCTTCTGAGTGGGGTCTGAAAGATGAGTCTATATGTGAAAAGATTTTGCTTATTTTTGCTTTCTTCATCTCTTTCTCTGTCTTTTCTATTTTCCAGCATCACACACTATCCACCTCCTTTAGGCATCTTTCCCAGATGAATTAATTCTATTAAATTCTCATTTCCAGCAAGACTTTCATCCATTCCTATACTGCTATCCCATCTTCACAGGGCCAGGTATTACATTTTATGGACTGTTCCTCCAGCGCCTTACAGGAGCCAGTTAAACCACGAGTTTCTAAGGGCTGGGAGCATGTCTATTGACCTGTGTTCTCACTCTCTCCACCCTTCTCACACGTCTCACATAAAAGAATGCCTTGCAGATAGCTAGTACTGGATGAATAGTTGGTAAAGTGAATTGTTTGTCCAAAAATTCTACAATTACTTTTTATATACATGACATATACATACATGTGTATGTCACATCTCCCCATTACAAGTTCCCCAAGGGCAGAGGCTATCCAGTCTTTCCTTTGCGCTGTGTATTCAAATGCCCTTCTTGGTTGGGCACCTTGTGCTGTATTCTCTCTCTTTTTTTTTTTTTGGTCTTTAGGTTCTAGGGTACATGTGCAGATCATGTAGGACTATTGCTTAGGTACATACATGGCAAAGTGGTTTGCTGCCCCCATCACCTATATCTGGCATTTCTCCCCATGTTATCCCTCCCCAACTTCCCCCCACCCCCCCATCCCTCCCCTTGCCCCACCTTGTGCTTATTCTTAAATTTGAAGGACAAAACCTTGGATGCTTCTTTAACTCCTCTCTGATTTCCCCCCTTATAAATTGGAAGGGAATTATCCCCCTCCCTCACAAGACATGGAAAGTGATTTGAGACTCCCAAATATGGAAAGATTGCATTAATTGGAATAAAGGATCTGTAGGAGTAAAGGGTTCTCAAGCTCTTGGAGACTGAAATCTATTTATTGCCTCAAGGGTTTCCTCTCCAGAAGTCTTTTTCTGACCTTTCTAGCCTCCCTCCTTGGGGCTCCCAACCTATGCTAGTGCTGATTCCCTGTTTAGTACCGCTCTTTCGAGGCAAGGACCACAGGGTTGGTTCATCCCTGGGTGCCTGGATTTCTGACTCCTTGGTGAGAGGTGTTTGCACTACACCAAACTCTTGTGCTTCTTTTTTTTTTTTTTTTTTTTTTGAGACACAGTCTCACTCTGCCACCCAGGCTGGAGTACAATGGCACAATCTCAGCTCACTTCAACCTCTGCCTCCCAGGTTCAAGCAATTCTCTTGCTTCAGCCTTCTGAGTAGCTGGGATTATAGGCACACACCACCACGCCTGGCTAATTTTTGTATTTTTAATAGAGACAGGGTTTCACCATGTTGGCCCATGGTGATCCACCCATCTCAGCCTCCCAAAGTCCTGGGATTACGGGCATGAGCCACCGCACCCAGCTGAACTTTTGTGCTTATACCTGAAAGTTGAGAAGCCCTGCAGATCTTGGACCCCCCAGAGGTAGAGAATCTGTGTTGGAGAAACACACAGGAGAAGGTAAACAAGGAAATAAGAGCAAGATACCCTTACCACTGTCCTTTTACATGCATCACAGCTGCAGAAATTCCTTAGTATATAAAACCATGTTGTACGTTTTATTTTTGTTGCTGTTTCTGTTAGAATTGAAAACCTTAAATATTTAAACAAGGTATAAAGAAAAGAGGCCCGATTCTCGTTAGCTGAGCAGGGAGTCACTGGGTCTTGGGCTTGATTTCATGCTTAGCAGGATCCTCTTAGTGACCTGGGGCTGCCCTCTGTCCCTAGGGCCTTCTGGTCTCTGCTTTGCAGTTTCTGCAGAGGCCAGGCAGGAGCAGTAGAGTGAAGGCTCCAGCTCAAGGTGATTAAGCACATCCTGCAGTTCCTCTGGTCATTATGGGTCATGAAGCCACCCCTCCCTCATCTCCAGATTTTGTCTTGTCACTCCCTCTATGGCTGTCCTGCTGGCCAGAGTGTGGGGGTGGACTGGCAGGCTCTGTCTGAGGTTGGCCTGGGGTGGATGGCAGATAGTTTGGTGCCAAGGACTATACCTGGATGGCCCAGCCATCCTAAGGCACATGAATGCAAACAGCAGAGGTGGGTGTGTGTATAAAGGGCCTCCTTTACCAAATATCCGGATGAGCTACTTAGTGCTAGTCTGCCTGGAGGGTAAGGGGAGT
This sequence comes from Sapajus apella, assembly GCF_009761245.1. Taxonomy (NCBI): domain Eukaryota; kingdom Metazoa; phylum Chordata; class Mammalia; order Primates; family Cebidae; genus Sapajus; species Sapajus apella. Next base: position 9,161,604 of record NW_022436962.1, on the reverse strand, counting down.
GGTCACACAGGTGCCAAGAAAGGGAGGGACAGGAGGAGGTGAGATGACCAGGAAGCATCTTAGAGTTACACCAGTTGCCATAAACACCTGGGGAGGTGTTGCCTAGCGTCTGGTATTTAGTTGGTGTTTACTAAGTGCTAGTGCTTAAAGTGCTAGCTGAAGCTAGTCTGAGAGTTGGAAGGACTCTGAAATTAGTGCAACCTCCCACTCGGAAATGGGATTCCACTTACAGCATCCCTGCAGGTAGCCACCTGGCCTCAGCTTGAGCACGCCTAGGCTTGGAATCAGAGGATCTAGCCCAGGCTGTGAGATCGCTGAGCAACTGAGCCTCAGTTTCCTCCTTTCTTAAATGGGGTGAATAAGAACTCCTCTACTGTGAGAAAATGTAGACAGTGTGTAACACAGGAGCTGGTGCACCAGGTTTCCAATAAATTCTGATGGTTATTGTTATTATTAACAACAGCACAAACTGCTGTCTTCATTTTGTGCACTAGAACAGTAGCTGGCAAAGCGTGTCCCTGGACCACGAGCAGCAGCATTTCCGGGGAAATTGTTAGAAATTCAGACTCTTGGTCCTGCCACAGACCAGCTGAATTAGAAACTCAAGGGGTGAAGCTCAGTAACCTGTTTTTTTTGTTTGTTTTTGTTTTGTTTTTTCGAGACAGAGTCTTCCTCTATTGCCCAGGTGGGAGCGCAGTGGGGTGATCTTGGCTCACTTCAGCCTCTGCCTCCTGGGTTCAAGTGACTCTCCTGCCTCAGCCTCCTGAGTAGCTGGGATTACAGGCACTCACCACCATACCTGGCTAACTGTGTTTTGGTAGAGATGAGTTTTCATCACGTTGGCCAGGCTGGTCTCTAACTCCTGACCTCTAGTGATCCGCCCACCTTAGCCTCTGGAACAGCTGGGATTACAGGCTACCACACCTGGCAATAAGCTGTGTTTTAACCAGCCCTCCAGGGGAATGAGATGCAGCTACAGTTTGAGAATTACTGCTTTAGAGCCACAAAGCAAAAGTCTAATTCCCATTCTACAGAGAGCCATTCACTATTTAAAGACACTCTATGTTCTTCCAAAGTCTTATTCCTGACATAATCATCTTCCTTCAACCATCTCTTATTTACCAAGTCCTCCCTTGCTATTCTTTTTTATTTTGAGATGGAGTCTCGCTCTGTCACCTAGGCTGGAGTGCAGTGGTGTGATCTTGGCTCACTGAAGCCTCTGCCTCCTGGGTTCAAGCAATTCTCCTGGCTGAGCCTCCCGAATAGTTGGGACTACAGGCACATGCCACCAAACTCAGCTAATTTTTTGTATATTTAGTAGAGACGGGGTTTCACCGTGTTAACCAGGATGGTCTCGATCTCCCGACCTTGTGATCCACCCGCCTTGGCCTTCCAAGTGCTGGGATTATAGGCGTGAGCCACCAAGCCTGGTCTCCCTTGCTGTTCTGATCTCACCATCATGCCATGTTCTCATGGTCAGCAGCCCTCTCAAAAAAGGTGGCTCCCAGCACTGCACTCAGGGCTCCCTGGTGGTCTGAGCAGTGCACAGTGGAACGGGCTTGCTGCCTCCTCTTCTCTAGAAATTCTGACAACTACTATTCAGTGCCCGCCTCGTGCCAAGCACATGACATATAGTAGTTTTTAGTTTACTTTTTTGATTGAAGTTAAGCTTACATATATTAAAGTGCACAAATCTTAAATAACTTGAAGAATCTGGATGGTGGTCACATAGGTGTACACATCTATGTGACCACCATCCGGATCAAGATATAAAACATTTCCAGCACCGGTGCCAAAAACAGTAGTGTACTTGCTCCACATTATGTCAGTGAGACCAGTAGTTCATTCTTTTCATTGCTATGTGGTGTTCCATTACATGGATATACCATAATATATTTTTCTCACCTACTATTGATGGACATTCAGATTGTTTTTAGTTTGCAGCTACAATAAAGCTACTCTAAACATTTGTGTGCTTATTTTTTGGTAGACAGGAACTCCCATTCTATTCAGTTTATGTCCAGAAATGAAATTGCTATGTTACAGATAGGTTTGGCTTTAGCAGATGCTGCAAGACAGTTGTCCAAAGTGATTGTTCCAGTATACACTCCTACTAGAGTTTTAGTTTCTCATCCTTATCAACACTTGGCATTGTCAGTCTTCCTCTCCCCTCCCCTCCCTCCCCTTCCTTCCCCTTCTTCTCTCCTCCCTTCCTCTGTAGGGGTACTAGTATCTCAAAGGTTTTCATTTACATTTCCCTCATAACAAATATGGTTCAGTATCTCATCATATGCTTATTGGCAATTTGCACATCCTCTTTTTAAAAATATCCCTTTGAATCTTCTGTCTACTTTTAGAATTGGGTTGTCTATCTCTTTGAAATTTATGTAGGAGTTCTTGATATATGCTGGATATGAGTTCTTTGTCTGTTCCATGCATTGTAAATAACTTTTCCTTGTTTGTACTTATATATATATTTTTCCTTTTATCTTTAGTTGACACAGAACAATTGTACTTAGTTATGGGGTACAGAGGTTTTTTTTATCTGCACAGTCTGAGGACCGGGAGTAATGTTCTGATACAGGTTTAATATATGTAATGATCAAATCAGGGCAATTAGCATATCTATCACCTCAAATATTTATTTGTGTGTGTGTGTGTTGTGAACATTCAAAATCCTCTTTTCTAGCTATTCAAAAATGTACTCTAAATTACTGTAAGCCATGTTCACCCTCCAGTGCTACAGAACCCTAGAACATATTCCTGCCATCGAGCTGTAACTTTGTATCTGTTAACCATCCTCCCCCATCCGCCCGTCCCCCACCCTTATAAATCTCTAATAACCACAATCCTATCTTTACTTCTATGAGCTCAATGTTTGAAGCTCCCACATGTGAGTGTGATTATGCTACATTTATGTTTCTGTGCCTGAACTTATTTCACTTAATAGAATGCCTTCCAGCCTTATCATGCTGCTGTGAATGACAGAATTTCATTATTTTTCATGTTTGAATAGTATTCCATTATGTATATAAACCACATTTTCTTTATCCATTCATCTGTTGACATCCATTTAGGTTGAATCCATATCTTGGCTATTGTGAATAGAGCTTCAGTAAACATGAGGATGCAGATACCTCTTTGACATACTGAGTTTTTCTTTGGATACTCAGTAGTGGGATTGCTGGATTGTATGGTAGCTAGATCTATTTTCAGTTTTTAAAGACACCTCCATACTATTTCCTATACTATGCCTGTAATCCCAGCACTTTGGGAGGCCAGGGTGGGTAGATCACCTGAGGTCGGGAGTTCAAGACCAGCCTGACCAACATGGAGAAACCCCATCTCTACTAAAAATACAAAAATTAGCCAGGCATGGTGGCATATGCCCATAATCCCAGCTACTTGGGGGGCTGAGGCAGGAGAATTGCTTGAACCCAGGAGGCAGAGGTTGCAGTGAGCTGAGATCCTGCCATTGTGCTCTAGCCTGGACGACAAGAATGAAACTCCATCTCAAAAAAAAAAAAAAAAGTTCCCTTTTTCTACATCCTTACCAGCATTTAAAAAAAAATCTTTTTAATGACAGCCATTCTTGTTGGGGTGAGATTATATCTTATTGCAGTTTTGATTTGTGTTTTCTTGATGATTGGTGATACTGAGCATTTTTCCTTATATTTGTTGTCCATTTGTATGTATCCTTCTGAAAAATGTCTGCTGTTTTAGATCCTTTACCCACTTTTAAATTTTGTTGTTGTTGTTGTCGAGTTGAGTTTCTTATATATTTTGGATATTAGTCCCCTGTTGGTGAATACTTTGCAAATGTTTTCCCCCTTTTACAGGTTGTCTCTTCATTTTGCTGATTGTTTCTTTCACTGTGCAGAAGCTTTTTTCATGTGAGATAGTCCCATTTGTCTATTTTTGTTTTTGTTGCCTGTGCTTTTGAAGTCTTACAGATAAAATCATTGCCTAGACCAATGTCCTGAAGCATTTTCCCTATGTTTTCTTCCAGTAGTTTTACAGTTTTGTTTCTTATGTTTGAGTCTGTAATCCATTGAATTGACTTTTATACATGGTGCAAGATGAGAGTCTAATTTCATTATTCTGCATATGAATATATAATTTTTCCAGCACCATTTATTCAAGAGACTATCCTTTCCCAGGATATGTTCTTGGCAACTTTGTTGCAAATCAGTTGGCTGAAAGTACATGGATTTATTTCTGGGTTTTCTATTCTGTACAATTGTTCTATGTGTCTATATTTATACCAATACCAAGCTGTTTTGGTTACTATAGCTCTGTAATATATTTTGAAGTCAGTGTGATGCCTCCAGCATTTTTTTTTCCTCAGGATTGCTTTGGCTACTCAGGGTCTTTTGTGGTTCCATATGAATTTTAGGATTGTTTTTATATTTCTGTGAAGAATGTTATTGGTATTTTGATACAGATTATATTGGGTTTGTAGATTGCTTTGGGTAGTGTGGTCTTCTTGTTCCTCTCTTTTTTTTTTTTTTGAGATGGAGTCCCACTCTGTCACCCAGCCTGGAGTGCGGTAGTGCAGTCTCGGCTCACTGCAACCTCTGCCTTCTGGGTTCAAGCGATTCTCTCCTGCCTCAGCTTCCAAGTAGCTGGGATAACAGGCACCTGCCACCACACCTGGCTTATTTTTTTGCATTTTTTTAGTAGAGATGGGGTTTCACCGTGTTGGTCAGCCTGGTCTCCAACTCCCAACCTTGGTGATTCAGCTGCCTCAGCCTCCCAAAGTGCTGGGATTACAGGTGTGAGCCACCATGCCCGGCCAGGATGTCTTCATTTTTAAAGTGTCTCTTTAGTTTCTTCCAGCACTGTTTTGCAGTTTTCATTGTAGAGATCTTTTACCTCCTTAGTTAAATTTATTCCTAGGTATTTCGTTGTAGCTACTATAAATGAGGTTGCTTTCTTGATTTCTTTTTCAGCTAGTTCATTATTGGCATATGGAAATGCTACTGGTTTTTGCATGTTGATTTTGTACCTGCAACTTCACTTAAGTTGTCTATCAGTTCCAAGAGTTTGTTGTTGTTGCTGTTTTTGGTGGAGTCTTTTAGGTTTAGTTTTTTTTTTTTTTCTTTTTTTGGTGGAGTCTGTTTTTCAATTTGGCTATCCTTTATTCCTTTCTTTTGCCTAATTGCTCTGGCTAGGACTTCCAGTACTAGTTGAATAAGAGTAGTGAGAGTAGCCATCTTTATTTTGTTCTAGTTCTTCGAGGAAATGCTGTCAACTTTTCTTCATTCAGTATGATGTGAACTGTGGGTTTGTCATATATGGCCTTTATTGTGTTGAGGTATGTTTCTTCTAAACCTATGTTGAGAGTTTTTATCATGAAAATATGTAGAGTTTTATTAAATCCTTTTTCTGTACCTATTGAGATGATCATATGGTTTTTGTCCTTTATTCTGTTGATGTGATGTATCATGTTTATTGAATTGCAAGTGTTGAATGATTCTTGCATTCCTTGAATAAATCTCACATGATCATGGTGTATCATTACTTTTATGATGCGTTGTTGGGTTCTGTTTCATAATATCTTGTTGAGGATTTTTGCATCTGTGTTCATCAGGGATATTGGCCTGTAGTTATCTTTTTCTGTTTTGTCCTTGTCTGGTTTTTGATATCAGGAATCAAATGCTGTACTTGTAGAATGAGTTTGGAAGAATTCCTTCCTCTTTAATTATTTTGGAATGACCTGAGAAGAATTGGTGTTAGTCTCTCCTCTCCTCCTCTTCCCTCCCCTCCCTCCCCTCCCCTCCCCTCCCCTCCCCTCCCCTCTCCTCTCCCCTCCTTCCCCTCTTCTCTCCTCTCCTTTTTTGACAGGGCCTGGCTCTGTAACCCAGGCTGAATGCAATGGCATGATTGGTACAATCTTCTTGCCTGTTATTGGTCTCTTTAGGTTTTCTTTTTGGCTCAATCTTGGTAGGTTATATATATTCAGGAATTTATCCGTTTCCTCTAGGTTTTTCAGTTTGTTGGCAAACAATTGTTCATAATAGTTTCTAATGATTCTTTGTATTTCTGTGGTGTGAATTATGTTCCCCTTTTCATTTCTGATTTTTTTTTTTTAAGACATGAAGCCTTGTTTTGTTGCCCAGGCTGGAGTGCAGTGGCTATTCACAGGCACCATCATCATGCACTGTAGCCTCGAACTCCTGGCCTCAAGAGATTTTCCTTTCTCAGCCTACAAAGTTGCTGGAACTATAGGCATGTACCACTGGGCCTGGCTTCTGATTTTATTTATTTGGATGTTCTCTTTTTCTTAGTCTAGCTAATGATTTGTCAATTTATCCTTAGAAAAAAACAAGTTTTCTTTTTTTCATCTATTGGTACTACTTTTAGTCTCTATTTTGTTTAGTTCTGCTCTGATCTTTATTGTTTCTTTGCTTCTACTAATTTTGGGTTTGATTTGTTTTTGCTTTTCTGGTTCCACGAGGGGCATCATTGGGTTGTTTATTTGAAATCTTCTGCTTTTTGGATATAAATATTTATTGCTATAAATGTCTCTCCTAGTATTGCTTTTATTGCATTCCGTGGGTGTTGGTATGTTGTGTTTGCATTTTCATGTTTTTTGATTTCTGTTTTGTTTTGTTTTGTTTTTGAGACAGAGTCTTGCTCTGTCACCAGGAGCCAGACTGGAGTGCGGTGGCGCAATCATGGCTCACTGCAATCTTCACCTCCCAGGTTCAAACTATTCTCCTGCCTCAGCCTCCTGAGTAGCTGGGACTACAGGTGCATGCCACCACGCCCAGCTGATTTTTGTAGTTTTTTAGTAGAGACGGTGTTTCACCATCCTGGCCAGGATGATCTTGATCTCTTGACCCCTTGATCCACCCGCCTCAGCCTCCCAAAGTGCTGGGATTACAGGCGCGAGCCACCGAGCCTGGCCTCCATTTTCATGTTTTAAGAAATTTTTTGATTTCCTTTTTGATTTCTTCATTGACCCAGCGGTTATTCAAGTATGTATTATTTAATTTCCATGTATTTGTATAGTTTCCAGGGGTCTTTTTGTTATTATTTCTAGTTTTACTCCATTGTAGTATGAGAAAATACTTGATATGGTTTCAATTTTTTTTTTCATAGAGATGGGGTCTCACTCTGTGTGTCCCAGACTGGTCTCGAGCTCCTGGGCTCAGGCGATCCTCCTGCCTCCTAAAGTGTTGGGATTACTGACATGAGCCACCATAGCCAGCCTGATTTTTTAATATTTGTTAAGATATTGTTTTGTGGCCTACCATATGGTCTATCATGGAAAATGTTCCATGCATATGCATTAACTGTAATCTTCACAACAGTCCTGTGAGGTAGGCATTATTATCTCTATTTTTAGTTATTTAGTTTTTAGATGGAGTCTCGCTCTGTCGCCTGGCTGGAGTGCAGTGGCACGATCTCGACTCACAGCAACCTCCGCCTTCCAGGCTCAAGTGATTCTCCTGCCTCAGCCTCCCAAGTAGCTAGGACTACAGGCATGCACCACCACACCCAGCTAATTTTTGTATTTTTAGTAGAGACAGGGTTTCACTGTTGGCCAGGCTGGTCTCAATCTCTTGACCTCGTGATCTGCTTGCCTCGGCCTCCCAAAATGCTGGGATTACAGGCATGAACCACCGCACCTGGCCCTATTATCCCTATTTTATGGATAAGAAAACAGGCTCAGGAAAGCAGAAAGCCACACAGCATAAGTAGCAAAGCTGAGTTTTGAGCCCAGGTTGCCTGACTCCGAAGTCTGGATCCTTCCCACGAGAATGTCTGCCTCTCACATTCAACTCCAATGCACACACTTAAGACTAGTGCATAAGCTGATAGCTGTTAACAATTTCCCCCGCAGGAAATGCAGTTGAAACAAGCCTTCCTATCTTGTCTATGAGCAGCTGATTCTTTGAATCTAAGTAAAGGACTTGATACATGTGGAATAACAAAAAGAACCTGGACCTTGGAGTGAGACAGGCTTAGACTTGGGTTCTGGCCACACATTTGGCTGTGCCAACTCAAGGCAGCTACCTCGACATTATAAGGCTGGTTTTCTTCAACTGTAAAATATCGATGTAGGATTACATGACAACACATGCGGAGCCTCTGGTAAAACACTCAGGGTAACACTGCTCACACTTCTTAGTTGCCTTCCCCCGCTCCAGAGTGTCAATTAAGTTTGGTTTGAGTTCCTCTTGCCCACTTTGGCCCCGCATTCGGTCATGTAGCAAGAGGCTATTCTTCCAGCTGTTCTGAAGTAAGCATGGCACCTCACAATTCATACAGGATAGTTAGTAATAGTCATCCAAATTACTGAGAAAAATATTGACCACAATGTACCACTCTCCCACCCAACTTTTTCCTGATTAACCTTTCCTTTGGGACTCAGCTAAGTTATTCATTCTGTTGGGAGTGCTCTGCCCACCCGGAGCTGTCCCAGGTGCCTGTTGTGTGTCCTCTGCGTCTCCTCACCACCTTCCCTTGTGATGACCAGCTGAGGTGTCTGTAACCCAGATCAATACTGGATCAGCTCCTCGAGGGTGGAGATTGGGTCACACAATTATCCTTATATCTTAGAGCACAACACCTGCCTGGCACACAGCAGGCGTTCAGAAAATATTAGCCACACAAAAACGTGTTTAAGTATTAGAACCTTGAGTTGATGAAACTCTGAGGCAAGAAATAGTATTTTTAGAGGATTTCATGAAAAGTATACAATTTATCAATTTCATCAGTCATTCTCAGATTTGGCTGTATATTAAAATCCCCTGGAAACACAAAAAGTCAGAATCTCTGATTGGTGTAGTCCTGTGTTGGTATTTTGCAAAAGTTCCCAGGGCTTCCTAATGTGCAGCTAGGGCTGGAAACCACTGCTCCAGAAAGTCCACATTTTACCACTGGAGAACTGCCTGTATATCCTGTACTGTTTAGGCCCTGCACTAAAGTGCCTTTATTGAATTATACTTGGGCTTTGTGTCCAATCTGAGTGACTCTAGGATATAACTGTGTGACTCTTGTCACTGGAGTTATGGGGAGATGTTGTCGATGGGCACCCTTTATGAAGACACACTGGAGAGATGCCTATTGGGCATCACCACCAAAAAAAGGCTGTGATCCTCCTGAGCAACCAGTTCATGTTTATCTTATGGATTACAGGAATCATTTAATTAACACTATTTTCCAGGTTTGTAGTAGCTGCTGCAAAGCTCAAGATCAAAGCCATCGTCCGTCCTTATCACCTATAAAGAATTTTGTGGTATATGTGTTACATATGGACTTGGCTCCTCTTTATTTTTTTGTCTTTTTCTCGTCACCCTCTAATATGATTTGGGTCTATGTTCCTGCCCAAATCTCATGCCAAATTGTAATTCTCAATGTTGGAGGAGGGGAGTGGAGGGAGGTGATCAGATCATGGGGGCAGACTTCCCCCTTGCTGTCCTCTCAACAGCGAGTGAGTTCTTGAGAGATCTGGTCGGTTGAAACTGTGTAGCACCTCCTCCTTTGCTGTCTTTTTGCTGCTGGCCATGTGAAGATGCACCTGCTTCCCCTTCACCTTCCACCCTGATTGCAAGTTTCCTGAAGCCTCCCCAGAAGCAGAAGCCTGTACAGCCCACAGAACTATGAGTCAATTAAACTTCTTTTCTTTACAAATTACCCTGTCTCAGGTATTTCTTTATAGCAGTGTGAGAATGGACAAATACACCCTCCTTTCCTTAACTTTTTCTATAATAAAGCTTTTTATTTGAGATACTTCACATATCATAACATTCACCCTTTTAAAGTGTACAATCCAGTGGTTTTTAGTATATTTACAAGATTATGTAACCATCACTACTACCTAATTCCAGAGCATTTCCATCACCCCAAAAAGAAACTCTATACCCATTAGCAGTCATTCCTCATTCTCTCCTCCCCTCAACTTACTTTCTGTTTTTATGGATTTGCCTGTTCTAGATATTTCATATCAATGGGATCATACAATATGTGGCTTTCTGTGTCTGGTTTCTTGTACTTAGTATAATGTTTTCAAGGTTTATCCATGATGTAGCACGTATCAGTACTTTATTCCTTTTTTATGGCTGAATAGTATTCTATTGTATGGATATACCACATTTTGTTTATACATTCATCAGGTGATGGACACTTGAGTTTCTACTTTTTGGCTATTAGGAATTATGCTGCTGAGAATATTCATTCACAAGTTTTCCTGTGAATATCCTTCAGTTCTCTTTGGTATATACTAGAGGGGTGGTTTGCTGTGTCAGATAGTAACTATGTTTAACTTTTTGAGCCCCTTTCCTCATTTAAAGAAATGTTTTTATCTTATAGTACAGTATGTATCTCTGTAAGCCACTACAGATCCCTCTTTTTGGAATAAGGTGGCTTATAAATAAATAAATAAAAAGTCACAAAGCACTCCCAAGCCATCTGTTTAATAATCTGTGCTAGAATGCTGCCAGGATTCTATATCGAGCCGTTTGGTCTATATTTTCCAGAAATATCTTCTGTCTCTTTGTAAAAATGAGAACATTTTCCCATCTCCAGCATCCTCATGTATCTAGGTTGTTTTTCAGTCCTGCCTGCAAGAGATTTCACGACTCTGGTGTCTCACCTGAATAGGACCCCAGAACTCATCTACGGCCACAAAAACTCTCACCCTCCACCTTCTCATCTGTCTCTGACAGACTTAAATTTTTTTATATCAAAGTAATTCATGCACATGGTTAAAAATAAACTATAACAGAAGAGCTTAGAGTGATAAGTCCCCTTCCTCATCCCTCCCACCTCTAGTCCTGCTCCCCAGAGGCAACTGCTTCTAACTTTTTTAGCTCTTTATTCTGGGAGTAACTTCCATATCTCTAAATAATATGCTAATGCCACTGTTCCTTAGTTTTTCAAGTTTAAACATCCTCTATGAATATATAAGTATCAAAAATGACGCTGGGCTTGGTGGTTCACACCTATAATCCTAGCACTTTGGGAAGCCAAGGCAGGTGGATTGCCTGCTCAGGAGTTTGAGACAAGCCAGAGCAATATGGTGAAACCCCATCTCTACTAACATACAAAAAATTAGATTGGCATGGTGGCATGTGCCTGTAATCCCAGCTACTTGGGAGGCTGAGACAGGAGAATCGCTTGGACCCAGGAAGCAGAGGTTGCAGCCTGGGTGACAGAGCCAGACCCTGTCTCACACACAAATAATAATAATAATAATAATTTATAACTATCAAAAATGAGGATTTATATAAATTGTAATAATTTATAATTATCAAAAATGATCATCTCTAATCCAAACAACCCTCCCCCATCCTACTCTCAGGATGGTTATATAATTATTCTTACTTAATTCCTCTAAATAAAGTAAAAATAAATCTGCCAATTATCTTTGTTGCCTTAAGTGACTACATCTTTATTTTTCATCCCACTAGCTGTTGACAGTAGTTTTGACTCACTGTTTCATAGGATAAAGGTATCATCACTCCTACCTTTCCCTTTAGGCTGCCCTTCCCAAATTCTGTCTTCTGAACATTATTATTATTATTTTTTTTTTTTGAGACAGAGTCTCACTCTGTCACCCAGGCTGGAGTGCTGTGGTGTCAGCTTGCTGCAACCTCCACCTCCTGGGTTCAAGAGATCCTCCTGCCTCAGCCTCCCAACTAGCTGGGATTGCAAGCATGCACAACCACGCCCAGATAACTTTTGTATTTTTAGTAGATTTAGGGTATCGCCATGTTGACCAAGCTGGTCTGGAACTCCTGACCTCAAGCGATCTGCCCACCTAGACAGAGTGAGCATCTAATGCCCACCTAATCTCAAAGTGCTGGGATTATAGGCATGAGCCACCACACCCAGCACATTTACTTTAAATGTTCAGTGTTAACAACATTTACGTTCTAATTTTCTAACCATAATTAGGTCTTCTCTGCTTTGCTTATAGGTTGTTTCTAATCATTTAAATCCAATAAATAGTGTTTACATTTTGTGACAATGTAAATATTGTTTATTACAGAGCCACACAATGTCCTATGATGAATTTTCTTCCTTTTATTTCTTCCAGTTTTTCGTAAGAGTTTCAAATTGCCTTTCTTCTTTCTTCTTTCCCTTCCCTTCTCTCTGTCTCTCTCTCTTTTTTAGACAGGGTCTCATTGTGTCGCCCAGGCTGGACTCACGCCATCTTCCTAAATAGCTGGGATTACAGACGTGTGCCACCATGCCAGGCTCATTCTTTAATAATGCCCTTGTCATTTTCTCAAGTCTGCTTCCACCTTTCCAGCAAATGAGTAGAGGTGCCTTATTTCTCAGGACCTGTTACACAGAGCCCTCCACCCTCCGCCACATACGTGCTGGCCTGGGGCTTCTTCCTTTCACTGATGCCCTGGGCCTGGCAGCAATCCTTCCTCCCTTCCTCCTTCTCTTCCTTTCTTCTACTCGTTTCTTCTTTGTTTATGCTCTCATTTTGCTGCACGCCATCTTTAATTTCTCCAGGGGTGTGTGGTTTTCTGAGTCCCTCATGTCTGAAACTCTCATTGCTCCATGCTCACACTTGAATGGTAGTTTGGGCAGATACGGATATAGGATTCTTGGTTGAAAATTGCTTTGGTCATCGGATATTGAAGGCATAGTTCTCGCCTTTGCCGGTAGGAATTTAGAGGCCAGTCTGATTCCTGTATTTTCAGAGGTAACCTTTTTTGTTTAATCTCTAAGGAAATTTTTAGGATCTAGATATACTATTATTTAGATATAAAACTAATTCTCTTACCTTCCAACACCTTCTAATGACTTTTTTATTTCTGTGATCCTATCTTGAATTTCCACTAGTTCACACTTATTCTCTGATTGCTCCTTTTCCTAGCATCCTGCCCTTGTTTAGGGATGTAACACGTCTCCAATCTATCTGAGAATGCCAATGAAATGTTAAAAATGTCCTTTTGTCTTATGTTTCCTAAATTACTTTTCTTTCTTATGGAGCACTGCCCTGACCACCACTACCATTTATCCTTGTCTCTTTTTCATGCTAAGGTCATTTTTCAAATGTCTGATGATCTTTGTCTTTTCATATTTAAGAGTGAGCCAGCCTGGTTAGCTGGCAGATTTCATTTCATATACATACATATATATATACATATACATACACACACACACACACACACACACACACACACACACACATATATATATATATATATATATATATATACATTTTTTTTTTTTTTTTTGTACTCTGTGCACAGGCTGGAGTACAGTGGTATGATCTTGGCTCACTGCAACCTGCAACTCCTGAGTTCAAGCCATTCTCCTGCCTCAGCCTCTTGGGTAGCTGGGATCACAGGCCTGCACCACCACACCTGGCTAATTTTTTCTATTTTTTTGTAGAGATGGGGTTTCACCATGTTGACCAGGCTGGTCTTGAACCCCTGACCTCAAGTGATCCACCTGCCTCGGCTTCCCAAAGTGCTGGGACTGCAGGCATGAGCCACCATGCTCAGCCCATGAATGGAAATTCCCTCTTAATGTGTATGCTTTACCTTTTTCAGAATGGTCATTCACCTAACATAGGAGAATGAAACAAATTGAGAGTTTCATCATCATAATGAATATCTCTCCTGCTGGGAAATAGAGGCTTCTGAAATCTGAGAGATTCCTTCTTCTTCTTCTTCTTTTTTTGACAGTGTTTTGCTTTGTTGCCCGGGCTCAGTGCAGTGGCATGACCACTGCTCACTACACCTTTGACCTCCCTGGCTCAGGTGATCCTCCAGTCTCGGTCTCCTATGTGGCTGTGACCACAGGCACCACACCACCACATCTGGCTAAATTTTATATGTTTTATAGACACAGGGTATCGCCTTTTTTGCCCTGGCTTGTCTTGAACACCTGGGCGCAAGCGATCATCCTGCCTTGGCCACCCAAAGTGCTGGGATTACAGGCGTGAGCCACTGTGGCCAGCCCGTTGGACTGCTTTTGTTTCTAAATGCAGCTTCCCACTCGCCCCTGTCAGAGATCTTTGTTTCATCACCTCCATATCCAACTGTGTCTGTGTCCTGTCAGTTCTAAGTCTGGCAAGTTCCTTGAATTCAGGGCTCCATCTTCTACTGCCTTGGTCCAGTGGTTCTGGCCCACAGTTCCATTCCAGGTGGTTTCTCCTGTACGATTGCAGCAACCTCCTAGCTGGTCCCTGCCTACCCTCCCCTAATCCAGCCTTACCAGCTCTAAATTCAGACTTGATTATGTCCCTCATTTACAGCAAAAGAAGGCCATTTTAAAGCAATTAACATCACTTCTATGGAGAGCTATTTAAAATATCCATCAAAATTGTAATTGCACCTGCCCTTTGACCTGCAATTTCACTTCCAGGAAGTTATCCTGCATACCGAGTTGTCCATGTAAAACATGACATATGTACCAAGTTATTTATTGTAGTACTGTTTATACAAGCACAGGATTATAGACTGGGTGTGGTGGCTCACACCTGTAATTCTAACAAACACTCTGGGAGGCCAAGGCAGGAGGATTGCTTGAGTCCAGGCATTTGAGACCAACCTGGGCAACATAGCAAGACCCTTGTCTCTACAAAAAATTTAAAAATTTACCAGGCGTGGGAGTGTGTGCCTGTAGTCCCTTGAGGGTGAGGTGGGAGCATGGCTTCGGCCTGGGAGTTTGAGGCTGCAGTGAGCTGTGATCTTGCCACTGCACTCCAGCCTGGCTGACAGAGCAAGACCCTGTCTCAAAAAAAACACAAAATTATAGACACTCTAAATGAATATGTGTAGAGATTTGTTAAATGAAATAGAATATATCCGTATTACGGAATACTATGTAGTCATAAATATGAGAAAATTCTTTTTTTTTTTTTTCTTTTTTGAGACAGTCTTACTTTGTCACCCAGGCTGGAGTGAAATGGCACGATCTCGGCTCACTGCAACCTCTCCCTCCCAGGTTCAAGTGATTCTCATGCGTCAGCTTCCCAAGTAGCTGGGATTACAGGTCACACCACCATACCCAGATAATTTTTGTAGTTTTAGTAAAGATGGGGTTTTGCCATGTTGGTCAAGCTAGTCTCGAACTCCTGACCTCAGGTGATCTGCCCGCCTTGACTTCCAAAAGTGCTGGGTTTACAGGAGTGAGCCACCACACCCGCCAGACAAAATTCTTTACCTACAGACAGGAAATAATATTTAAGATTAAGTAAAAACTGATGCAGAATAAGTGGCTAATACGTGTAATAATTGTGTAAAAGAGGGAGAAAATAATATGTTTAACTTTTTGTCTGTGTATAAAATTCCGGTAAGGTTACACCACCACCAAGTCCAAGTAGGGGAAACAGATTGGGGCATGAGGTGAAAGAGACATTTTCATTTATTTATTTATTTATCTTAATACATTTTTTGCAGAGATGGAGTCTTGCTATGTTGCCCAGGCTGGTGTCAAACTTCTGGCCTCAAGCAATCCTCCCACCTCAGCTGGGATTATAAGCATGAGCAACTATGCCCAACCTGACATTTTCACTATGTACACTCTTGTACCTTTTCAATTATGGAAGACATGAATGTGTTTTCTTTTAAATAAGTAAGTAAAATATAAAACTCTCCCTTTATATTATGTAAATTTAGTTATTTTTAAAAAGTATACACATACTAAATTACTCTAAAATAATTTGTGTGTAATCTATACATACTCTGAATTCAGAATATATCATATCCTAATGTACTTTTAAAATACGAAATGTGCATTTTGCAATATTACTATGTTTGCATATTATATCTATAATACATACATTTTTTAATGGTTTCTTTATAAAAGAATCTGAAAGTGTGAAAGGAAAATAAATCTCAGGACCCCAAAGTCACTAAGCCAAAGGGAAAAGTCAAGCTACGAGCCATGTCAGGCAAGCCTGCCTCCCATTTTATTGCTAAATAAAATAGCTACAAAGATCTAAAAAAAAAAAGAAGAAAATGAAGCTATATACCTCTCTCACAGTTTGCCCACTACGATATTGCTTGTGGGTCCCAAGATCTTGAAAACATTTCTGCTGAATTTCACCTTTCACAGATAAGGACAAAGGACAGAACACAAAGACAACCGTCTGCTCACCTGAAACAAACGCGTATCTGATTGCTGCTTCTGTCCTATGTTTGCTATGTTATGTTATGTTATGCTATGTTATTTATTTATTTGAGACAGGATTCTACTCTGTCACCCTGGCTGGAGTGTGTTGGCATGATCACAGCACACTGCAGCTTCCACCTCCCAGGGCTCAAGTGATCCTCCCACCTCAGCCTCCCAAGTAGTTGGGACCACAGGCATGCGCCATTATGCCCAGCTAATTTTTGTAGCTTTTGCAGAAATTAGGTTTTGCCATGTTGCCCAGGCTGGTCTTGAACTCCTGAGCTCAAGTGATCCACCTGCCTTGGCCTCCCAAAGTGCTAGGATTACAGGCTTGAATCACCGTGCTGGCCCCTGTGTTTATTTTATCATATGTAAAAATGCAGATTCACTGGGCTAGATGAATGCATAGGTGACTAGTCCTCTACCCACCTCTCACATGTGAAGGGCTGATCAAAGACTCAAAAGAATGGAACCATTTGCCTCTCATCTACCCATGCCTTTTAAAAATTTCTTCCTCTTTCAACAACATCCACCCTTTCTTCTTTAAATACTGAAGCCCTCAAAATCATCTTTGAAGACAGGCACAGACCTGTCTCCTGGGCGTGCATCCTTAACCTTGGCAAAATAAACCTCTAAATTAATTGGCACTTGCTTCAGAAACATCTTGGTTTACAAAAGCGTTAAAATATTAACTAACAGTGGTTATTTATAGGTAGTTGGCACATGAGTGATTTTAATTTTCTTCTTTATCCTTTTTTCTGTTTTTCTCTCACTTTTTTCTGATAAACATATCAACTCTAATAATCGGTAAGAAAATAATGGATGCTGCCCTCCCCTACATGGTGCACAGGACCAAGTTCTGCGTCTTCAATGCATTTCCATTCTCCTCCTGTACCATTTCCCATCCTCCCCCCGCACAGCTGGATTGGTGGTTTCTGAACATGGCCCCTTAGCTGTTCTCCCCTGTTCTGCAGAAATGCAACCCAGCCTCCACTGTGCAGCTCATGTGTCACCCCCTTCCAGACAGAATCAGTGGCTCCCTCCTTTGTGACAAGGTAGCCAGCTGTTTCCCACTGGGCTGGATTCCTGGTGGGTGGGGACCTTGTTTTCTTGTCCCTGTGCTACGTGGGCTGGCCCCTGCCTTGACAATGGCCCCTGCCTTGCCAAGTATTGGCAAGTGCAGGCTGAAAGACCACAAGCGCTTCTTGCTCCCTCCACCTTCTGTGAGATGGCTGGGTTACGAGAGTCCCAGTTGGCCACAGTCCTCTCTTCACCGCGGTGTCTCCTTTCGGTGCATCACCGTTTCCAGGGTGTTCTGCCAGACCTGCAGCAGTGCTTGCTCCCCACTGGGGGGGCCCTCGACTTGGCAGCATCCTTCAGACAGAGCGGCATCTTCCAAACCAAGGATGGATACCGACCAACCCCCAGGGGTCTAGCTGGAGGAGAAGGGGCTCTTGGAGACAGCTGATTGGCCTCAGGAGAGGGGCAAGAGGAGGGCTTTTTCTCACATCCAGTCAGTCATCCTGGTGAAAGTGGGGCTGGGAGCCCAGGTAACACATTTGTCCTGACACTTACACACTCCCTCCTGGGAAGCTTCCAAGTCTTCTTGCCTGCCCCTGTCCAGAAGAAAATTGGGCAGGAGGGGAGGAGACAGGAGCAGGGGAGTGACTGAAGCAGAGCCCAACTCCAATCTGTCTCCTTTCCTCTTAGAGCATTTGAGATGGTTCCTTGCCTGTTAGCAGATTCATGAAGAAAAGTGGAGCTGGTAGAGAGTCCCATTCCTTCCCAGTTTCTCAGCGTACAAAGATCCAATAATTCACAGACTGCTTTGTCTCTTAGCCAAGCCCTGCCCCCAAGTCCACATAAAAGTTGAACCTTTTTTTTTTTTTTTTAAGATGGAGTCTTGCTCTGTCACCCAGGCTGGAGTGCAGTGGTGTGATCTTGGCTCACTGTAACCTCCACTTCCTGAGTTCAAGTGATTCTCCTGCCTCAGCCTCCCGAGTAGCTGGGATTACAGGTGTGCATCACCATGCTCAGCTAATTTTTGTATTTTTGGTAGAGACAAGGTTTCACCATGTTGGCCAGGCTGGTCTCAAACTCCTGACCTCAAGTGTTCCATTCGCCTCAGCCTCCTAAAGTGCTGGGATTACAGGCATGAGCCACCATGCCTGGCTGAACCTAAAGGAAATGGAAGAGAAGAGCAGGCCGTGTGCAGTGGCTCACACCTGTAACCCCAGCACTGTGGGAGGCGGAAGTGGGAGTTAGAGAGTAGCCTGAGCAATATATCAAGACCCTGTCTCTACAAGTAATCAAATAATTAGCCAGGCATGCTGGGGCACACCCGTAGTTGTAACTACTCAGGAGGCTGAGGTGGGAGGATGGCTTGAGCCCGGGATGTCAAAGCTGCAGTGAGCCGGGATTCACCACTGCACTCCAGCCTGGGCAACACGGTGAGGCTCTGTCTCAGAAAAAAAACAAACAGAGAAGGGCAGGTGTTGAATTCCTTTTACGTCCATCTGTGCTTTCTCTTAAGCCTTGGTTTAAGAGGTACTAATACAGATGCTTCTTAATCCAGCTGCCGTTGCTTTCATCCTTATCCTCATATCCTAGGAGATTTACCAAGAGGATAAATCCCAGTTGGAAGACTTGGACATCTGGCTCCATTTTTGGTATCATCTCCAGATTAGGGTAGCCAGGGAGAAACCTGGACGTGGAGGGCACGCAGCCCTGCACAGACATAGACAACTATGAAGTCAACTATTAAAAGAGTCCCCGGCCAGGCACAGTGGCTCATGCTTGTAATCGCAGCACTTTGGGAGACCGAGGCTGGCAGATCATGAGGTCAAGAGTTCAAGACCAGCCTGTCCAATATGGTGAAACCCTGTTTCTACTGAAAAAAAGCAAAAATTAGCTGGGCATAGTGGCACATGTCTGTAGTCCCAGCTACTTGGGAGGCTGAGGCAAGAGAATCTCTTGAACCCAGGAGGCAGAGGTTGCAGTGAGCCGAGATGATGCCACTGCACTCCAGCCTGGGTGACAGAGTGAGATTCTGTCTCAAAAAAAAAAAAAAAGTCTCCGTGCACAAAATCCTTCCATTAATAATCAATAATAGTTAATATTTACTAGATACTTAATACATATGACAGGTTTTGAGGGCTTTTCCCCTGTGTCAGGGAAGTGGGTATGTTTTTATATCTCCATATTACACATAAGGAAACTGAGGCACAGAGAGGTGAAGTAAGTGGCCCAAGGTCACTCAGCTAACAAATAGTCCAGCCAGGATTTGAACCCTCTGGCTCTAGAGCCTATGCCCTTAACCACGAGGCTATCCTGCCAGGGTTATACTATCTTCTTCAGGGGCTTGTGAGGCACATTTTGACCCCTGACCCTCTTTGGGTACCCTGGGCCACCCCATGTGTCCAGAGTCTGATTTTGAACTCTAACCAGCCATTCCCACCCACCCCTTGGCTCCCCAGCAGAGTGAAGTGGATCAGCTCCAGCTCAAGGCTGCTGGGAGCCCACTGAAGGAAGGCATTGTCTAGAGCGGTGTCACGCAGAATGAGCCCCGTCCAGCACAGCCCTGCGCTGTTCATTCGGAGCTGCGGCAGGCTCACTGGGTCTTCATGGCAATGCTGGGGGGTGGACTAGAGTATCCTACATGGCATGTGAGGAATTGAGTTCTGCGAGGTTAAGTCACTGGCCCAGAATCCCAGAGTAGCCCAGCCAGGATTCAAACCCAGAACTCCACATGCCACGTGCGGCTCTCCCACAAATCCACAGCTACATCCCAGGCATTCCTGGCTGACATATGTAGTTTGGGTGTTTTACCGTGGTCTTTAACCCACAAGACCCTAAGCTACAATGTTCCCAGTTCCTTTCCTTCCCAGACTCTCAGGAAACCACTTGCCAAACTCCTACTTGCTATAGAATTGCTTGAGGAGAGAATTTAAAATGCAGATTCACAGAGTTCATCCCCCAGGGATTTGGACTTTGGAGGTCTGGGGTAAGACTCTGAATTCTTAGCAAACCCTCAGATAATTCTGAAGCAGTAGGATCCTGATGCACCCATCTCTGAGAAACCTGCTTTACACCCATCTGAGCAGTATCTGTCCCAGTCCCTCACTCGTGGCAGGGGGCCCAGAAACATCTGAGGGATGGGTAAATGTTCCTGATTGTGGGGTTCAGCTTTCTCTTTTGAGGGTTGAAAATGTTATAAAGTGCAATGGGAGATTTTCTAGGCTGAAGATGGGTCCTTTTGCCTTCTGAGAGACTGGGCTGCTTCTCCTGTGTTTCACTCTGGAGGTGAAGGTGGAGTGAGGGGAGAGGGCCCTGGGCTGCGCCTGTGTTTTCAGACCAGGTTGCTGCTGTCTTGGCTGAAATCATAAAAAAGAGCCCCAAGGCAATGCCCCAACCGTTCCCAATCACCTGTTATTTGTCAAACGTACAGATTCCTGCCCCTAACTCTGATTTGCTGAATTAGGAAGAGGAGGGGACAGGGCCCAGAAATCTGCACTCTCAGCCGGCACCCCAGTCATTCCTTATGCACACGAATGCTTGAGAAATTCTGTCGTAAAACATGGACTTTGGAGTGTCACAGACCTGGGTTCCGGTCCCAGCTCTGCGGCAAAGTAGCTGTGTGCAATCTCAGCCTCTGTGAAACTCAGCTTCCTCATCTATAAGAAATGGGTTACTACACATGCTTATTGGTCTTGCTGCAAGCTGATCCTCACGAGACCAATGAAACCATGAGGAAATGTACGCAAAGCATGGGACACCTCAGAGAGGCGGCACTCCCAGCCTAGTGGTAAAGAGATGGATGCAGAGAGGAATACTTTCTCTGGGAGCGCTGAGCATTACTCACCCACTGGCAAACACTGACCTGCTTCAAAACAATTCCGACTTTCCATTTCCTCTGGGGGGAGCTCAGTGAAGCTTTCAAAGGTGACTAGGTCCTTTCCCATACTCAGGTGTCAGCCATCCCAAGTCCCATGTTGGGGTCATGCATTGTAAACAAAACATAATACAATTTTGACTCTCTCCACACCTCCAGCTGAGCCCTCCATCCACCCCCCTGCACCCCCCCCCATTTCCTCTCCACGTGATATTTCCAAATCCCTCACTGGGAAGCAGGCCCAGTCTGAAAGGCCCTCTTGGCAAATCATGGGTCTGCCAAGGTCCCTGAGACCTTTAGCGTCAAAGCCAGGAGTCTCCAAGACCTTCCTTCTCTTTGGCTCTCCCAGTCTGGCCATCCAAAGAAATGTCAGAGCTTTTAAAAAGTTTCAGCCATTCATAACGGGTGAGTCCGCTCCGGAAACATTCCCCAGCTCTGCTGAGAGCCTGCCAGGCGACTTGATGACGTCCTGCTCACAGCACAGACAATGGGCATGGGAGAACAATGAGGAGGAGAAAAACACCCCCCACCCATCCATGGGCTCACATCCTCCTAGGAACGCGCCTCCCCGACGCCCCACCCCCCCATACATTCCCAGAGCTTTGGGGTGGGAGGAAGAGTGCAGAGAGGGGCTAGAGGGCAACTGTGAGAGCAAATGGGGAAAGGAAATCACCAAAATTTCCCCCATTTGGCTGCATTCTGAACCAGTTGGGTGAGTCAGATTAGAAGCCAAATCTGCTTATTCTGGCTCTCCTGCCAGCCCCGGGGCTACTGCTTATGGCCTGACACGGAACGGATTAAAACCTGAGCTGGGAAACAAAGCAGTTCAAAGTCACTGACCTATGGTGCACAGCGTTTGGGCAGGGGTGTGCCTTGTTGGAGGCCAACCGTTGCCACTTAATCAACCGTATGCAAGGAGTTCAACCTCCCAGAGCCTCGGTTTCCTCATCCACTGAAGTGGGGAAATCGTGCATGCTCTGTCTCCCTCACAGAAGGTGAGGCAACATGGAACGCTGGCTGTGAAAGCACCTTCATAATTATTAATAAATTGGCCAGGTGCAGTGGCTCACGCCTGTAATCCCAGCACGTTGGGAGGCCAAGGCGAGTGGATCACGGGGTCGGGAGTTCGAGACCAGGCTGACCAACATGGTGAAATCCCGTTTCTACTAAAAATGCAAAATTAGCCAGGCATAGTGACATGCGCCTGTAATCCCAGCTACTTGGGAGGCTGAGGCAGGATAATCGCATGAACCTGAGAAGCGGAGTTTACAGTGAGCTGAGATCATGCCATTGCACTCCAGCCTAGGCAACAAGAGTGAAACTGTCTCAAAAAATAAATAAAAAACAAAAAAAAAATAATAATTATTATTATTTTAAAAATTACTTGGCCACCAAGTGGTGTCATTACCCTGACTAAGCCCCTGGGGCAGGTCATAGCCAGGAATTAGAAGGCATGGTCCTTTTCAACCCAGGCAGCTTACAACATAAACACGAGAAAAAGACTTAGACTCTGAAAGCCTAGATACAAGAGTATGGACTAGGCTGGGTGTGGTGGCTCATGCCTGTAATCCTAGCACTTTGGGAAATCGAGGCAGGCAGATTGCTTGAGCTCAGGAATTCAAAACCAGCCTGGGCAACATGGTGAAACCTGGTCTCTACTAAAACACAAAAAGTTGGCCAGGCCTGGTGGCATGTGCCTGTAGTCCCAGCTACTCGGGAGGCTGAAGCAGAAGAATTGCTTCAATCTGAGAGTTGGAGGTTGCAGTCAGCAGAAATAGCACCACTGCACTCCAGCCTGGGTGACACAGCAAGGCTCCATCTCCAAAACAAAGCAAAACAAATAGTGTAGACTGTAGATGGCTAGAATTTCTAGACTATCTGGCTTGGGGTAGGTCTGGTTGGGGGTTGGGAGAATGCTTGGGGGACTTGCTGAGAAGTGGTCACTGTTTCTATACTAAGCTCTGCTTTTACTTTGGTTGTGGGTATTCAGGTGTCCTTTCAGGCAGTGGAGGTTATGAGGGAGCTAAGGTCCCTTGGCACCAGCATTAGCATAGGCCCCCTGGCTACCAGCAGAACTGGGCACACACAGGAGTATTCACAGGGCTGATCAAAGAAGGCTTCCTGGAGGAGGGGAGTTTGAAGCATGTCTGAAAGAAGAAGAGTGGGGAATACAAAACACAAAAGTGACAGCAGACAGGTTTATGTAAAATCCAGGAGCAAGAATGAGACTCTGAGGGCATCCAGGGCCCACCTTCATTGTAGGGACAGAGAACTACGGTCTCAGCCAGGTGAGAGATTTTTGCCAAAGGCCCAGTGACTGAACTGGAACTGGTACTGCAGGGAACTGGAAGGAAGGAAGTCCAAACAGAGGGAATGTGGACAGATGCAGGCACAAGGGCTTCAGGGAGGAGGTGCCCAAGGGGAAAGTGGGTTCTTGGTCTAGTAGCAAGATTGAAGAGTCTGCAGAGAACCCAGGGCCAGGGTACAAGGGGCTTAGGCACCTTGCTGGGGAGGAGGCATAGCCCTTAGTGGTGACAGTGGGACAGTCAATGGGATGTCCTGAAGCCTCTCTGGAGCCCCTCTGCAGCCCAGTAACACCTAGGAGTGGAGGTTGGGGAGCAGAGTTTGGAAACACCTTGGAAACGATTGGCTGCAGCTGTGACTGCAAACGGCACTCAAGTCTGAAGTCTGAGCTCAAGGCAGGAGGGTGGCCCCGAGGTGCCCGCTGCTGCATGGAAGGGAAGGGAGAGAGCTGGCCGGGCAAGAGTGGATTCCAGCAGGTTCCTAAGGCAGCAGACACTTCCTGTTTACATTACATTCACAACTATGAACCTAGCAAGGAGGCCCAACTCAGTTTACAAGACTTGCAAGCCAGGTAGGTACTGCAGGGGCTGAGGAAGGCAGGGCAGGGAGGTGGAAGGAGCAAGTCATCTGGGCAGCTGTTTACAATCTCTGGGATAATTCCTACCACATCTACGAAATGCAGATACCAGACCCCACTTCAAAGCCATTGTTATTTCTGCAACTGACCTCTTTCCTTTACCAGGCTGTGAATTCCTTGAGGATATAACACTGTTTATTTATTTCTGAATCTCCAGTGTTTCACAGAGGGGTCTAGGCCAAGAAGACTTTTTTTTTTTTGAGACAAGGTCTTGCTCTGTCGCCCAGGCTAGAGTGCAGTCGTGTGATCAGAGCTAACTGCAGCCCAAACTCCTGGGCTCAAGCTCTCCTCCTGCCTCAACTTCCAGAGTAGCAAGGACTACAGGCATGCACCACCATGCCTGGCTACTCTTCAAATATTCTGTAGAAACGAGATCTGGCTATATTGCCCAGCCTGGTCTCAAATGCCTTGCCTCAAGCAGTCCTCCTGCTTTAGCTTCTCGAATCGAATCACTGGGATTACAGGTGTGAGTCACTGGACCTGACCCAAGGAGATATTTTTCTTTTTTTTTTTTTTGAGACCGTCTCACTCTGTTGCCCAGGCTGGAGGGCAGTGGCACTATCTCAGCTCACTGCACCCTCCGCCTCCCAGGTTCAAGCAATTCTCGTGCTTCAGCCCCCTGAGTAGCTGGGATTACAGGTGCCCACCACCATGCCTGGCTAATTTTTGTAATTTTAGTAGAGACAGGGTTTTACCATGTTGGACAACTGGTCTTGAACTCCTGACCTCAGGTGATCCACCAGCCTCAGCCTCTCAAAGTGCTGGAATTACAGGCGTAAGTGTCTATTAAATTTTTAAAAGCTTTAAAATTTAGGTAATGTTTGTTAAGTTCATAGCCCTTTGCCTAACCTCTATATCTGTTAGAATAAGTGACATCAGAATTCCCAAACTCTAATGCCATTTTAGGAGGACAGGTAGTTCTCCACAGATAGAAAGGGTTTTATGCAGTTGTGTGCCCCACGGAACCCTTCCTCCTTTTAGTAAGAAACCTTTGGGCCAGGCTCGATGGCTCACGCCTCTAATCTCAGCACTTCGGGAGGCTGAGGCAGGCGGATCACAAGGTCAGGAGTTTGAGACCAGCCTGTCCAACATGGTGAAACCCTGTCTCTACTAAAAAATACAAAAATTAGCTTGGCGTGGTGGTACAGGCCTGTAGTCCCAGCTACTCGGGAGGCTGAGGCAGGAGAACTCCTTGAACCCAGGAGGTGGAGGTTGCAGTGAGTCAAGATTGTGCCACTGCACTCCAGCCTGGGCAACAGAGTGAGACTCCTTTCCAAAAACAAACAAACAAAAAGGAAACCTTTGGCTCCTGGTCACAGCCCTCACAGTGAAACAGAGGAGGCAGGTGATGCCTGTTTCTACCCTCAGGAGAAAGATGACATAACAACGGCTTACACTGTGTAGTGCTTTCTATATGACCAGTAAATTCTGCAGGCTTTTCATGTACTAATTCATTTAATCCACGTGCATTCTATGATCAGCCCACTTTTCAGATGGGGAAACTGAGGCAGAGAGAAGCCATGCTATGTGGCTAAGGTCATACAACTAGGATGTGGTGGTGTCAGGACTCAGGTTGAGGCAGCCAGGCACAGCACTGCCTCTATTGCTTGTAAATCTCAACCTCACCCCACCCCCCACTCCTCCACTTCTATAGAGAAGCTGGGCAGTAAATTCCATTACCAAGTAGAACACTTGGTGGGTGGTGTGGAATCACAGGAGGCTGAAGGCAGCCACTTGAGGCACTTGCCCAAGGCAGGGAATAGTACTGAGCCCTAACCCCTGGCCCCATCCCCTCTTCCCCGAGGTGGCCCTCCTACCGTCATCAACTCCGGCTTTAAGAATCCCAGATTAAGGGCTGGGTGTGGTGGCTTATGCCTGTAATCCCAGCACTTTGGGAGGCCGAGGCAGGCGGAACACTTGAGGCCAGGAGTTCAAGACCAACCTGGCCAACATGGTGAAACCCCATCTCTACTAAAGATACAAAAATTAACTGGGCGTGGTGGCACATGCCTGTAATCCCAGTTTCTTGGGAGGTTGAGGCATGAGAATCGCTTGAACCCAGAAGGTGGAGGTTGTAGTGAGCCAAGCTCGTGCCATTACACTCCAGGCTAGGCAACAGAGTGAGACTCTGTCTCAAAAAAAAAAAAAAAAAAGTCCTAGATTAGTTCATTCCCATACCCCAGAATCAGTCCTAGGTCCTGAAAGGCCAAGTCTGGCCTCAAAGCCAGTGACAGGGCTGAGAAGATGCCCCTGGCATTCTGGAATCCAAGGAGAAGGATGTTTGCAAGCCCAGAATCATGCTTTGCAACATTCCTCTGGCTTCTCTGAGGACTGTATCTCATCTGCCAGTTACACCTTGCTACTCTGCACAGCAAAAAAGAGAGATGCAACGTATAGGGTCAGGCCAGGTGCAGATCTGCTGCTGCCTCCTCAGGAAGCTGGCAAGGTGCACCACAGGCAGTGGTGCCCCTGGAATTCCCAAGTGGTTTCCCAGTCTGGGGGACAAAGTGCTTACTACCTCAAAAGGCAGCGGATCCACTGTGAGTGACACCTGACCCAACAATGCCTTTTATCATAAATTCTCTTTCCATGTTTACTTCCCCAGCTACATTCAAAGCTGCCACGGAAACAAAACTCTGGGCTGAGGTCATCTTTTTAAGAGTCTCGCAAAATCTTTTAAGTAGGATGTTCTTTATACATTCTTGCTGATTGAGATCTTATCAAGAGTGAAGAATGCAAAAAAAAAAAAAAAAAAGCATATGATCTTCCATTTTACTTCCAGGACTGTGATCCCTGGGGAGGGAGGGAGCTGGAATTCCTGCTGATGGAGAAGTGGGTGGGGGTGTGCAGAGTGAGGATGTGAAGCTCCACTAGTCCAGCACTCTGGGCCTTTTTAAAATTTATTTTTATTTATTTATTTATTTTTTAGATAAGGTCTCACTCTGTCGCCTAGGCTGGAGTGTAGTGGCGTGATCTTGGCTCACTGCAACCTCCACCTCCTGGATTCAAACGATTCTCTTGTCTCAGCCTCCCAAGTAGCTGGGATTACAGGCATGCACCACCACGCCTGGATAATTTTTGTATTTTTAGTAAAGACGGGGCTTCACCTTGTTGGCCAGGTTAGTCTCGAACTCCCGGTCTCAAGTGATCCACCTGCCTCAGCCTCCCAAAGTGCTGGGATTACAGGCGTGAACCACGAGGCCTGGCCTAAATATTCATTCTTAAATCCTCACGACCTTGTGAAATAGGCGTTATCACTATCTCCATTTTACAGAGAGGAAAACTGAGGCATGGAACAGTTAAGGAACATTCCCAAGCATTCTCTACAGCTTGCAAGCCATAGAGTTTGGATTTGAATCCAAGTGTGTGTGATTTTGGAGCCTCTGTGTTATTTCCCTGGTTGTGCAAGATTCCTTCTCCCCAGGAACCTAGGACTTAGTCAATCACTCCTCCAGGGAAAACACGAGGGCATTAAACATTTTTATTGTTCTTGAAATAAAAAAAAAAAAAAAAACCCTTGGCAAATTTTAATAGAATGACTAATGGACAACTGTCTTTCTCCCAAGTAGCTGAGATCTTAAGAAGCTGAGAGGAAGAAAAGATTACATCCTAGCCGCCTCTGAGACGCTGAGCTCCTGGGAGTGGGGTCTAAGTCAGGGTCAAGTTTGTATCCTGGGTACTGAAAACAGAGCCTGGCACAGAGTCTGAAACCATCTGATGGATAATGAGTGAATTAAGGAGGGAAGAGCTCTGGCAGAGACAGGAAGATAAGGAACTGGGCTAGAAGCTTCTAGCCCAGAAAGGGGCAAGCTGGAGTGCTGACCTCATGCAGGAGGGCAGCCGTGATCCTCCCTGCCACGCCCTGTCCATGCCACGGCTCTCCATCTTTGCGTTACATCAATGGGAAGGACCTGGGGGTGCAGGAGCAAGGGTTGATGCTTGGCTTTCAGATCATGTGTCAGGGACTGGAGGCTTGGGTTGATTGAAGAGGGAGGCTGCAACATCTCCTTCTTCCTTAGAAAAGAGGCTGCGTCAGATTATTGTTACTCTGGGCACCCACTGAGTAATACCTAGTGCCCCAAGGGGCACTGAGAGAAGGAAAAAGAAGCAGGAGAAGGGAGGGGAGAAAACAAGGGAGGAAGTAGGAGTGGCCAAGTGGCATCTGCCATCTCATCAGAGCTGCCCTTGGCCCCGCCATCCTGTGTAGGAGAATTGGCACACACTCGGCTAGAGTCTGGGCACTGACCATCAGCAATGATGCCAGCCACCCGGCCGCCACAGCTGGGGTGGGAGCAGAGCCCCGGTGCCCAATGATGCCTTTAGTTGGCAAATGGTGGGAAGTTCTGAGGGTCCAGAAGAGGGGCTGAGTGATGGCAGGGGGCACCTGGTGGGGTGGGGGATAGTGACTTTTGCCCAACCCCCAGGTACCTACTGGCCGCCTGTCATACAGTGCTTTTAGGTGACCAGAAGGCAAGGATTTCCTAGTCCCTGGAAACCAGACACCCATCCTCCATTCAAACGAGTGAGGTGGAGTGTCCATGTCAGAGGCTACACCTGCCGGGAGGCAGCTGCTCAGGTAGGCAGCCCTGGGTTGGAATTCTAACAGTCCACCTTACTCCCTGTGCGGCCACGCAGGTTACCTAATGCTAGAGCCCCTGTGGCCCTCCCTGGGGTTAGGATGACAGTTCCTCTCACAGCAACACAGGAGAGCAGGTACTTCCCTTCTCCCTTCCCATGGCACCTGCTGCTGCTCTACCACCGCCTGGGGGATCCTTCCTCTCCCCGCCCTGACACCCTCGTCATAGGGGCTGACACCTCCTATTTGACTCTCTGAGCCTTCAAAAACAGAGGCCAGTGGCTTCCCATCTCAGAATAAAATCCAGAACCCCTACCACAGCCCACCTGAGTGAGCGGTTCTCAACCCTGGCTACATGTTGGGGCACCTGAATCAATCTGAGCTGGGGCCGGATGGCAATGTATCTTAAACACTTCCCCAGTGGATCTAATGGGCAGAGTCACCGTCCCATGTGATCCAGCCCTCCTGCCATGCTGCCGGGCTCATTCTCAAGCATGGTCCCCTCAGGGCTTTTGTTGAAACACTCTGACCCTGGCTGTCCACCTGGCCCCCTTACACAACATAGCTCACTTTTTTTTTTTTTTTTGATACAGGGTCTCACTCCATTGCCCAGGCTGGATGGTAGTGGCATGATCACTGTTCACTGCGGCCTCGATCTGGGCTTAGGTGATCCTCCTACCTCAGCCTCCTGAGTAGCTGAGACTACAGGCATCAGCCACCACACCCAGCTAATTATTTTTTTTTTTATTTATTATAGAGACGGGGTCTCACTATGTTGCCTAGGCTGATCTCAAACTCCTGAGCTCAAGCAATCTGCCTGCCTTGCCATCCCAAAGTGCCAGAATTACAGATGTGAGCCGCCACCCCCAGCCCATAGCTTACTTCTGATGGAGAGGTCCATCCCTGACCAGGCAGTGCCCCACCCTATGCCATCACATTCCTCTCCCCTGCCACCACCCTGCCCCTGCCTTATTTTGTCTCATCACACTTATGACCCCTTGACATGCCTGTTTATTTGGATAACGTCTTATACCTTCCACTAGCACATAAGCTCTATAAGAATAGGGTTTGGCCATCTTGTTCATGGGTGCATCCTCAGTGCCTAGCAGAGCGCCAGGTGGACAGTGGGTTCTTGATAAAATCTGTTGAAATCAAGGCCATCTCTGCCAGCAGGTCTGAGCTTCTGGAAGGCAGGGGTGGAATGTCATGCATCTTGGTGTCCTAATGTCCAGCACAGGGCCAGACATAGAGGAGGCTGTGGCCAATTCATGGGGCTGATGATTCGCTCTAGAGATACAGGGGCTCATGGGGTTTCTGTAAAGTGTCACAGCCAGAAACAAGGGTCCAAGCAGAGATAGAGGTGGAGAGATGGCCCAAAGGAGGCTGGGATGTTTCAAGGAGGGAGGGAAGGGGCAGGCATGCAACAGCGCCTGACACTTGGCTGGTTCAGGGAGCCTAGCATGGTAGAGGAGTGGTGGCCTATTATATATCATCCCTGACCACTGGACCCAAACAGTAGGGCAGGGTGATTGGGAGCCCACAGGACGGCGGGCAGAGGAGAGCCAACTCCAGGTTCTACCGGGGTTCAAGATGATGTGGGCAGTGCCAAGCACGGGAGCTGATATCACCCCCACCCTGTAGACGTCATCAAATAGGACCTTTTGTCTGAAGCTGCAGGGCTGCTGCAAATCTCAAATGCCCCTGCCCCGTGGCCATAGTGGAGGGGAAGGCATCTGCACCCTGGATGTTCCTGACCTGTCCCAGAAGCAGGCAGATGGCAAAAGTGAGGCCAGAGGGGGAAATGACTTGCAAAAGCCTGCTTTGGGTCAGGGATTCCAGCAGAATGGGGCTGGCTCCTATTTTTGAGTCACCGGCATAAGGAAATGATTGCAGGGGTGCCCAGGAAACCGAGGGCTCCCAGGAAACGTTAGGTTGCGCTGTAGCTCAGCCTGATCCCTGGGAGCCCAGTGGCAGCTCATGACCAAAATCACTCAGCCCCTCTTCACACTCAGGTCCCTTCTCCGGAGCCGTCACTTTTTGAGTACCAACCATATTCAAGGCCTGGTGTGAGCCTGTCCAGCTGAGTCCCACACCCCTAGGCTGGCCCGCACCCCCAGCCCTGATAGTTTTCTAGGGCAGTGGCTCGGAGGGCCCGATGTCAGAAGCCCTAGGTGTGTGCCTCCCAGCAGGGCCAAGCTGCAGCAGCAAGGACAGCTCCCCCCAGAGACTCCTCAAGATGCAGGAGCCAGGCCGGGCCACCTCTGCCTGCCACAAGGGTGGCCTTGCAAGGTGCTCCTCAAAGCAGCATCTGCCCATGCCCTTCCTGTGTGTTTTCCTCCCTCTCGGGCCTCTACACTGTCTCCACCTCGCCCTCCCCACGCCTCCCACTCCCTGAAGACTGGGGGAGCAGGACTGGGGGGCAGACACCTGGGATTCTAATTTGGTATGTGACCCCAGGCAACCCCTGGGAGGATCATGTCCTCATCTGCAAAGTGGGGAGAAAGGGGGTTGCTGTGGTTCAGTGAGACAATGCCTGGGCACAGGGCTGCCTGGCATCCAGCAGGGAGCTTAATAAATGTCTGGCTTCCAATTCCCACCAATGCATTTCCCAGTCCCTCTCCTCCCTTCAAGCACTAATTGTCTGAGTTGCGATCCTGCTTTGGTGTCTGGCTGCCTACAGCAGAGAGGAGGTCTTGCTCGGTAGAACTGGTGATGGGCTGAGAATGGAGCTCTGGCCCACCCCTTATTTCTAGAGCCTTGGAGGGCAGCATCAGCCTCAGCATTGGCCTCCTCCTCTGGAAGGCAGACACCCTCTCCAGTAACTGCAAACCATGCCGGCGAACTGCAGAGTGCTTAAGGCCAGGCATGAGAATAGGTCGGGGGCAGGGTTTGGGACCTGGCATTCTCCAAGTGGTCTCGGGAGGAATAAGCCTGGATGCTGAATTGGACAACAGCAGGATTCTGAGCACTTTGGGACCTGTGTGTGATGGGGGGTTGTGTCTAGATCCAAGGCAGGGAGGTGGTCAGGGCAGCAGCAGGAGGTGGATTGCAGGCCTGCAGCAATTCTCGAAGGGCCTGAATTACAGCAAGGCCCACACCCTCATCCTGCTGTGCCGGCCTTGGCGAACTCCATGTCAACCCCACCTTGATCTTGCCTCCCTCCCTCCCCAGAAGCCACGGGGCCATTCGGTGCCCAGGTATCAGCTGCATGGCCAGACCCCAGACCCCCGCCCAGGAGTCCCTCTTTGCTCTCCTGGCTAGCCCCACCCCACAGGCACCAACTTGGGTCAATCCCAGGCCTGGGGTTCCTCTGCCCACCCACAAACACCATTGATGCTCCTCAGCAAGAGCCAACTTCTAGGTCAAAACAGCAGTACCCAGGATACAGCAGGACGGATGCTGGATACAGCCTGGGGTGCGAGGGAGATCAGAGATACACACAAACCAAACTCTCTTCTCACTAAATATATATATGTATATATATGTACACACACGCATACACTCAAGCACGCCCCACCCACACTCATTAGGCCTGGAGAGGGGCCTTCGCTTCTCCAACTTTGGCATCAGTCTATCAAAATCAGCTTTTCTGTACAAGACCCCTCATTCCTTTCTGTACAACATGAATTAAATATATTATCTGTCTCTGCGCTGAGTCACAGGACGTTCACAGTACCATGGGGAGGAGTGGAGGGCGGGGGCCTGAGGTGGGCAGGGTAGGGGGCCTAGATAGAAAGGCGAGGCTGGCCTCCCCTTGGCCTGTGCCATTCAAGATCAGCCTAGTGCTGAGGAGACGTGGGGGACACAGAGGGGTGCCTTCTTCAGGAGCCATGCCACTCAGGCTGCCAGCCCCCGGAGGCAAGCCTCTCAGCGTCAGAGCCTGCCCCTGTTCCCTGTTCCTCTACCTCAGACGGTGGCATCTACACCTCTTCCTGTCGTGGCCACCATCTGGGGTGGCAGGGGATCGGGGAGGCTGCTATTGGGATCAGGTGGACAGAGCCACAGGGCCAAAAAGGAGGGATGGGGAGGCTGTGCCAGCCTCCGGGAGCTGAGGTCAGACTGACACCAGTGTGAGGGTGACTCTGCATATCTGGGTGCTGTGCCCAGGATCCTGACCAGGCCTGGCTAATCAGTACCCTAGGATGATAAGATAAGCAGGAGCCACCTCGGGAAGGAGTGGACAGGCAGGAGCCGGGTCACAGCTCCAAGGGCAGTGAGCGCGCTACCACCTGCCAATTTAAGGCAACTCCATTCAGACTAGGGAGCTGGGCGGGGGCTGGCTGAGGTGGCAGGCGTGCAACTGGCAGTCCCAAGCCACCTCTGGACACAGCTGGGCATCCAAGCATGCCGGCGCAGCTCAGCCTTGGTCAAGCTAGAGGGTGTCAGGGGAATGAGGGGAGGGTAGGGCTGATGGAAAGAGAGAGAACTACGATTCCTTCTGTCACTGTGGGACATCTGCCAGGTGGGGCAGGCTCTGGCACACACATAGGCACCCAGGATTCCAGGGTCCCAGAGAGCATGCCATGTCTCTTCTTGCTGTCAGAGGGGAAAAAGATGCAATGTGTGTGGGCTCCAAGGGGCCAGAAAGGGGGACCACCAAACTGGCACTAGGCAGGCCCCTGGGGGAGGAAGGTAGAGCCTGTACCCAGGGCACAGTGCCCATCCTGGCGCCTTGCTCTCCCATCCATGTGCATCCCACGCTGGTGCCCAAACACTTCAGGGTGGGAGAGGGTACGAGGTCCTCCCCCACCCTCTCACGTCCTCTCAGGGAAGCAGTTCATGCCAGCCCCGAGGTGAGTAATGGAGGGGTTGGTATGCAGGTGAGGGCCACCGGGGAGGCATGTGGGAAGCAGAGAGAAGAAACAGCCATGGCCAGCAGGGCTGCCAAGCGGTCTTCCGGACTGGCCGTCAGCCCTCGTTCTTCAGTCCTCCGAGGGCCACACAGGCTCCGTCCTACCCGAATTTGTGCTCCATGTGACCTCTTGCCCCTCGGGACACAGCAGGGTAGGCGTGGCTTAGAAGATGCTCTGCCGCCTGTTCTTCCCTCGTCCTGGAGAATGGGGAAGAGGTGGGACTGCAGAGGGGAGGCTGGGCTGAGGGTGCCCCAGGTCAGCAGGGATAGTCGCTGTCCTCCAGAACTGCTCTGACAGAGCAAGCAAGGGCATGCACACAGAAGCGAGTCCGACCTGGTGTCAGGTCTCATTTCTGCTACTTACTAGCTGCATGAACTTGTGACTTACCCTCCCAGAGCCTCAGTTTCATTGACTATGAAATGGGGAATATTAATAGTACCAACTTCAAGGGGTGTTTTAAGGATTAAAGGAGAGGATGCATGGAAAGCATTTGTCATGTCCAAGGCCATTAACGGTTCTAGGAACAAAGAACTGTTCTCCCAGGGTGGAATCTGATTAGAGAGCTCAGGGTTTGCAGAGAGAATGCACCACAGACAGCATGCCTCTTTGCCAGGGCTACTGTCAGATGCAATGCTCTGTCTGTGGTGGGGGTTGAGGAGGGAAGAACTGGATGTGGAAGCCTAGGCAGGAGAAACCAACTCCTTCTCTGCTCCCCAAAGACTCCAAAGGGAAGCCAGTGGGGGGGGGGTGGTCCATGGGAGTCCCCACTGGGGAAGAGTAGCCTGCACTGGCTTCCGCTAACAAAAGGAGGCGGCCAGGAGGGCACAAGCCCCTACCTGGCTGCTGGAAGGCCAAGCTGCGGTAGCCTGGGTCCTTCTGGAGCTGGATCTCCTTCAGGGAGAAGATGGAGGCAGCTGGGGAGAGAAGACATGGTGGAGAGAGGGCTGGGTGGAGCCGGCCCTGCCCCACTCCCATCGAGTGCCCAGCCCAGGAGGCCCTCCAGTGAGGACTGGCCCAGAAAGACCACCTGAGCCCTTGAGCAGCGTGTCATTTCCACTGTTTGCCCCTCAGTTTGGAATGAGAACCCAGGCAGGGGAGGCCGGGTGCCCAGGGCTGCTCGGCTGGGCCTGGGGCCTCTGGCCTCTTTGTTCCGGTTCTTCTGTCCACACTCACCACCCCCTTTCCTTGGTTCTGGGTGGCCCTGCTCCCTGTCCCCCAGCACTCACTGTCTTCAAGCTGGTGCACGCGCTCTCCCAGAGACCGGAAGTAGGGGTGACTCAGGGCGGCCTCTGCTGACATGCGACTCTTGGATTCATACTGAAAAGAACAGGGTGGTGCTATTGGGCTCTGGCTGGGGGACTGCAGGGAGCCCTCTGGGCAGCAGGACTCGGTGGGTGGGGCTTGAGGCTCAAAGGAGATGCCCCAGGTCTGCCTCCACACAAACCCAAACTTAGGCCATCTCAAGACCCAGGCTCCCCTGTCTCCAGCCACCAGGAGAAAGTAGAAATGAAACTTCAAGCGAGTGACCTTCTCTTGGGATAGAAACACAGATGCAAACCAACCATGATGAGAAGGCGAACATCAGTAATAGGAAGTGTAGCGCCGATAAAGACCCTTCACCGTGTGGCTTATAAGACAGGCCACACTCAGTGTGTCCCGCCATCTCAATGCATCCTCACGGCCAGCTTGTCAAATAGGAATCATTAATCCCATTTTGCAGCTGAGGAGGCCGAGGCATGGAGGAACTCTGTAACCGGCCCAGAGCTGCGCAGCTAGTAATGGGTTTGGGATCGCAGTGCACAGACTCTAGAAGCTGTGTGTGGAAGCCAGCCCTCCCGTGGGCCTTGGGGGTGCAGAGTACAGGGGAGATGTTTCAAAGACGTGTGAGCACAAGAGCCACAGACGTTGGGGCGCAGGCCCGGCGTGGGGCAGGGGACTTGGGCTCTTTGGCGGTCTCTCCGGGAGGACACTCACCAGGAGCAGGCTGCTCAGGAGGTGGATGCCATCCGTATCCAACCTGCAAGGAGAAGGCGTGGACACGGGCTGTGCCTGAGCGGGGGTGGGGTGTGGGGAACCAGGGCCAGAGCAGGAGGGCCCCGCGGGCGCCGGGGCTACCTGGGCGCGTGGCTGATGAGCGGCTGCGGGAGGTAGCGGGGGAAGCTGTAGGTGCGGAACTCGGAGAAGGCGGTCACGCCGGGCCACGTCTCTTCTGTGGGGGTCCCTGGGGAGACGAGAGAGGATGGGGAGGGCCTGCGTGAGGCCTAAGGCCAAGGCCGGCTTGGAAGGGGTGCAATGTAGGAGGCAGGAGCAAAGATGGCCGAGGCCACAGGGGGTCCCCGCGCCGGAGGGAACCGGCCGAGCCGCTCTTCCCGGTCCGGCTCGGCGCCTGGGCTGGACGGAGCTCCGGCGCCCCCTGGTGGTGAGAGGGACAGAGCCGCGGGCGACTTACCGAGGAGGCGGAAGATGAGGTGCAGCTCCTCCTTGACCGTGGAGCCGGGAAAGAGGGGCCTCCCTGTGGCCATCTCGTAGTGGATGCAGCCCACGCCCCTGCGGGGAGCAAGGGACAGGGGCAGCGTCAGGCAGGGGCGGCCGCCCTTCCTAGGGCTGCTCCACCAGGGCACCGATGACGACCTGTCACAGGCGGCTGCAGGGGTCGTGGCTCTGGCAGCGGGTCTGGGGGCCCAGGGCAGTGCAGGCTCCTAAACTGCCCAGCCCCCACTGCAGCCCCTCACTGGGGGCCTCCCTGGGCTTGGGAAAGCT
The DNA here is from genome assembly GCF_009761245.1 of Sapajus apella. Lineage (NCBI taxonomy): Eukaryota > Metazoa > Chordata > Mammalia > Primates > Cebidae > Sapajus > Sapajus apella. The sequence goes on along the minus strand of NW_022436962.1, from coordinate 9,125,485 downwards.
GCGACCTCTCCCCTTTCACTCTGTGAGGTTTGGGTCTGTGCAGCCAGCGCCCATGTGGCAGTGCTTTCAGCAGTGTCGTCTGAAACTCTTTCCACTGTGCGCCCCACTGGAAAAGAGTACGTAAATCCATTCTCCTGGGGACCTTGGGGCACAGCCACAGCCATTCATCACCACCGGCGGCCCGGCTTTCAATATCGGCTGATTCTTCATTTTACGCCAAACCATACCCTTGTTCGTTTTAACATAAAAATAGTATTTCTCTTTCAACATTTTCACTGGGACTGATGCCTGGGGAAGATTCATCGTATTTACTATGGGGGCCGTCCTGGACCCTCTGGGTCTCTGGTAATCCCCCACAGGCCCCTGGAGAAGGATTTCAGTGCACAGCCTTGGAGGGTCTGTTTTAGCCAGGGAAACCCTAATCTATTATATTTCAGATTTAATTTTTTAACATCCAGTTCAGCAGGATGTCACATGGCTTTTAGGTGAACGAAGTGAGGCAGTTCTTCCCGGAGGCCCTTGGGGCAGCAGAAGAGAGTCTGGAGGTGCGGCCAGGCCTGTCCCCCACCTTGGTTCCCACCGTGCTCACTCACCACATATCGATGGGGGTGGAGTACTCTGTGGATCCCAGCAGCACATCAGGAGGCCGGTACCACAGGGTCACCACCTCATTGGAGTAGGTCTTTGTGGGCACTGACTTGGCCCTGGCCAGTCCTGGGGGCAGACATGTCATTGGACCTCTGCCCACAGGTGCTGGGGGGTTGACTGCTATGCCCTTCCCCACTGCACCCACATCCTGAGGCCACTGTGCAGCCCGGGAGCGTCAGACCCCACCCTAACCCCAGCCTCACCAAAGTCAGCCAGCTTCAGCTCCCCCCTCTCATTGATGAGCAGGTTCTGGGGCTTCAGGTCCCGGTGCAGGATCTTGCGGTGGTGACAGTAGGCGAGGCCCCGTAGCAGCTGGAACATGAAAATCTGGGGGACGGGGAAGAGAGGTGTTGGGTGGACGATGGCCCTGAGCCTCTGCTCCAAGGCTGAGACTGGGATGGGGGCAGTGGCTTGGTGGTGAGGTCAGCACAAGCCCCTCATTCTCCTGCCCACTCTGCAGCCCCCATCCTAGGCCCCACCCACACCAGGGAATCCCATCCAGAGGGGAGGACACAGGGGTGCAGACAAGTCAGTGAGTATGGGGGAGGCCAGAGAAGTCTCAGGCAGGAGCAAGGGGGTCAGGATGCCTGCCTATGTGGTAAAGTATGTGCCTTGATCCTTTCCTTTTCTTTTAGAGACAGGGTTTTACTGTCAGCCAGGCTGGAGTACAGTGGCGTGATCATGGCTCACTGCAGCCTCAACCTCCTGGGCTCAAGTGGTCCTCCTGCCTCAGCCTCTCAAGCAGCTGGGACTACGGTCACACACCACTGTGTCCGGCTAATTTTTCAATTTTTAGTAGAGATGAGGTCTTGCCATGTGGCCCAGGCTGGTCTCAAACTCCTGGGCTCAAGCCATTTTCCTGCCTTGGCCTCCCAGTGCTGGGATCACAGGTGTGGCCCACCGTGCCCAGCCTTGATTCTTTGACAAACACCAGGAGAGGTCATTCATAACCCTGAGCTTCCCCAGAAGCCTCCTTGCATTCTGGTAGGTAGCCCACACTCCCATTTGACAGATGGGGAAACTGATGTTCAGAGTTGGGAGCAGGTTTTACACCAATAGCTAGACAGTGGCAGAGAACATGTGTCTGTTCCCGGGGTGAAGTGCTCAGCCCAGTTCCTGGACTTGCTGATGGCAGTGCCCTCTCCCTCCTTCCTATGTGGGAAGGTCTGAGCTGCCTCACCGGAGCTCTGGTGGTGAGAGTGGGTCCCCGTGCCAGGCTTCTGGACAGGTGGCTGCTAAGATGGGGGACCCTGCCTGGGAAGCCTCACCTTGACGTTGTGCATGCTCATGAGGTTCCCGCAGTGGTCCAGATACTGCTTCAGGTCACTGTCCTAGAACACAGAGCCTGGCTCAGTCCTGCCCCATGCTGACCTCTGGCCAGAAGCCCAGACACAGGCTGAGGAGAGGAAGCCCTGGGAAGGGCCCACACCCACTAGTGGGACAGGTCCTTGGCTCCAGCCACCCCGAAGCCTGAGCGCTTGGCCCACTCCTGCATGGGAGCATCTGAGAACCTGATTCCAGAACAAGGCCTGGGCTGCCTGCACCCCGCCTCTCCCACTCCCTCAGCTTCCCACTCCCCTACCCACGCCCTGTTGCCACCACAAGAGGGAGAGACTGCAGCCCCAGCCCAACTCTCACCAGGTACTCAAACACCAGGGTGAGGGACCGATCTGTGTGAATGAGGTCGTGCAGGGTCACAATATTGGCGTGCTTCAGGTTCTTCAGCAGAGACACTGTGGGGAGACAGGCTCGCCTGGGTCCCGAGGACTCCGTGTTCCCATACCCTCTCTTCTTGGTGTCAGCTCCAGGAGTCCCACCCCAGCAATGACCCTCCACCTCCAGCTCCCACCAGGGCACGGGCTGGTGAACCCCTCCTCCAGAAGACTCGGGGGCAGCGTAGGACCCTAGGACGCTGTACCCTCTCGGATGGCAGTGCAGGGTGCTCCCTCCTCATGCTCCAGCCGGATCTCCTTCAGGGCAACGAGGTTCTCTGTCAGTTTGCTGCGGCCTTTGAAGACTGTGGCATAGGTGCCCTGGGATGGAGGGCCGCAGCGGCCCCAGGCACGTTCAGGTGCTGCTGGCCTCGGTCCAGTGCCTCCCCGTGTGTGTCTCTGCTTGGGCTATGACTTGGGCCTGAGTGCCCTTCCTCCCTTCACTGACATGCTGTTTCCTCCAAAGCCTACTTCTCTGGGAAGTGTCCCTAATGACTCCCCAGTCAGAGATAATCAGTCCTTCCTCTAAGTCCCAGCATGCCGTGTCACCCTGTAGGGTAACACCGGGTTTTCTCTACCTTATACGATGCTGTTTACACAGAGATCCCCTCTTTGGGCTCCTGGAAGGAGAGGGCTGTGTGTTCCCCCTCTCTGTAAACCTTCACCCACCCCAGGCCTCTGCACAGTGACAACAGAAATAGCTAAGTGACACAGCACTTCTTATGTGCCAGGCATCGTCTGCGTGCCGTACATAAGCTGATTACAGTGACCTACCTCATCCTCATGGTAACTCTATGCGGTAGGAGAGTTACTATCTCATTGGACAGAAGAAGAAACTGAGGCACACAGAGAGGTCATGTAACTCACCGAAGGTCACAGAGCTAGTAAATGGTGGAGCTAGGATTAGAACCCAGGCAAGAAGGACTGGCAGGGAAAAAAAAGACTGGATTCTGCCCAGTTCCGTGGCTACTCTGTCCTCACACCCTCCTTCAGGATCTGAGCCCACTTCGACTCCTGCCAAAGGCTGGGCCAGAGTACACCTCCAAGGCTGTGCACCTCGACGGGGCAGGGGCCACGAGAGGGCCAATCAGAGAGGGCCGACCAGGGAGGCCTGTCCCTCCTCCAAGCCATCCTGTCTATTCAGAGAAGGCCAAGCCCAGCATCTTACCTCTCCCAGTTTGTCTAGTTTCACGTATGTTTCCAGTTTCCCAAAGCCGATGTCTGACTGAGAAGGAGAGATATAGAATGCCGTGAGCTTGAAGGCTTTGGCAGCACCGCAGACATGACACCTCCCCAAACTCTAGCTTCTGGGAGGGAGGGATGAAACTCCATGGTGGAAGGAGCTCCTTTTCCCTTCATCCCTATGACAAAGGACAGAACTCCTGGAAGTGTGAGCTTCTTCCCAGGACAGCCAAGAGTATAGAGCCCAGAGCTGTGGCACCTGGGATGGTTGCACACCTTGGCCACCTGTGTCTCCGACTGAGACCATGAGCTCCTCCAGAGCAGATGCTGCCTTTTCCCCCATTGTGCCTTGAGTGTCCAGTTCAGCACCCACCTCCCTGACCGTGTCTCTCATCAGCACACTTCTCGCTCAGGCATATACGACCCTTAAGACGGCCTAGAGTCTGTGTTTTGTAAGATATCCCCAACAGCTCTGATAGGCAGCTAGGACTAGAAGGCACATGCCAGCTGGCCTATTGATCTTAACCACGTGGAGACCATGGGGCCCAGTGTGGGCTTACAGCCCCATTCCAGCCCATGTGGGACCCATCTAGGAAATGAATGTTGATTAGGAGGACGATCTAGTTGAATGCACTCAAGCCAGCAGGTGGCACCAGAGGCCAGGGAATCTTCCTGGAAACCCCATATAGTCCTCAGCTGGGACTGACATGCCAGGCTAGGGAGGGGGGTGTCCCACCCTCGTGTCCTCTTACCCTCTTGGGACTCACCAGAGAGGCCCGGCGGGACATGCGGCTGAGCGGCTTGGGCAGATCTGGGCTCTCCATCTGTAGCTTCTGTAAGAACTCCTGGGGCAGGCGGATATCCATGGGCAGAGAGAGCCTCTTGCTGACATCCTGCAGTGACGGGGATGAGATGGGGACACCACTGTTGGCTCCAGGGCAGCTAGGGCTGTGGCCCCAGACTCTCACTCTGGACCTAGCTTTCCCTGCAGAGCAACCAGGCAGAGCCCAGTCACAGGCTGTGACCCCAGGCTCACAGCTGCTCCAAGTGTGTGCTGCTGTGCTGACACAGGCAGGTCACTTGCCGCCTCTCTGGCCCACAGTATTGCCATCTGTGACACATAAATCTCATACCCTTACAGGCACTGATTCTTTTTTTTTTTTTTTTTTGAGATGGATTTTCGCTCTTGTCACTCAGGCTGGAGTGCAGTGGTGCAATCTTGGCTCACTGCAATCTCTGTCTCCTAGGTTCAAGGGATTCTCTTGCCTCAGCCTCTTGAGTAGCTGGGATTCCAGGCCTATGCCACCACACCTGGCTAATTTTTGTATTTTTAGTAGAGACGGAGTTTCACCATGTTGGCCAGGATAGTCTCGAACTCCTGACCTCAGGTGATTGACCTGCTTCAGCCTCCCAAAGTGCTGAGATTACAGGCGTGAGCCACCACACCTGGCCTTTTAAAAATATATATATACTTGGACACATGCATATGGATCAAACAACAAATACTCAAGTTGTCTAGCTCTTGCTAAGTTCAGGAAGTTCTAAGCACTTGGCATAGATTAACCCATCTAATCCATGATGACCATTTTAAAGAAGAGGAGACTATGGTGCACAGAGGTTGAGTAACTTGCTCAGTCACAGAGCTAATGAATGGCAGAGCTAGAATTTGAACCCACAAAGCCTGGCTGCAAGGCAGCTGCCCTCCTGTGCACACTCCTGCCCGTGCATCCTGCCACCTTCCCAGGACAGAGCTCCAGAGGCACTCACCTCCATCGAGAAGCGGCGCTGGTTCTGCCGCTGCTGGAACCGCATGCCAGGCGACAGCTGCCCCGGCTCCTCCCCGCTGTCTGCTGGGGAGAAGGAGCTGCACTCCTGCGGGGAGTCTCTGCCAAGAGGACCGAGCTGCAGGTCTGAGGGGACAGGTATCAGCTCCCCTCCCTGCCTCTCTGCCCTGAAGGGGGAGGAGGGTAGCCCCCACCCCCAGTCCTGTGCTCCTCCCCTAAGGCCAGTGGGGAAGGGCCGGGCAGGGAGGGGAGGGAGGTGCCTGGGAAATGTCTGAAGGTGGAGAGGTGCTGGGGTGGGCTGGGGTGGGCCCAGACCTCTCACCCTCGTTCCGCCGGTTGTGGAGCTGGTTGAATTGCTCTGTGAATTCAGCCAAGGATTCTTCAATGGTCTCGGTGCGGGGCACTGACAGGGAGAAACGGCGCTTAAAGTTCTTCATCTTGTTCATGATCATGAGGGAGCAGGCAGCCGGGCCCTGAGATGGGAGGTGTGAGAAGAGCAGGTGAGAACAAGGCCACCAGCCCAGGTCTCCACCCACTGGGAATTCAGCTCTCTTCCCACCAAGCTCTGTCGCCCTGTATGCCACTACCACCAGGAGCTAGGGTTGTGTCTTCTCCAAAGTTTGACCCCCCGCCCTGGAGAGTGGGTGCTCACCGTCTTCTTCCCAGTCACCCTCTTCCTCCTAGTGACTCTCAGCACTGCCCACCCCTCACGCCTGCGTGCGGTTCTCTATGGACCACCTAGTCCGGCAAAGTACTGGTCATAATAGCGGGCATGATGTACACAGAGGATCCTGAAGGCCCCTAGACCTGACCCCTTAGCTGCTGGAGGTCTAGAGAGCTCTGGGGGAAGAGCTGGGGTGGCAGGGAGGGCACCAGAACCAGGCAGTCCCCGGGCCAGCAGAAATTTACTAACTTGTTTGCCAGAGCTTGAATGTATCCACAGCCAGCAAATCTTACTGACCATGGCCCATAAAGTGAACCTCAGCTTGGCCAACACCCTTGGGACATGATAGGGACCAAACCTTATTTCACCTCCAATACTGACACCTGACGATCTCTGCTCTGGCATGCCGCGGGAGAGAAGGGAAGAGTGCATCAGAGCTGCCCAGCTGCCCCTCCTCTCCAGCTGAAATATGGGAGGTCAGGAGCAGGGAAGGTCCCAGGGGAAACACAGAAGCTTGCCAGAAATAGAGTCAAGCCCTAGGGAGGGTGAGGCCTAAGCCCTGCTGGGACCTTCCCATGCCAGAGCCACCCAAGCGGGCAGGGTATCTTCTATCAAGAACACCATGGAGGAGCAGGGTGAGCTGCTCTGCCCATCCCCCCCATCCCCGCCCCCAGCTATGAAAGCTTTCCTCCTTGGGCTCCCCAGCTCCTCGTGCCCTGTGAACTAGAGGATGCCCTGCTGGCCATCTGATGACCCCATGCAACTGCTTCTTCCTGCACACCCTCCCTTCTCCCTCCTGCCCTGAAAACCCAGAGCAGCGCTGTCCCACCTCCCTTCCACTCCCCTTCATGGTTTCTTACACACTTAGTGCAGCCCCTTCTCATTCTGCTCTGCACACACTGCCCTTGAGGGCTCACCAAGGCTCCCGCCCATGCTGGCAAGAAGGCACCAGAGGGATAGCCCTGTGATGGGCCACCTTGCACCCCCTCCCAGCTGCTACCCATGCCCCAGGCACAGCCCACTCCTGGAAGCAGCCCTGCCACTGGCCAGCACCTAGTTGCCAAGGCGACCAGGCCCTTCCCGAATCCTCCTGGTTTAAGGGATTATGGTTCAGTAACATGTTGGCTTTGCTTAATGATCACATCCTTCTGTCCTCAGCCAGCCTGGAAAGGGTCCTCTGTCTGGCAGCACATGCTCCTGGCTGCCCCAAACACAGCTTAGTGGTGCCCCAAACACAGCCGCCCTGATCCCTGTGGCTAAGTGTGAACAGACTCTCCATTCCTTCAGCGGGCTGGCACCTCTCAGGGTGGAGGCCTCAGGTCTGCACTGCTAGGCAGGCCCATCTCTGTCAGTGGGCCCTGGTCTCAGTTCCACTCAACAAACTGGCCAGTCACGGTGGCTCACACCTACAATCCCAGCACTTTGGGAGGCCAAGGTGGGTGGATCACCTGAGGTCAGGAGTTTGAGACCAGCCTAGCCAATATGGTGAAACCCTGTCTCTACTAAAAATACAAAAAAATTAGCCGGGTGTGGTGACGCACACCTGTAATCCCAGTTACTTGAGAGACTGAGGTAGGAAAATCACTTGAAGCCTGGAGGCGGAGGTTGCACTGAGCAGAGATCGTGCCACTGCGCTCCAGCCTGGGTGACAGAGGTGGAGATTGTGCCACTGCACTCCAGCCTGGGTGACAGAGGTGGAGATTGTGCCACTGCACTCCAGCGTGGGTGACAGAGGTGGTGATTGTGCCACTGCACTCCAGCCTGGGTGACAGAGCAAGACTCAGTCTCAAAAAACAAACAAACAGGTAAAAACTGAGCACCTACAATGCACTGGCATTGTGCCAGGCATGAGGGCTTCGGAGGCAAGTAAAGGGTGGTCTCTGTTCTCAAGGAACTCAGGGGCTGGTGGCGCCTCCTTTGATGAGAAGGTAACAGAGCGCTTCCTCTTCGGCTTCCTTGGCAGAGCCCACCAGCCTTGGACGTTCCTGACTCTCCATCCCAAAACTGCTTCCTGCCAGCCATCCTCAGCCACTCCTCCATGGCTCTGTGCAATGTCTCAGGCCTGCTGTCTGCAGGACTCTCACACACAGGAAACTTCCAGAGGGCAGCCACCCTCCCTCACATTTGTGTATAGCATCCAGGCCAGAGAGATCTAATCTGGAGGCTTCATGATGGTGGCAGGTGGTATGGGTCCCAGTGACAGGAGGACCCAGACATGCCTACCTGGTGACTCCCATTTCCCAGCAAGATAGGAGAGTGGAGATGGCCCCTTGTACAGATCAATTATTTTCTTTTCTTTTTTTTTTTGAGACAGTGTTGCCCAGGCTGGAGTGCAGTGGCGTGATCTGGGCTCACTGCAACTTCTACCTCCCATGCTCAAGCAATTCTTGTGCCTCAGCCTCAAGTAGCTGGGACGACAGGCCCGCACCACCACACCAGCTAATTTTTGTGTTTTCGGTAGAGACAGGGTTTTGCCACGTTGGCGAGTTTGGTCTCGAACTCCTGACCTCAAGTGATCCACCTACCTCGGCCTCCCAAAGTGCTGGGATTACAGGCATGAACCACTGTAGTGAGCCAATTATTTTCAAAGATAGCTGAACATTAGAATCACCAGGGAGCATTGTAAAAAAATTCAGATTCCTAGGTCTCACCCTGAGACTCTGGAACTGAGGTTCTGAGGATGGTGCCTTGGAAAATGCATTTGTAAACATCTTCAATGATGTACATCTGGAGCTGTGACCGGGAAGCATCTGAGGTCCAGGTAAGGGACAACTATCTGCCCAGGCTTCCAGACTACCCTCCCGTGCTGAGGCGCGGGATCCTCAGAGCAGGGGAAGGAAGCAGGAGGCCCCCCACAGGACAGGGAATCTCCCTTGCTGGGAGCTGGCACACCTACACTGCATGAACTGAGGTCCCTGTGCTTCCTCATGGTTGTTCTCTGGGGGTGGGAGAGGCAGGCGCTTGACTCCCTGACGTCTAAGCTCCACTGAGGGAGACCAGCCACACCCCTTTCTAAAAACAGGGCTTCCCCATAAAACCGTCCTGCAGTCTAGGATTTATGGGATGGCATGTTGGGTTTGTGGCTCAGGAATCTACCAGTAGCAGCCACAAATCTCACACCCTTGCTCTTGCTTATAGGGTGAGGGGAGGGGAGCTCATTAAAGGCCTCTGGGAAGGAGGCCCCCCATTTCTGCAAGACAAAGGCGATCCAGCCCTGAGTCACACCTGCTCTCCCCATGGTTCAGTAAGGAGCAAGGAGCCACCAGCCTGTGCCTGGGATGGGGAGGACAGTGCGGCAGGGAGCTGGAGGGAGGGTGAGGCCAGGGGCAGCTGACTGGAGCAGGAATGTGGGGCCAAGCAGTTCAGGTGACCAGGACCAGCTATTCTCCACCCTCAGGAGAGGAGCTCGAGAGGAAGTGGCTGCCACAGTAGCAGGAGGGATGGAGGTCAGATGTAGGATGGACTTCCTGATGGTAACGGGAGAGCAGGCGGTGGGGGTGGTGACAACAGCAGAGTGGATGTCTCTCTCTGCTGGGGACAATTGGGGCATTGAACCCAGCAGGGTCTTGGGTGTGACAGGGCAGACTGGGCAGTGAATAGTCTGTTGTTCCCTAGGTCAAGACACAAGATGCCTCTGTCATTTTTCCCTTGGGAGAGTCAGCTCCTCCGATTTGGGGGTCGAGGGGGAAGGGAGACAGGAAAAAGGCCTGTCACCTTAGTGCTGTCTGCCCCTCACCCCCAAGTGGGGACAGAAGGGCTCAGTATGACCCAGCCTGAGGCCAGCCCAGGGCCAGGCACAGCACAGCCTTTGTCCCCAGGCCAAGGAGCCATCTGGGGCTGTCCCCGTGCAACTGGTGCCAGGGGAAGAGGGCGATGGGCGTCCAGGGATGCTGGCCTGGCAGTGGGAGCTGGGGGAAGCTGAAAGTGCAGAGTCCCACTAAGGAGCTGCAGGGTGGGCAGGCAGGCAGACCCCCGGCAGTCTCCCCTCCCTCCTCCCTGCCCAGGTAAGTCGAAAAGCTCTCAACCTGCTTCAGTCACTTCCTCCCAGGCACATACCAGCCAGCTCAGAACTTCCTGTTGGTGCCAGAGCCACGGGTGGCACAGAAGGAGGAAGGAGGAGCCAGACTGAGAGGAAACCCAGCACTTGCCAGAGGCCACTGTGCACCCAGTGAGCAGGGCTGGCCTCCCAGAATGTCAGCACCGAAGACGCTCACACACCCTCCATCCCCATCCCTTGCCCACTGAAGAGGCTGAGCCTCCAAGAGGGGAAATGACGTGCTCAAAATCACACAGCCGTTTCCTGTTATTGCCAAGTGCACAAACGTGGACCATATCCCTCCTTTCTTCTCCTACCTGGAGCCCTCTCAACCCTTGCCCTGTCCCTGTGGCCTCGGCTTGATGTGCTATTTTCTCCTCCAGGTCTCCTCCACTCCTACTCTGAATTGAACGCCAAACAAACCCAGTTTCAAACTCTGGTGCTACCACTAGCAGGCTGTGGAATAGCAATGAAGTTATAAAACCCCTCTCACCCTTGGCTCCAGTCATTCCTTCATTCATTCAACAATGACCGCACACCTGCTGCGTGCCAGGCACAGTTGCAGACCCTGAGAATCCACAGGTGAATGAAACAGACATGAACTCCTGCCCTAATACATTCTAACAGGGGTGGGGGTGCAGATAATAAACAGAATGAATACACAGGATGGATGGTGACAAGTGCAATGATGAGGACTCATGCAGGAAAGAGGGACGGCGTGGGAGGGGCAGTTGCACGTTTAAGTAGGGTGGTCAGGAAGGCCTCCCCGCGGAGCAGGTGACAGGAGAAACCCAGACCAGGTGTCAGGTGAGGGGCCAGGCATGCAGGGTCTGGGGGAAGCAGGTCAGCAAGGGAACAGCAGGGACAAAGGTCCTGAGGCAGAGTGAGGCTGGTTTGCTGCAGGACGATGGTATGGCTGAAGAGGAGACTGGATGGAAGCGCAGAGCATCTGTGTTGGGCTTGGAGGGGTAAGGAGAGTTTGAGCAGATGCTTGACATGATTGCACTGAGGCTTTGACATGCTGCTGTGTTGAGAACAGACAAGGAGAGCAAGGGGAAAGCAGGGAGCCTGGGCAGGAGGCTGCTGCCGAGGCCCATGGGAGAGAGCTCAGTGGTGGCTGGGACCAGCGTGGGGCAGTGGAGGTGGTGAGAAGTGGCTGGATTCAGGCTGTATTTTGAAGGTGGAGCCAAAGAGCTTTGCAGATGGATTGTATGTTGTGGGTGAGAAGAGTCAAGCCTGACTGGAGGGTTTTGGCCAAGCAGCCAGAGTGGTGGGATGAACAGTCACTGGATGTCACAAGGCATTCTGGGAGGAGCAGTTTCAGTGGGAAGACCAGGAATTGGATGTTGGGCAGGTGACATCTTCAATGTCCAGTGGTATCCGGGTGGACATGCTGGGGGAGCCAACACACAGCACTGGCACAGAGCAGATGTCCAGCAAAGGTTGGCTCTCCTCTCTTAAACCCCTGCCCAGACAAAAAGAGGCCTCATATACACTTCATCAAACATCCCTGCAGACTTCCTTATCACAGGTACTTTGGGATCCCAGGATGGAAGAGGGCCGGGAGACAGGGAGCAGGATCATCTCTTGGCAGATGTGAGGGGGGTAGGGCCAGGGAGGCAGGGTCCCCCTACTTAGACAACTGTAGGGCCACACAGGGTGGGGCCCCTGTAAGGCAGGGAACCCCAGCTCCTGGCAGCCAAGTCCCATCTTCTATCTTGGGAGGAAAGGAAACTCCACAGCACAGGCCAGGCCAGCCCCAGGGCCCCAGTGCCCAGAGAGGGCAGACTCCCAGCCCACTGACTGCTGGGACCACCTGTGCCAGGCTCCAGACCTAACACCTGCCCTAAGGCTGGGGCCCCTGAGAGACCCTGACCTGGAGACCTTGGTGGAGAAGGAAGTTGGCAGAGCATCCCAGGAATCTGGGAAGCAGCCTCCACCTCCCGGAAGTTCTGGCTGTAGACTGGAGGATGGGAAAGTCAGCTTCACTTCTTAAGCTCCTGGGGCCAGGCCTGGAGTTTCCTCTCAGCAAACCTCTTCCGGACACCTCTTTGCCTTCTTCTTGAACAAAGCCCCGGTTCTCCAGCCTGCATCCAGAGGCCCTGCAAGATCTGGAGCCCCTTCCTCTCTGGCTTTGCCCCTCTCCGTTGCCCTTGCATGCTGTACAAGTCTCTGGAGCCTTGGACAGCATGCAGGGAGCAATGCTGGGGCTGTCCTCGTGCAACTGGTGCCAGGGGAAGAGGGCAAGGGGCGTCCAGGGATGCTGGCCCGGCAGTGGGTGCTGGGGGAATTTGAAGGAGCTGAGTCCCACTGAGGTGCTGCAGGGTGGGCAGGCAGACGCCCCGCAGCCTCCCCTGCCACCTCCCTGCCCAGGTAGGTCGTAAAGCTGTCAGCCACTCCAGCCACTTCCTCCCAGGCACATACCAGCTGGCCAGAACTTCCTACTGGGGCTCCCCAACATTGATTGCACATGCTTCCCCAACCCCCACTCAATGCCCCAGGACCACCAGGTGCTCCTCCTTCAATGGGGCGTGACTTTTCACCTGTCTCCCTCACCTGGAACATGTTGGTCCCTATGCCTGGTGCTGGTGGCATACAGCAGGCACATGTCTGCTTACAGGCACATGTGAGCACCTGTTGTGTTCCAGGCACATGGTAGATGTATTCCCCAAGTCCCTCTTTTGTTTTGCTTTTCTTTTCAGCCTTGGTCTCTGTGTGCCCAGGGGTGGGGCAGGGGTTGGAGGGTATAACTTGCGGCCGCCTACTTTCTGAAGCCCAGAGGATCTGCCCCGCAGTCACAAAGGCTGACCGCCAGCCAGGATCCCTATGACACCCTGTCTCCCACTCCCTGCCCCCACCTCAGTCACTCAGCCACTTGGGGCCTTGGGTGAATTTCAAAGAACTAGAGGCCATGGCTGACCAAGTTTGCAGATGTCATGAGCTAGGACCTCAGAGATATTCCCTCCCAGGGAGAACGGAGCCTGCAGGGAGCCTGCAGATACCATCTCTTCCTTCATCCTCCAGCTGACCCTGTTCTGCACAGCTGGAGGCCTTAGTCACCAGGAACCTGTGACAAACCTCCGGGGAGGCCAGTCACCCCTTAGCTGCCCGGAGCTGCAGCGGCCTTCGGAGGCAGCGGAAGCCTTGGGGCCTCTTCACAATCTCGCCCTGCCCCAGCCTGGATGAGAGAGGCTGCAGGCCTGGCACCTTCGGGGTGGCCAGAAATGAGGACAGCCGGGCCTGCAGTCACCCTGCCAACGAACAGATGCTCTGGATGGTCCCAGAGCTCCAAGAGCATTCCCACAGCCTCTGTTTGGAATGCAGGAAGTAGGCGGGGAAGGCCTTCCAGGAGCAATTTGGGCAAACCTGTTGGATATCTGCTCAAGAGGCAAAGTGGGGCTCAGGGTCACCCCTGCTCCAGACAAATGCGCCATTGTCTCCTAGCGTCTCAGTCCAACCAGAAACGTCCTGCAGTGAGGAATTCTCTGCAGTTTGGTGTTGTGGAAGAAACCCCACTTAGTAGCTGTGACCTGGGAAGATACCCATGCCTCAGTTTCCTTGCTGCTAACTGAGAATAATACTTGGCCTCCAATCTAACTGCCATCAGCCTCCTAGACAACTTTCTCAGCTGCTTTCTGATGATGTCACTTGCCCATTTAAAATCCTTCAAAGCAGCCAGGCATGGGGTCTCCTGCCTGTAATCCCAGCACTTTGGGAGGCCAAGGCAGGCGGATCACTTGAGGTCAGGAATTCAAGACCAGCCTAGTCAATATGGTGAAACCCTGTCTCTACTAAAAATACAAAAATCAGCTGGGCATGATAGCACCCACCTGTAATCCCAGCTATTCGGGAGGCTGAGGTAGGAGAATTGCTTGAACCTGGGAGGTAGAGGTTGCAGTGAGCTGAGATTGTGCCATTGCACTCCAGCCTAGGAGTCACAGCAAGACTCCATCTCAAAAAAAACAAAAAAAAAAATTAGAAAAAGAAAAAGGAAAAAAATTAATCCTTCAAAGCTAACACTGCCTTCAGGAAAAAGTCCAAACTCCAGAGCCTGGTAGGCCAGGCCTTTTGTATCAGGATCCCTGTCTTCTTGAGTCTCAGCACTCACCCCTCCCCAGAGGGTCTGGTTTTATCAAATGTACTTGCGATTCCCAGAGCAAACTGCACTCACATCCCATGGCTTTGTGGTCATGTGGCCTGGGATGCCCTTCCTCAATTTTCTCCTTGGTAAAACCACTCCCAGACTCAACTCACAGGTCACTTCCCCTGGGAGGCTGCACATGACCACACCTTGTTCCTCTAGGTAGAATGAAATGCTTCCTCCTTGTCCCTTCCACAGCAGCCAGCACACACTCATCCCTAGACTGTGAGATCCTTCAGGACAAGAATGGGGCCTTAACAGTTTTGTTTCCCTGGTACCTTACACGGGGTAAGGAGCCCACAAAGTACTTAGCATTTGTGGAATGAATGAGCAAATGACTGAATGAGGCCATCGAGCCACTGTATCATAATGACTTATTTAAGCCTCTTTCCTCTACAGATATAGAAACACCAGACCCCTCAAGGACAAAGACCGTAAAGACCTTCAGTCCTGTCTCTGGGTTTCTCTCCATGACCAACTTTGGCAACAGAATGGCAGGGGCCGTTGAGGCTGGCACCCCTGGGGACTTCTAAGTCTCATGAGGAGGGAGGGGATGGGGAGGATTTCCCAGCATCTCTAAACCATATTCCTACGTCACTTTTAAGATCCAGGACACATTGCCACGTGCAATACATGTTGGTACCTTTCTTTTCAGTTTCAGGCAGGCCAGGGACCTGTTTCCAGGGGTTTCTTCTCATTAGGCCAGCTCTTGTCCTAGGCAGGACTTGAGCGTGACTGGGGTAGGCCTGGCCCTGTCCTCTTTCTGTGCACATTAGAACAAGCCTAGACTGTCCAGTCACCCAGCCCCACACTCCCCAGGGCATGCTTCCTCCTCAGTTCTCTTGGGTCTCAGATTGGTACCCAAGCACGTGGGCTGGGCGCTAAGGGGAAACCAACAACGTGCTACTCTTCCTGCCATGGGGACCTCTACGTCTTCTCTAGCCTGAAACTCAGCCAGGTGAGGGTCCCTCTTCTGTGCTCCCACAGCATTCTGACATCCCCAGGCAGGACGCTTGGCTCCCTGTCCTGTAACTGTTTCCTTGTCATTTCCCTAGTCTGCCTGTGAGCTTTTTAAGGGCAAGCACTGTGATGTGACTCGCCATTGCACCCCCAGAGCCTGACCCAAGGCCTAAGACAGAGTAAGCCCTCAAACGGCTAGCAAATGATATATAGAAGCTGGACTCTGGGCCTCAGCTGAAACCTGACCCTCCTCCTCTAGCCAGCATGTGGCCCGATGGCAGTGGGAGATGGGCTGGGGCAGTGAGGGCAGTGTCCTGCCCAGCAGTGACTCCCCCAGTGAGGTCTATGGAGGTCTTTGGGCTGGAGGCACCATCCTACAGTGAGGGGTGGACTGGAAGAGAAAAACCCAAATGAGAGGTTCCTCCTGCAACAGGGCCGCGGGGAGGGTTTGGCAGGTACCTGCGGCCCTCTTCCTGGCTCCGTCACTCAGGGAAGAGCCAAAGAGCCTTGCAGGGCAGGCACACTACTCAGGCTCAGATGTTGGCCTTGACCCCCACAGTTGACCCTTCCTGACCCCTCACGACCCCCCGTCTAGCCCCTCTGTGTGACTCCATGTCAGTCCTACTAATATCCATTCTGCTGCCCTTTGGCTTCCTGAGGCTCAAGGAAGAGAGGTGTGTGTTGCATCTTCTGGTCTTTTCCTTTGACCCTTTTTGACGGCCCAGCTAAAGCCGGTCTGCACTCTCTGAGGAGGCTCAGTTTGGCCAAGTGATCAGCTCTGGTCCTGGGCGTACAGAACATCCCAGACCAGAGATCAGAGACCAGAGCAAAGGGCCACGGGCAGGCGCGGCCTCCATCTCCCACACCCTCCTGCCTCCAGTGAAGGCCCGCCTTAACTCTCCCAGCCAGAGAAAGCCCTCTCTGTGCCTTTTAGCAGTCCTCTTTAAAGACCCTCAAGGAAGGTCCTTCCCCAGCCACCCGGTGTTTCTGAGATTCCACACTCTGGAGCCTTTCCTTAGGTCTTCCTTAAATCCCAGAGGAAACAGCTTCCATCTGTTTCCTTCCACTTGCTCTGGCACAGAAACTGACGCCCACCATCTTTTACACAATAAATCGGAGAAGAAATGAAGAGTGTCAAGTTCCCCCACCCAGCAGCCCTCTCTCAGCCTGATGTCCTGTGTCCAGCTCTCCTGCTGGCCTGTCATGGGACCTCCAGTCCTGTCTCTGGGTTTCTCTCCATGCCCAATTTTGGCAACAGAACGGCAGGGGCCTTTGAGCCTGGCATCCCTGGGGACCTCTCAGTCTCATGAGGAGGGAGGGGACGGGGAGGATTTCCCAGCATCTCTAAACCATATTCCTATTTATACTCTACCCCACCAGGCTGGCCCATGCCGCCCAGTGCCCACATTCTGACAGGAGCCTCTGGCCGCCCATCTCTGACCTTCCTCGTTCCAATCCGAGAGACGGGCTTAAACGAGTGGCTTCATGTCACCGCCAAGAACTCCACTGGGATCCTCTGACCAGCTCCCAGCTTCTGGTGCCTGGATTGCCCCGCCCCTCCCTCCTCACACTCCGCATGGCCTCCCTCCCGCCAGGCTGGGCCCAGGAGGCCTCTTTGGCCTGTATGGCCTCCCCCAGGGAGCCTCTAAACATCTTGTAGTTGTTCAACAGTTCTCTAAATGTCCCTTATCAGTGTTACTCACTCACCAGGACTCAGCCCCCTCAAAATCACTCACTCATTTCACAACTACCTGCTCCACGCCAGGCACGGTCCTGGGCCCTGGGTCTCCGATTCCACTCCCTTGGCCTCCTGGGTCTCTTCCTACTTCTTCTTCCCTCCTGGGTCTGGTAGACTCACTTCCTCTACCTGTCCCTTGAATGTCAACACTCCCACAATTCCCTCTTTGGCCCTTTGCTCTTCCCCTCTGGGCATGCTTCCTGGGTGACCTCATCCCCTCCTGAAGGGGAAACCACCACCCATGTGCTGATGACTCCAGATCTGTAGCCCTAGCTCCACCAAGCCCCTGAGCCGCTCTAGATGCTTGGGTTCAGCTGCCTGCTGGGCCCCCTGCCTGGGTGTCCCCCAAAGGGTTCAGTTTGAGATGTTTGTGTGTTTGTGTGTGTGTGTGTGTGTGTGTGTGTGTGTGTGTGTGTGTATGTATTTTTTAAGTATTTTGGAGATGGTGTCTCCCTCTGTCATCCACGCTGGAGTGCAGTGGCGCTATCCTGGCTTACTGCAACCTCTGCCTCCTGGGTTCACGCAGTTCTCCTACCTCAGCCTCCCGAGTAGCTGGGACTACAGGCGCACGACGCCACGCCTGGCTAATTTTTTGTATTTTAATAGAGACAGGGTTTCGCCATGTTGCCCAGGCTGGTCTTGAACTCTGACCTCAGGCAATCCGCTCACCTCAGGCTCCCAAAGTGCTAGGATTACAGGTGTGAGCCACCCCACCCAGCCAAGATGTGTTTATAAGTGAAGAGGACAGATGGGTACAGTTTGTAAAAAGCTGTATGTCACCCGGCGCAGTGGTTCACGCCTATAATCCCAACACTTTGGGAAGCCAAGGCAGAAGGATCACAAGGTCAGGAGATCAAGACCATCCTGACTAACATGGTGAAACCCCATCTCTACTAAAAATACAAAAAATTAGCCGGGTGTGGTGGCACGCGCCTGTAGTCCCAGCTACTCAGAAGGCTGAGGCGGGAGAATTGCTTGAACCCAGGAGGTGGAGGTTGCAGTGAGCCGAGATCACCCCAGTGTACTCCAGCTTGGGTGACAGAGTAAGACTCCATCTCAAAAAAAAAAAAAGACTAAAAAACCCTGTACATATGCAGGATATACACATGTGCCACAGGCATGCATATATAAACACAGCATACTGTGAGATAACCCAGAAGGCAGTAAGTCAAAACACCACAGTAGTTATCCCTGGGTGGTAGAATTATGGGTGATTTTAATGTCTTTTTACTTATCTGCATCTTTTAATATTTCCATAATGAACATTTATTGCTTACATAAGAAGAAAAGATCAACACTTCTTTTTAAATGAAAAGAAAGTACTTTTAGATTGAGGTCCTGGAATGGTTTAGTGCAAGGCCTGGAGAGAACTCTGATTCTTGAGCAGGGGTCAGCAAGCTTTTTCTGTAAGAGGCCAGACAGCCACTATTTTAGGCTTTGCGGGCCATCTTTTCTGTTGCAACTCTGCAACTCTGCCTTTGTAGCACAAAAGCACCCACGGGCAAGATGTAAATGAATGAGTTTGGCTTTGCACCAGTAAAACTTTACTATGAACACTAATGTTTGAATTTTATAAAATGTTTAAGGGTCACAACATGTTATTTTCTTCTTTTGACTTTTTGCCGACCTCTTAAAATGTAAAAACCAGTCTTAGCTCATGGGCCATACTAAAACAAGCAGGACTTGGCCGAGAGCCATGGTTTGCTAACCCCTGGCCTTGAGCATCTAGGGCCTATGTAGTGTTTGAATCCAGCATGCATTTCTTTGCCAGGTACTTGTTCTCCTCCTAATTGACAGGGGTGAGGCCTTCCAGGATTTCCTTGCCCATTTGAGCATGGCAGGGACCACGTACCCGGACATCAGCTGAGGGAAGCCCCTGGCTCTGAAGTTTGGAGGAAGAGAAAGCTGAGCCCCTCCTGGGGCACCAGCACACGACTAGCCTCGTTAGCAGGACTGGCAGAAGTCGGAACCTCAGACCAGCAGCCTCAGCGGGCTTTGGAAATCTCCTGGTCTGTGCCCTCATGTTTTAGCCAAAGAAGGCAAGACACAGAAAGGTGAGCGATCTGCCTGAGGCCACTGAGGATGACAGGGCAGAGCTGGGACTACACTGTGGGCTTCTGACTGTGCAGGGTTGGAAGGGACTGCATGGGCACCCCCTTTATTGGGCACCACAGCCAAGAAAGTTGCAGCCTACCCAAGGGCCACCTTCCTTGGGGAAGGAGCCATGTCAGGTTTGGTACCCACACAGAATGTGGCACCCAGCCCAGCCACTGCAGGGGATTATGCCAGCTGGGCTCCATGGCAGGATCAGGGAGGGTCTCTGTGACCCCTTTCCTGGCCTCATCCCATGCTGCAGGCAGAGTTGGGAACTGGCACTGCTTCTGTCTAGAGTGATGCCCTCTAGCAAAACACCTACCACCCACCTACTTCCAGGCAGTGGGTCCTGCCAGGATGTGGGACGGACAGCCTTGTGCCCCCCTGGGCTGGTCACGCTGGGCTCTTCACTGAGAAGAGAAGAAGGTCTGGTTCCTGAGGAGACTCCCCAGGCAGAAAACGGCAGGCTTCTTTAGGGAAGCAAGGTGTGAGGGCAGGAATTCTTCTGGAGCTGTCTTCCCTCAATAATGATAAGATGTAGAACGGTGTTCAGAGTGATGGAGGGTAAAAAAAAGTTTTATTTTTTTTTTGAGATGGAGTCTCATTCTGTCACCTAGGCTGGAGTGTAATGGTGCAATCTCGGTTCACTGCAACCTCTGTCTCTTGGGTTCAAGCAATTCTCCTGCCTCAGCCTCTGGAGTAGCTGGGATTACAGGCGCCTGCCACCACGCCTGGCTAATTTTTGTATTTTTAGTAGAGACTGGGTTTCACCATGTTGGCCAGGCTGTCTCAAACTCCTGACCTCAGGTGATCAGCCACCTGGGCCTTCCAAAGTGTGGGGTTACAGGCGTGAGCCTCCATGCCTGGCCTGAAACATTTTAAGAATAAAGTTCTCTTCCCAATCTGGGGCCTGAGCCCTAACGTTTGCAGGGACCCAGACTTCAGAAAAAATATCAAGTGGGGCCAAAGGCACTGGGAGCTACTAAATGTAGCCCATTAACTCTGCTACCGCCCCTCGATAATGACATCAGGTAAGGAAAGAGCTGCTCGGTGGACATTATCTCGCTGGAGTCCTCGCGAGCACGTGAGATAATAATATTATCCTCCCATTTTATAAACGAGGAACCTGAAACCTGGGTGAGCAAATGAGTTAACCTGAGGCAACCTGTTACTGAGTGGAGGAGGCAGGATTTGAACTAACCCCAAAGTCCACAAACTGCCTCCACCCATGGTAGGCAGGAGACACACACTCAACATATGAATAATCATGAGTGCATCAGCCAGCAATTATTGGGTCATCTTGTCTACTCCCACCCTATCATCTCTAGGGAAGACTTTTACTTAATGGTATGGGGTAGGGAGGCTCACAGACTGGGATCATTATCGAGAAAGAGGATCTCACCATTGTCCTTTCAAAAGTTCTGGCCCATGTCTCCCAGAGCAGGGTGTATGATCTCACCAGGGTTACTCACGCTGTCAGGGAACTTTGCTTCAAGACCACCTTTATTTTTCCCCCACCCAGGCTGAAGTGCAATAGTGAGACCTCGGCTCACTGCAACTTCCACCTCCAGGGTTCAAGCAATCCTCCTACCTCAGCCTCCCGAGTAGCTGGGATTACAGGCACATGCCACCATGCCCAGCTGATTTTGTATTTTTAATAGAGATGTGGTTTTATCATGTTGGCCAGGCTGTTCTCCAACTCCTGGCCTTAAGTGATCCACCTACCTCGGCCTCCCAAAGTGCTAGGATTACAGATATGAGCCACCATACCCAGCCCAAGATGCTTTTCAATTTTTTTTTTTTTTTTTTTTTTTTTTTGCAGGAGACAAGTTCTCGTTCTGTTGGCCAGGCTGGAGTGCAGTAACACAATCATGGATCACTACAGCCTCAACCTCCTAGGCTCACGAGGTCCTCCCCTCTCAGCCTCCCCAGTAGCTGGGACTACAGGCGCATGCCACCACACCTGGCTAATTTTTGTATTTTTTTGTAGAGATGGGGTCTTGCCTTGTTGCCCAGTCTGGTTTTGAACTCTTGGGCTCAAGCAATCCGCCCTCCTCCCTTTTCAGTTTAAAACCAAACCTCACACTTGCCTCACTACCCCTCCTCCTCTGCAGATGTAGCTGTGGAGATTCTAGGAGCAGACGGGCTCTCTTTCAGACAGGAGGTCTGGCGGAGATGCGCCCACGGCTTTCCTTCTTCCAGACTTGCCACTGAACCACTGGCCAGCTCCAGCCAGGCTCAGCTACCAGCTCTGTAGTGATCCTGGGTCCCAGATCCTTGGCCTGAGTGGTGGCCCCAGCCTGTGTGTGGGTGTGCATGCACGTGTGTGTGTGTAAGCAGCTGTGGGAGCCAGGACAAGATTAACCTTGGTCTACTCCTACCCGCTGGATGTGGGAAAGTGCCCACTCAGCAGGGAACACCTGGAGGGCAAAGGTGAAAAGTCCAGGAAAGGAGACAGAGGGGTTCTGGTGGGACACAGGGTCAAGGAAGAGAAATGTGACTTCTTCCCAAAGGTGGGCTAATCAGGTGGGCCTGGAACCAGGCCAGCCACTCATTCTGGACAACAGAGCAGAACATAAGTATCAGGGGAGGGTCCTCCTACCCCAGGGAAAAAAGGCGCTGCCAGAGGCCCCTCAGAGCAGGAGGCTGCTGCCTCTCCAGCTCCAGCCTGACTCAATCATACCTGCCAGAAGGTAAGACCCCCACAGCGCAGATTCCTGGCCCCCTTAGGCCAGGCGCAGTGGCTCACACTTATAATCCCAGCACTTTGAGAGGCTGAGGTGGGCAGATCACGAGGTCAGGAGTTCAAGACCAGCCTGATGAAACCCCATCTCTACTAAAAATACAAAAATCAGTTGGGCGTGGTGGTAGGCGCCTGTAAGCCCAGCTACTCAGGAGGCTGAGGCAGGAGAATTCCTTGAAACCAGGAGGCAGAGGCTGCAGTGAGCAGAGACTGTGCCATTGCACTCCAGCCTGGGCAACAGTGCAAGACACCGTCTCAAAAAAATAAAAAAATAAAAAAACCATTCCTGGCTCCTCCTGGAAAATTTCCATCCACCCATCGCTCTACCACCACGACTATTCTCGTACACAGAGCCCTCCTCCCCCACCTGGAAGAGCAGTAAAGATTCTGTCTATCTAAGGGCTTGGCCTGATGGGGCTGGTAAAATCTACCTCGGTCTCTAGATCAGCCATTGTGCAATCACAAGGAAATTTCCTTTCCAAACAAGCACCGCCAGCCACTAGAGCTACCAGTTATTTGGTCTCTGCTGCATACCAGGCACTGTGCATTCTTTCATTTAAATCTTATAACAGCCCTCTCTATTATGATCCTCATTTTACAGATGAGGGAGCTGATGCTAAGAGAAGCTCGCGAGTGTGCTGGGGAGGGGAAGTCACATAGCTACCAAATGCTGGAGCTGGATTCCACCAAGGCCAGAGGTTTGCCCTCCCCTTTAGGTCTCAAGCTCAGTTAGAGAAGAAAAGAAGGAACCAGAGGACAGGTAGATGGAGATGCCAGACAAAAGTCCCAACAGGGTGATCCTAGGAAGTAGAGGCTTGGTTAGGGTGGGCACTGGGGAGAGTCAAGCCAGACTCTGCCTTACAGCATGGGACGCATTCCCAAGTGTAGGAAGGCCCAGGTAGGCAGAAGACAGAGTCCGAGTCTGCAGTGGAAGCAAATGCAGCCTGAAAGGCATCTCCGTCTCCTCTAGACTCAAGCAGGGGTTTGCAGGACTGGCAGCCTGATCCCATGAGATCTCAGACCAGGAACCTATTTGCTCTTCAGATCTGGTGCCCTCTCTTCTGTGCTCCGTGGAGGAGCCTGGCTCTGCTTGCTGCAGGACAGACAGATGGGAGCCTCAACACTTGGAGCACCACCCCATTCTTCCTCCTCCTGAGGACGAATGCAGACCAGAGAACCCCAAAGTGGGGCAGAACATCCCCACAATGGGGCAGGGGTTGAGAGCAGGAGCTTAGGGTCAGAAGGAAGTGGGCTGGATCCCACTTCTGTGTGACCTCGGGAAAGTTGGTCTCTCAGAGGCTCCGTTTCTTCACCTGTAGAATGGGCATGATAACAATACCCTACTTCATAACGTTGTGACACACTGCTTGGCACACAGTACATATTCAACAAATGGTGCCCACTGAGGCATTTAGAAATTGGATATAACTTATGAAGTGTACTCTGCCTCTGGGACCCCCCAGTAAGTTTGGAAAGAACTTCTGGCACATGTGGAGAGCTTCTTCCATTCTGGCAGGGTATGGGGAGAGTCCTGGGAACCTAATGGTCAGGTTCACCCCAGATGAAGGGTAGGGGAGGTCAGCCCCACAGGCTCCTCAGCTGCACAGGAGGTGGCTGGGACAGGGTAACCCGAGACAGCAGCTTTGCTGCTGTGGCAAGGTGACCCTCTCTCTGGAACGCCTTCAGGATGCAAACCCAGACCTGGAGCCACCGACCCTCAGCACCATTTTCACAGTCCCCTCCCAAGGCCAGGCTAAAGGCAGGGGACCTCTGAGGACGTGCCAGTCCACCAGGCACTCCAGGCATCCTCTCAGGCCAGTGTCCAGGAATGTGCTGCGTGCCCATGCCCGGGTGGGGAATGCCACGCGAACATGCTCACCGGGTGCTGACACAGGAGAGGCAAGCCGGTGGTGTGAGTGAGTCACAGGGCCCAGGCCAGAGTTGGGGAACTGCGGAGGGCTGGGCTGGGGTTGGGGAGGAAGGGGAGACAGCAGCGGGCAGCGCAGAAGAGGTTCCAGGGAGTGGCCCTCCCACCCCGCAGCATCAGTCCTCCACTCCGACTGCCGGGAGGTGCCCAGAGAGAAGGAAGAGAGGCCGCTGGTGCCTAGGAGGGTGCTGACCCTGCGGCGCAGAAAACCCCTCACTGTCTCTGCAGCCAACTCCCTCCCAGCACAAGGTCTGCAGACGCCTCCAGGGAATCCCCGCCCCCCCTCCCCAAAGGGAGAAAACAGAGGCCTCCAGCCCAGGCCCGATTTTGGATTTCAGATTCCTGATGGTCTCCCTCGACTACAGCAGAATCCTCAAGGCACATCTCCTTAGGCCAACAGGTCACCGCCCCCACTTCCCACTGCTGCATTAACCCTCTGTTGCCTGCCGATGAGGGCTGGAGGGGGGCACTGCCCTTTGGTCTTTCGGGGTTGAAAGAGAGAAGAGGCGGCATTCCCCAGACCCCCGCCTCCCCCACACCTGGGACCTGCAGGGCTTCACGTGTCCTTCCACGTTCTTCCCAGGGCTCGGGCCTCCCACCCCTGCCTGCTGCTCTGGAAAGTTCACCAGAGCCCAGGAAGCCCTTCCAGGCGGCGATGTGGCCTCACACTCTCGGGCCCTCTTGTCCCTGGAGACTCCTGACCCTTGCCCATCCCAGAATGAAGGACGGTTAGAAAGTACCCGGTTCGGAACTGGGTGGAAAACTTTGCTTTGTAGGGTTCAGATGAGAGCCCAGGGGCCAGAGTGATCCCAGCTGGAGACTCCCTGGGGGCGGGGGGTCGCGGGGTCGGAGACTGCAAAATAGCTCTCCCTCTCAAGAACCTGGAACTTAGGAGTGGCCTTTTCAGGGCACCCCCGACACCCCAACACACAACACAGTACACGCCTCGTGATCTCTGCTCTCCCCTCGCCGCTCCAGTATTTCCCTCCAACCTCTCGCCCCAGGGCAAAAGCAAACTGCGCCTTTAAGAGCCGTTCCGCTTACCTTTGCTCCGTAAACCCGGCGCCGCGGTGCCCCCCTTCGACCTCCCCCTTCCTCCCGGGCGCACCGCCCCGCGGGACTCACCGCGCGTGTCCTGGGGGCCGCGGTGCGCCCGCTCCCGCCCGCAACTGCCGGGGTGCCGCGGGGTTGGGCGCCGTGCCCTACGCCCTGCTGGGGTCCCCGCCCGGGCAAGGGGCAGCTTCCCCTGCTCCGGAAGGTGAGCGGGTCCCCAGAGAAGCTGCAACCTGAGCTGGCCGCGGAGGAGGTGGAAGGGGAGGGGAAGGGAGGGAGTGGAGGAAGGTGGGGAAGAGGAGGGAGGAGGAGGAGGAGGAGGAGGAAGGAAAATGCCCGGCCCCCGCCAGAGTTTTTCACATGTACAAGTTGACTCCGCCCCCGGCCCTCCCGCCCTGCCCACAGCTGCTGCCAATCCCCAGGGCTCCCTCTGCCCGGGTGCCCACCCCTTTCTCCCACTCTGGGAACCAGGGTCCAAGTGCCTCTTCCTGTTTCGTTTCTAAGGCCGGCCCTGAGAGCCTTAGCTAGGCGAGGAGGCCTGCTGGACTGGATCGCCCCAGGACACCAAAGCGCGAGGGGTGGTTCACTGAGAGTGCCTGCCTAGCTCCAAAAGCAGTGCTCCTACCTCTCCTAGGTACCTCCCAGTACCTAGCGCCCTAGAAGCAAAAGTACGCGGACAGAATTTGGTGGTCATTTTTTGACAGTAGTAGCCCTCGGCCTCCCCTTCTACCCTATCCAGTGGAACTTGTCATTTACCTTTCCAGACAAAGTTCCCACCTCTCCAGGACCTGAATGAAGCCCTTGTTACCAGCCATCATTCCCATTTACCTCCCCAAAGGATAATTCAACATATCCTTTTGGAATTAGCCCCCACAGGACAATCGAGAATCATCCAATAAGCGTTACAGAATGGCTAGTTCAGATAGTTGCACTCTCATTTTACAGAAGGGGAAACTGAGGCCAAGCCAAGCAGTTGAACTGGCCCAAAGTGCCACAAGAGTTAATGGCGAGCCATGATTGGTTAGCACTCAGGCCAATGGCGATTCCACCCACATCATCTGACTTCAAGGATCAAGAAAACAAAACAAAAATCGGGGTGGGGGGTGGGGGTTGGTGCAGGGTGAAGGGCACAGTGGCCCCGGGCCGCTCTCATCTCTGCTTCTTCCTGAAGGCTGTGAGGAGAGGAGGTGTGCCTCAGCCCTATGGCACCTAATCACGGAGGTCTGGTTTCCCTGCCCTCCCAGTGGGCTTGGCTGCTACAGTCTGAGGGCCCCAACAAGGAAGGTCTTAGGAGGGGGTGCTCCACAGCACGCTTGCGCTTCCACCCAAACTCTTTCCCTGGAGGCCATGAGTTGTTGAGAATAGAACAATTTCCTCCTGGAAGACAGGGCCTGAGGTCCCGCTCTCAGCTGGGGACAGGAGAATGAAGGAAGACACTGGGCCCATGCACAAAAGTGACCTGTGGGTAGTTGACCTCTCACAGAGGGCCTCCCGACTCTTTTTTACCTCTGTTTTCTCTGCCAGGGCATGCACATTTCCTGGGCACAAGCACTTCCTAAAAACAAAACTGCCCAAGTGTTGTCAGGTGTGTGGATCCAGAGCCTTTAGTTGTGCAGCAACCGACCTGGCTGCATAGTCCAGTGTGCAGTGGGAAGACTGGGGAGCAGGAGGCCATGAGGAGGTGGGAAAGGGGCAGGGAGGGAAGGGGAGAAGGGCTGTGGCTAAGGAACTGTTTACTAATGTTAACTATTGATTAGAGAGAATAGGGCCAAAGGGCAGAGTTCCAAGGAACTAGGGGGTTAGATTCAAGAGGTCTCAACAAACACTTTCTTAACCCCCTCCCCCCCTTTTTTTTTTTTTTGAGATGGAGTCTTGCTCTTTTGCCAGGCTGGACTGCAGTAGTGCAATCTCGGCTCACTGCAACCTCCGTCTCCTGGGTTCAAGCGATTCTCCTGCCTCAGCCTCCCAAGTAGCTGGGACTACAGGGTTGTGCCACCACGCCCAGCTAATTTTTGTATTTTTAGTAGAAATAGGGTTTCACTATGTTGGCCAGGCTGGTCTTGATCTCTTGACCTCGCGATCCTCCCACCTCAGCTTTCCTAAATACTGGGATTACAGGCGTGAGCCACTGCGTTTGGCTCAACATCTCTCATATGCCAAATGATCGCCAGGGCTCTGGGCACAAAAGATAAATAAAACCAGTCCCTGGCCTCAAGAAGTTCATGGTGTAATGGGGCAGGGAAGCAAACAGCTAGGATGCTATAGTAAGGAGCTTAGTGTGATGGATGTCTGGGAGGAGGTGTTCTGCTTGAGCTGAGGGTTACAGGATAAGGGGACAAAGGAGGGGAGGAAGGGTTTTACTGTTTTTCCAGGAGGGGTAAACCCTTGTGCTCTGCACAGGGGTGAGAGAATATGGACCCACAGTTAGATGAGGCCAGAGCTTAAAGTCTGGGGTGGAGGTGACACCGTACAGGTGGGCAGGTGCTGGGTCCTGAAGACCCCCAATTTGGAGGCTGATCCTAGTGGCAAATGAGAATGAGCTCAGTGGGCAGCCCCCTGGCACCAAGCAGCCTGACAGTGCCCCAGCCCAGAAGCTAAGCAGAGAATGAGCTCAGACCACACAATGGCAGCAGGGAGGAGAGGAGGGAACTGATTTGAGAGATAGGTAGGAGACAGGGTCATAGAACCTTGTGACTATTGGGTTCTAGAAGATAAGGGAGCCAAGAGTGTCAAGACTGGAAGCACTGATGGGATAGGCTGAGTGGGGCCTTGGAGCTTCTTAGGTGGGCCTTGATTCCCAGCACCTCCTTATGTTGCTCTGTGACCTTGGGCAAGTGACCTAACCTGTCTGAGGCCCTCTGTAGAACAAAGTTGCTAAAATTAATCTTGTATAGTTGTTGTGCATATTAGGGTAATGTATGCTAAAGGCCTGGCATAGGGCTTGGCTTGTAATGGAGAACTTGATAGCAAATGACCATCATTCATCCATTCAACAAACATTTATTGAGCACCTGCTGTGTGACAAGGACTATACTGGATCCTTGCACTGGATAAATGAGTTTAGGTCTGTGCACCTATTCTCATGCTGCTCACTGTTCAGAGGGAGAAAGATATGCAGAGCAACAGTCACCTACCAAGGCAATAGGGGCTGAGCAGCGGAGGAAGCCCTTAACTCTACCCAAGAGAATTTGGACAGATCCACAGAGGAGAGATGATAGCTGAAATGATGTAGAGCCAGCCACCTGCTCCAAGCCTGTCACATCACCCCCTGCCCCCCGCCCCACCACCACATGCGATTGCTTCAGAATCTCTGAAAGCTTCAGTTTTGAAGCATCATCTTGCTTCTTGGGGTTGAGGGAAGGGGGTGAACTGCAGGTGGGCTTCTATATGGAGCCCAGGGAATGGCACATCGAGCTTTGACCACCCCAGGAAAGGGCAAGTGCAGGTGGGCAGGTTGGCAGGGGAGGGGGGACCAGGTAAGAGTGACCCTGGGCAGGGCTTAGTAGCTGGATAGGGAGTCCGTGATATGCCATCATGCACAGCAGTGGCCTGTGTATGTGTGCTCTTTGGGTCATCCTAATTTTTCTGCTTCTCTGTACCTTTCCAGAAATTCCCTCTGAACCCTTCAGTGTCCCCTGCCCTCCGATGCCAAGTTTCTTTCTGTGCATCTCACAATAAGCCCAACACAGTAGAAGCAGGTCTTCCACTAAGGTCTTCTACTAAGGAGGGACTCCTTTCCTGCTGCCTTACCAAGCAAGACTTGGAGCTTTAAAGCCACATAGACTGTGTGACCTTGGGCAGTTACTGACATATCTGACTTCCTTTCCTGGCTGTAACATGGAGATGGTAATAGTCCCTCTCTCATGGGGCTGTTGTGAGGTTTCAATAAGATGTAAACTTGGCACCCAATCAATGCTGTTTCTCTCCTCTGCATCCCGTTAACTCCCTCCTTGCAGAGGGTCAGACAACAGACTCTTAGCTGGGGGTTTCCCTGGCACCCCAGCCCCTGTGGCCCATCCCCTGTGGGCCCTGCAGCCCCCTTCCCCTCTGCTAGTCTAATGGATCTCTGGCATCCCTGGGAGGCCCTGGTCACCCTAGCTGCAGTGTAATGCTGGCAGGCCTGAGCAGCATGACAATGGTGGCCCCAGCGGCAGCTCGGCCCACTCCCCCTTCTGCTCCTGTCTCTCCTCCCTGCTGCCGGTGACATGCCACTGCTCTGCAGATAGGACAGGCATCCCTGGGTGCCTGAGAGCTGATCAGGGAAGCTGGAAACCGCTCTCCCTCACAGACTGTGTGGGCAGTGGATTTGAATAGCTTCTGCGAAACCAAAGTTCAAGCCCGCCCCCCTTTCCCCTGGGAGGCACAGCATCCAGACAGGGAGAATTCAGCCAACAGAGAATCCCCTTTCTGTACATGTCGCAGGTTCCCTTCCCCTCTAGCCTTACATCCAAGCAGACAGTCTCTGAAAGCACTGCAGGGACATTTGGGAGGCCGGAGACTTGACTCTGCCCGTAAGGTACAGAAGTCACTTTGTTTATCTGGGCATCTGTTTTCCTCAGTAGCAAAATGGGAATAGTGTGAACACTGCCTTTCAGGATATGAGAATTAAATGCAAAGGTGAACGTGAAAGTGCTTTGCACACTGTAGAACGGTCTGCAAGTGCATGACACCATTAGTGTTTGGCCAAAGGGCCCTTCTTAGGGTTCCCGGAGTCAAATGAAGACATGAGAAATGAGAAGCTACGCGAGAACAGAGAAACTCACTTCAACAGCCTGCCTTTGGCAGGCAGGAGGGAGATTGGCAGCAGAGACCTGAAGATGGACTGGCCCATTATGGCCTAGGTGGTTAGAGGTCTGTGAGTCATTGGACAGCAGGTCTTGGCTAGACTGAGCCAACTCTTACTCCTCCTCTGGGTAAACCTAGGCCATTGTTTTCCAGTGATCTATGAGAAGTGGGGATGATTAAGAGAAAAATATCATTTACCTGGTTGCAGTGTGGTTCCAGCAGAGAGCCCGGGACTTTCTGCTTTATCACTGCACCAAGTGTCACATCCTTCCTTTGCTATTTGTGGTAAAAGTACAGGCATGTGTGCACTCATGCATGTGTTTACACATATGCATGTGTGCACGTGCGCACGTGCGCACACACACATACACACACCATTCCAGACTTCAGATGAAGCAACATCTGCATCCCCAGAGGGTTCTAGGACAAGGTGGGCACATGAATAGAGTCAGCCAATCACAGACCAGTTGACCCTAGCAACTACCAAACCAATTAGAACCCCACCCCTTCATCCAGCAGCACCTTCCAAATTTACACACATACGCACCCCACCCCCTTCAGGTTGATGCATTGCCATGACAACAAAATCACCACACAAAGCTGGTGTAAATGGGAAAGTGGTCCTTAGGAACAAGACTGGAACAGTCTTTGGGGTAAGGATGCAGTCCACGCTGGCTGGAGTGGGCCACTGAGAGGACCCCTATGCAGCAGGGTTAGGGAGGAGAGATAGCTGGTTTACCTGAGCTAAGCCCATTCTTTACCCCTGGATCTCTGTTTGCTCACCTGGGAAACAGGGTCAAAGACTCCTGCTTGGATTATAGTGAAATATAATGAAATTACTTCTCAACTAATGGATAGGGATAGGAACCATAGATTTTCTTTTCAGAAAACCTTAAGAATTTTGAGACTTTTGGACACAAGAGAGTTGATCGCCCCCCAGGAAGACCTAAAACTAAACCCTAAAACCCAGCTCATGAGTTCATTGGACACTTGGATCTCAGTTCCGTTTGAAAGCATTTAGTCAGTATCTGCCATGGGCCAAGCACAGGTGCTGATTTTAGCAGTGGCCAGGTAGACTTTGAGGAGCCCATTGAACGTCTTGGTGAAGACTTTCAGAAATACCCTGGAGGCCTGTTGGATTGGCCTGGAGACAAGTGCTATGGAGGTGGCTAACCTGGAAAGACTTTGCTCAGGGCTGAGGAAGAAGGCCCAGCCAGGAACCAAGGCCAAGGTTCAAACCCTGCAGGCCCACTGGCCTGCTGGCCTTTAGCTTCCACGCCTCACACCCCTCCCTACAGACAGCCTTAACCTTAGCCATTAGCCAGTCTGCCAATGGCACCTCCTCTGCCCGGTTGCTTCCAAAAGCTCCCTAACAGGGGGCCTTTTGGTCCCCAACTGCTCTTTCAGAATCTGATGAAATCTGAAGAATTAAAACACATATGCACAACATTTTCCATTCATTTTCAGGAGCTATGGGGCTCCTCAAGCTCATTCACAGACTCTCTTATGGCATGAGTCCTTGCAAACCAGCCCCGCCTCCCTGGTCAGCTCATCTTGATTTTCTCCCTGTCATGTTGTATTTGGCCATTTCAAACTCTGAGTACTTCTCTTGCATACACCACCACTCACTGCTTCATACCTTGGCACATGTTCCCAGCTACTGGAGAGGTTCCCTCCTTTACCTCTTACCTGGTAAACTTCATTCTTCAAAACCCAGCTCAAGAGTCACTGCCTTCTTGACACACACAGGCTCTATGTTATCTACACAGGCTCGATCACTCCCCAGTTGGAAGCATCTGTTCTACATATTTCTCTCATTGCGTGCCTCCCAGTGCGTGGGGCTCCATGTCTTCCTCCTTTACTGGGTTGAGAGCTTCCCGAGGCCAGAGATCACACCTTTAGCCTTTGTATGCCCAGGACTAGTATATGCCAGGTGCTCATTGGGATCTAGAACAGGGGTCCTCAACTCCTGGTGGCCTGTTAGGAACTGGGCCACACAGCAGGAGGTGAGCAGTGGGCAGGCAAGCAAAGCTTCATCTGTATTTACAGCCACTCCCAGTCACTCGCATTACTGCCTGAGCCCAGCCTCCTGTCAGATCAGCAGCGACATTAGATTCTCATAGGAACACAAACCCTATTGGGAACTGCGCATGTGAGGGATCTAGGTTGTGCGCTCCATATAAGAATCTAATGCCTTGCCGGGCGCGGTGGCTCAAGCCTGTAATCCCAGCACTTTGGGAGGCCGAGGCGGGTGGATCACGAGGTCAAGAGATCGAGACCATCCTGGTCAACATGGTGAAACCCCGTCTCTACTAAAAATACAAAACATTAGCTGGGCACAGTGGCGCGTGCCTGTAATTCCAGCTACTCAGGAGGTTGAGGCAGGAGAATTGCCTGAACCCAGGAGGCGGAGGCTGCGGTGAGCCGATATCGTGCCATTGCACTCCAGCCTGGGTAACAAGAGTGAAACTCCGTCTCAAAAAAAAAAAAAAAAAAAAAAAAAAGAATCTAATGCCTGATGATCTGTCACTGTTTCCCATCACCTCCAGATGGGACTGTCTAAGTTGTGGGAAAACAAGCTCAGGGCTCCCATTGATTCTACATTGTGGTGAGTTGTAGAATTATTTCATTATATAGTATGATGTAATAATAATAGAAATAAAGTGCACGTTAAGTGTAATGCACTTTAATCATCCTGAAACCATCTCCCTGCCCGGTCCGTGGAAAAACTGTCTTCCATGAAACTGGTCCCTGGTGTCAAAAAGCCTGGGGACAGCTGGTCTAGAGAACTGACATGGCAGAACTGGATTTGCAAGGGAAACAAAGCTGACCAAGGAAGAGGTCAACAAGCAGACCAGAAATCAGGACAGGAGCAAGAAGAGAGGTGTCGGGAAGGAATGGGAGTCAGGAGGTGTCCACAGAACAAGACTGAAAGACATCATTGAATTTGGCAACTAGGAAGCCATTGGGAGGGTGGCCATGGGTCCAGTTTGCCCAGGATTCCCTCAGTTCTAGCACTGAAAGTTCTGGGCAAACAGAGATGGTTGGTAACCCTAGATTAGTGACCTTAACAAGGGCAATTCTGGAGGTGGGAGTAGGGCAGAGGCCTGAATGTCGTGGGCTGAGGGGTGAATGGAAGGTGGAAGAAGGAAACTGGGAGAATTGGTGGCTGCCGAGCTGTCTGGGTGAGCTGAAAGGAGGCAGGAGCTAAGGACCCTGCCAGTCTCCTGGCCCATCTCTGCTGCCCACCGCCAACCCACTCCCTGGAGAGAAAGCAAACACAGCTGCTGTCAGGAGCACCGTGTACACCCTTAATGACTTCTTTTTGAAAGGCTCCAACTCCACCACCTGGGTCGCCCAACTAGTCCCCCACCACCCCAATCCCCCCTGGACCAGTGGTTCTCTGTTGTCTGACCTCCTGCAGTAAGTATTCAGGGGTTTATCCAGTTGGCGCAATGGATCCTGCTTGGACTGGAGACAGCTATTCCCTTCTTTTGAATTGTTATTTACAAGCCTCATTTGTCTTTGCTTATTAATAGATTGTCTAATTTGATTCTGAACTTTTTTTTTTTTGAGATGGAGTCTTGCTGTGTTGCCCAGGTTCGAGTGCAGTGGCGCAATCTCAGCTCATTGCAACCTCTGTCTCCCGGGTTCAAGCGATTCTCCTGCTTCAGCCTCCTGAGTAGCTGGGATTACAGGCACCTGCCACCACACGTAGCTAATTTTTGTATTTTGAGTAGAGATGGGGTTTCACCATGTTGCCCAAGCTGGTCTTGAACTCCTGACCTCAGGTGATCCACCCCCCTCAGCCTCCCAAAGTGCTGGGATTATAGGCATTAGCAACCGCACTGGGCCTCTGAACTTCTTGAAGGCAGAGATCATGCCTGCCCTCACAGCTTCCCTTCCTTCCCTCTCTTTCCCCTTTCCTTCCTTCAGTAAACACTAATTAAGTGGTGTTTGAATTCAGTGGTCATGATGACTGCCACAGTTCCTGTCCTCAGGCACTTCACGATCTGGATTCCAGCTTTATAAATGGGGGAGTTTTATATCCCTGAGCAGCAGAAGAGGGTCCATACAGGGCTTTAGTGATTCTGAAAACCTGTGACGTTATATGTCAACATTGTGAGTGTGTGTGTGTTAAGTGAGATAGAAAAACAGAGACTGTGTTTCTAAAGAGAGAATCTCAGCTGGCCACAGTGGCTTATGCCTGTAATCCCAGCACTTTGGGAGGCAGAGGCAGGTGGATCACTTGAGGTCAGGAGTTCGAGACCAGTCTGGCCAACATGGTGAGACCTTGTCTCCACAAAAAAATGCAAAAATTAGCCAAGCATGGTGGTGTGTGGCAGTAGTCCCAGCTACCCAGGAGGCTGAGTTGGGAGAATCTCTTGAACCTGGGAGGCAGAGGTTGCAGTGAGCCAAGATCATACCACTGTACTCCAGCCTGGGTGACAAAAAGAGACAAAGAGTCTCTACAAATTAACATGTTCAAGTGGAATCGATCTGCAATATTCAAGTCCTATCTATGTGATATGAGCAAATTATTCAGCACTTTGTACCTCCATTTCCTTGTCTGTAAAATGGGGGTAATATAGCACCCTTCTTACAGGGCCACGATGAGGATTAGATGGGATAGGTCTATAAATTTAACATAGATCTTGGAACATACTAAGAGGACAATTAACACTAACTATTGTTCTTTTTGAGACAGAGAGAAGAGCTTTTGTGAGATTCTCGAAAGTTTCCAGGAGCCACTGGTCCAGTAAGTGAGCAGCCTGCATGCTGAATGCGGCATCCCACTGGGACAGGTGCTAAGGGGAGTTAGTCTGAGAGTCTGAGGTGCACTTGAGGCACCTTGAACTTCCCCTCTCTATCTCCCAAGCCCCGAGTAGCTCAGGACCCTGCTCTAAACAGCCACTCACGAGGAAAGACGATTCGAATGGACCATCCCCAGTGCCACTGAATAGTGTGTCCAGGTTAAAACACATGTTAGGAGAGAAACCAGAACTCCACTTCCCCTAGGGGAATGGATTTTAAAAGAAAAAGAAAAGAAAAGAAGGCCTTTGCTCTTGATCACATTAAAAGCAATAGCCTCCACAGCAATTAGGCACCCGTAAATTAAACAGCCTGCCTCTGTCAGCTGGCTCCCCACTATCTCATTAGCCAGGGTGCGGAGAGACGCTGCACACCCTGCTGGGAGCCGCCTCATTGTCAAGTTCCTGCTCCATAATTAAACACAAAATCCCAACCTCATGGAGACACCCGCCCGCCCCTCCTGTGGGGGACAGGGAGGCAGTTGGGGAGGGACAGAGCCAAGGTGAGGCTTTGCTTCTAGGACTGAGCTGTGAACAGAGAGCCCAGGGCTCTCTCATGACCTTGGGAGGGGATTTGGGAAAGGAAGTGAAAGGGCATGGAATGAGAGGAAGGAGTCTCTCCTTCTTCCTATCTGAACATCTGCAACCAAGAGAGCAAATGGGCCACATTGGCTTCTGCAGGAGATTCTGAGGTTCAACTTTAGGAAATGAGGTCGTAGGGCTGGGCACGGTGGCTCACGCTTGTAATCCCAGCACTTTGGGAGGCCAAGGCAGGCGGATCTCCTGAGGTCGGGAGTTCGAGACCAGCCTGGCCAGCATGGTAAAACCACGCCTCTACTAAAAATACAAAAATTAGCCAGACGTGGTGGCAGGTGCCTGTAATCCCAGCCACTCAGGAAGCTGAAGCAGGAGAATTGCTCGAACCTGGGATGTGGAGGTTGCAGTGAGCCGAGATCGCACCATTACACTCCAGCCTTGGGTAACAGAGCAAGACTCTGTCTCAAAAAGAAAGAAAGAAAGAAAGAAAGAAATGAGGTCCTAGAAAGAGGGGGATTGTCTGAGAACATCTACTCACTCTACCACCCACATCTGAGCACACCCACATAGACTCCATTGGTTTAGAGCCAGACAAGGGCTGATGAGGTGAATGCTGGGGTGCTGTCAGGTTGCTAGACAAGGCGGACCTTGTAGCCAGGACTGGAGTAAGGAGTGGCCAGCTGGCAGGTGCACAGAATGCCCTTCGAAAGTACCAAGATGTGTGATAAGAGAAATTGTTTGGGGCCAAGTGCAGTGGCTCATGCCTACAATCCCAGCACTTTGCAAGGCTGAGGCAGGAGGACTGCTTGAGTCCAGGAGTTTGTGATCAGCCTGGGCAACCTAGTGAGACATAGTGTCCCTCCCCCACTGCCTCCCTGCCCGCCCCCCAATCCCTATATCTACCAAAAGCTAAAAAACATTAGGTCAGGGCAGTGGCTCACACCTGTGATCCTAGCATTTTGGGAGACCGAGGCAGGCAGATGGCTTGAGGCCAGGAGTTTGAGGCAAGCCTGGCCAACCCAGGTGGAACCCCGTCTCTTCCAAAAATATAAAACTTAGGCGTGGTGGCACAAGCCTGTAATCCCAGCTACTGTGGAGGCTGAGGCAGGAGAATTGCTTGAACCTGGGATACCAAGGTTGCAGTGAGCTGAGATCACGCCACTGCACTCCAGCCTGGGTGACAGAGACCCTGTCTCAAGAAAAAAAAAAAAAATAGCCAGGCATGGTGGTATGTGCCTGTGGTCCCAACTGCTACAGAGGCTAAGGTCAGAAGATTGCCTGAGCCCTGACGGTCGAGGCGGCACTCCAGTCTGGGTGACAGAATAAGACCCCGTCTCTAAAAAAAGAAAAAGAAAGGAAAAAAATTGTTTGACAAGTGTGTAAGCTGTCAGTGAGCCCCCTCACTGTGGTGACTTCTCTAATGACAAGCTGGTGGGGGTGGCTGCACAGCAGGACTCTTGCTTTCTAGGTGAGGAACACAGACCAGATGGGGGAAGGGAGAGGGACCAAGGCTGGCCCTGGCAGTTCTTCACTGCCCACCCCACAAAGCCCTTGGCATCTCTTCTAAACCTATTTTGAACAAATATTGAAAAGATGTCAGGCCAGGGATGGTGGCTCATGCCTGTAATCCTAGCACTTTGGGAGGCCAAGGTGGGTGGATCACAAGGCCAGGAGATCGAGACCATCCTCTACTAAAAATACAAAAAAAAATTAGCTGGGTGTGGTGACATGCGCCTGTAGTCTTAGCTACGCGGGAGGCTGAGGCAGGAGAATCGCCTGGACCTGGGAGGCAGAGGTCGCAGTGAGCCGAGATGGCACCACTGCACTCCAGCCGGGGCGACAGTGACACTCCATCTCAAGAAAAAAAAAAAGAGGTCCGCATGTAGAGGTGGAAGTGATTAGACTGCCCTGCTCACCCACTTGTCTTCCGCCACCCATGACCACCCGGGAGGATGCAGAAGATGCTCCCAGGCTTCTCAATCCCACCCAACTGCTGCTGCCTAGGGAAAGCCAGGATGTGAGCAGGAGGAGAGGAGAGTGGGCAGCTGCCTGGGGAGGGGAGCATCCCCACCTCTCAGTTCTCTGGGTGGCCCAGCCTGGGCAGCTTGGGCCGGGATGATGCCAGGCTCCAGCTCCAGCCGCTGGATCTTGATAGGGAAGGACAGAGCCTGAGAGAAAATCGTGCAACGCAGAGAAACAGGCGAGTCAGAGACAGGGGAGCCAGAGGCCAGAGCCTCTGAAACCAGGGCATGGGTGGAAGATGTGGATGCTATTTGTCAGACATTCGCATGGCATTTCATGTGAAAACGGAGCCGCCGCATTGGTGGCCGGCATCCAGCTAGAGCCCAGGGAACTAACTGTGCTGACAACTTCAGAAAAGTGCACAGAAATTACCCCAGGCCCTGCCCCTTCCCCCTGGGGCTCCTTCTGCCTCCAAATGGCCCCCAAGCCAACACTGTGATTTTTGGCCCTGACCTTGCCTCTCTGGCTCACTCCTTGCCTCCCTCTATCTTAGGTGCAGGGGTGAGGACAGCCTTGTGGTGGTGACTCACAGTGTTGTCCTCTGAGGTTAGCACAGCCCAGAGAAATGCCTGGGCAGGCTGTGCTCCTTTCACTGCTCACTCAGAATCTCAGTTTGAGAAGCAGCCCTTGGCCAGGCTTGGGGTTTGTACCAGACTGAGGGGAGACAGCTGTCACGCCCCCACCTCAGCCTGGAGGCACCAATTTCCCTTGCCTGCCGGACCAGCCGAGTCCTTAGCCCTGCCCTGGGGATGTTGTTTCCTGGAGTTGCAACTAATTTCCCTAATTTCCTCCCAGACCAGCTTCCCCTTTCTCAGCAGCCTGGGAAGGGCTGGAGCCACAGAGCAGCCAGGTGTGGCCCTCAGGATGGGAGTGGGGCCTGGCAGGACAGGGAGGGGTCAGGAACTGGGAGCAGTGTGGACTGGCACAAGGTGGGGATCACATCTGGACCAGTGAGGAAGAGGTGGGGGTTTAGACTCACACTTCCCTTTCCTCTGGGCTAAGCCCTAGGACCAGAATGGTTCGGGTTACCAGGGCCTCCCAGGTATGCAAGCGGAGTGATGGAGCGGATATCTGGCCTGCTCAGCTCAGACACTCCTGAATGATCCGCCAGGTCCGGGGGCCCACGCCCACATGAACAGGTATATCCAATCAAAATGCACTTGAGTGTGTCAGTTACTACCAGGTGTACCTGAGAGGCCAGGCAGTGGTGGTAAGTTTACCTGAGTGAATAGGTAAACTTACCAGGTACAAAACCTGAATATATCAAGCTGCCTCCAGATCAGACCATTATGCCAAATGTCCTGGCAAGAAAGACATAATCCAGAGGGGCAGCTCCTGCAGGGCCAGCCTAGCTCTGCAGGTTGGTACCTGGCAGTACTTGGTGTAGCCAGGGAAACAAAGGGATTTGTCAGCTGGAATCGGTACTTCCCCAGGCCTACCGTTTGCTCCAAGAGCTCTCCTGTGGGTCCCCGGGGGCACTGATAATTCTCAGCATGTCTTCCCTAGGATCCCAGCCATTCATGATCACACAGCTGACTTTGCTCTTAGTCGAACAGCTGGTGACTGAACCTGATCCAATATTTACTCCTGGAAAGAGGGCAAAGGGGCAGGTGTCACTCCAGGCAGCCTGGAGCTGCAGTTGGCTGGGTCTAGGGGAGGGGAAGGGAGGATTTGCTGTTTTCTCTGGTGCCAGAGGCTTTCTCAGACCTTAGATATTTCCCCATCTAACCATCTACCTCCTCTTCCTGAGATGGGCCAGGGAGGGGACTGGAAGGGAACTTTGTCCCCCGGAGACTATCCCTGAGAGGGGTGAAGCCAAGTAGATGAGAAACCTCAGCTAGGAGGTGAGAAACCCAGACCACCAGCGTGAGACAAGAAGGAGTCTCCCCAGTGAGGGGGCTTCCTGGGAAAGGAGGCCTTCAAGCAGGAAGGGGGTGGCCTGCGTTTCCCTGAAAGGAGATGGGGAGGAGGGAAGCTGGGGGACTGGAGTGAGGACCTTAGTGAGCAATGGAAGCAGGTGGTTCATGAGTACGAGGGCCAGCGCTGCCACCTCAGGAAGGAGTCAGGCCGTGGCCACTCCAGAAACCTGGTGAATCCAGAAACTTGGTGATTTCCCCATCCTTGGCATTGTAATTGAATCCTACCTGGATTCAATTATTATTAACAATAAATCTTGGAACCCAAAGGGTGATTTCAGGGAGAGGCAGCCAGAAGCTCTCCCTTACCAGTGGGGCCTCAGGGAAGAGCCCTGGGGACAGTGAATTTGGGGTGCTTCAAAAGGAGCAGGAGCAGGTGGGGTGGGGCTTGCCGACAAGAGGGTAGGGGCGGGGAGTGTGAGTCTAAACCCCCACCTCTTCCTCACTGGTCCAGATGTGGCTCCCACCTTGCACCAGTCCACACTGCTCCCAGTTCCTGACCCCTCCCTGTCCTCCCAGGCCCCACTCCCATCCCGGGGGCCACACCTGGCTGCTCTGTGGCTCCAGCCCCTCCCAGGCTGCTGGGAAAGGGGAAGCTGGTCTGGGAGGAAATTAGGGAAATTAGCTGCCACTCCAGGGCAGGGGTGTGCTGCGTTGAGGAGAACCGGCTCTGCCTGGCGCCTACCGTGTTTCAGGCTCTTTATATACCAGACTGCAGTGAATCCTCAGGGCAACACGAGCTCGCTGTTATTAGCCAATTTTACAGATGAGGAAACTGAGGCTAACAGAGGTTACTCGACTTTCCTAGTCACTCAGAGCTCTGTGTCTGCCCCGGCCTGCAGCCCTCACCCCAGTGGGTGGGGAGGAGCCCAGCACACTGCTGAGCGCTGAGTATACATCCAGTCTCAGTTGCAAGCACGTGTGCCTTTTGTAATAGCTCCAGGCCTAGGGAGGCTCCAGGCTCAGGGAAGGACGCCAGCAGCCCAGCACGGGGAAGGTCAAACTTGAGAGGGCGTCTCTGCCACACCTCAGCATGCCCATACTCAGGTGCCATGCATGCTTCCTGGCAGTCCCCTAAGGACTCTGTGAATCAGAGGCAGCGTTGCTCAACAGAGGACAGAGGCTCTGATCTCAGAAGGCTCTGGATTCCAATGCCACTCATGAGCAGATATGACCTTTGGCAAGCGGTTTAACTTCTCTAAGTTTCCACTTCCGTAAAGAAAACCTCATCATGCCTACGTCTAAGGTTATTTGATAATTAGTGATATAATGCATATAAAACACCTGGCTTGGACCATGTGCGGTGGCTCACGCCTGTAATCCCAGCACTTTGGGAAGCTGAGGCGGGGGGATCAGTTAAGCCCAGGAGTTCAGGACCAGCCTGGGAAACATGGTGAGACTCTGTCCCTACAAAATATTTAAAGATTGGGCCGGGCGCGGTGGCTCAAGCCTGTAATCCCAGCACTGTGGGAGGCCGAGGCGGGTGGATCACGAGGTCAAGAGATCGAGACCATCCTGGTCAACATGGTGAAACCCCGTCTCTACTAAAAATACAAAAAATTAGCTGGGCATGGTGGCGTGTGCCTATAATCCCAGCGACTCAGGAGGCTGAGGCAGGAGAATTGCC
>NW_022436962.1:9076363-9080105 GCF_009761245.1 Sapajus apella | reverse complement strand
CACACACACACACACCACACACACACACACACCACACACACACACACACATTTAGGTTTATTCTAGATCCAGTTTATGTCCAGATCCTGGACACTGGAGAAAGGGAGGTGTTAAGCCCTGGTCAGGTAAAAAGAACATGAAGTTAAGGAGGTATGCGGCCTCTACCCGACCCTTCCATTGGCTTGGCCTCTGAAGTCTGAGGCTCCTGGAACGGCCTGGTGTGGTACATGTCTGCCGGGACACTTCTCCCAGCCCAGCAGCTGATCTTACACAACTGCTACCTTTCTGAGTCCCAGACTTAGATCTTGGGGCCTCTTCCCAGCAAAGAGGAACCTGGAGGGTTTCCCATTCAGGGATGATCTTAAAGATGATAACATTAATTGCTAATATTTATAAACACATATGTGCTGTACTGTTGTAAAAACTTTTCATGTATCAACTCATCTAATACTCACACAACCCAATGGATGGAGATACTATCATTATCACTATTTTATAGTCAAAGAAACTGAAACACAGAGAGGTTAGGTAGCTTGCCCAAGGCCACACAGCTAGTAAACAGTGGAACTGGGATTTGAACCTAGACACCCTACACTTTGGGCTCTTAGTTAAGTGCTTCTCACAATGTAACATCTTGATCCCCATTCAGTAAGGTTTTTGTTTTTGCTTTTGTTTGGAGACAGGAGCTCTTGTTCTGTTGCCCAGGCTGGAGTGCATTGGTGTGAGCATGGCTCACTGTTGCCTCACCCTCCTGGGCTCAAGTGGTCCTCCTGCCTCAGCCTCCCAAGCCCCAAGTAGCTGGGACTACAGGTGCACACCACCACAATTGGCTAATTAAAAAAAAAAAACTGGGCTGGGCATGGTGGCTCACATCTGTAATCCTAGCACTTTGGGAGGCCGAGGCAGGTGGATCGCATGGTCAGAAGTTCAAAACAAGCCTGGCCAACAGGGTGAAACCCCATCTCTACTAAAAATACAAAAATTAGCTGGGTGTGGTGGCTCACACCTGTAATCCCAGCTACTCAGGAGGCTGAGGCAGGAGAATCCCTTGAACCTGGGAGGCGGAGGTTGCAGTGAGTCGAGATCATGCCACTACGCTCCAGCTTGGGCAACTACGCGCCATGCCACTACGCTCCAGCCTGAGAGAGAGATTCCGTCTAAAAAAAAAATGTGTAGAGACATGGTCTTGCCATGTTACCCAGGCAGGTCTTGAACTCCTGGACTCAAGCAGTCTGCCCAGCTCAGCCTCTCAAATTGCTGGGGTGGCAGGTGTGAGCTGCAGCAGCACCTAGCCTCCAGAGAGTTTTAGTTGGAAAAAGGTACACATACTTCTGCTTCCCTCTGATTTATCTCCACCCGCCTCATCCTCCACCCCCCACACCGCCTGGGTGCCAGGCATCACTGCCTAACTAGGAGGTAAACGTAAAGTCTGGGAGATCTGCTCTCTCTTGAGTGCGCCTTTCCTGCCCTTCAGAAACACCCCTTAGTGGCATATACTGCCACCTCCTGGCCACCAAGGGTTAAGACTGACCCTGTGTATATATTTCAGAACTGTCCTGGTACTCAACTTCTCTCTGGGTGATGACATCCTTGCCCACAGCTACGTGACTGTCTATAGCAAGCTTGTCCAACCTGCAGCCTGTGAGCTGCATGTGGCCCAGGATGGCTTTGAATATGTCTCAATACAAATTTATAAACTTTCTTAAAGCATTATGAGATTTTTAAAAGCTCATCAACTATTGTTAGTGTATTTTATGTGTAGCCCAAGACAGTTCTTCCAGTGTGGCCCAGGGAAGCCAAAAGATTGGACACCTCTGATTTATATGCTGTTGACTCCCAAATGTTTACCTTTCTTTCTTTCTTTTTTTTTTTTTTTTAAAGAGTCTCGCTCTGTCACCCAG
Organism: Sapajus apella; assembly: GCF_009761245.1. Taxonomy (NCBI): domain Eukaryota; kingdom Metazoa; phylum Chordata; class Mammalia; order Primates; family Cebidae; genus Sapajus; species Sapajus apella. Next base: position 9,078,204 of record NW_022436962.1, on the reverse strand, counting down.
GCTGGAGTGCAATCTTGGCTCACTGCAACTCCACCTCCCAGGTTCAAGTGATTCTCGTGCCTCAGCCTCCTGAGTAGCTGAGATTACAGGTGTGTGCCACCATGTCCGACCAATTTTTGTATTGTTTTAGTAGAGACAGGATTTCATCATATTGGCCAGGCTAGTCTCAAACTCCTGACCTCAAGTGATCTGCCTGCCTCGATCTCTCAACGTGCTGGGATTGCAGGCATGAGCCACTGTGCCCAGCCCCAAATATTGATCTCTTTTGAGATCCAGGTCTCTCCTGATGCAGATGGCTCGAGCCCTCCAGCGCTCTGTAATTTCCCTCAAGTCACAGGGCTACAAAATGCAGAGCTGGAACCAGACCCTGGGGCACCTGGCTCCTTACTCAGTGCTCACATCACAGCACCACACAGCTTCCCCAACACTAGCATACAACATGGACACAATGAGTGCACAGAGAGGGAAAAGATAAAGATCAGATGCTGGCTGGTGGGAGAGGCAGGATTTAGATCCAAGTTAGAGTGCTGGCAAAACCAGTCTGTGCTCTCTAGCGTGCCATGTCACTCCCGAGGGTTTGGAGAAGGCAAATGGCTCTTTTTTCTTTTCTTTTCTTTTTTGAGATGGAGTCTCACTCTGTCACCTGGGCTGGGGTGCAATGGCACAATCCCGGCTCACTGCAACCTCCACCTCCCAGGTTCAAGCGATTCGCATTCCTCAGCCTCCTGAGTAGCTGGGATTACAGGAGCCCACCACCACACCCAGCTAATTTTTTTTGTATTTTTAGTAGAGACGGGGTTTCGCCATGTTGGCTAGACTGGTCTTGAACTCCTGACCTCAGGTGATCCACCTGCTTTGGCCTCCCAAAGTGTTGGGATTACAGGTGCGAGCCACTGCACCCGGCCAGCAAATGGCTCTTAAAACACACAGATGGTGAGACGAGGTGTGAGGCAAACTGAAGGATGGGTGAGCTGTTGGTGGTCGGAAAAGCCTTTGTGGCTGCGGAGTGAGGGCAAAGGGGCATATGCTGGTACTTCCTGCAGCCGACTGTGACAACGGAGTGAAAAGTCCCCTGGAAGGGAAGGGAGGACAGAGAATTGAGGGCAGGACCTTGGGTACTGGCATCACTGAGGGCACTGGAATCACTGAGGGCACTGGAAGAAGAAATGGAACAAGGGAAAGAGACTTGGAACAGTCACACAAGAGGAGCTGACGTATCACTGCTTTAGAGACAGATCCCTGCATCTTAGGGAAGGGATCTGGAAATCACAGCCTGCCTCTGTTTTTGTACTGCCTGAAAGCTGTGAATGCTTTTTACTTTCTTACATGGCTGAAAAACATCCAAAAAGAAAAACAATATTTCATGACACATGAAAATTTGTAAAAATTTGAATCCTAGTGTCTATAAATAAAGTTTTATTGGAACACTGCTGTGCTCATTCACTTATGCATTGTCATGACTACTTCCTGCTACAACAGAAATCATAGGGCCCACAAAGCTTAAAATGTTTATTATCCAGCCCTTTACAGAAAAGCTTGCCTACCCCACCTTAGAGGATAAGAGTCATGGACCGCCGGGCGCGGTGGCTCAAGCCTGTAATCCCAGCACTTTGGGAGGCCGAGGCGGGTGGATCACGAGGTCAAGAGATCGAGACCATCCTGTTCAACATGGTGAAACCCTGTCTCTACTAAAAAATACAAAAAATTAGCTGGGCATGGTGGCGCGTGCCTGTAATCCCAGCTACTCAGGAGGCTGAGGCAGGAGAATTGCCTGAACCCGGGAGGCGGAGGTTGCGGTGAGCCGAGATCGCACCATTGCACTCCAGCCTGGGTAACAAGAG
>NW_022436962.1:9051603-9076263 GCF_009761245.1 Sapajus apella | reverse complement strand
GATCACTTATGTCCAGTAGTCTGTGATCAGCCTGGGAAACACAGTGCTACCCCAGTCTCAAAAAAAAAAAAAAAAAGAGTCATGGACCACAGGTTCGGTCCCAATGTTGAAAGGGAAGTTGAAGCTGCAGACAGAGACCCAGAAGCAGGAGAAGTGGGGTGGGTTTCAGGAGCCTTTGCCAGAACACCAGCTGTCCAGATTTTCTTTTCTTTTCCTTCCTTCCTCCCTTCCTCCCTTCCTTCCTCCCTTCCTCACTTCATTCCTTCCTTTCTCTCTTTCTTTTTTTTTTGAGACAGGGGTCTCACTGTGTTGCCCAGGCTGGTCTCAAACTCCTGGACATAAGCGATCCTCCTGCCTCTGCCTCCCAAAGTGCTGGGATTATATATATGAGCCACCTTGCCTGGCTTTCCTGAAAATGAGCCCACATCCTCCCTGCCCCTGGCTCCATGAGACCTGGCCTAGAGGGACTCAGACCCCCCTCCACATACCCTCTGGTGCAGAGAGGAAGCCCAGCCCCACCATATGGCTCTGAGTGATTCCATACCCTCTAAGCCTTAGGATCTACCTCTGTAAGATGAGAATAACTGCAAACCTTCAAAGGTTGTTGAGAATTCCAAAAGATAACAAAGTTCATGCCACAGTTGTTGGTGCCAGATGGCATTCTACAATCTCTAGATCCTGCTGCTGTTAGGCTAGGCAGCTCGCAGGCAGCCTGGCTTCAGAAGTGGGTGCACCTCCTAACTCTGTCCACTGGAGGGCAGGAAGGCCCTGCTGGCGGCCGGGAGGGTGTCAGATGGAGCTGGTCTGCAGGTTCCCCTGCCTGGGGAGAGGTGCCCTCGCCTGCTGTTTACAACCCTGGCCTTTGATCAGCTCCTGTTCTCCCCGTGACCTGCTGAGGGCCAGACGGGCGCAGAGCCTCCTGCTGGGGACAGGCCAGGCTTCCTTGTTGCCCTTTCTCCTCTCCCACTGGTAGACCAGACTGAGGCCAGGCCACTGGGTAAACACTCCTTGGCCAGTTTATTTGCAGTTTTGCAAAGCCCTTCCCTGCACATTGCCTCCTGTGCTCTTCCAACAGCCCAGGGATGCCGGCAGAGCAGGTGACATGACACCCCTTCATCCAAGTGAGAAAACCGAAGATCAGAGAGGCTACATGACTTCTCCAAGATGCCACAACTGGTGAGCAGTGTGGTTGGGATTGGAACTGTTATCTTTTTTTTGAGATGGAGTTTTGCTCTTGTTGCCTAGACTGGAGTGCAATGGTGCAATCTCGGCTCACCATAACCTCCGCCTCCTGGGTTCAAGCGATTTTCCTGCCTAAGCCTCCCAAGTAGCTGGGTTTACAGGTGAGCACCACCACGTTGGGCTAATTTTGTATTTTTAGTAGAGATGGGGTTTCACCGTGTTGGCCAGGCTGGTCTCGAACTCCGGACCTCAGGTGATCTGCCCTCCTTGGCCTCCCAAAGTGTTGGGATTATAGGTGTGAACCACTGGGCCCAGCTGTAGCTGGTGTCTTCTGATGCCAGCTAGTGTCTTCTGTGGCTCTCTCCTGTAAGCATGCTGCCCTTAACAACCGCACCCTCCCTGAGGAAGCTCCAACTTCTGCAGTTTCTTTCAATGGTCCTGCTCCTGACCTCCTCCCTGGTAAAACACCGAACCATCCTTTCTGCTCTCTCAGAACTCAGAATGGTGCATGGTGCTTCCATGCACTAGAACTCATTTCTACCAAGAACAAGCTTCCCCAGGGCATTTGAGGATGGCGACTCCTGTCTGAAGTGACTCTGGATACAGTTGGGAAGACAAAGGCAGATGGTTTTACACACACAAAAATGGGAGGCTGGGCAGTGGCTCTGAGGGCCAGGCCACTGACCCAGACAGTGACAGAGAGATTGTGGGGTTACAGTGGTCAGGGAAGACTGCCAGGAGCATGGGGGCCTTTGGGAAGCTATAGGGAAGTGAAGAGGCAGGAATGCTCCGGGTCTCTTTGGGTATACGGTGAATCAGACAGACATCTGTGCCAGATGGCAGAGCAAAGCCTGTCAAGTTAGAGGAGGCTGGTTCTCAAAGACCTTCAAATGCCAGGTGAAGGGAGGTGAATTTGGTCATGTGGGAGATGCAAGTCATTGAAGGTGTTTGAGGGACGGGGGACAGGAAGCAGTGGTATTTCAGGAAGGCTGACATGCAAGTCAGGAGGAGACTGGGGGCATGTCCGGGACGGAAGCAGGGGAGTATGATTCTGTGGCCCAGGCTTAAGGTAACTCTCAAGGCAATGGAGAACTGCCAGGGTGTCCTACAGGATGTGATGTCGGTGGTGAAGGAGAAGGACCAGCCCAACATGGGAATAACTGGAGAGCCAAACGTGTGTGTGTGTGTGTGTGTGTGTGTGTGTGTGTGTGTGTCAGGGGGTGGGTATGTGATGTCAGGGAGAGAATCATTAGTTCTTTTCATATGAGGGTGAATTTCAGGACATCAAGTAGAAATGCTTTGTGAATAGATCAAGATATAGTGCAGGATGCTGGAAGAGAGTCAGGGCTTCAGTGTGGATGAGGAGGGAGTCAGCCACAGGGGCATGGTCTCGGAGCCGGGGAGGGACTCTGGACGCCAGGGGAACCAGTGTGGAGAGGGAGGCTGAGGCCGGCAGGCAGAGAACTAGAGGTGGGAGGGGTCAGGGCAGGGGTGTGTGTTGAGGTCTCCCCAGTGGCCAGTCCTCTTCCCCACCTCAACAGCTCCTATTTTCATTTGGAAGATCCTGGCAACTCTGGGGATTGAAGGCATCTCTGGCTCTGGAGTGGAGCACATGGTATCATGATTGCTTTGAAGGGGACATGCCAGCCAGAGACTTACAGGGCTTTTGAATGACATCCTGGGACAAGAAGCTCTTCCTTTTTTTTTTTTTTTTTGAGATGGAAGTCTCATGTCGCCCAGGCTGGAGTGCATTGGCACGATCTTGGCTCACTGCAACCTCCGCCTCCCGGGTTCAAGCAATTCTCCTGCCCCAGCCTCCTGAACAGCTGGGACTACAGGTGCACACCACCATGCCCAGCTAATTTATTTTATATTTTTAGTAGAGACAGGGTTTCCCTATGTTGGCCAAGCTGGTCTCGAACTCCTGACCTCATGATCTGCCTGCCTAGGCCTCCCAAAGTGTTGGGATTATAGGCATGAGCCCCCACACCTGGTCAAGAAGCTCTTTCTATCAGTGTGTGAAGGAAGAGGTAGGTGGCAACAACAGCAGCCAGCCTGAGAGGGAGGCTGAGGCTGAGGAAGACAGGGCAGAAAGAAAGAACTGCCCCTATGTGACATCCCTGAGTGCTCCGTCCATCCTTGCCCGGACTGTTTGTGAATGAATAGATGTCTTGTATTGTTTAGCCTATTAGGTAGAGAGGTTTTCTGCTTCCTGCAAATAGAAGATTCCTAATTCATATGGAAGATGCAGAAGAGCCTGAAGAATATTGCTTTCAACAATGAAGGAAGAATGTTTCAAAATGGAAGGAGAGGTGAATAGTATCAAATGCTGAGAGTGTCAGATCAGAGACTTTTTTCGGGGGGAGCAGTGAGGGAGAACAGGGTCTTGCTCTGTTGCCCAGCTGGAGTGTAGTGGCATGATCACAGCTCTGCAGCCTCGACCTCCTGGGCTCAAGCAATCCTCCCACCTCAGCCTCCCAAATAGCTGGGACTACAGACATGCCCAGAAATGCCTAATTTTTTTAAAGAATTTTTTTGTAGAGATGAGGTCTTGCTATACTGCCCAGGCTGGTCTCAAACTCCTGGGTTCAAACAATCCTCCTGCCTCAGCCTCCCAAAGTGCTCCCATCTCAGCCTCCCAAATAGCTGGAATTACAGACGTGCACTGCCGTGCCTAATTTTTTAAAAGAATTTTTTGTAGAGATGGGGACTTGCTATGTTGACCAGGCTGGTCTCAAGCTCCTGGGTTCAAGCAATCCTCCTGCCTTGGCCTCCCAAAGTGCTAGGATTACAAGAGTTAGCGACTACACCTGGCCCAGAGATGTTTTATAGTTACTTAAAAACTGTTTGACAGAAGAGGAACCTGGGGGTCAGAGAGGCTTCTAGAATCTGGTAGCCCCTACAGCCAGGACTCAGAACTCACAGTCTGATGGGTTACCTCAAGGGGGAAGGGGAGCTGTGTCTTGGGGAGCTATCCTCACCTATGTTTTTGCTGTAGCCCTCCCACCCCCACACCCAGCCCCACTCAACTCCTTTTCAGGGGCTTGGTGACCATCTCCCAGCCCCCAGGCCAAACTCACCTGACTGTACCTCAGAGAGAAGAATAGCTAATATTTTTTAAACTGTTTTGTGGTTCACACCTGTAACCCCAGCACTTTGGGAGGCCAAGGTGGGTGGATCACGAGGTCAGGGGATGGAGACCATCCTGACAACATGGTGAAACCCCATCTGTATTAAAATACAAAAAAATTAGCTGGGCATGGTGGTGGGCACCTGTAGTACCAGCTACTCGGGAGGCTGAGGCAGGAGAGTCGCTTGAACCCAGGAGGCAGAGGTTGCAGTGAGCCAAGATCACACTACTGCACTCCAGCCTGGCAACAGAGTGAGACTTGGTCTCAAAAAAAATAAAATAAATAACCCCAAAAAAAACAACTGTTTAGGGAAAAAGAGACTACCTTCCTCTTTACTCCCCACCCCAACACTGGGACAGTTCTTCCTTGTGTCTAACCTAACTCCCTTCAGCTGGGAGGGACCCATCAGCGCTCTCCCTGACCCGCCCTTGCTGCAGCATCTGAAGGTGATATGCTGGACAAGGGGAGAGAGGGAGGCAGGCAGTAGGAGTGGCTGCAGAGGCAGGCAGGTGCCCTGCCCCAAATATGGCCCACAGGACTGCTGTGGGAGGGCCGGGCTCTTCCTGAGCGGATTACTGCCGTGGTCTAAGTGACGGAAGCTGCCGAGAATGCTATTGTAGCAAGAGGCTTACCGAAATGTAGACACCCAGCCCTGGCATGTCCCGACACACAGATGGGAAAATAAGCAGAATAAGCTCCCAGTGCTAAGCTGCTCTATTGTCCTGTTGCTGCTAGAACACCTTGCTGGGTTTTCTGCCAAGTGCCTGCCCCTCCAGCATTGCTCGCTGTGGCTCTGTGGGCTTCCCCTCTCCTGACTGCAAGAGAGGCTGCCCTGCAGGAGGGTGAGACAGGGAGGTCCAGAGCCCACGTGTATAGCTGCCAACCTATGCAGTTCAGCCTGCATACAACAGAGGAGATGCGTGCAGTTGGGTAACGTGACCAAGATCACACAGCCGTGCAGCAGCAGGGCCAGGGTTAGCATCTAGGTAGGTTCCTGACCTCTGTTGAGAGGTCTCTCCCAGGGTGTCCCTCCCACCCCATCCGAGCTCTGTCTGCCACGTCCCCCTCCCCATCCCCCTACACACCCAGTGCTTCCCCAACCCGCCCATCATCCCCCGGCCCTGTCACAGCCCAGGCAGCCACCCTCTAGGAACCCTGATGTGTGACTTGCAGCAGATCAGTATACAGGTCACCACGGGATCTTCCTGTTTGGTGTTGGTTCACTTAACAGGGATGGAGTCACGGGCTGTGGCCACATCACCTGGAAGGAGATCAGGTCCCCACTGCTACCAGGGAAAAACAGACCGGACAAGTCCCATCCCAGCATCTGAGGACATTAGGGGCAGGCAGGAAATGGGGGCGGATCTGCAAGGCCCACTCCACCGGAGGTGAACTGCTACCGCAGGCAGGAGGCCCTGGTGCCACACAGGTGCAGGGCCTTGGGAACCCAGAGGGAGCACTGGGGCTTTCCAAGAATCTGGTGGCTCCAGGGTGGAGCAGGGTGGGTGGGGAGAAGGTGGGTCCCGTGTAGCAGCAGGGCTGTGGGACACTAGTGGCTGCTATGCACCTTCGCCTGGGCGTCCCGCAAACACCTCCAAGACAACACGCCCCAATCTCAAGTCAGCATCACCCCGACAGTCTTTCTCCTGAGCTCGGTGGTGTGGCCGCTGACGCTCCCTCCCCCAAGCACCCAGCCAGAGATCAGGAAGCCCCTCTTCACACCTCCCTCTTCACAAGCTTTCATTTCCTGACAGTCACACATTTTGCCAAGTTTGCCTTCCTGGTTTTTCTCACATTCATCCTGTCCTCTCCCACGGTTGCCTTGGCCTTCTTCTCACCTGGCTGCATTAACAGCCTCCTGGCTGTCCTCCCGCCTCGCCCCTGAAATCCATCCTCCACGAGGCCTCCAGGCTCATCCCTCTGTATGCCAATGTGACCAGGGTCTCCCTATCCCCTGGGAGAGCATTTTAGGCTCCTTCACCAAAAGGGTGTCTGTGGTTTGACTCCTGCTTGCCACAGCCGTGCAGTATTGCAATTAGAAGCACAGATGTTGGAGCCGCATTTCCTGGATTCAAATCCTATCTGTGGCTGGGCGCAGTGGCTCACACCTGTGCTCCCAGCGTTTTGGGAGGCCAAGGTGGGATCACTTGAGGTCAGGAGTTCGGGACCAGCCTGGCTAACTTGATAAAATTCAACCTCTACTAAAAATACAAAAAATTAGCCATGTGTGGTGGCACACGCCTGTAATCCCAGCTACTCAGGAGGCTGAGACAGGAGAATCGCTTGAACCCAGGAGGTGGAGGTTGCAGTGAGCTGAGATCACACCACTGCACTCCAGCCTGGGCGACAGAGACTTGTTGTGAGGATTAAATGAGTTTTTCTGTGTGGAAGTAGTTAGAACTGGGATTATTATCCCCCTACCCCTGCCAGCCTGGCGTCTTCTCCTGCCCCTCTCTGTCTCACACCTTTGTGTCTGTGGCTTAGCTTTTCTTGTAATTCTCTCTCTAGCAATTGTGCCATTTCTCAGCTCTCGTCTCTCAGTTCAGTCCCTCAAAGGGATAACTTCACCCTACAGTCTTCAGGCCACACCCAAGAGCCACCTGGATCTCCCCCCATGGCGTGGCTCTCCCTAGCGTGTGGCTCCCTGCTTTCCTGTCTGTCTCCCCTGCTGCACTAGAGCTCCTCCAGGGCAGATCTGGGTTCCTGGCGCCTAGAATCCTGCATGGTGCACAGTAGGGCCTTGAGAGATATGTGTGGAATGAATGGATGCAACGTTGTTGCTGGAGAGTTCTGGGACCCCTCTCTCTGAGAGTTTGTAGTGGGGGTGCTTATGTAGGAGGATCCCAGTGTCACCATGGTCCTGAGGATACATGTTGACATTTGTGCCCTGGCCAGGTGTTGTGGCTCTTGCCTGTACTCCCAGCACTTTGGGAGGTCGAGGTGGGAGGATTGCTTGAGCCCAGGAGCTCCAGACCAGCCTGGGAAACACGGCAAGTCTCCATCTCTACAGAAATAGTCTTGGCTATGCCAGGGGCTGTGGGGAGACGATCACTTAAGCCTGGGAGATCGAGGCTGCAGTGAGCCATGACTGTGCCACTGCACTCCCTCAGGCTGGACGACACAGTGAGAACTTGTCTCAAAACAAAAAACAACCCCACTTTGTGTCCCCCAGGCCACGCATCTGCTCCACCTCTATGAGTATCAAGCACATGGTGACAGGCCAGGCCAGGGAAAGGGACTACGGCCTCCTGGGGGGCCCAGCAGAGGGAGGGGGCAAAGGGGAAGAAACGTAGGGTCTGTCGTAGTGAGAGGTCTCCACCCCCAACTTGGAGCCTTCACTGGTTCCTATGACCCTATGGACCTGCCCCCAGAGTGACCCAACAATGTTCCCTGGGCTGGAGCCGGAACAGGGATCGATCTGGTCCCATAGCTTTGCCATGCCACTGCCCAGGGCCCATGACATGAGGGTAATAATACCTACTCCACTTCCCAGGGTGGTTGGAAGGCTCACATTCATCCACCACCCATTCTTCACCCAACTATCTATTCATTCAGTAACTCCATTAAGTCACTATCTTCCATGCCGTGCATGGTACTAGCGGCAGGGGACATGACCTTGGTTAATACACACACAGGCCCTGCTCCTGGGAAACTTGGGGACTCATGAGATAGACAGGCAATGAAACAAGTGTGGTGAGTTATGATCAAGAACTTATGGAGTATAATGGAATGAATGAAATAAATGGGGAGAGACCTCACCCCCAGGACTGCCCTCTGCTCATGTGGTGATATTGGTGCCAAAGACTTGGGTGTCTTTTTTTTTTTTTTTTGAGACAGAGTCTTGCTCTGTCACTGCAACCTCTGCCTCCCGGGGAGGCGATTCTCCTGCCTCAGCCTCCCGAGTAGCTGGAAATATAAGTGAGCGCCACCACTCTTGGCTAATTGTTGTATTTTTAGTATAGATGGGGTTTCACTGGGAGGTGGAGGTTGCAGTCAGCCAAGATCGCACCACTGCACTCCAGCCTGGCAACAGAGTGAGATCCTGTCTCAAAAAAAAAAAAAAAAAAGCTAGGCTTGACGGGCAGATCACTTGAGGTCAGGAGTTTGAGACCAGCCTGGCCAACATAGTGAAACCACCTACCCTACTAAAAAATACAATAATTACCTGGATGTGGTGGCGCATGCCTATAATCTCAGCTACTCAGGAGTCTGAGGCATGAGAATTGCTTGAACCCAGGAGGCAGACGTTGCAGTGAGCTGAGATCGTGCCACTGCACTCCAGCCTGGGTGATAGAGTGAGACTCAGTCTCAAATACATAAATAAATAAATAAATAAATAAATAAAAGCTAGGCTCAAGCTGGACAGCCTGGGGTTTGAATCCTACCTCAACCCTGTACTAGCTGGGTGGCCTTGGACAAATGTCCTAACCTCTCTGAGCCTCAGCTTCTGTACTAGTAATGAGATTCACACCATGGAGCTGTGTGACCACGTGGCCTAATGTACGTAAGGTGCTGACAGCAGTGCCTGCGTGTGGTTAGCTCTGTTTTGTGAACAATGCCCTTGCTTTTCCTACCTTGTGTTCTGTGTTACCTGCACTCCCTTCCTGAGTCCTTGTGGGCAGGGACCCTCCAGCTTCCTCATTCATCTTGGTATCCCCAGAGCCTGGCACAGTGCCTGGCTCAGAGCAGGGAGGCCAAAAATATTTATTGAGTGACATCTGACTAAACGGTCAGAACGAGCACTGGGATGGGCTGGGGCTGAGAGCCAGTGCTGCCCACAGGCACGCGGGGCACGCTGCCTGGGGAGGGGTCTGAGAGAAGGAGCCAGGACCAAGGGAGGCTGTGTCAGGGGACACTTGGTACTGCTTTTCCTGCTTGCAGATCCCAAGGCACAGTGGCCATCTGCCGGGGGTGGGAAAGGCAGGCCAGTCCTCCGAAGCAGGTGCCCAGGCAGTAGAGTCTGGAGCCAGCCTAGAGGATTTACAGCTTTGCCACTGAGCGCCTGGACCAGGAACAGCTAGCTGGAGTCCACATGGCCCTGCAGAATGGAGGGGGCAGATGGCCAGGACAGGCGCGGGGCAGAGGGCACCCCTGGAACTGCAGGGTTTGAGGAAGGAGGAGTGGTCTTGATGGCTATCCCCTCAGGGGGAAGGGCAGAGGAGTACCCTGCCGGAAGGACTCGGACTGTAGACCGGGGCCAAGGTGGGGAGGAGACTGCTGCGCACCTTATGGGGCTGCTGCAGGGCAGGCTCACACCCTGCTCATCAGCATGCTCCTCACCCCACATACAGCCTCACAGGGCACACGTGAGCCACGTGGTCTTCACCCTTGGAGCTTAGCAGGGCCATGGGGGTGGGGGATGGGGGCAGGGATCTGACAGCCTCCCTCAGTTGAGGGGGATGCTGAGTCACAGATGATGGGAGGCACATTCTAATGGTGATTGGAGAGTTCTGAATCCCTCAAGGACTGGCCTTCTTGCTAACAGATGAGAAACGGTCTGGCCTGTTGGATCATGGGTGAGGGGTGTCCTCTGCTCTAAACCTGCTCAGGATCGGGTTCCATTTTCTCTTCTCAGCCTTTGAACCCTGAAAGATGGGACTGGCCAAGCAATGAATGGCTGAGGATGTCGGCCAAACCCCTGCAGGTGGACATCCTGCAGAGTGACAGTGAGCTGCTGCAGGGACCCCAGTGGGCAGGGCCTCTAATAGGAAGGACTTCAGGGACCAAACGAAGACACAGAGCAGTCTGGGAGGGTGAACCGTTGCTCAGAGACTTTCGCATCACCAATCGATGGTCCTACAGTTAGATCTGTCCTCCACAATGACTCCAGCGCACCAGCCACACAGACACCACACACGTACACACACCACACATGCATACATACAGCACACACCACATATACACAACATCCACTACAGATACACACATACACTCCATACCACACTCACACCTACAGCACACACCACAGACACACCACACCCACACTATACATACACACCCACACCACACACGCGCACACACCACATATACACAACACCCACTACACATATACACACACACCCCACACCACACACACACATACCTACAACACACACCACAGATATACCACACACCAGTACACATACATACAGCACACACCACATATACACAGCATCCACTACACATTTACAGACACACCCCACACCATACACGTGTACACACACCACACACATACCTACAACACACAGCACAGATACACCACACCTACACTACACAAACCCCCCACCACACACATATACACACACCACACACACACCACATATACACCACACATACACACACATACAACTACATACACATACACACACCACACATATATACATATATCACACACACATACTACACACACATACACGCACCCCATACCACACACATACATACTTACAGCACATGCTACATATACACCACACACACCACAGCATACACACAAACACATATACATACACCATACCATACACACACCCCATACCACACACATATAAACATACCACACACACACACATACACCACACACGCCACACACCTATACATACCACACATGCATACGTACAGCACATACCATATATATACCACACACACTACATACACACACTCTACACATACGCACACACCCCCACTGCACACATACACACGCTACACATATATACAGACACATCATTCACACCACACACACTACAGGCATATCACACACAGCACACACCCCATACACACCATCCCTTTCCCTCCTTCACTATCTCACTAACACACTGACACACCATTCCACTCCTTTCGAAAGCTAACATAATTCCAAAGAGACATGCTGCCAAACTTGATGTTTCCAATAGGGAATGAGGTGGCAGCTGAGGCCTGGCCTGTGGGAATGGAGGTATGGTTCTGTTTGCAGCTGTGTGTGTGTGTGTATATTAAGCCTGAGCTTGCTGTTGCTTAATATTCAGTCAGTCATTCAACATGTGTTTCCACATTGATTAAACACCTACTATGTGCTAGGCACAATTTGAGGTTTTAGGGAATCCTAGTTTAGGTTTCCCAAGAAGTGAACCTTGAGACAAGGGCTTCAAAAAAATTAAAAAGCTTTATTGAGATATAACTCGCATACCATATATTTACCCCTTCAAAGTGTAGAATTTGATGATTTTTAGTATATTAAGAGTTGTGCAACCATCATCACAATTTTAGAACATTTTTATCACCCTATACAGAAATGTCATACCCATTAGCAGTTATTCCCATTCTCCTCTTCCCCTGACCCCTAGCAATCACAAATATATTTTTGTCTCTATAGATGTCCCTATTCTGGACTTTCATATCAATGGAATCATATAATATGTGGCCCTTTGTAATTGGCTTCATTCATCTAGCATAATGTTTTCAAAGTTCATCCATGTTGTGGCACATATCAGTACTTCATTCTTTTCTGTGCCTGAATACGATTCCATTGTGTGGATGTGCCGTGTTTAGCTTATTCATTCACCATTTGATGGAGAATGAAAGGCGGCTTCCACTTTTTTGCTATTATGGATTATGCTGCTCTAAATATTTAGGTACAAGTTTTTGTGTGGACATATGTTCAATTCTTTCAGGTAAAGATACCTAATGGAAATGTTGGCTCATATGGTAGCTCCATATGTAACATTTTGGGAACCTACCAAACTATTTTCCAAGGCAGCTGCACCATTTTACATTCCCAATTTGAAATATGAAGCATTCCAATTTGAAATAAAGTTTTAACTATAGAATTTTATTTAGGAAGCTATCCCAAGAAATACCAGGAGTGAAGTAGGGAAGGGAAACTGGGAAGGGAAGGCAGCTGATGAAGGATCATTATTAGGCAAATTACCCCGGGAGTCACTTGCACCACAGAGTCATTCTACCTGGGAAGCAAGGGGGCAGAGGTTCGTTATAGGCCAGCTCCCAACAGCCATTTGTTGAGGGTTTCGGGGGTGTGTGTTAGTTTCCTGTGAATTACCTTTTGCTGGATGCAAGGTGTATTAGTCCCTTCTCACACTGCTATAAAGAACTGCCTGAGACTGGGTAATTTATAAAGGAAAGAGATTTAATTGACTCACAGTTCTGCAGGGGTGGGGAGGCCTCGGGAAACTTGCAATCACGGCAGAAGGGGAAACAAACTCGTCCTTCTTCTCATGGTAGCAGGAAAGAGAAGAATGAGAGCTGAGTGAAGGGGAAAGCCCCTTATAAAACCATCAGATCTCGGCCGGGCGCGGTGGCTCAAGCCTGTAATCCCAGCACTTTGGGAGGCCGAGGCGGGTGGATCACGAGGTCGAGAGATCGAGACCATCCTGGTCAACATGGTGAAACCCCGTCTCTACTAAAAATACAAAAAATTAGCTGGGCATGGTGGTGCGTGCCTGTAATCCCAGCTACTCAGGAGGCTGAGGCAGGAGAATTGCCTGAACCCAGGAGGCGGAGGTTGCGGTGAGCCAAGATGGCGCCATTGCACTCCAGCCTGGGTAACATGAGTGAAACACCAACCTATAAAAAAAAAAAAAAAAAAAAAAAAAACATCAGATCTCTGGTGAGAACTCACTCACTATCACAAAAACAGTATGGGGGAAACCACCCTCATGATTGGATCATCTCCACCTGGTCCTGCACTAGATACTTGGGGATTATTGCAGGTCAAGGTGAGATTTGAGCAGGAACACAGAGCCAAAGCTTACCACAAGGCAAGCAGAGTAGGCACGGCAGGAGAAAGCCATCTGGCAAAGAAATGCAGATGCTGACAGATGGTTAAGCACAGCTCTGCAGTTTGAGCAGAAGAAGTAAGCAGAGTACCAACAGCATCTACTATATGCGGTGAACCAAAGTTCTTGCCCTCATGGAGCTTACACTCTAATGAAAGAACTATAAACAAACATATGTACTATACAGTCAGGTAGCACAAGAAGGGAAAAAGCAGATCAGAGCATGGAGGGGGATGGGGGATGCTGTGTTAGTTCAGGTGGTTAGGGCAGGCATCTCTGAGGAGGTAAGATTCTAGCTGGGACCTAAATAGAATGAGGGACAGGCTGTCTGAAGTCAGTTGCATGCCTGTATTAAAGTCTGGGCTGTGAGAAGAAGTGCTAAAACACTGAGTGGGGAATAACCTTGGTAGGTTGGGACAAGGGCTGGAGCAGCTGCAAGAGGTCCACAGTGGCTTCTGCAGAGTGAATGAGGCAGAGTTTAGTAGGAAATGAGATTTTAAAAAACGTAGCCAGGGGCCTTATCAAGTTG
This sequence comes from Sapajus apella, assembly GCF_009761245.1. Lineage (NCBI taxonomy): Eukaryota > Metazoa > Chordata > Mammalia > Primates > Cebidae > Sapajus > Sapajus apella. The sequence continues at coordinate 9,062,680 of NW_022436962.1, read as the reverse complement.
GGCCAGATTGGGAAATAGTTTGAGTTTTATTCTAAAGGTAACAGAGGCCACTGGATGGGTGAGAATGGGAGAATTTTAAAAATATGTTTCTGCTTTTGTTCCTTGGTATTGAAGTCAGTGGATTTCAGTACTGAAATTTCCCTATCCCAATCTTTAGTGAGCCTGTTAGGCATCCAGAAGGTGCCAACACTTTGCTGCTGCTGGGTGTCCAAACCCAATGCTGCAACACTCATTCATTCCACTTGTTATGTTCCCAGCACTCTCTTAGGCGTGGGTATGCAGCAGCGAATACATCTGACATAAGCCTTGCCCTTACAGAGTATTCTACAAGGAAGAGATGAATAAACAACATAAATATGCATTATAGGTTATGCATACAGAGCCCGTGCTAGGTCAAGGGTTTAGACTACAAAAAAATGAAGGAGATGCAAGGGATATCAAGTGCTGGGGTGCTTTGAAAATTTCAAACAGAGAGGTCAAGGATGGCTCCCCCATGGGGCTGACACACTGAGACAGCACCTCTCAGCCCGGCTGGCTTCCGGGAAATCTCCCCAGCTCCAGGGAATGTGTCCATTTCTTCCCTAGCAGGGACCCTGCGGCCACAGCTGGATCTTCTAAGGAAAGAGAGCAGAGCAGGGACCCTGGAGTGGAAGACTGGGGAGTACTCATCAGATGGTCCAGGCACATGGCCTGGGAGGAGGAGGAAGGGCTGGGTGGGAGAAGGAGAGGAAGGGGGCAGGGTCTGGCAAGCCACAGGGGAATGTTGATGAGTTTTCTGGCAAGAAGTGACGGGGCTGGTGGGGATGGTGTAATGAAGACAGATGATCACAGGCCAGCTCTGCTCATCTTCCTGCGGGAGGAAGAGGCACAATCTGGGGGGGGTGGGTGGGTGGGGAGTGGGCTTGCCAAGTGCCCGCTGGGCCCCCTTCTCTGGCACCTTAGCTCTCCAGCTGCCCCGGCTTCTCCCCGCCACCCCTCCTTCCTCCTTTCACGTCAGCTCGCCCTTTTCTCTCCTTCCTGCCCTGCTTTCTCTGGGGAGAAGTCCCTTTTCCCTCCCCCACTTTTCTCTCTTCTTTCTTCTCTCTTTCCTCATTTCTCCCATTTGACTGTCTCTACATAGCTCTCTTTTCTCACTTCTTTTTGTCTCTGCTGACTTCCACCCTCAGCCTCCTGACTGTGACCTGCAGAGCAATGCACTGTCTTTTCTCTGGGGATTTCCTACAATTCTCTAAACAGCAGCTATCTCCGATTCTATCAACAATTTATTCAGTGCCCCCTGCATGGTAGGCACTTGCTGTGCCAGCCTGCAGACCAGGGATGCACAGTACCAGGGAAGGGGGAACATGGAATATTTGATTTTTACCTCCCTCCCTCCCTCCCTCCCTCCTTCCCTCCCTTCCTTCCTTCCTTCCTTTCTTGCTTTCTCCTTCCTCCTTTCCTTCCTTCCCTCCTTGTTTCTTTCCTTCCTTCCTTTCTTTCAATTGTAGCAAAATACATAGAACATAAAATTTACCACTAGTGACATTGATTGATTGATTGATTGATTGATGGAGTCTCGCTCTGTTGCCTAGGCTGAGTGCACAATCTCAGCTCACTGCAACCTCCACCTCCGAGGTTCAAGCGATTCTCCTGTCTCAGCCTCCTGAGTAGCTGGGATTACAGGTGTGCACCACCACTCCTGGCTAATTTTTGTATTTTTAGTAGAGACGGGGTTTCACCATGTTGGCCAGGCTGGTCTTGAACTCCTGTCCTCGTGATCTGCCCGCCTTGCCAAAGTGATCCCAGATGTGAGCCACCATGCCCAGCCTGGGTTATACCATATTTTGTTTATCCATTCATCTATCAGTTGATGGAATCTGAGTTGTTTAGGATACTGAATTTTGAAGCAGAAGCCTTAGTGTTGAGTTCCATGCCACTCCTACCTGTGTGGCCTTGAGCAGCAATGTATATCTTTGAGCACTGACGATTTCACCTGTGAAATGGAACTGTAAGATTTTAAGTCTTCAGTGCTCTTTTAGAGCATAAGAAAAATGATCTATGGTTTTCTAGTTTGGTAAGTTGGAAACTGCCTCTCACCTCTCTCCTTCTGCACCTCTCCCATTTGCTATTGAATTTGGAATCAATGTTCAGTAAAAAAATTCATGTGTCAAAGTCAGGTGGACTAATGTCTATTGTTGTGTTCATTGTCACCTAGACCATTTTCCTTATATATTTATTTATTTATTGAGACAGAGTCTTGCTCTGTCACCCATCCTGGAGTGCAGTGGTGTGATCTTGGCTCACTGCAAACCACATCTCCCGGGTTCAAGCGATTCTCCTGCCTCAGCCTCCCGAGTAGTTGGAATTACAGGCACCTGGCACCACACTTGGCTAATTTTTGTATTTTTAGTAGAGGTGGGGTTTCTCCTTGTTTGCCAGGCTGGTTTTGAACTCCTGACCTCAAAGTGATCCACTTTCCTCGGCCTCCCAAATCCCCAGCTGGGATTACAGGCGTGAGCCACTGTGCCTGGCTCACTTTACTGATTTAAACATGCATTAGTTTTAAAATTTACTATCTTTGAAATGTGCCCAGTTTCAAAGTTTACAACCAATGGTTGTATAATACCTAATAAAGCTCTTTATTTTTCTAGCAGTTTGTAAAATAATTGTGCTTATTCCAATCAGTGGTTCAAGGTTAGTGTAATATGCTAGAGTAGGAATAGGCCAGTGAACAGCACCATGAACAATAAGAGAAATAAAAACTGACTTCCTAATGAAACATTTTTGATGCATGTTAACTGATATTCTGGCATGTGAACTCCCAGCTAAATGAGTTGGTTGCGATGGAAATACTGATTTACTTGAGCTGACATAATGTCAGCATCATTTAAAACATCATGCAGGCACACCTTGCTGGCACGTGGTTCTAATACACTTGGCCGCCATGGTAGGGTAGTAGATTCCATGAGAAAATATATGTGAATAGACTATGTGAATTGAGACTCTAGATGGTAGTCCAAGGTGGGGTTATTAGTCTCTCATTCTCCCAAAGCACCGCCTCCCTGCCCTGCCTCCTCCAGCCCTCTCCAACATGGGAGAAGTCACGTACAAATACTGAATATTTTTACCTTCATTAAAACAGGCCAGATATCATAATGACATCCCAGGGAGCAGAGGGCTCCATCTGAAGGGAGGAGAGGGAGGTGGATGAAAGTCAGTCAGACATGCAGAATTCATGAGCTTGGCTAATTGAGCACCTCCACGAAGAACAGATCTTAGCTGATTGGGAAGAAAACCATACCCGGTTGTCCTGGCCCTGCTCAAACCCTGTCTCCTCCTGGAGCCTTGAGCTGGGCCAGCCTGCCTCTGAATTCTCGTGGCAGGCCCTTGGTCAGGACCTGAGCACTACCTGCTCCTGTGGCTGTCCTCTTTCTCCAGCTAGACTGTGAATGAGTTGAGAGCAGAGGCATTCTGTGAACTCTTTTCTGTGAGTTTCCTCATGGGTATGTGGCAGGAATGCAGCAGAAATATGGAGAGGAGTCAGGAATCAGGGCAGTGTTCCTCAAAGTGGCAATCCAGACCACTTGCATGGGCTACTACCTGCTAGAGCTGGTTACAAATGAAATTCCTGGGAAGAGACTGTATTTCAGAGGGTAGGGCCCAGGAATCTGCATTTAAACAATCTACCCCAAATAATTCTATGCTCAGTAAAGTTAGAAAACCACCAAGTCTAAGGATTACACTAGGTGATCCTGTAGGTGTTTTCCAACCCAACAGCCTGTGATGTACTTTGCTGTCTTCCAAGCATTCAGTCCCTCTCCTCCTTGTCCCTGAAAGCCTACCATGTGCCTCGCTTCTGCCAGTGTGGGAAACTGATGCTCAGCCAATGCTCAGGAAAAGAGTCAAAGGAGAGACTAGCATTGGCTGTCCCTGCTCCCCATGAGAAGCAAGGAGGATGGGGGAGGACAAGACGGGGCTTTGGGCTGGGAAAGGGGAAGGACCAGGGCAGTAGGGTGCTGAATGAGTGAGCAGGAGGAGCCTTGGACCTTGGCAGTCACTGGGCACTGGGGACCCTGCTGGTCCCATTCCCCCCGCACTGCCTGCCCACCCAGCTAGCCTGCCCAGAAGGAGAGAACACTGCTAGCCAGACACCACTCTGCTTTGATCGCCAAGAGAAACTCACTACCACCAAGACCAATGGGCTGCTGAGTTTTAACAGGACTAATGTCAGAGGATGAGGAACAACTTGTGGGGCCTCTGTCTGCACCAAGCCACCACAGAGAGCTAGTGGCTCTGGACCACTGCCATGGAGATCCCTGTCCTTGATCCTCCAGCCATGTCCCTGATGCTCCCCTTGTCTGAGGCGAGCAGGCTCAGGGTTTGATAATACCTGGTGCAGCTAATGTTTATTGTGTCTTGCACTGAGCTAAGCACTTTACATGCATTACCTCATTTAATCTCTGTGCCAGCCCTACTAACAAACCCCTTTTGCCAATGGGAAAACTGACATTTTGAGGTATGGTGTAACTTGCACAATGTCACCTGGTTCATTCGTTCGTTCTTTCTTCTTTCTTTCTCTTCCTTTTGCTTTCTTTCTTTTCTTTCTTTTTTTTGTGTGATGGAGTCTCTCTGTTGCCCAGGCTGGAGTACAATGGTGCGATCTCGGCTCACTGTAACCTCTGTCTCCTGGGTTCAAGTGATTCTCTTGCCTCAGCCTTCCAGTAGCTGGGACTACAGCTGCACTTAGCTAATTTTTGTATTTTTTAGTAGAGATGGGATTTCACCATGTTGGCCAGGCTGGTCTCAAACTCCTGACCTCAGGTGATCCACCCACCTTAGCCTCTTAAAGTGCTGGGATTACAGGCGTGAGCCACCACGCCTGGCCTGCTTATTTCAGCTGGTGAGTGTTTTATCTCTTCCTTAGATGTCCATCCCTATCCCTGTTGCTCTTCTCTTCATCCTTTCCAGCCTGGCCCTGTCCCTCTTATAGCAAGGGACCTGGAACTCAACCTAGCATGAATGTTCTAGGGGTTCTCTCCTGGTGTGGGACACTTTCCTTCTGTTGATGCAGCCCTGTGGTGGGCTTTTCTGGAAGCCTCACCACACTGGTGTTCAACCTGAGCTTGCTGTCAGGTGAAGCCCTTGAACTGATGCTTTCTGATCCTAACTCCTTATTCTATTTTTATATAATGGGGATTCAGGCACAGGTATTTACATTCATCCCTATTAAATATGTTCACCTACATACTTCTTGATTCTGTCTGCTATATCCCCTATGGACACACACACACACACACACACACACACTAACCCCCTTTCCCAGAAGACAGATATATATTTTGAACGATTTACTCTATAGGAACCATCTGTTTTCCACTCTTATCCTTTGAAGTAACGAACAAGAAGTTGTGTACATGTTACCTCCAGGGTTTTCCTGGTCACATTGAATACGCAGGCAAGACGGCTTCATGACCAAGCATGCAGGCTCTGTGTCCGACTGGCTGGGTTGGAATCCCAGCCTGAGCATGGAGCCTTGTGGCCTTGAGAAATTAATGTAGCCTCTGTACTTCAGTGTTCTTCTCTGTAAAACGGGATAATGGTATCTTTCTCACTTGTTATTCTGAGAATTAAATGTGACAGCTGGCTGGACGCAGTGCTCACACTTGTAATCCCAGCACTTTGGGAGGCCAAGGTGGGTGAATGGCTTAAGTCCAGGAGTTCGAGACCAGTGTGGCCAACATGGTGAAACCCCATCTCTAATAAAAATTTTAAAAAAAATAGTTGGGCAAGGTGGCACGTGCCTATCATCCCAGCTACTCAGGAGGCTGAGGCATGAGCATTGCTTGAACCCGGGAGATGGCCGTTGCAGTGAGCTGAGATTGCACCACTACACTCCAGCCTGGGAGACAGAGTGAGACCCTGTCTCTCATACACGCACACCAACGAATGTGATAGTAATTGGGCAGTAAATGTGTCTGCCTCCTCATTGCCTCTTCCGGCTTCTCTGGGTCCCCCCATCTTGCTTTCCCATCCTGACACCCTCCCACATCTGCTCGACCTTAGTCACAAAGGGGAACACAGAATTTCTGTGATGAAAGAGCTTCAGATGCAGTCCAATACAGCCCCTTTGTTGTACAGATGAGAAAACCACAGTGCCTCCTGCCATTCCTCTGTTGCTTTATTTTGTTCTGAAGTCAGGTATTTCCAGCACTCCAGTTGCCACCTTTTCTCTCTCCAGCTCACATAGCAATCAGATCAGGCTGCTTTTCCCCGGTGCAATCAGTGAGCTCCCAGCCTCCAGCTTGCCGAATTGATGGCTCTCTGCCGGCTTGTGGGGTCCTTAGGGGTCTGTGCAGCTCCGGAGTTATAGGCCAGCTGAGACAGGGCTTTCAGTGCGCTTGGCCCAAATTGTCAGTCACCTCCTGGGGCCAGTTGCATAGAAGAAAGAAAATAGAATACCAAGGCCAATATGCTGACCACATTTTTATGCTCTTCATTCAAATCCAAAATTTTCCCCATGGGGTGTGCTGGGAGCTGTTCAGAAGAGAAAGGCAGAGATCATTCTCCAACCAGCCAGGAAAGGAGGACTACAGGGAGGATGCCACATGTCTGAGCAGTTTACATGCCTTCTAGAAGACATTGTGCCCATGTGCCAGGGCAGTGCAATGACAGAGGGTGGCTGGGTGGGAGCTCTGATTTCTCTGAATTCTCCATTAATCCCTCCAAACAAAGGTTAACAGTTATGTAACTAGCTTTTAGACAATTCTTCAACTTCCTCTTCCCAATCAAGGCACCAACTTTAGCCCCTCGAATACAGAAATTCTGGGGCCAGCCCTCTGCCAGAGAGAAGGAGGTGTAGCCTATCTAGGCTATTTAAGGCAGTTTTGTAATGGAGGGGGTAGGTGTTGTATAGTTAGCTTTCTTTCCAAGTAAACATGGCTAGGCACGGTGGCTCACACTTGTAATGCCAGAACTTTGGGAGGCCGAGGCGGGTGGATCACCTGAGGTCAGCAGTTTGAGACCAACCTGGACAACATGGTGATACTAAAAATGCCTAAAAAAAAAATTGTTGGGGTGTGGTGGCAGGCGCCTGTAATCCCAGCTACTTGGGAGGCTGAGGCAGGGGAATCACCTGAACCCAGGAGATGGAGGTTGCGGTGAGCCAAGATTATGCCACCGCACTCCAGCCTGGGTGACAGAGTGAGACTCCATCTCAAAAAAAAAAAATCATTTATTTTTTTTTTGAGACGGAGTTTCACTCTTGTTACCCAAGCTGGAGTGCCGTGGCGCCATCTCGGCTCACCGCAACCTCCGCCTCCTGGGTTCAGGCAATTCTCCTGCCTCAACCTCCTGAGTAGCTGGGATTACAGGCAAACGCCACCATGCCCAGCTAATGTTTTGTATTTTTAGCAGAGACGGGCTTTCACCATGTTGACCAGGATGGTCTCAATCTCTTGACCACGTGATCCACCCACCTTGGCCCCCCAAAGTGCTGGAATTACAGGCTTGAGCCACCGCGCCCGGCAAAAAATCATTTCTTAAGATAAAGGACATTCTAGGCTGGACACAGTGGCTCACACCTGTAATCCCAGCACTTTGGGAGGCCAAAGCAGGCAGATCATTTGAGGCCAGGAGTTCCAGACCAGCCCGAGCAACAAGGCAAAATCCCATCTCTGCTAAAAATGCAAAAAATTAGTTGGGCATGGAGGCACATGCCCATAGACCCAGCTATTCAGGAGGCTGAGGTGGGAGAATCGCCTGAGCCCAAGGCTGCAGTGAGCTGAGATCGTACTACTGCATTCCAGCCTGAGTGACAGAGTGAGACTGTATCTCAAAAAAAAAAAAAAGAGAGAGAGAGAGAGATAAAGGACATTCTAACAACACTAAGAGCAGTGGGGAGAGAGAGAGAGAGAATGGACAAAATGTCAGACTAAGGAACAATCTTTAAATTGAATTAATTTGGGATTATTAAAATGCCAGTAGATGGTCTTTGCATTTGCTTTTTGCAGTAGCAATGTGACCCTCTGGGGCTGGAGTCTGAGATATGGGATTAACTCAGGGCCTGCCACTTAGCAACATGTGACTTTGGGTAAGTTAACTGACAGACTTGAACGTCAGTAGACTTGCCTTCGATTTCCTCATCTGTAATACAGGAAGGATAGTACTTATCTCATCAGGTGGCTGGGGAGAGAGTGGGAGAGAAAGGAATGGACCATTTATGGAGCATCTGTGAAAAGACAGGCATGTTGAGATACAATGTTTCGTTTAATCCTCACGACAACCTAATGAGGTAGGTGTTATCATGACCATTTTACAGATGAGGAAACTGAGACTCAGAGGTTAACTAATTTGCCCAAGGTCACTCACAAATCCACAGTTAGCACCTGTGTCTGCTTGAATGCAAAGCCTACACTCTTTCCAGAAGGGCAGGCAGAAAGGAGGAAAGAGAAGGAAATAGGTTGGGGCAACAGCTCCTGGTCCTGACCTCGATTTTCTCTGCGAAGGAGAAAGCAAGATCATCTACTGAGATGGGGCGGCAGAGAAGTGTCAGGAGTGGTGTGGTTTGGAGAAGCTTCTGTGGCCCCAGGACAGAGAACTTACCCATCCTCAGAGATAATGTTGCTAAAACGTTGTTCAGCACCTGGTTTTCTCTGGGACATGCTCCTTAGGGGAAGCCTTGCTGTCTTATTCATAAAGAAGAAACGTATTTTATCATTTGCTTATTGCAAAAGCAATACCTAGTACAATGCTTGGCATGTAGTAGTAAATTTACGTATTTATTTTTTTCTTTTTTGTTGAGACAGAGTTTCCCTCTTGTTGCCCAGGCTATAGTGCAGTGGTGCAGTCTCGGCTCACTGCAACCTCTGCCTCCTGGGTTCAAGTGATTCTCCTGCCTCAGCCTCCCAAGTAGCTAGGATTACAGGCACCCACCACCACGCCCGGCTAATTTTTTGCATATTTAGTAGAGACGGGGGTTCACCATGTTGGGCAGGCTGGTCTCGAACTCCTGGCCTCAGATGATCCGCCCACCTCGGCCTCCCGAAGTGCTGGGATTACAGATGTGAGCCACTGTACCTGGCCAATTTATGTATTTAATAAATAATATGGAGGCCCTACTATGTAGTGGCTCTGCTGTAAGTACTAGGGATCCTTACATTCTAATAGGAGAGTTGGACAGTAAACACAGAAGCCAATAAATAAAACCTTCTCAGTTAGAAATAAAACAATGAATAAAGTAAGATAGAGTAAGGGGATGGAGAGTGCCTGCCGCAATAGGGAGCTTCTCTCAGGAGGTAACATTTGAGATACACCTGGAATGATGGGAAAAAGTTATTCATGTCAAGATGATGGAAGGGTGTTCCAGGCAGAAGGAGCCACAAGTGTGAGGCCCTGAGCAAGAACATCTTGGAATGTTCAGGGGAGCCAGAAGGAAGCTGGAGAGGAGGTGAATGTGGGGGAGAGTTGTAAATGAGAGAAGGGTCAGACCGAGTAAAACCTCATAAGCCAAGTTAAGAAGCTTGGATTTTATTCTAATTCCAGTAAGAAGTCTTTGGAAGGTTTTAAGCAGTGGGAGGGATGTGATCTGATTTGTGTTTCAAAACACTCACTCTGGCTTTTAGATAGAAAGTAGATTGTAGTGGGAAGAATGAGTGGAAGCAGGAGACCAAGGAGGAAGCTGGTGTAGTCATCCAGGAGAGGGGGGAGAACACCAGACTCAAGGGGCAGCCAGGGAGACAGGCAGAAGTGGTTGGATTTGAGCAATGGGTCTGGCTGATAGGTTAGCTGTGGAAGGGTGAGAAACAGAGGGAATCAAGGATGTTTTCTATGTTTTTGGACAGAGCTGACAGTCCTATTACTGCAGGAGGAGCGATTGGGAGCAAAAGATATAGAAGTCAAGAATTCCATCATGGACATGTTAAATTCCAAGTTCCTAGTAGACATATGCTATGGGTTGACTTGTGTCTCCCAAAAAGCAGTCCTAATCCCCAATACCTGTCAATGTCAACTATTTGGAAATAGGGTCCTTTGTACATGTAATAAGATAAGGTCATGAGGGTGGCCCTAATCCAATTTAACTATCATTCTTACAAGAAGAGATCAATTTGCCAGGCGAGGTGGCTCACGCCTGTAATTCCAGCCCTTTGGGAGGCCGAGGCAGGTGGATCACCTGAGGTCAGGAGTTCGAAGCCAGCCTGGCCAACCTGGTGAAACCCCCGTCTCTACTAAAAATACAAAACTTAGCTGGGCGTGGTGGCAGGCACCTGTAATCCCAGCTACTTGGGGGGCTGAGACAGGAGAATTGCTTGAACTTAAGAGGCAGAGGTTGCAGTGAACTGAGATTGCACCATTGCATTCCAGCCTGGGTAACGAGAGTAAAACTTTGTCTTACGAAAAAAGAAGAAGAAGAAGTAGAAAGGATCAATTTCAACAAAAACACACAGAGAAGAACAGCATATGAAAACGTAGACACAGAAGGAAGATGGTCTCACGGTGATAAAGGTGGCAGAGACTGGAACAATGCTGCTACAAGCCTAGGAACGCCTGGGGCTACCAGACGCTAGAGGAGGCAAGGAAGGATCCTCCCCTAGAGGGCTCAGAGGCAGTCAGACCCTGTCAACACCTTCATTTTGAACTTCTGGCCTCCAGAACTGTAAGACAATACATTTCTGCCATTTTAAGCCACATAGTTTGCAGTGCTTTGTTAAAGCAGCTCTAGGAAGCTAATGCAACAGCTGAGTGAAGAGGTCAAATAAGCATTTGGATATGCAAGCCTGGGGCTTAGGGGAGAGCTTGGTTTCTAAAGCCATAGGAATAATATTGCCTAGAGAGTGAGTTTGGGAGAACTGAGAGGAGAAAAGAGCCCAGGGAGAGGCAGAGGAATGACCAGTGAGGCAGGGGGGCCGGGAAGTGTCTCAAGGGAAGAGTTGGAAGGAGAGAACCATCAATTATGTCACACGCTCATGATGACGGGTGAAACTGAACTGGCTTCAGCATTTGGATTTTACAAGATGGAGACTGTCGATGATTTTGACAAGAGAAGTGTTAGCAGGGCGGTGAAGACAGAAGTCAAACTGGAGTAAGCTGAGGAGTGAATAAA
>NW_022436962.1:9006105-9051203 GCF_009761245.1 Sapajus apella | reverse complement strand
TTTTTTTTGTATTTTTAGTAGAGACGGGGTTTCACCATGTTGACCAGGATGGTCTCGATCTCTTGACCTCGTGATCCACCCGCCTCGGCCTCCCAAAGTGCTAGGATTACAGGCGTGAGCCACCGCGCCCGGCCTGTTTTTTTTGTTTTTAAAGGTAGGCAACATGAAGGCATGCTTTTCTGTATGTGGAGGTGATTTAGGGTTGAAGGAGAAACTGATGATTCAGGGAAGACAGGGTATAATTTCAAGGAGTAAAGTCATAGAAGAAGGGAGAGTGGATGGGATCCAGTGCAAAAATGCAGTTAGCCCTAGGTAGGAATGGAGACTTTTCCTCTATTACAGCTGCGGGGAAGGCGGAGAACATGAGTAGATTGTGTAGATGGGCTGGTGGACTGGGACGGGAACATGAAATAATTCTCATCTGTTTGCATCCATTTGTATTTATTACTTCAACGAGTGTGAGTTGAGGGATGGTATTGGAGGTTTGAAGAGAGAGAGGGCCTGGCCCAGTCAATTGAGAGAGGAGGTATGAAATATTCTTCTGCGAGAAAGAGAAGAATATACCAGGGAAGTGTAGGATCTCATACAGAATGCTTCCTTTCTGTCCCAACCCTTCCACCACTACCACTAGATGTGAGAGTCCAAAGGGTTTTTTTTAAAAAGACCTCTAAAGTTCCCACTGATGTTATGCCCGAGAGTGTGAGGTGACCCAGCCTGGTCTCCGTGTGGCTGAGAGAGTGTCTCTTTGTGCTGGCTGATGAATGGCTGCCCTGCACTGTCCCAGGACCTCAATCCCTGGAGGGTAACAGGAGAAAGCACGCTCCCCTCCTTAGGCTATGCACCTTCTGCTCTCAGCTTTCCTTGGGGCCACAGGGTGCCCGGGCAGGTAGCTAGCTCACTAAGCCACAGAAGAGCAGCACTAGGTCAGCAGATCAGGAGTCTCTCCCTGCCCTAACCTCTCTGGACAGGATGGGGCCTGCTGAGGGCTGCCCAGACCCATGGCCTTTCCTCCCCATGACTTCTGCTTTGCCCCCACACATCTCCTATTACCTGCAGGCGTTTGGATCTCTCAGTAGAAAGTGAGCCTGCTGGGATGCTATTCACCTCTGTGACTGAGGGTCTGAACTGTAGAATTTCTGGGCTGGAAAACATCTCACCTAGCCATCTTCACCCTTGCCTGAAGAAACGGCACAGAGCAAACCTTCAGGCCAGCATCACTTTCTGAAGGAGACTGATTTTCCTTGATAATATACCTCGGTGCTTCAAACTACAAAACTCCATTCAGTTCAACAAAAGCGTATGGAGTGCCTATTTTAGTGTTGTTGTTTTGTTGTTTTGCATATTATCTCATTAAAGTATTTCATTATTTATTTTGGACAGTTAATATATGCACATGGTACAACATCAGAACTGCTTAGAGGTGGAACCATGAAAGTAAGTGTCCCATCCACTCAGATCCCCTTCCAGAAGTATCTATCATTAGCAGTGTCTTGTGTATGTTTCCATAGACATTCCATACATATACAATTTCATTTCATCTTCAAGACAGCCTTCTCAGATGGATATCTTTTTTTTTTTTTTGAGACTGAGTCTTGCTCTGTCACCCAGATTGTAGTGCAGTGGCGTGATCTCAGCTCACTGCAATCTCTGCCTCCCAGGTTCAAGCAACTCTCCTGCCTCAGCCTCCCAAGCAGCTGGGACTACAAACCCGCACCACCACTCCCGGCTAATTTTTGTTTTAGTAGAGACAGGGTTTCACCATGTTTGCCAGGCTGGTCTTGAATTCCTGACCTCATGATCCACCCACCTTGGCCTCCCAAAGTGCTGGGATTACAGGCATGAGCCACTGTGCCCGGCTCAGATGGATATCTTAAATCCCATTTGGCAGATGAGGGAACCATGGCTCAGAAAATGCTCAGAGTGTGTTGGTGACAGTGGCAATTCCCATCGAAGTGCAGCTAAGTCCAAAGCCCAAACAGTTTCTGCTATAACATCTTCCCAAATCTACCATTTAATCATTTCCTTCCCTTCCACCACAGCCACTCACATCAGCTGGTTGGCTCCAGAACCTGGGTGTGCAGGGCCCTGTCCTAGGTGCTGAAGGCTCTGGTAGAGCCAGGGGATTACTTAGCCCCTATCATCACCGGCTCATGGACGAGCTGGGAGACTAGCAAATACCTGAAGTCTAGTAGAGAAAGGGCAGGGAGCCACAAATTCTGCTGGCCAATGAATCTGTACATGGTACTAAGCAAGCCACTGCCCCTTTCTGACTCTGTTTCCCTATCTGTCCAAGGGAGATAAATTTAACTTGCAGGGCTCTTGTGAGAATCTAGGTCTAGTAAATGTACTAGGAAAGCATACAATCCCAGCACATGGAAAGGTAGTCTAGCCAGTGTTATGGATAGCTTCCCCCAGGTGAATGCCAGTGGTCACTGAATGAGGCGGTGAACAGAGTGGCACAGGCCACTGCAGAGTGACAGGTTGAAACAGGACGTTGTCATCTCTGTTCTTTATTTTGGGGTTGTCTTCAGCAGGCACAAAGTTGGTCCAACTGCAACCGTCAGAGACTACAAGTAAAATGGGGCTACAGTGTAGGGTTGGGCTCAGAGAGATCAATACACAGGTGAGCCTCTTTCAAAACATCAGCCTTTGGAACCTGGAGAAGTCTGCCTGGATTACACCTGCAAATACAATTCTGGGCAGCTCTCTAGTTCCTGCAGGTCCTTCCCAGGCCCACCTCACTCTGTTGTGTGCTCTCTCTCTGCAAGTTGGACGATTCATTGCCTTCTCATGAGCCAGTTACTAGCAGGTCAAGGGCCTCTCTACAGGTCTCTCCTAACCAGAACTCTTCCCTTGCCCCTCACCATCCCATCTTCACCCAGCTTTCTTTCATCCTTTAGATCTCATTCCTCAGAGAAGCGTTTCTGGGCTCCCTAGGGAAGAGTAAGAGTCCCCATTATTCACACTCTCCAAATGTCTCCTGATTAGCTCGTATTACACTAGTCAGTCTCCATCTTGTCCACTGGACTCTGCATTCCAGGGGACTGGGCACCACATGCACTGGTTCACCTGTGTATACCCCCAACGCCTAGCACAGAGCCTGACATGGAAGGCATGCCACATTATTGTTGAATGAATGGCTGAAGTTAGTCAGTCCTGCCTCTTGGGTTCAAACCTTGCCTCTACCTTGGTTTAGCCATTTCCTGACAATTAGCACCTCTCTCACTGGTATAGCACCTCTGGCTCCAGTATTTGTTGCTTTTTTTTTTTTTCTTACATGATTGTCTCATCTGGATCTTCTTTTGCATTCTTTACGCCCAGCCCGTGTCATGGCAGGGGTGGTAGTGGTGGGAATCCTACATATTTCTTGCTGAATGAATGAATTCTTGGAAGGAAGCTGCTTTGAACCAGAAGGTATTTCCTTCCAGGAAGTTAATGAGTTGTCTGCCAAGGTGGGCCAAAGGAAGGTCCAGGAAATGAGTAACGAGATTGGGCTGGAGTTGAGGGGGCTGGAGAGAGGAGAAAAGCAAAGATCCTTAGTGCCATCTCTTCTTTGTCATTGTGTGTGGGGCAGGAGATGGGCCGTGGTCACCGAAGGGATCCTCTCCGAGGGCTCTAAAAGATCTCTCTGACTGAAGAGGACTGGGCGCAGGTAACCGACCCCTCCTGCTCCCCCACTTCCGCCTCCTTGGGAAGGGGGCGTGGCGGGAGAGGAGGAAGGATACTGGGATCTTCGGCCTCTGGGCCTCTTTTTCCCCGCTATCTCCGTCCCCAAGACCCGAGCCAGAATTGGGAGGGGAGGGGGTTGAGGCCGAGCCGGGTGGCGGGGGAGGGGTGGCGCGGCCAGCAGGCTGGTGTCCCCTGGTGTCTGGAGCCGAGGCCCCGGGCTCATGGCCCCCGCGAAGCGAGGCGAGCCGGAGCTGTGCAGTGAATGCAAAGAGCCGGGCGAGCTCCCAGCCCGGCGCCGCCGACGGCGTCCTCAGCCACAGCCCAATGAGAAGAGAGCAGATAATTTATTCTCTAATCCTGGTTCGGGTGCCCGGCGCTGGCGAGTGGCGGGGGTAGGAGGGGTGGGCCTCCTCTTCCTCCGTCCCCCTCCCCCGCCCCTGCGGGCTCCCGGCCGCACACACACACATTTCCTGACAATTAGCGAGCACACCTTGGCCGCGCGGCCTCCGGCGGCGGCGCCGCAGCTTTTGTCTCCCGCCCGCCGGGCTGCGAGGTGCGGGCGTCTGGGCGCGAAGTTGCCGCTCCGAGTCGCTGCTCCGGAATGCCGGACGCCCGCGGCCGTCGAGGGGGGGCGCGGAGGGCGGGGTGAGCTGGGCAGGCCGGCCCCGGGGCTGGGGGGCCGCCAAAGAGAGAAGAGAGACAAAAGTAAGGCAGCGCTGGCCCCTCTTCCTTTGTTATAACCCTGAGTGTGTGCGGGCGTGAGCGCGCGCGGGAGTGTCTGTGCGCCAGGGTGTGCATGCGTGTGTGTGCATGTGCGCGCAGTGTGTGCGCGCGTGTGTGCAAATGCCTGCATGTGTGTGTGCGGGTCGGGACCGGCCGGGGGCGGCGGGACCCGAAGGCGCGAGGCGGCTTCGCCCGAATGGGAGTTGAATCGCGTCCCGGTCTTTCTAGCTGTGCCCGGAACTCGGGCGTGCGGGCAGGTAGCCGTCCCGCTCTCTCCAGCTCCTCCGAGGACTGAGCTTGGAGTTTGTTCACAGGCTGAGCCCGTGCTGGGGATGTCGCAGCCTGGGCCGGGCCTGCAGGGGTGGGGAAGGAAGAAGCTCCCGCTGAGGGTCTGCCCCGACCGCAGAGGGCGTACGAGGGGGTCTCCCGGCACCGGCACGGTGTCCATGCTGCCACGGGGCCCCCTGAAGCCCTGGTAGAAGCTTGTGATAGGCGTTGGGAGCCCGGGAAGGCGCGAGGCTGTGGAGGTGGCTCGTGGGGCCATGGAGGGAGTGGGGGGCGGCGAGACGGAGTCCGCCTAAATGCCAATTCCCTGAAGTTCAGCGCATCGGTTGTCATTTCCTACCTTAATGCATATTTATGCCGCGCCGAAATAGGCTTCATAATTAACTCCCGGAGTCATCCGCAGAGGTTAAAGGGACCCCGAAGATTTGTGCATTGATTGGGTACCACGGCGGGGTGTGTGTGCGCGCGCGTGTGTGCGTGCGCCCCGTGCGAACCCATTGAGAAGAATAATTATTTTTCTCCACTGGATGCTACAGCAGAGAATCGGACAAGGAGGGAAGAGAGAGATTGGTGGGTGGGGGGAGGAGAGAGAGAGAGAGAGAGACAAAGGAAGTGAGTGCGAGAGGAGCCGGCTAGCATCTGAACTGTGAGTACTGAGCGAAAACAAATAGGCAGAAAGTGCTGCGAGTTGGCGACCCCTTGGCCGGGTTGAGGGCCCGAGAGCGGCGGAGGGGGACTTGCCTCCCTGCCCCGGGTTTGGCTGGGCGAAGAGGGGTCCCTGAGGCACGGGCGGACTCCAGGATGCGGGTTCAGGCATTCACCTGAAAGATGACCGGGGACAGGCTGCGTCAACCGCCACCCTAGGTCGACCAAAGAGGAAGCCCCCTCCCCGCCCCCATTGCCTTTGTTCCTTTTAAAGGATTTTGCCGCTGGTGAGATGGGGGGAGTGTAAGAGGGAGCTCTAGCCTTGGCTCTGGAGGTAGCCGATCCTCCTGCCCCGCTGAGTGAAACCCGCTTGGAGTGCCTCCTGCGTTTCCTTTACCCCGTGGTATGGAGTGGGATGAGGAAGGGGCTGTAAATGGGGTAGAGATCAGGGCTTTGTGACACCTGTGCATTTGTTTGGCACAAAGAAGGGGGAAGCAGAGGTGTCTGGTACCCTTGGAACAGAGGGCCCCACGAGACCCCAGCTTGGGGGCCTGGGAGAAACCACGTCTGTGGGCAAAACCAACTCCAGTATATGTGGAGGCAAACATGGTCCCAGGCTTAGAGGGGACACCAGCTAATTCCCACACACATCAGAGTCCTTCCTAGCCATTGTGTCCGTGGGGTCTATGTCTGGCAGGACCTCTTGGCCATAAACCTGCCCCCCACTGCCTCCCCTCCCTGGGGCCCTTGCATACCTAAGAGGGGCTGGAGCTGGGAGCCCAACCACAGGAGGAGCCCTGGCCGGGTGGGGGCCCAGGAAGGTAGCTAGGCGAGGATAGGTGCTCCCTTTCCTGAGAAAGGGTCCATAACAGGGTGCCCCCAGGGAACAAGAGCTGGCCATCCCTGCCAGTTCTGAGCTGGTCAGGAGAGGGCGTCCAGGGATCCAAGGGAGAGCCCTCCCTTCTGACCAACATTCCACAGCCTCTGTTTGAAACTGCTAGTATACTGCCTTCCTTTCCTCAGCCCTCATTAACAAATTCTTCTTTTGGTCTGATTTAATCTTTCCTGATGATTTTTTTTTAACATACCTTCATCTGCCAGTGAACAGCTCATCTCAACTTGAGCCTTAAGAAGGGCTAACTTTAGAGGAAAAGTCAGCTCTTTTGAGGCTGGGATGGGAACCCCGGGTCAAAGAGCTCTAAATTGAGGGGAAAGGGATTGTCCTCTAAGAAACCCCCTTCAGGGATAATTTTGGTGGCTTATGCCTTCCAGGAGGACACAATTGAGGCCTGGGGCTGCAAATAGCTTTTATCGATCAGTCACTCAGTTCCACTCCCCGTTGCCCCATTGGGGCTGTCACAGAGGCAGGAAAAGAGGATCTCTCTCACACACAGACACACAGACACACACACACACACACACACACACACACACACACACATCACACAACACTTCCTCCAAATGGTATTGGGCACTCTCTGAGACTCAGGACCGCTCCCATTGCTCATACACCACAACCTCCACCCCGTGCACCCCATCCCCACACAAAGAACACTCAGGAGGTCTCAGAGCTGGGGACTGCTGTCCTAAAGGCATGAAGAGGAAGGAGAGACCCTCAACTAGGGAGGATCAAATTCAGTGTAACCCTGGAAGAGGTGACCTGAAGAAGACCGGGTGGCGGTGGAGGAGACCACAGTCCCGCTGGCGTGACTGCTCTGAATCGCAGTCACATGCATATGAGCCTGTCTTCCCACTGGACTGCCTGCCCGGCCTAGCACAGTGCCCATCCCACTGTATGTGCTTGGTGCATGTTTGATAAATGAGTGGCTGAAGCCATGAGTCCCTGAAGCCATTTTCCCCACCCTTCATTTCTGTCTGCCTCCTCCTCCAAGAGGTACTCCACAGGGGCTTGGGAGAGCCCAGCTCCATAGCTCTTTAGGCTGGGGCACCATCACCCATGTGGGTTGAGGAGGGTCATGGAAGAAAAGGGGTGGGGGCAGGAATAGTGCTTGGGCAGACACTGAGACATCTGGATATTCATAAATTGCTCAGGTTGAAATGCATGTGAGTTTGCCAGTCACCCATTCTTATATTGTTCTTTAACAGCTTTATTGACTGAGAGGCAAAACTGTGGCCTGGGTCCTGGACTTGGAGAGGCTAGATTCTTGTGACACAAGAACCTCCCTGTGTCCTTCCTCCCACAGCCCAACCTTGGAGCTTAGTGGAGATCAGATGCGGAGGCTGGGGGTATCCAGGCTGCAGAGACTCCCCCAGCTTCTGCCTGTGTTTGCTCTCCTGCCCCTAGGTCCCTTGCTATCTTCGTTGCCTGGGACTATTGCCAGGTCTCTGTCTCTCCCTTCCCTAGGAGCCCAGGGCTGCCAGGCTAGGACCTCCCTCTATCTGCCTGAGATGGCTCAGAACTGAGGCTCCTGGAACAACTAGAGAAAGCCCTTGGTTGGGGGAAAATTGTGTTTTCCTGCTCAGTGGAGCATCGCCCTTCCCACTTTTTACCCCAGGGGGTTGGGGGCTCCCAAGCTGTTAAATGACAGGGAACCTGAGCTGTCCATGCTTCGGCGTAGAGAAGGAACCTGGGAGCAGAGGGGACTGGAAACTTTCCATGGAGAAAGGCTACCTAGTAGCCTAAAAATAGGGAAGTCATCCGGTTCTCCGTAGCAAGCACACTGCTGGTCTAGTGCAGGTCTGGACAATGTATGTGGGAGCCTGCTGGGTCCATCTTCATGAAACTAGTCTTCTCCTGGGTTGGTTCTGGGCCAGGGACTGCCCATCTCAAACAAAACTCCAAATCTGCAGGCTCGTTTGGGGCAGATAGCAGAATCATATCCCCTGAGGCTCTTTGAAGTTTCAACAGTGCCTTCCCACCCCCATGGTGAGTGGAATTAGATTTCCAGGCTTTGCTCCCCACTCACATCTCACAACCTGTTCTAGCCCAGGGACTTTCTTCCCTGAGAAGACAGGCATGAGGGAACTCCAAGCACACCACACACCAAACCTGAAACATAGAGCTTAGATCGCTTGTTCTTGTTTCCAAGCTTCATCAGCCATTCATTCATTCATTCATTCATTCCATGAATGTGTCCCTATACCATTCAGCCAACATTCATAGAAATAACGTGAAATGCTTCTGGTTTAGTCTTTTTGGATTGGAGTATATGTGGGATGATAAAGGCAAGTGGCTTTTATTTAGTATCTTTTTAATGTCGTGGTTCTGTTCCGCCATGGGCAAAGGCAGGTCTGCTGAGCTCTAAGTCCCTGCAAAGGGTACGTAAGTCTATGAAAGGCTCTGAGAGGACAAGTCATCTCTAATGTAGTCATGAAATGTCGGAGTTTTTGGGACCTTAGGTTTTACCTCACTTCCAGGTGCAAGGATCGCGTCTACATTAGCATACCATTTATTGAGCAGCTACCGTGTGCCAGGCAGTGGGTCTGAGATGCGGCTGTGCACCCTGTGTTTGATGATCTCCGGTAACAGGGAGCCCACTGGCTCCTGTTGAATAGGACTTTTTTTTCTTCCTTGGACTGAGCCCAGTTTGCCCCCCTGCCCCTTCCCTCTGTGTCATTCTCTGCTGTGGAGGGGGAATGGTTCACTGTTCTTGCAAAGGAGTTCTGGCTTAGCCTCAGCTGGAGCCATCTCCAACCAGCGCCCTGATGTGGGCTGAGGCCCAGGTTGACTGTATGCCCTTGAAGGAAATGGTGGGACTTGGGGCTCCCTAAAAATGGAGTTGCTGCATCCTGCTCCCCAGTGAAACAGGCTTTAGTTTTCTTGCTGGACCTGGCTTCTGCAGCTTGTGCTAAGATTAAGGGACTTGTTACTAGAGAGGAGGGGAGGGCACACCCACCAGCCAATCAGGCCAGGGACACCTGAGGTCACTTGTCCCCAGCCCTCCCTCTGCCTCCTCCCCCAGAGCCCCTCAGCTGTCCCTGCTGCCTCTGTTCTGCCTGTTCACCTCTGCTGCCACTTCTCTTTGTCAGCATTCTTCTTTTATGGCTCTCTGCTTTCTCTTTCTCTCAGGCTTCTCCTACCCTCTCCTCTAAGAGCAAACAATGCCCATCCAGCCAAGTTGTAGCCTCCATAAACCTCAGTTTTTTCATCTACCAAATGGGAATAATAATAAGACTTTGTGTCACCGAAAGATTATCGTTAAGGGGGACCTAGCATGCATAATACAGCTTTCACTAGAAAAAAAAAAGTTTCTTTTCCCCTTCTCTCCTTTTTTCTCCTATTGAGTTTTGTCTACATTTCCAACTATCACCTCCGTCCTCTTCTTCACAATTTCTCTCAGTGTCTCTGTTCTGTGTCTCTCAGTTCCATCTCTCCCTCACTCCTGTTTTGTCCCCACCTCCTTTTATTCCCTCCTGGTTGCCTCCCTGCCCACCTCCCCACCCCCAATTCCTGCCACAGGCGGCAGGGCCCAGGCTGTGCTGACAGCAAGGGCAGGCAGGCAGGGTGACTGTCTCCACTTCTCATTAGAGGTCCAAGAATGTGTGGAGTCATGAGGGACAATAGGAGCCAGTGGCAGGAAGAATGGGGCCTCTGTTGGGGCAGAAGAAGTTTCCCAAATCTGGCTGAATGGGAGTACCTGACGGCCGGGGAGGGGTGGAAACTCCTGAAGCTGAGAGGAGGCCACAGGTGGTAGGTGTGGGGGATGGGCAGGGCTCTAGAGTTGGCCACTATGGGAATTCTTAGCATCTGTTGGCATTTCTGGGGAGAGCTCAGACCTCAAAGGTGCCTGCCTCTCTCCCTGGAGTGGCCAAGGAGGAGAGGGATTCTGGGTGACTGAGCAAGGGGAAGCTAAAGAGAAAATGTTCCAGTGGCCCTGTGAGGTGGCCCTTACATACCATGGATGTCCCTTGGGCTGCCCGGCCCCAGTTCTCACCACCGGCAAGCTGCAGAAAGGTTGTGGGTGGCCACAGAGGACACTGGAATTGTGGGCATGGCCCCAGCTTGAGGAGGGGGCGTCCTTGGGGTTCTTGCCCAGCAGTGGCCTTTCACTGCCCAGGTGCTCTGGATTGGAGGGAGCAGGGTTTTCCTTGGGAAAGGAGGCGAAGCTTGACCTGCTTCCTCTTCCTCCGTATTCCAAGTGAGGTTCAGTCTGGCCTGAGACGTGATGGCTGTCCCCACCTCCACCCCCAGCCCAGTCCTTCTGGTCCAGACACACCTGAGAGAGACTGCCCACTTCCAGAGCTTATTCCAGGCTTGTCTGGTGGGCTGGGTCTAGCAGGCAGGCCAGGGGCTAAGCCCTTCCTGTGCCCAAGGATAGGCAGCTGGGATCGGAGGCTATGGGGATCCATGGGCAGGACTGGGTGAGGATGGGTGGATGGGCCAGGCTCGAGCTGGTCCGAGGAAGGAAATGGAAGGACAGACAAGTGCTGACCTTGTCCTCCCAGAGCAGGGGAGTGGTGGGAGCGGAGTAGGGGGTATGAGTAAGGAGAGGAACCAGGGCTGTGGAGAAGGGGAGGGCGGCCAGGCAGGAGAGGGGGCCTGCAGGGAGCCATCTCAGGTCTCCTGCCAAAAATTAAACCATAAAAAAACTGGAGGGGAGCGGCAGGGGAAGGAAGGAGAGAAAGGAGGTGGGGAGGGAGGGAGGGACCAAACGGCCCCTCCGCACCAATAGCCCGGCAGGGGGACATGAGTAATACATGGCTGGTTCAGAGGGAGTGAGATCAAAAGCCAGTAGATACAAGAGGTTTGTGCTTCACCGACCAGACAGCCAGAGGCTCAATGAGACCTTTGTTACTCAGGCCCAAGTCAGGGTTGAAGGAATACCTGACTGCCCCGCCTGCCCAGCCCGCCCCCACCCCCACCGTCCTCAGGGCTGGGGGAGGGGCAGGTCACAAGTGAGTCAAGTTGAGTTGGGCACAGCTCAGCCCTGGCCGGTGGTGGGCGGGCAGGGGAGGGAAGAGGCCTGCCCTGGCTGGGGCGTGGAGCTTCTGAGGGGTGAGTGGAGGAGTGAGTGGCTGCCTGGAAGGCAGGAAGTGGTTCTGCGGGGAATTGCGAGGGAGACTGCGAGGGAGAGGGAAGCTTGTTGAGCCCACCAGGTGAGCAGCCCCTGGGACCCCCACCCCCTGGCCCAGCATCCCTTGGGAGGGAGCTGAGGGCATTCTGCCTAGAGTCCATGGCTGGCCCCAGGAGAGAGGAAGGAAAGGAGAACCAGAGGGGGCTGGGCTGGGGTGGATGACCCAAAGTTCAGGTGGGAGGCTGCAGGATGCCTGGTTGTTTGGCCCTTAAGGTTGGGCATGGCTGGAGTGTGGAGGGGCGTGCTGTGCTGTGCTGTGCTGTGCTGCTGTTGGGGAATGCAGGATTCCTGTCCAGTGAAAGCAGGTTGCTCCAACCAGGGTAGTGCAGAGAGCCAGCAGGCGTAGCCCTGGGGCTGGGGGTAGAGTTGTGGCGAGAAGGGCAGCTATTCCCTGGCAGAGGCAGGGCCTGATCTGGGCCTGTGGCCTCTTACCATCCTCTTGGGGGCCCCTGGGAGAGGTCTGAGTCCCCTGGGCTTTCCTGAGCCTGGACTAGCAGGAGCCCTAGAGGCCCACTTCTCTGAAGCTGATGCCCGCAGCAGACCCGGCACAGGAGAGGGGATGGGGAATTGGTACTTGTGATTAGAACACACCTTTTCCAGGGCCCTGAGACCTTGGTTCCCCTCAGTCAGCTCTTCAGTCCAGTCCTGGAGATGCCTGTCCCGCCCAGGAGAGCCGCAGGGCACTGCACACCCCTTCCACAGCCTCGTTAAGACTGCTACAGAGTGAGCTGCCCTCAGCTTGGGGAGATTTCAGCTCCAGCCCTCTTTCTGCCTCCAACCAGGTCTGGAGATGGAGATCTCACTCTCTAAACTATGTAAGAATGGGTGTTGTCAGTAACCACCAGAATGGTCTGGGAAGAGTGGCCCAGCCCCCACCCCGGGGACACTCAAGAAACCTATTTACCCCTCTAAACAAAGGGCAGGCCCTCATCTCTGCCCTCCTTTGCCCAGACCCTCCTTTGCCCTCTGTGCTTCCAGTGGCTGGACAAGAAAGGGTTAAGCTTGTAAGGAGTGAGCCTAACCTGCCCCCCTCCACCCCCACCAGCCCATCCTGGGCACTGGCAGCAGCAGCCCTGAAAAGATCCGGCCTTATTCTTTATGGGAGGGGTAGTTAAGGACCCTGGGTTGGGGGCTGGAAGCTAATTAAGGGAATTTGAGGAGGTCCTTTATGGCCTGGAAGCCACCCCTCCTCATACCCTGGAGTGAGGACCGTTGTGTGAGGCCTTTGTAGGGCAAGAACTGGAAACTCATTACCGGGATGGCTTTAGTGCAGGTGGTGGAGGATGGTGAGAGAATTTAACCTGGGGGGCCCAGTCCTGGAGGGAGGCAATGTGGGTGGGTCTGGGGTGGGGAGTGCTGAGAAAGGGGAGTGAGGGCTTCTCAGGTGCCCCAGATTCTCGCTTCCCTGTGAGATTCCTGCCGCTGGACCCCTCCACTCTGCTGTGGCCTATGGCTTTTCATTCCTATGTGATTGCTGTCCCAAACTCATGTAGGGCTAAAAGCCATGGGCTACAGTGAGGGGCAAGCTCCTTCTCCTGCAGCAGCTGCACCTCCCACGGGACCAGGTTTGGAGCCAGCCACCAAGGGGCACCAGAAGGAGGCTCTGCTTAGGGGTAGGGCATCAGGGGATGTGGTAACCTGGGATGGGGCTAGGCTGTGTGACCTTGGCCGAGTCACTTCCCCTCTGGCCATGTTTCCTCACTTTGCAAGGAAGAGACTGGGCCGGTTATTCCAGAGGGAGATTCCCTCTGAGGAAGGAGGGAGACCCTCAGGGTGTGCCGAGCTTTCTGAATTGATTCCTTCCCCCTTGCCAAGTTACTGAGGCCTGGTTCATGGCAGAGATTTGGGGGCTGGAGTCAAGGGCATCAGGCCATGAAGACTTGGGCCTTTGCTCAATGCCTCCAGGAAAGCTTCACTCTTTCACTCCTTTCTCCGAGGTCAGCTTGGAATCTGCAGCCGTTTTATGTGTCAGGAGACCTCTGGGCTCTTGCTGAGGCTAAAACAGGAACACTCCATGCTGGCCCCGAGGGGAGAGGAGGTATCTGCAGAGTGAAACTAGGAAGGCAGGAGCTCCCCCTGGGTGGCAGGCTGGACTCCAAGGTCCCTAGCTCCTGGTGTGCTACCCTCTCCAGGAACTGCCCCCCTACTGAGGTATGTGAAGGGCACCTGCCCTCCTCCCCCTGCCCCTACCAGCATCCTGCTTATCAGCTTGCCTGGCTCCTCCCTATGTCTGTCTCTGCTGTCCCTTTTAAATTAGCCTGACTTTATCCCTACCAGCCTGGAAGATTCCAACAGGTGGAAATAAAGCGGGCAATCTGGCTGGGTTGGAATAGGAAGCACCCTTGTGCCCCACTTTCTAGCCACCACCCCACCCTGTTCCAGTCCCCAGTCTAAGACAGACCATTGAAGAATCATAGAAACTACTAGATTTGGTATTGACAATCAGAAGGCAAGTTTCTTATAATATCTCAGAACCCTTAATTGAGCCAACCAACATTTACTGGGTACCTACATGATTCTAACCACCCTATCTGTACTAACTCATTTCATCCTCAAGGCAGTCCTATCTACTATTCGCCCATTTTACTTATGGGAAGTCTGAGGCACAGGGAGCTGAGAAATTGGCCCAAGTTCATATGGATAGGAAGGAGCAGAACTGGGATTTGAACCCATGTGGTCTGGTGCCAAAACCTTTGCTCCTAGCACATTATACTGCATATGGGGAGAACCAACACCAGTGCATGGTAAAGTACTGTGAAAACCAGGGGGTGCTGCACTCGCAGGAGAGGTGGTTCTAATGAGGTCTCTATTGCACGGCCACAAATTGGCCCTGTGGCCCAACTCCAATCGCCCTTTGTCCATCACTGGTTTTCCTTTTCCCACAGGAGGTGGGGAGGAGGGGGGGATCAGAACAATAGGAGAAGCAAAGAGAAAGCCCGGGCCAGCTGGTTTTTTGCTGGGGCTGATCCAGGCCACTTCCCCTCCTGCCCCAGCTTAGACGGTGAAAGAAACAAGGCATGAGAATTGGCCAGGGTTTCTTACTAGCCCTCTGGATTCTCTCGCTCAGAGTTCGGAGATGACTGGCACCTTCCTCCACCTCTTTCATTGTCCATCTGCCCTAGGCCCAGAGTGAGCCTATCCTATTCCCTACCCTGCTCGGAGGCTGTTCAGGCACCTGATTTGCTTCCCTTAACTCCTGATCTCCTAGCTGAAAAGTCAAGTTACAGCCATGCCCCTTTCCTGCCTCCTGCAACTGGGCCTTTCCCAGGAATCCTGTACAGTGTGTCCAGGTGGGCCCCAGCACTGGGCTGGGCCTGGGGGCAAGGGTACAGATGAGCCATTCCAGAGATTATACCTCTGTAAAGCTCCAGCAAGGCAAGACACTTTGTAGGGATGGCTGAGTAAGTGTTTGTTGAAGTGTGAACTGGGAGGAAAGAGGGATGGGGTAAAAGAGGTAAATTACCACTAGCAGGGACACAGAGCAAGCCCACAGCTCAGCAACTCTCCCAAGACAGTTCTCACTTTGCCGGGGCTGGGCCTGGGATGTTTCTGAGGTGACAAAGGTGGATCTCTTTTCTATTCTTTGTCTCCAGGCGTGGAGAAGATATACAATTATATATTTCACGTAATTGTGCAGCTGCATTGAATAAGCAAGCTGCCCTCATGCCCCTTCTCCCTGGAGGATCCACAGATCAGAGGGCTGTGTGTGTCCTGTGCCCTGCCTGAAGACGGCTGAAACTTTATTCCCAGCAATCTAAGTCTTTTTGTTTGTTTGTTTGAGTTGGAGTCTCACTCTTTGGCCAGGCTGGAGTGCAGTGGCGGGATCTCTGCTCTCTGCAACCTCCGACTCTGGCTCATGCTGTTCTCCTGCCTCGGCCTCCCAGGTAGCTGGGATTACAGGCATGGGACACCACGCCTCTACTAAAAATTTTCTGTATTTTTAGTAGAGACAGAGTTTCACCATGTTGGCCAAGATGGTCTCGACCTCCTGACCTCGTGATCTACCCGCCTTGGCCTCCCAGAGTGCTGGGATTACAGGCGTGAGCCACTGTGCCTGAAGTCCTTTTTACAGTCCTCAGAAATATGCAGCATAAGGCCTCCCTTGGGAGAGTGGGCCCATGTTTAACAACACTGAATTCAGATGACTGTCTCTTATTGTATTTGTTCCATTTTTAGTGGAAATAGAGTTTGACTGCTAAGCCCTAGTCCTTTCTAAATATAAAGACTATTGGGGGTAAAAAAAAAAGTCTCTGTCTCATCTTTCGAAAGTTTGATACTAAAGTTTGACCTTTGGGGTTCATTCTGGCACTGACAGTCTGGTCCACGAGGTTTCCAGCTGCTGCTGCTACCCGTCACGTTGCCCACTCTTAGGGTGGGCCAGCCTCTGCCTAGCCAGGCTGGAAAACCCTGGGTGCAAGCCACAGAGACATTTTAGGACCGTTGCTGTTGTGACCCCTCCAGCTCCCAAGAACCTCAGAACCACTGAGAATGCTTGGCTGCCCTTGCAGTCTGAAAAAGAGGAGGGAACTTTCTCCATAGGTGGGCAAGCAAGATACAAGTGGGGCTGGCCTGGCAAGCTAGGATCTGTGGCCTCTGAAGGCCATTGGGGGCAGAGAGGGCCTTGACCTGTGATTCCAGGGAGCTTGCTGAGCCAGAGGCTGGAGCTCAGGCTCAAGCAGGCCAAGAAGGAGTTAACCTCCAAGGAGAATGCTGGCTTCTCCCAGACTGGAGGCCTGTGCCCAGCTTTGCTGCTGCCAACTCTGGGAAGAAGTCCTGGGATCTGTAGTTTGTGCCACCACCCACCCCTGGCCTGCCTGTTTATCAACACTGTCTTGTAGACTACAGTTCCCAGAAACCTGCAGAGGCTAGGCTTTGGGGGAAGGGGTGGGGTAGGAGGCTCCGTGGCGGCCAGAGGGAGAGGGAGAGGGAGGAGGTGGGGAGAGAAAACCCAATTCACCCCCTTCCTTTTTAATTCTTTCTCCTGGTGTGTCTGCTCCACCGCCCGAGCTAATCCCCCAAATCCGGTCTCCTAAGCCGCAGCTGCTTCCCTTCGCAGTGATGAATGGCTCAGGGAGGGAAGGTGAATTCATATTTTAATTACTGAGGCGCGGTGCTAAGGGAGCCGGGGAGGGGGTGGAGGGCTCAGCTTTGTTCTAGAGGCGCCGAGGGCACACCCTCCTTACTGGGTCACTTCTCTTTTGCCCTTTACCTGGGGTGGGGGGTGGCGAGGACTGAAGGTGGGGATTGCCTTGCTGAGGGCGCCTCTGCTCTCTGCCTTGGGAGATGAGGGGATGGGTCGTGGGGGGCTCAATATCCCTTTTCTTGTTTGTCAGAGAATTCCTGGCATGTCCCAACACTTTTAAATAGCTTCCTACCCTTCCACCCCTCTGCCTTCCACTTTGATGGACATCGCCAAAATTCGAGACACCTAGGAGTTTGTGGTCTGCACGCCTGGGGCCCTGGATTTCTCTTTATCTTACTTTCTGGCCTGCTCTGAGTCCCCTCTTTCTCTTGGTTCTTCCACATGTTCATGCTGCTTCTGACTCACTGCCCCATTTTTGCCAGAGGTGCAAGGGTTGGAGGACCCCGGGAGAGTATTTGGCACAGAGAGATGTGGGGGTCAGGCCAAGGAAAGAGATCAGCAGGGAGGCTGAGGAACCTCCTAGTGGTGGGGGAGGACGCGTGCTCTGTGGATTGGCATCTCTTCTGCTCGGCTCCACAAAGGTGGCTGGGCAGAGCATCGTCTATGCCCCAGACCCCAAACCATCTTGGACCTGAGCTGGGGAAAAGTCAGAGAGGAGGATGGGGAAGAAGCCAGGGCCAACAGCTTGCAGTCAGTTGCAGCCAACTGTGTGATGGCAGGAGGTTTGTCCAGTGTCCTCCCCGCCTCTCTGTCCTATTCTGGGCTTCTGGGGGCTGTTTTTCCATTCCTTAGTCCCTCCTGGACTATGGGCATGGAAATGGAGTGGGAGGGTGGGAGGGGAGTTCCCATGATGAGCACTGATGAGTGGGGAGTGGACCCAGGCTCGAGTCCAGATTCCTCCCCCTCAAATAGATGCAGCAAGGGGACCTGACTTCCCCAGGGAGCCTCCAGCTGGTGCTGAAGCCGTCTGCCAAGGGTGAGGGGTAAAGACAGGGAAGAGAGTCGACAGGACTCCTGCCTGGGCAGAGCAGAGAGGAGCAGAGACCACAGCCTGGCAGAGGGACTCCCCAGGTACCTGCCGCTGGGGACTCTGAGGGAGGAGTGGGATTCACAGCGGGCAGGGACACAGAAATGGGTTGGAATTCTCTGCCCCATGTCCCCCCACTTCAGGGGCTGGCCCAGCGATCTGTGTGCTGCAGACAAAGCCCAGGCAGCCTCTGGGGCTTGGAGTTGTGCACCTTACAATGAGGACCCTTTTAGAGACCCTGTTAGAGAAGAGGAAGGAGAACCAGAGCACTTTAAAGCAAAGATCTGAACAGAATAGACAGGCCCCCTTTATTATACTTTCTGCCCTTAGATACAAGGCCCCAGGAATCCCACTGAGGCAGCCAGCCCTTGAACACCTCTCGGGAGTCAGGCTGCAGCCCCTAGCCCACCTTCTGGCCGGTTTCATTTGCTCTCCTTTCCTCTGATGTGTAGGTCCTGGTTCCTCTGACCCCACACTCCACAGGATTTTCTTACACTCCCCAAAGGACCCTGGGGAAGAACGGTCACTTAAGGGGGCATATTTTGCTATTTTAAAGGGAAGAGGATCAATGCACCCTGGGGCCAGAGACCCAGAGACCTAGACCTGTTGTGGGGCTGCCGCCTGCCTGGCTTGTTTTAGTTGTGAGTTTCTTCCCAGATCAGCCTTGTTGTGCTTGTCAATTTCTAGCCATATATTTTTCAATAATCATGGGAATGCTTTGTTGATCATACCCTTGACTTACACCCCCAACAAGAGAAGTGCATGCATGACAATAACTGATTACGAGGAAATCCACCCACCCTCCCTCCCTTCTTCCTGATTAAGTTAGAATTCCGAATGCCTTCCAGCCCCTTAGGTTTGGGGTCTTAGTGTTAAACCTTGCCTAACCTCCTGGTACACTGAGATGAGATAATGAAAGCCCAGAGAGATGTAGCCACTTGCTTAGGATGACACAGCATGTCAGCATCAGAGCCAGGAATAGAACCCAGGCCACCTAAGTCCTAAATTGGATCTGTGTCTCTCTCTAGGTTTGTCACAGGAGGGATCCAGGGATAGCTGCAGTAGATAGATCTAGAAATATAGTAGTTGTGTCTCGGCTCTGTCTATATATATCCTGGAGGTTGCTCTCTGCTAACTATATATACTCAACCAGAGTGGGTGTGTAAATGGTACTGGAAATCGGGTTATTAAATAACCAGCCTACCTACCCATGCTGACTCAAGCTGGGCCTCCTGCCCATCCAGCTGGCCAGTGGAAATGCATTGCACCTATTAATTACAGCTATTAGCTGTATTACCAGGATGGTGAGAGGCTGAGGGAGGAGAGAACCTTGACAGGACTCCACAGGGCACTGTGCTTGGTGTGGGCCACGGTTCTGCGTGGAGAAACATGAAGGAAGTTTTTCCAAAAGGGCGAGGTTGGCCAGATCAGTGGAACTGTCCAGAGAGCCACCACCTGGGCCATGCCGCATTCCTCAAAGGCAGTGAAATCACTTTGCACATGTGCCTTGCTAGGGGGCCGAGGGCATTCTTTGCAATCCCCATTGCATGAGGGGATGGGGAAGGGAGGTGCCTCATGCTTCCCTATTCCAAACCCCTCCTGCATAGCCCTGTGCCTCCCTCCTTCCCCGCAGCACTTGGGCTTCACTCACCTGCTTGCCCCCAGTGTTACTCCTGGAGAGAGAAGTGATTCAGGCCAGGCCGGGGGCCTGACCTCCACGCAGGGCGCTTTGGTTCCTTTGTTCTCAGCTTCTCTGCTTGAGTGACTTGAATGCACTTCTGCTCCCTTTCAACAGGCCCGGGGCAGAGGAAGGGCAGAGAGGTGAACTGGAAGAATCTGCAGGTGGCTAAGGCTAGGGAGCCTAAATGAGCCTTTGGAGAAAGGGATACTCTTGCAGACTGAAGCTGAGCTCCCGAAGCTCCCTCTCTTCCCCAGCCAGACTGCCACAGATACCAGAGTGGCCCCTGGCTCCTGCTGAGGGCCGGGTCAGCCAGAGGTGAGGGACGGTGTGTCCAGCTGGGGCAGATCCAGCCTCAGCCTCTACCTCAGACTTACTTATGTGCCAGGGAACAAACCATGTCTTTTTGCCCTTTTGTATTTACCTCCCAACCCCTTTGCCCAACATAGGTGCTAAATAAAAGAGCCTGTTGGCTACAAGAACTCTCTTTGCTGTGTGTTCTCTCCATGAGGAGGACTGGGATTTGCATTGCTCTGAGCAATCAACGGAAGTGCATGATCACTCCCTACAGGCGCTCCTAGGGTATCAGACAACACTGGGTTGTTCAGGAGGGGAAGAATCTGACTCAGTCTCAGGTGTCAAAGTAAGGCTACCCTGGACGAAGGATGGAGGAGGGCTTGTCGTGTGTGCGGCCTGCAGAAGCGAGTGGATGCCCCCAGATGGAACCTGTGTAAGGTGGCACAAGCCAGAGCCTATTTTAAGCCCGCTTGCTTCCTGTTTCCCAACCACAGGTGTATGGGGATGGGGTGAGGCAGAGTGGGTGGGAGGGGAACAAAGGAGGCAGCAGCTGGGCTTTCTCTTTTCTCTCTTGGACTCGCCCAGTCTCCAGTGTGAGGCATGACATCAGCTCCACACAGATCAGGAAACACTGAAGTTTCAAAGAGCTGTTGTTTGGAGGCCGGGCTCCTCCCCAAGCCGGTGTGAGAGACCTAGCAGGGCCGCCTCAGGGAGTGGCCTGGACTGGGCCAGACCCAGAGGGTTCTGGGAGCATTAACCCCAGCTTGCTTCTCTCTCCCCGCCTTTCTCCTGCCCCTCTCCCTCCCCTGCCTTTCCCTGCAGATCTCTGGTGAGTGTTCCCCCAGCCTGGCGTAGGGCATGCCCCAGTTCACTTTCGCCTGCTTCTGTGGTCTCCATGGCTTCTGCAAAATGAAGAGGAAGAAGGAGGAAGTTCACAGAGAGCGGGAGACGGCGGTGTGAGCAGAACCAGGGCCCCTCCATCAACCCCAGCAGGTCCCAGGCCTGACAGTGCCCGCTTCTGGCTGGGGCTTGGAGCAGGAAGCCGTGTGTACATCTTAAGTCTTGATTTAGCCGGTGCTCTTCTCAGCCTGACTCACCTGAGGGCATCAGCCTCCCGTGGGCCTCCCAGCCTCCTCATGCCCACACCCAGTAGCTTCCAATTCTCAGACCTCCTTGGAGAGAGGCCCCGGCCACACAGGGGAACCCCAGGACCTGCGGCATGCCTTCCAGAGATGGAGAAGCCCCAGGGAGGCCAAGGAGCGAAAGTTCTTTCCTGCCCTGAGAGCTTCGGGGGACTCTTCTTAGGGTAACCCGCACGAGGGATGTGCCGCCTTGGGCTAGGAGAGCTGCTGCTAAACGGGAAAGTGGCTGCTCTTGCAGAGAACCAGCAGGCCTGACCCAGGAGAAGGCCTGGGGCGGAAGTATGAGACAACCACCCAAGTCCAGGATGGAGACTCTCCTGGGACTCCAGGACCAGGGACATGAGTCCTTTTCCAGCCCCTTCCCAGCATCCTCCTGGGCCAGGTGGGGCCAGGCCTGAGGTGGCCAGTCCAGGGAGGAGGAGGGCAGAGGTGGCCAGCGGCTCCGTGGCTCCCTCTCTTCTGGCCCTCCAGAAAGCAGCCCTGACCCTGGCCCTGACCCACCCGTGATCACGATCACGATCCCTGTGCCTCCTTGGCAGCAGCACAGAAGTGTGGAGGCCTGTTACCCAGGCCCTGACCCTCCTCCTCAGGGACTTCTCGCTGTGGCCAGACCAAGGGGCCCCTTTCCTGGACTGAACTGTGCCCTCCCTCCATTCTCCTATCTCCCCTGCCTTTTTCTTCTCTCCTCAGAAGCCATAGAGGGGACTACGTTCGTCTGTGGTGCCTTCAGGGGAAACTCTTGGGGTAGGGGGATCTGTAGGACTTTCCTTGACTTTCTCCCTCATCTCCCCACCCCCGCCAACCTTCCAGCTTCAGTCTCTGCCCTTACCCCCAGCCCATTTCCAGGAGGTAGAAAGCAAAAGAAAAAAACATTTCCTTCCCTCTTTCCTTCCGTCTTCCATCCTCTCTCCCCCCATTTTGGCATAACAGCCTTTTGTCTTTGATCCTGGAGTTCTTGGGGCTAGAAGACGAGCAGACAGGAATGCCAGTGGCTAAGATGATTCAGGCAGATTCAGGCAGACTCTGTAAGCCTGTTCTCCCTCATCAGGGAACTTCTCAGCCAAGGAGCAAAGTCAGATCCCCTCTAGCTCCCCAGTGACAGAGTAGCCCTCTGACAGGTAAACAGGTGACCTGGGTAGAGACGTCAGGGCCCCAAGACAGGAGAGTCTGGGCTCCACTTTCCTTGGAATGTGGGCCTCTCTGGGCAATTAAGGAGAAAAAGAGGCTTCCTCGGTGGGTTTGCCCAGAACCCCGGAGAAGCAAGGGCATGATCTACGCCGGCAGCCTCTGCCTGCCCAGCTCATGCCCATACTCAGGGGCCTTTCCTGTGCTTTGGGCAGATTTGGTGGGATCCAGATTGTCTTTATAAGGCTTGAGCACAGCTTGGGTTCCTCCTTTCATCCTCCAACCCCTTCCTTTGCCCCTACCTTCCAGCCCCAGCCTTCTACAATCTGTTATTTCCTTTTATATCCAAAGAATTATAAACAGAAGTCCTTCCCTCAAGGGAACAGCAAGATTCACCAGTAAAGGCCAGTGGGGTCACAAAGGACAGGAGAAAAACTCCCTGGTTCTTTGTCCTCTTGGATAGTAGAGGCCTTGGCTGAGGCAAAGAGGTGGGCAGAAAAGTTACCTTGACTCAGAGGCCGGAGAGCCGCCTGGAGGGCATATGTGTCCCTAGCGGTCACCTGTGAGGCTGCAATCCTAGAGAAGTCACTCCTGTGGCAGAGGATGAAATTGTATCCCCGGAGACTCAGAGGTATTGGGTGTTCTGTCCTGACCACACGGGCTCACTGGGAAGAAAGGTCAGGAAAGTGGAGAACGAATGTTCTGGGGAGTAGGTGGCCGAGGAGAGCTTCCCCCTCATGCACCTCTCAGAATTTGGCAGGGATTGTAGCTGCAGGCCTTTGGCAGAAGCCCAGAAAGCTTCTTCCCCTGGGAGAACACCCTTGGCTCCAGAGGGATACTGGATATCTTGAGCCCTGGCTTTGGGAACATGGGTGGAGTCCCAAGGTCAAAGTGTTCTGAGTGGAGGTCCAGTTGTCCTCTGCCTCCAAGCCAGTGGCCCCTTCTTCACCCAGGGCTGAGGTTGGGGCCAGCACTGCAGCTGATCTGAGTAGGAGGTAGTAGCTTCTAGCCAGGTGCACCCCAACCCCACATTCTATTGTCCCTCAGTTTCCTTCTCAGAGAAATGGGGACTTTGCTCCTTTTAGCATCTTGGGAGGCAGTCTGGACACCTGTGCCCATCTCTATGCCCTTGGTACAGGGAAGGCCAAAGCAGCTCCAACATCCACAGACCCTGTACCCTGGGGCTCTGACTTCTGGCCAGGCTTCTGCTCCTTCTGGGGTGGGCCTGGCTGCCTTGCCTTCCCATTCTCTCTCCATGGCTCTCTCCAAGAGACTCCACCTTGAGGGGGGATCCTGCGCTCAGGTGCATGGGTAGATGATTCTGTGGAGGAGATCAGGCCTCTTATTCTTGCTGTGTGAAACTGATACTTCCTTGCAGGCAGGTGGGGGGTCTTAGCCTCCCTGGGCCTCAGTTTTCTCCATCTGTAAAGGGGGGACGTCCCATGCCTATGTTCCCTGTTGGGCTTTAGGCTGTTAAATGGAGTATCAAGAAGTGTGAAGGGTCTTTGTGACTTGAGTGTGGTCTGGGACCCTGGCCCACAGGACCCAAGGGGCTTCTTGTCTCAGGTTGAAACCTTTTTATTAGAATGTCATTTCCTTCTCTGCTCCCAGGGAAGGGCTTT
The DNA here is from genome assembly GCF_009761245.1 of Sapajus apella. Lineage (NCBI taxonomy): Eukaryota > Metazoa > Chordata > Mammalia > Primates > Cebidae > Sapajus > Sapajus apella. Next base: position 9,027,812 of record NW_022436962.1, on the reverse strand, counting down.
TTGAATGTAGCATATGGGTTCATAGAAATATATAGGGGGATTGTTATTTTTAGAAAAAAAAAAAAAAAGAGCAATAATTAACTAACTGAAATATACATGAAGTAGTAGAGTGGGATGCAAAGAACACTGAGCTGGGAGCCAGGTCTCCTGGGTTCTAGCCCTGCCTGGAAACTAATGACCACGTGACCTTAGATTAGTCACATCTTATTTCTGAGACTCAGGTTCCTCAACTATAAATCGGGGATTACATGAATGTCCTCTTAAGTCCCCCTTGGAGTCCAGGGCTCCATGAGTCTGGGAAGTTGAGCCTCAGTGGGTCATAGGGTTGTGGAACCAGAGGGTCACAGGTTTCCTGTGCCCTCACAGATGCCTTCTGTGCAGACAGCAAATGTGTGGGGAGGGTGGGCGGACGTGGTATGGAGGCTCTGAGAAGTGAGGGGGATGGGGGAGTGAAAGGGAAAGGCAAGTCCCCCAGAGCTTCTGCTAGAATCCTCCCCTAGCCAGTGCCCAGGACCCCCTGCAGCTCTGCCTCTCTTCCCTCCCACAGCCAGGCCCCAGGGGAGTAAATCTGTTGGCCTGGACTCTGACTCGAGGTCCTGTCTAGCTCATCACAGGCGCCACTACGTACACTCTCGCTTTCCCTCTGTCGCATACACACACCATCTCCACCTCCACCACCACCACCTGCAGACAGATGCTCAAGCCATGCTTTATAGATCTCATGGACTGGTGCCCTGCTCCAGTTATGTAACCCATGGGCTTCTATTTGCACAGCTCCTCATGTGCTCATCTCCATGCTGCTCAAACCACCACACCTCATTCCTTGCCTTCTGCAAGGGGAAGTGCCTCAGGCTGGAATATGTCCTGTCTACAGACTGAATGTGCGTTTTGCCCAGTGGTTGGGGATGTGCTGGTGGTGGGATGTGCTGGTGGTGGAATGTGCTGGTGATCGTTTCTGGATGGAAAGCCACAGCCCCCCAGTGTTCTGCCGTGGCTGACTCCTGACCTTGGCAAATTGCCTCCTCTCTCCCAACCTTCTCCATAACAGGTGGCAATGAGTCCTGTGCCCTCCCTACCTCACAGGAAAGCATGCATTATAAAGGGCACACTTATCACATGTGCCCAGATATGCTTGGAACTTTTGGAGTCAGATACTTGGTTCACAACCGCGAAGATGGGCTTTCGTCAGAGAAGGAATCTTTGGGCTGCTGAGTTCAGTGGGCTCCCTCCAGGCTGGTCCAGGAAGTCTGGTGTTCCTCCTGAAGGTGGCTGCTGTGCCCAGCAGGTGATCAAGCTGATAATACCACAAGAACCAGAATCTGTTCCCAAGGAATGAACGTTCTATCTCTGACCCAAAAGCAAGAACAAGAGAGAGCCGTCACCACCATCACCCTGCTCCCAACACAAACACAGCCCCCCAAGTCCATGTTGCTGACAAGGGTGTCTAGCTCATCAGAATGAATCCTCTGGATCCCCAGGCCATCACTGGAGTAGTCAGTGCCCACTGTGTCGGGGTTGTTGTGGCCAGCCCGCCCGGGTTCCCTTCTCTAAATTTCCATGGGATCAGAACTATAATCATGAAAAGGAAACAGAAACCTTGGCTTTTCACAGGGGAGCCCAGGAGGTCAGGTCCATCCATCAGGAGGGTGAGTGGTGGCTGCCCAGGGCATCCCTGGAGGAAGTTGTCTTGCTGAGGAAGAAATTGCAAAAGCCAAGAGCTCCCAGACCTGGGCAGCTCAGGAGCTGGCAGAAACCCTCGAGTCTGGAATTCAAAGGTTTTCCTCATGGGCTGCTGGTCTGTCTCTTTCCCATTTGGGGCAGCCATCTCTCCTCCTTTAGCTCATTCCTGTGTTCCATCCAAGGGGCGGGAGGAAGGCAGGAAGGGGAGATGGCAGGACCCAGACAGATCCTCAGGACTCTCCCAGCCTCTGTTGCCACGGCAACACTGCTATTTTTATCCCGTTTTTCATGATGCTCAAAGCTCTAACTTTTTCTGTTCCAGAGAGGCCAGGCTAGCTTCTGCCCTCATCCTTCAACACAGCATCTTGTCCCAGAGGTCTGAGGATGGGAAAGAGTGGTGGAGAAAAGGGGAACCCACTAGGTCGCCCCTCAACCAGGGGGAACTGTTTGATGGGGTTTGTCTCTGCCCTTTTGATCCTTTGGTTTTCTATCTGGCTTAGGCACCCAGGTTCATGTTTTCTAGGAGATCAAAACTCCCCATGGTCTCTCTGAGAGACCATTCTAGAGAAAAAAGAGCTGCCACTCAGGATGGGTTTTTCCTACACAGGTGTGACACTGGGACCACTTCCCTTCTTGGGAAAATGAGATTTCATTCTGAAGAATGTCCTGTTGGTATAAGCCGTGACCCCTGACCTCTTAAAAGGAGATCGAGAATTAAGTTTGATTAATTAACAATCAGATTCACTGGGAAATCGAAACCAGCACTTCCCTTTCTTCTGTCCCTCCACCAAAGAACTGGAACAAATGGCCCCATGTCTTTGTCCAGCCTTTCTGCCCAAAGCAAAATAGCACATATTCTCCAAGTTGAAAAGCAGATCTACTCAGATGGCCACATTTCTCAATGTTCTTGAAGACAGGGTCTAATGAAAGGATTTCTGTTCTTTATCTGTCTGTTCTCTCTGGCCCAGCTTCTAGTCCTTTCTTTATGTCCTCCATCCATGGCAGTGGCAGGAGACCCCTGAGAGTCAATGGTGCTAACGTTCCCCACCTATATACCCTTTACCCCTATGTAGCTTATTGAGACTTGGACTCAGCACCTGGGGTGGCTGTGTTGGGTGGGTATATTTCACATCCTCAAGACCATGACCCTGGAGACAGGTCTGGATTAACTCTGAAGTAGCAATCTATATCATGCTAAACCCGTGCACTGAGGTTCTACTTCGGCTGAACTGACTCTTGGATGGTTAATTTTCCTGGGGTGGCTGGGACCCATTTACTAAGCCTCTAATTGGTTTCATTTTGGCTCAAGTTGCATGGTTTCCCGAATCTATGCACCTGGAGTAAGCACTTTTCTGGTTGCCACTGAAAAGCATGCCAGCAAACGCTGCTCTGTTAATTGCTGTAATAAACAGACTTTATTATATCCCTTTGCAGTAAATGAATTATTTTGTCAGGGTAGATGGGGCATCCGTGTTTATTTCACACTGTAATACACTACAGCAGCAGAAGCTAAACATTTGTTTCCATCAACTCTGCTGAGAGGAGGGAGATTGGAGACTGGGAGGAACAGTCAGGAGGATGGACATAAAGTGAGGTGTTGGGGCCAAGAAGGAAGCTTTGGGAGACACTCCGGGCCCCTGGAACTCTGTGAGCCTCACTTGTGCTTTCTCTAAACTGAAGGAAGCCAGGCCTCCTGCCTCTTACCATCTCAGAAATAATAGTGAGATAAAGCCAGCTAGAGAGGGTGGGTGCGGGGAACAGGGAAGGTGGTTTAGGATTACAATATGATCACGTAGTCTTTTTTTTTTTTTTTTTGAGATGGAGTCTCACTCTTTCACCCAGGCTGGAGTGCAATGACGTGATTTCGGCTCACTGCAACCTCTCTCTGCCAGGTTCAAGCAATTCTCCTGCCTCAGCCTCCCAATTATCTGGGACTACAGGTGCGCCCTGGCTAATTTTGTTTGTTTGTTTGTTTTTGTATTTTTAAGAGAGATGGAGTTTCACCATGCTGGCCAGGCTGGTCTTGAACTCGTGACCTCACGATCTGCCTGCTTTGGCCTCCCAAAGTGCTGGGATTACAGGCATGAACCACCATGCCCAGCTGATTGATCACATAGTCTTAAAGGTGTTTTTAAGAAAGAGAAAAGGCCAGGCGCAGTGGCTCATGCCTGTGAGGCCAAGGTAGGAGGGTCACTTGAGCTCAGGAGTTAAGACCAGCCTGGGCAACATAGCCAGACTTCGTCTCTACTATATGGAAAAAAAATACATATACACACACACACACACACACACACACACACATACATATATATATACACACACATATATATACATAAAAATATATACATATACACATAAAAATATATATACATACATATGTATGTATGTATATATATTTTTAGAGGTTGGGCGTGGTGGCTCATGCCTGTAATCCCAGCACTTTGGGAGGCTGAGGAGCGCAGATGACCTGAGGTCAGGAGTTCAAGACCAGCCTAACTAACACAGAAACCCCATCTCTACTAAAAATACAAAATTAGCCAGGTGTGGTGGCACATGCCTGTAATCCCAGCTACTCTGGAGGCTGACACAGAAGAATCGCTTGAACCCGGGGGGCAGAGGTTGGGGTGAGCCAAGATCACACCCTTGCACCTTAGCCTGGGCAATAAGAGCAAAACTCCATTCAAAGCATAAAATAAAATTAGCTAGGCATGGTTGCATTCACCTGTAGTCCCAGCTACCTGGGAGGCTGAGCGGGGAGGATCCCCTGAGCTTGGGAAGAGATCACACCACTGCATTCCAGCCTGGCCAACAGAGTGAGACCCTGTGTTAAAAGAAAAAAAAAAAAAGGAAGGAAGATAAGAAACTTTAGTTGGACTTCTCAGAACTGAAGACTATATTCACAGAACACATGGGAATTTTCAGACTTAGAAAGAAAGATGCTATAAGATGGCATAACATTAAGAACAAGAATTATATTGTGTATGTGATTATACATCCATAAAGCTGTTTAAAAAAGAACTATTATGTCATAACTCCACTTGGATTGGGGGAACAGAGATTCCAACAATCTCTGAAGCAGAAAGCCCTGAGAGAGGGTAGAGAGATCGAGCCATCAAGTCCAACCCCAAAGCCAGCCTCCTGTAAGGCAAGAAGTGATCTGGGGCAGGAGGAGACTCAAGTTATCACACAGGCAGCTGTTGTTTAGAGCGGTGGATTGGCTGCTCCTGAGAGAGCTGGCTGCCTCTTCTGCAGTCTCAGCCACCATGACATCTAGCACAAGGCACTCACTAAGTGTTTGTTGAATGGCCTGGGGCAGATACTACCCTAAGCCTTTCCATCTCCAGGAGTCAGCCAAGATGCCTGCCCCAGCCCCTCTGCTGTCTGCACCCCAGCCTTTACCCTCTTGCATGGGGAAATGTATGCTGTGCACTGCTGTTTACTGAATCTATTCAATCAATATTGAGTCCTGGTCCTATGCCAAGCCCTGTGGGAAGGGCTGCAGGAGAAATGCAGGGAAGCCAGACATTGCTCCAGCCTTGGAGAAACTCACAATTTAATAATTTTAAAAACAATGTGGTGGCCAGGCACGGTGGCTCACGCCTGTAATCCCAGCAACTTGGAAGGCCAAGGCTGGCGGATCACCTGAGGTCGGGAGTTCAAGACCAGCCTGACCAACATAGAGAAACTCTGTCTCTATTAAAAATTACAAAATTAGCCGGGCATGGTGGCACATGCCTGTAATCCCAGCTACTCGGGAGGCTAAGGCGGGAGAATCACTTAAACCTGGGAGATGGAGGTTGCAGTGAGCCAAGATAGTGCCATTGCACTCCAACCTGGGCAACAATAGGGAAACTCCATCTCAAAAAAAAAAAAAAAATGTGGCAATGCTCAAAAATGCCTCAGGTAGAGTATAAGTAAAGTGCTCTGGCCTTCAGAGGCCTGAGAGAACACAGCTGTAGAGTGGGGAAGAATCAGGGAAGGCATCACAGAAGAGGTGGAGTTTTTTTACTTTTATTTATTTTTTTGAGACAGGGTCTTGCTCTGTTCCCCAGGCTGAAGTGCAGTGGTGCAATCATGGCTCACTGCCGCCTCAACCTCCCAGGCTCAAGCGATCTTCTCACCTCAGCCTCCTGAGTAGCTGGGACTACAAGCATATATCACCATGCCAGCTAGTTACTTGTGTTTTTTGTAGAGGCGGGGTTTCACCATGTTGCCCAGGTTGGTCTCGAACTCCTGGGCTCAAGTGATCCTCCCACCTTGGCCTCCCAAAGTGCTGGGATTACAGGCAAAAGCCACTGTGCCTGGCCAAGGTGGAATTTGATCTGAGCCTTGAAGGATGGAAAGCATGTCCAGGGCACAGATTCCAGGGGTCCTTCTCTCTTCCTTTTTTTTTTTTTTTTTTGAGACGGAATTTTGTTCTTGTTGCCCAGGCTGGAGTGCAATGGCTCGATCTTGGCTCACCACAACCTCCGCCTCCCGGGATCAAGCAATTCTCCTGCCTCAGCTTCCCAAGTAGCTGGGTTACAGGCGCCTGGCTAATTTTTTGTATTTTTAGTAGAGACGGGGTTTCTCCATGTTGGTCAGGCTGGTCTCAAACTCCCGGCCTTAGGTGATCTGTTCACCTCGGCCTCCCAAATTGCTGGGATTACAGGCGTGAGCCACTGTACCCGGCCCCTTCTCTTTTCTTTACCAATGTCTACAGACTTCTGCCCATGGCTGTATGTACACATGGACAGAGCTAGCAATGACCTTCCCAGTGGAGATGATCAGAAGCCTCTTCTGTCACAAATGGGCCATACTGTTCCCAAATTCCTCTCCTCTCCAGAAGTCTGACATCTGAAATTTCATGAGTGCTTCCTCTCTTTGACTTCAGGTTTTGATCCCTTGGGGTTTGTAATCCAGAATGGAAGCAAACACTTGGCAGTTACCAAGCACTTGTCCCACAACATCAGTGATTACCTCAGATTCCCTCTTAGAGCAGGTTTTGTTAGGATGAGGGGAAAAAGCATGAGAGCAGTGTGCACCCGGTCAAGGAGGGAGAGGCACCACCCAGTGGGAGAACAGGAGCACAGAAGGGAGGAAATTCCCCATCTCACTGCAGTACTGGGCCAGGCCATGCATGTCTACACGGACTATGCTTGTCCACTCTCCAGCCCTCCTCCCTCATTTTCCCTTCCTCTTCCTTTCTCTAACTCTTCTCCTGCTACCTTTTCCCTACCCTTCTTCCAAACAGACAGTGGGAATCTCAAAGACATTACATGGTGTCTGTTCTGTCCCACCACGTTGCCTGGGGCCAGAAGATTGGGAAGGGATGTGCAGGCTGACAGTCCTAAGCTTCTGTGTTGTTGTCCTGTCTCTGCCCCAAATGAAATGCGTATTGGTGACCAGACAGATACTCAGCTTTGTCTGTCTGGGCCTCCGTTTCCCCTACTTATAGAGTGGGTAAAACTCTGCCTCCACCACCCTTCCACTCAATTGACTATGGAGGTAAGAGCACAAGACTTGTTCTCTTTACTATCTGTGGCAGCCTAGAGAAGTCACTCAATCTCCTTAGACTTCTGTTTTCCATATGTAAAATGCAGATAATACCCACAAGTTTTTGCAAGGGTCAAGTCAGATAGCCTGTGCTCAAGTGCTCACCTAGCTCCAGGACTGGCACAAAGCAGGTATTCAATATGAGTTAACGGGAAGGTTCGTTGCAAAAATTAGGAATCGCAAGTGTGCATGTTGCACGTGTCGCGTGTTCCACTGCATGTAGCAAGGGTCAGGCATGAAGTAGACATCAGTCAATACGCACAGGCTGTGGAGGAGTCAGGAGTGATTACATTAGCTCAGCTGTGTGCTGGCTAACGTCTCCTTTTTTAAGGCAGTAGACAAGAAATCGTGTGTGAATATGCTTATCCCCAAAAGGCGTGTAATGTGTGCGGTGAAAGTGAGCCGGGGTCCCCCGCCCCGCCCCCAAGCTGGCTGGGCTCTCTAAGACAAGTCTTTTCCTCCTGCTGCAGTTTGGGGAGCATCCTGCAGGCGGCGCTCTCCCATCATCTCAGCCTCAGCAGAGTCGGGCTGGGGTAGGAAGCGAGGGGTGAGGGGAAGTGTGAAGGAAAAACAGCCCCACGCGTCACTCACATATTTACATCCGAACTGTCAAAATAGTTATTTTTAAGTCGAGTTCCGTCTGCTGAGGGTTTAAAACTGAGCGGCGCGGGGGCGGGGGCGCCCCGCTGCGGAGGGAGGGCGGCGGGAGCGGCGGCCTGAGTGCGCGTGCGCAGTGCGCCTCGCCGGCTGGTTGGGGGTCCACCGGCCGAATGGGAAGCTGCTGGGGCTGTGTGGGCGCGGGGGTGTGCGCGTGGAAGACCGGCTCTTCCTCTGGCCACTTTGCACCTAGCTGGGGAGCTGCGTAAACTGTTGGCGTCCACGTGGTCTGCCCTTCCTGGTTCTCCACGGTGATGGGCGGCTTTCTCCTGTCTCAGGGGAACCACGCATCCCGTTCCAGGAGGGAGAGCTATCCTGTTCTTACCTCCTCTGGATGACTTTGGTTTCCACCCCTACCCCACTGTCCCACCCCGTCCCTGGCAACCTTCCACCTGGAAGTTCTCCATAGCTTCCCTCTATACCTCCTAGTTACAACTGGGGTCCATGCCCGTCTCTAAAGTAAGACTTCATGGGCGCCATCCAGATCCAGGTCTGATTTGAGGATGCCCCTCCTGCCCAGCCATCTGCAGCACAGCCCTTTCTAAGAAGGAGGTAGCTGGGGGCTTCTATGGGAGCTGGTCAGAGCTTGGGCGGGCCTAAAGCTGAGGACCCTTTGGTATGCAAGCAGCAGAGAGAATGACTCGGCCTTCTATGTGGCAAGAATTCATTTTTCTCTGCAAAGTGAGGAGCCTGCTGGTTTGACACTCAGGATGCTTCTTTCTTGCTCTCTCGATTTCTCTCTCAGGGGCAGTGGGATTTGAGACAGACGCTGGCTGGCCCAGCTGCCATTAATATGTGTCCCAGCCCTGTCCAATGTCTGCTCTGTAATGAGTAGTGTTTCGGAATGTCACCTCTGTTAATGGGGCAGCGGCACCTGTGCACAGCCGGAACCACCTCTCTGCCTTCATTAGGCAGTCCGATGCCTGGCTGCCGGCTGCCCTCGCTGGGTGACAGATGATGGGGATGAGGAGTGAGAGCAGCAGCCTCCTGCTGTCCAGGATTCATTCCCAGACAATGACCCCAAATGCCTGTCCCTGTTCCCCCCCAATCCCCCAACATCAAAATAGACAGCCGAGAAAAATACCCTTCTCGGGCAAGGTGCAGCAAGGACAGATAATAGCTAAAAAGCATGCTAAGGAGAGTAGAGGAGTCATTTCCAGAAACAGAGACTTTCGCTAGCCACTGTGATCTCCGGTTTAGATTGCATTTGGGGGTCTCTTCCCCCCCACCCCAGCTATCTCCACAGGCCACCTTTTATCCTTTTTCTAATAAATCTGTCCACCATGCAAAAGTCACAGTGTGAGGGCATAATGGATGTTCTAATTCGAGATTTCCCTCTAGCTCAGACCTGCATATTGCCTCCCAGCAAAATCCTGATCCTTTTAAATCTCAGCCCTCATATCTGCCTGACACAATGGGGCATTGAAATGAGCCGAGGCACAAAATGTCCTGAGACATTGACAGGGCTTCAGAGGACCCCTACCATCATGATACGATCAGTCTTTGAAACACGCCACCAACGTGGATATCATATTCCCGGGGTTCAGTTCAACATACCCGCCCTCCCCACAAGGCTGTGTTAAAATTGTTGTAGCATCTACTTCATCTCCTCCGCTGCCCAAGCAAATTAAACTGGACCAGAAGTGTCCTTCCATACTCTCTAGGTCACTGGGGCTGCAGGTGGATTGGAGCCACCTGTGGAGGGTAAGGGATGGTGGTGCTGATCACTTGGAATTGTCCAAGGCAACTGTCTGATCCAGAAGCTGCATGGATACTGGTTACTTGACTGGGGCTGGCGGTGGAAGTGGCTTCCCATTGCCAGGCCCTCACTTTGAAAGGCTGTGAGGGAGCCATGTGGCAATCTGGACTTTTCCCATGACCTCTCTTCCCTGTCTCAGGGAAGGGCACCCCTGCCTACCAAGATTTTCAAGCCAGAAATCTGACTCATTCCTGACACTCTCCACCCCACCTCTGGTCAGTCATCAAATCCTCAAATCCTATTGGCTCTCCCTCCTAAATCTCCCTCAAATCCGTTTCTCTTTGTTCTCACCTAGTTACTACCTTGGTCCAAGCCACCATCTTTTCTCACCTTGCTCTCCATTCTACCACCCTCTGTCATCCACCAGCCTCCCTGACTTTCTTGCCGTTCCAGGAACACTCGAATGGTCCTCCCTGACCATCCAGTCTAAATCAGAGCCCCTTCCTCCCAAGCTCTTCCCTGTCACATCCATCTGCCTGGTTATCACATTCTGAAAGGTGCTTGTGTACTCCATTTGCTTGTTTGTCTGCTTTTCTGCCCCAGGGCATAAGCTCTAGGAGGGCAGGAACCTCATTTGTTTATTTAACCTTGAGTTCACAGCACCAAGAACAGTGCAAGGTGCGTGGTAGGATTCAGGAAATATTTGTTGAATGAATGTAGGAATGGTTTGCTGCAACCTCACGATACCCATGTACCCAGTCCTACACCCTTCCTCTCATCCTCTCCACAGCACCTTGAGGGCTCTTTTTCAAAGATAACTGTCCTGGCATCACCCCCCTGCTCAACACTTTTTGGTAACAGGATTGACAAAATGTTGACAACTGTTGAAGCAGGGCGAGGGGTATTACGCTTTTACTTTACTTGCTTGTAGTTGACTTCTGTTTGAAAATGTTTTAAAATTATGGAAACAAAAAACCACTATCAAACCTTCAGTGTCTCCCACTGTCCTTAGGATAAAGCCTAAGAACTCCTTATCCTGGTTCTGAGGCCCTTGGCTGTCTGTCACCCAGCTGTCTTTCACACGGGATCCTCAGGAAACATCCACACTTCTCCTTAGTACCAGGAACCATTAAATGCCCTGGGACAGTTGTTTTAGTTCTATTTCACGAGTATGGAATTGACTAGAGTTTTCTGCATGGCTGCTAGAAGGCCAGGTCAAATCGGAGATCCTCCTGCAGGCACAGTCCATGCATCCGCCAAGAGGGTTTCCCGCTCAGCCTCTCTCCTTCTCCATTTCCTGCTGCTACTTTTCGTGGCTTCTTTTGCCTCCACTTTTATTATCTTTCTGTGGCTGCCTTCAGATCCCTGCTGGTACAGAGTCTCCTTTAAGCCACGGGAATTCAGCACTCCTGGCTTTTAAGGACAGGAATGGATGTCCCATAATGTCCTTGCCATCTTGGTTTGTATGGTCTCCTATTTCATGATGTTGCTCCTTACCACGTGTACTGCGGTGGAAACCCATTCCCTTGAGCGTGCGCTCGCTCCCTCTCTCTCTCTCTCACTCAAATGTTGCTTTGAGAAAAAGCAGCTCCTGAGTGGCCTTTATTACGTGAAACTACTTTCAGTTTTCCTGAGTTCCCAGGTAAAGGGGTAAGCTATGATCTCAAATGAGATGGGGAGATGCCCCAATCATGAGTGGTGTCCCCTCTTCAGCAAGAATCCCATTACAGGACCCCAGAGCCATGGCGTCGTACTGGGGCCTTCCGCACAGCTCACGCTTGTGAGCACTTACTGTAAGCATTTATAGAAAACAGTGCTTTTAGCTCTTAAGATATGTTAACTCAGTCCTTAAAAATTCTGGGAGGAATGTACTGTTATGGCTACATTTCCATTTCATAGATGTGAAAGCCAGGGCCCAGCTAGTAAGTGACACAAATGGAGGCAGAGATACAAAAATCCAGGATACAACCAGAGGCAGTCTGACCCGGGAGCCTGTTTTCCTAACCACTCTGAAATTGCCTCTTAAGTCCCCTGGGGTTTCCTGAGCTCCCGGTTGGTGACTCTGATAATCTAAAGCTTCCCACCATCTCCTCCACTACTGTTCATTATCCTTTCACACAGTGACTAGGGTGAGGAACCCACTTGGTCTTTCTCCCTGCCTTCTTTCCCCCGTCCTGCCCTGCCCTGCTAGATTACTCTTTCCGACAGCCTTGAACACCCTCTTTCAGAGGCCTCCAGGGTGGCAACCCATTGTCAGCTACAGAGGGCCCCAGACCGGAAGGATCCTGGAACTGAAGGGACCTGGGAGCCTAAACACCCTCAGGGAAATCCTGGAGTTTTCTGCAAGCTAGTTCAACCATATCCATCCGCTTAGCTAAAGCAAATCCTTTGCTGAAGCCAACCTGGTCTCATCCTCACTTCTACCCATAAACCTTGTTCATGATATGCCTTTGCCTATAATGCCCATCCTTCCGCTTCCTGCCAATCCAGACCTACCTGTTTTTTAGGTCCCACTCTGAGTTCCACCTCCTCCAGGAAGCTTTCCCTGAACAAAACTACCCCCAACCAGGAGAGATTTTTCTGTTTCTGACCTTCTTGGGCATTTATGGCTACTACTGTATTGGTATTTAATTATGAACTTTGACTTCTTATCTTTGCCCATGTGTGTTTCTGGTTTGTTTCTCCATCTAGAACGTAATCCCTTTGAAGAACTGCATCTTATGTTTTTCTGTCCCCATGGGTTGTCCAAAATTTCTTGCATGTGGTTTATGTATCATAAATCTCCGTATGCAGGACTCACAGGACACCAGGAAGGGAACCCCTAAGCTCATGATTTACCAGCGTCAAAGGACTGGTTTGCCTTCATGACAGGACTGGAGACTAGGACCATTTAGGTTTTAAGCAGCAGCTCAGAAAACAGGGTAGATGGATAGCTTCCTAACTTTGGATAGCAGGTAGTGTTCCTTTAAGTGTACTCTTCATAGGAGTCCAGTGTGTAAAGCAAGTGAGGGTGGAGTTGGTCTGGCTCCCCTGGAATGGGGCTGCCCCATGTCCCCCACCCCTCCGTGGCAGCTCCAGGCACCACCAAGGAAACCTTGGAACTGGAGTATCATAGTTTCAAAAATTGCTGGGAAAGATCATATTTTACTCCACATTAAAAGAATTTACTAATTCAGATTATTGAAAGAAGAAATTACATGCACTCATTTTATTAAAATCATATTTGCTGTTGCGTTTATAGAACGGCAATTAGGCAGCGTTTTCCTCTTCGTTATACACATTTACTGTTTTGTTTTTCCTCCATCAACCTTGTTCATGCCTCATGCTTTTGAAGGGAAGATGCTTCTGCCAGAACATTCACTGCATTTGAGTGAAGGCTCTGTTCACTCTTGCATTTTCCCCTTTACACCGGCAGCTCCTTGAGAGCGGAGTCCACTGCGTTCTACTCCTTTCCTCACCTCCAGCCCTAGCAGGGTGCCTGGTGCATAGTAGGTGCTCAGTAACTGAGCTCCGAAGGGATTTGAGTCTTTAATTATACAGCCACCTCTCAATGGGCTAGACCCAGCTCATGAGCTCTGTGAATGATCCGTGGTGAATTTTAATGTGGCGTTGGCTTCCTGCTGCTGCTCAGCTTAAGCCTGAGCCGCCTCCCTGTTCTCCCCCTCCCCACATCCCCCTTCCCCTGCCCAGCTGGCGTGGGCTCAGAGAATATTAGTTAATTTTAATATTAGCCTAGGAAAGATTAATTAGGAAAGCAAATTTGCTCTAAAAGGTGTAATTAATTCCAAAGCCAAATGGAAGAGAGTTATGGATTATCTGCATTGCTGCTGCCTTCAAGTAGTGTGGATAATCAAGGGTTGACTAGACAAGTGCAGAATAATTTTGAAAGTGTCAGTGCTGTGTAGACCAAACTCCATATGGTTCCTTATGTAAGCAGACTCATGGCTGAGACAAAAGATTTGTACCGAGATGGTGCCTATGCAAGTGAAGCAAAGAGGAAACACGTAATCAGCCATCCTGTTGGGGCTATTCTGCCTTCTAAATCATTCATGAATTGTGTGTCTTCCTCCCTAGTCCTCCCCCAGACTCTTTTCTAGACTGTTGTAATAACCTCCGAGGAGTCCTGTAGCCTCCAGACTGCTCCTTACCAATTCATCCTCCACTTGGTATCAAACTAGGTATAATGATACCGTGGGCCACTTACAAACCTCTACGTGTGCCCAGAGGTGAAGGCAGAGCCCTTAGCATGGCCTACCAGATTCTTCACAAATTGGAGGGATCCACCTACTCAACCTGACTCACTTCTCTTCTTGCTCACCACACCCTAGAATGTCTGTAATTGTTTATAGGGCAAACTCTTGGTCATCCTGGAATTCTCAGCTTAAATATACCTTTGGACCTTTACGGTTCAGATTCTGGGCTCCTGCAGCGTTCTTTTAACACTTTTCTTATTTTATTATTATTTTTTTGTAGCTATTGTTTCCTTTTCTCTTTAAAGAGACAGCAGTGAGCTCCTTGAAAGAGAGACTATAGCTTTTTTTTTTTTTTTTTTTTTTTTTTTTTAATACAGAGTCTCACTCTGTTGCCCAGGCTGGAGTGTAGTGGCACGATCTTGGCTCACTTCGATCTCCGCCTCCCGAGTTCAAGTGATTCCCCTGCCTCAGCCTTCCAAGTAGCTGGGATTACAGGCAGGCACCACCACACCCTGCTAATTTTTGTATTTTTAGTAGAGACAGGGCTTCAGCATGTTGGCCAGGATGGTCTCGATCTGTTGACCTCGTGATCCGCCCTCCTCGGCCTCCCAAAGTGCTGGGATTACAGGCGTGAGCCCCCACGCCCGGCCATATAGCTTTTGCATCTTTGTATTCTCCTCTACCTTTCCTTGATTTAGGGCAAGCGCAACTCCTGTCCTATAGGAGATGATCAATAAATAATTTTTGAAAGAAATTGGTGAGCTAATGATTTCAACAATGATGACAACCAGATCAGCTCACTGAAACCCAACCTTCTTCCTTTTCCCTCCAGTCAGTAGTAAATTCAGCTTGAACTATCTGGGGAAATGCCTTAGTTTTCCACTTTCCTTTGCCTGCATAGCGGAGGCTCAGAGACAGGTGGCTTCAGGAAGAAAGTTATCGGAGAACAGTGAGTGATGCAGCCTTTAGACTGACAGCTGCTGATCTTTGCTTTAGTTGATTTCCCCTTTTACAAATGGTTATTGGCAATTGAAACTGCAAATCTATCTTCTCCCCTATGTAAATTGCATTTACATTTAAATTGTGCATTTTTCCAAAGAATGGGGTTAGTAAATAACTTGAAGATTAAATTTGAGGAGAGGAAATTGTGCCCCACGTCAAATCTGAGACTGAAGTGACATCTGGCTTTTACTATTTCCGTTATTTCAGTTTAATAACAGCATGTGGCATTAAGGGAAGAGAAATTGGATCTACATTTTAATGAAAGGAGGAAGCTCTCAGGGTTTAGATACCTTATCATGTTGAATACCGAGTCAATTGGCAATTAAAACTTGCTTCCCTCAAGAAATAGAATAAAATATCTTTGCAGCCACGGGGAGAATAAAAAACAAACAAAAAAAACAAGCTAATGCCCAGAACTGCGCAGATAAAATGCAGGGAGATGGTATGCTGCAAAGAATGAAACCAAATATTTCAGGATAGCACAGAGCGCAGGAATTCATACAACGAATAATGCTCACAATAGAATCATAACTATGCTGGTGGATTTTCAAGAGAATAATTTCAAGCAGAATAGTTTGCACATAATATGGGGCTCAACCCATAGATGTTGATTGAAATCATCTGATTTAATCCTTCTCAACCTAGCTTGTTTTAAACCCCAGCCATTTAACCAAGAAAATATTTCAGAAATGCCTGTTTCATCCCAACAGTCTAACTGTTTAAATGGAAGCAGTTCCACCTGCTGGCTGCTTTTTTGTTGAAAGCAATTCTGGGAAATGTAAACAAAATGCTTGTGCATCCTAATAACCCAAGCCTATCATTTATTTGCTTTGACTGAAACAAATATGTCAATTTTCAAGGTCTTTGTTTGGTGAATGCAATGTTTGGATGTTGGTAAATGTTTGCATTACATGTTTGTTTGGAAACTGATGGTCTATTCAGAAACTGTGGAGCCATAGCCTTTGGAGGCACAGCCTGGGAGCACTCCATGAGCCTTTATAACCGCCCACCCAAAGATATTCAGCTTTCCCAGAATCTGGAAAGGACTGAAATTATAGACTCCCATGGGCAAGTGTAAATGAGATGAAGCCTCCTGAGGAAGATACTGGATGTGGAAACTTTCCAGGGGTAGGGCCCATGAGTAGAATAACGAAAAACATTTATATAACGCCTACTATGTGCCAAACACTTTATGTGTATTATAACTCATTGAATAGCTGGGTGCAGTGGCTCAAGCCTGTAATCCCAGCACTTTGGGAGGCCGAGGTGGGTGGATCATAAGGTCAAGAGATCGAGACCATCCTGGCCAACATGATGAAACCCCGTCTTGACTAAAAACACAAAAATTAGCTGGGTGTGGTGGTCACACCCCTGTAGTCCCAGCTACTTGGGAGGCTGAGGCAGGAGAATTGCTTGAACCCGGGAGGCAGAGGTTGCAGTGAGCCGAGATTGTGCCACTGCACTCCAGCCTGGAGCCTGGCGACAGAGTGAGACTCTGTCTCAAAAAAAAAACCATTGAATAACATAGCTCTTTGAAGCAGAGGCCATTTTTATTATCCCCCATTATGAACAAAGGGGAGACACAGTGAAGTTAGTAACTTACCCGATTTGATGTCACCCAGCTGGTAAATGACAGAATTGGGATTTGACTCTACGCAGGCTGGCTCCACTGTCCTCATCACCCCTTTCAGCTCAGTCCCTCTATCCCTGCGATTTAATGAAGGCTGTGTTTTCTCACAGTTACATTTTGTCTCGCACGCGTCTTTAAAATCTAAGCAGTTGTTCTTGAAAGATGCAGGCTAATAGGCTCACAGATCTTTCCTTAAATAAAATAAGGCAATAACAACAAGTAGCCTTTTGTAACATAGAGGGTAATGTCTGTCTCAGCTGTCTTATAAGTGTCCAGAGGGTGAAATGAGATGATACAAAAGTGCATTGAAAAGGCCAAAACCGTCAAACTTCTGTAATGTATTATTATTTATCTGCCTTCCTT
Organism: Sapajus apella; assembly: GCF_009761245.1. Lineage (NCBI taxonomy): Eukaryota > Metazoa > Chordata > Mammalia > Primates > Cebidae > Sapajus > Sapajus apella. The sequence continues at coordinate 9,011,053 of NW_022436962.1, read as the reverse complement.
CTTGATTTCTTATTTTCTTTTTCTTTTTTTTTTTTTTTGAGACGGAGTTTCACTCTTGTAACCCAGGCTGGAGTGCAATGGCACGATCTCGGCTCACCGCAACCTCTGCCTCTTGGGTTCAGGCAATTCTCCTGCCTCAACCTCCTGAGCAGCTGGGATTACAGGCACACGCCACCATGCCCAGCTAATGTTTTGTATTTTTAGTAGAGACGGGGTTTCACCATGTTGACCAGGATAGTCTCGATCTCTTGACCTCGTGATCCACCCACCTTGGCCTCCCAAAGTGCTGGGATTACAGGCTTGAGCCACCGCAGCCGGCTGATTTCTTATTTTCTTAAATGAATAATCCTTAACAAATTAATATAGGTTTCTTCCACTTTCCTATTTTCCCTGGAGTGTATGGTCAAATTGCCCAACTAGCAGTATGGGCCTTTTGATGGGTGGTCTAGAACTTGAGTTTGTTTGATTTCTCCTTTCTCTTCCTGGTTTCCTGACCCATTTGGTTTGGTAGCAGCTCCTTACTTCCTGTGCATAATGATAACTTCTCTGCATCTCTTGACATTTTATCATGGCAGTGTGCCTATGAAGTCGACCAGCACCTCCTTCTGTTTGAACTTAGGTTATATTAATCATCTGATTTGCACATCAATCTGTTGCTAGGGGGGTTACTGATGTCACACTGTCAGTATTATGATTACCATAATATCTAACAGGCAAAAAGGAACTGGTTGCTAGTGGAAACCTTAGGGTAAAACTCACCCAGCTTTAGTAACCAACTCGATTGCATAGACTTCCGATAACCATGTGAAGGGGTAAGTGGATTAATCATCCAGTTGGATTTCATTTGAATATTTTTCTTCCATATGTGTGTTCCCTCTAGGTAATTGTCTAGTGTCACTTGAAATTGATGAGGGCTCTTTTGGAGGTTATTTTTGGGAAGTTGGTGAAACAACAGACAGCTGTTCTCAGGAACAAATGTCACAGGATCTGCCGAAGCTCGCTTCCAGTAAAAAAGAAAGAAAGAAAATACGAGGTGCTGAGGTGCATTCATTGTCCTTTTTCTTCCTAGCGTTTGGTTGTTTCCCACTGGCCTAAAAGTGTTAAGTCAGTTTCCCAAATACATGGAAAAGGAGGAAACTAGCATTATGAGGTACCTACTATGTGTGCTAGAATGTGACTCTCCTTAAAGCATCGCTTTAGAGAGTTGTCAAACTAGGTATTCCAGAACAACACTATTATACATAACAAGTCATGATTTTTTCTAGCTTGTATACAATGTTCTTCCTAATTGGACATTGATTGATCACCCACAAAAGCAAAGTCATTATTTAAAATTGGTCTACATCCTCCTATGCTGAGTAATTATCTTGCTGTTGTTTTCACTGCAATATTAAAAAGCCTTGAAACGTGATAGAAATGAGGTACAATAACTCCAAAATTAAAAATCTCTGTTAAAAGGTTTGACAAATGGGTCTGTCTTTTTGCCGATTTGGTTACTAGGTAGAAGGGTCAATTTTGGGAAATCAAGGGATCAACTGGATAAAACTGATTGAACTTGAGGTTGTGCAGATTTGCAAAAGCCATATCAAGATTTTTATAAATCTATATGAATCAATTTGTGTGCCAGAGAATGAATAGCTAACTTTTTCTTTTTCCAAATGCCAATTCAGCAATTACTAAGTCTGCTAGCGGTTAATTAAAAACTACCATCTTGTTATGTTCAGAGTTAAATTACAAGTGTGAAAACTACTACTGTTTGCAATAACTGAATGCTCTGTACTCTCTGTACTGTCATCAAAAGGAGGGCAGGGATAAATAACTTTTATTTAACTCACTAAAAAAAAATCTTCTCCGCTCTTTCATATTTAATTAACTTCTTATCTTCTCAGAGCTTGGGTTTTACTCAGAGCTCCTAAGCAGTAATGGAAACATCTGTTTATTTTGTCCAGAAGATTCTTCTCACATTCGTTGAACAGAACAGTTATAAATAACTGAGCCCTAAAGATGCTGGGGAAAATGACACCCATCCAAAGTTTTACATTGGAGGCAACTAATCCCAGCAGGGATTTATGGCAGAAGTAGAAAGGGTTGATTTTTGCTTTATTGCCTGTGCACCTAACAGGTTGGGGAGATAGGGTTGTGAACACTTATGTGGACTGGTAACATTTGAGTACTTATTTGTAAGGCTGTCTTAATGAACTTAATGTTTCGCTATTTCAAGAATTCCACCATCAGAAAAGAGGCCAAACTTCCATCACCATGGTGGATGCCAAGTGTCTGAGTGACTGTAAATTGCAGAACCAACTTGAGAAGCTTGGATTTTCACCTGGCCCAATACTACGTATGTACAATATGCAGCAAATATTAAAGACTAGTCATTTATTGTTTGTAAACCACTTCCAATAGAAGGAACATATGCAATAAAACCATTAAAATATAAATAGGAAAATAGAAAACCAGAAAGAGGGAAGAGGCAATAAATATACTCAAATCCTACTTACAGGTTAAGATTGGGCATTTTTCTTACTGCAACCTCTGCCTCCCAGATTCAGGCTATTCTCCTGCCTTAGCCTCCCGAGCAGCTGGGATTACAGGTGCACACCACCATGCCTGGCTAATTATTTTGTATTTTGTAGAGAGGGGGTTTCACCACGTTGCTCAGGCTTGTCTTGAACTCCTGACCTCAAGTAATCCACCTGCCTTGGCCTCCCAAAGTACTGGAATTACAGGCATGAGTCACCACACCCAGCCCATGGATTGGGTGTTTTTCCTCAGTGAAAAATCAGTTACTCTTTATTATATTGTCCTACTTTTTGTTTTGTTTTTAGTATGTAGACTCTGTTAACTATGTATTTATTATCTGTATTCTTCATAGATAGGATGTACAGCCTTGTCTGTCTTCTCAGATGTATCCAATGCCTGACTCTGTGGTTAATCCATACAGGTATCACCTAAGTGTTTGTGGAAAGGAAGGTGCGAGTTCAATAGCTGTGAGTCCACCTCATTTAAAAAGCCATAATTGGACAGGGTGCAGTGGCTCCTGTCTATAATCTCAGCACTTTGGGAGACCGAGGCAGGTGATTCACTTGAGATCAGGAGTTCAAGACCAGCCTGGCCAACATGGTGAAATCCCATCTCTATTAAAATACAAAAATTAGCCGAGTATGGTGGCACACATCTGTGGTCCTGGCTGCTGGAGAGGCTGAAGTGGAAGAATCACTTGAATCTGGGAGGCAGACGCTGCAGTGAGCTGAGATCATGCCATAGCACTCCAGACCGGGAGACAGAGTGAGACCCTGTCACCCCCTGCCAAAAAAAGCCATAATGTAAGGGATAATAATAAAAGAATAAAAGTCTGAGTTATGAAATACCTTGAACCCAGTAGGATCATATACAAAAACAGAACAATTTAATTTGTTCTCCAAATTCTTCCTCAGCTTCCACCAGAAAGTTGTATGAAAAAAAGTTAGTACAATTGTTGGTCTCACCTCCCTGTGCACCACCTGTGATGAATGGACCCAGAAAGCTGGATGGAGCTCAGGACAGTGATGACAGCGAAGGTACCGTCATAAGCCGTACTGCTAGATAGCAACTTTGCACTTATTAATACCTTGTCTAGTATGATTTATGCAGCTTTAAACAATGTGCAGCCTGACCTGTGAAATAGCCTCTTTGCACAGAGAGCCTGAAAAACAGGCCCCTGGGCTGTCAAAAGAATCTGTAACTTCACATCTGTATTCACGCCAGTGACTCAACTGGGTGGAAAGCTGGGGAATGACTAGCTCAATGTTCGTGTCCTTTTACTAACTAGAGCCAAATGTGTGGTGATGACTTAAAATCAGAAACTCCTACAAGTAAATTCTGGGCCTCCTTTGAAGTCTCATCCTCTGCTTTGCCTCAGTCGATACATCTGACCATTATTTTGGGGGGATTAAATTATTTTATGCCTATTAAGAAAGATGAACCACGCTGGTGGCTCACGCCTACATGTAATCCCAGTACTTTGGGAGGCCAAGGCAGGTGGAGCACCTGCGGTCAGGCTCGAGACCAGCCTGGTCAACATGGTGAAACCTCGTCTCTACTAAAAATACAAAAATTAGCCAGGCATGGTGGCACATGCCTGTAATCCCAGCTACTCTGGAGGCTGAGGCAGGAGAATCACTTGAACCCAGGAGTCGGAGGTTTCAGTGAGCCGAGATCGCACCACTGCACTCCAGCCTAGTGGACAGAGTGAGACTCCGTCTCAAAAAAGAAAAAAAAAAGAGATGAACCAAATTATACCTCCCTGAAATCCCTCCTATGCTGACTGCCCTCCTGATTTATATGAGAGCTGACAGCAGCTGGTCTCTTTCAGGTCACAGAGTGGGTAGGGAGCAGGGGTCTCCGGGATCTCTGAGCTTTGCTGACAGTGGCCCCTGCTCCAGGTATACCTTGCTCCTGCAGTGCCTTCTGGCTTCAGAGCTCCTAGGGGAAAGGCTTGGAGATTCCCACAATACATTCCAAGGCGTTTTCATTCAACAAATATTTATCAGGAGTTCTCAATGAGCCACAGAAAAATGACAGGAAGTACCATTAATTGAAGGCCACCAGTGCATCCTGGGCCTAACCCTTATCATCCCATTTAACTCTCATAGCACTTAGCAGAAGCTCAGAGAGGCCAAGCGACTGGCCCAGCATCACTGAGCTCAGAAGCAGCCCCAGACGACAAGCATAACATTAGCATGCGCCATGAAGAGCCGGACTCATCTGTCTTCATCACCACTCTATGTCCAGCTCCCGGAACAGTTCCAGGCACATAGCAGAACTCGGTGTACATTTGTTGGGTGAAAAGGACAGAACTGAGATTTGGACACTGTCTGGCTCTCCAAACTTTGCTCTTTCCACCCCATACACTTTTCTCACAATTTGTATTGTGAGGATGAACACATTACATTTTTTTTTTTTTTTT
>NW_022436962.1:8967449-9005705 GCF_009761245.1 Sapajus apella | reverse complement strand
TTTTTTTTTTTTTACCATGTCTGATCTACAAAAAAAAGAGGACAGTATTATATAGTTCAAATTTAAAACTGGATAAACCATGCAAGTGCTTGGGGTCCTCTGAAAAATCCTGTAATCCCGACATTGGAGGCGGCACAGATACTGAAAGCTTTCCCCAGCGGTTTGGTTTAGCACTGTTGGCCTCACTTGAAAAGGATGGCGAGGTTTAGGGATAAACCTCACTGGCCTTCGAGCAGGCAGTTAACATGGGTGGGGGTGGCCTCGGGAAGTGGCTGCCCCCGACCTCTCCTGGTTGTAGAATGTGTTCGGAGTCCTATTCCAGATCCAGGCCTGCTTCTGTTTCCTGCCCGGGGGAGGGGCTCAAGGGACCAGACCAGCACCTGAGGAAAAGGAATGCCAGGTTGAAGATTTCAGAACTGCTCACAACTGCCCGGGACTTCAGGTTAAAGCTACAACACCAAGCCGTCCCGGGTCCCAGCATGCAGCCCTCCACAGAAATGAGTTTATGCTAGGGCTAGGAGAAAAACTGGTCCTTCAGTTTGTCATGTTTGCCACTGCTTTAGACTGTGCCTCCCTGATCTAAGCCAACTACAGGTCATCAGGTCAGAGGTAGAAGTGCTGATTCAGTCCTACCCTTGTTAAAAGTAGCAAACCTGGGTCTCCAAGTTAGGTTTGAAACAGACATTTGAATTTGCTTATTGATAAAGTCTCATAGCCCCTGGCACCACTGGAGAGGAGGAGTTTTAAGATCATGAACCGGAGGCGACATCCTGTGGACTCAGCCTTCTGTTTTCATGAAAGCTCCCAGTCCTCATGGGCTTGTAGTGGGAGTGGGCGTACAGGGATTCCCAGGCCCGAGGCTGAGCATCAGGTTATCCGAACAGTCAGTGGGTTCGATTTTTCTCATTTTCACTCATTGATTGTCTTGTCAGTGGGTGGACATAGCTTTATTATTTATTTATTTTTTTTTTTGAGACGGAGTGTCACTCTTGTTGCCCAGGCTGGAGTGCAATGGCGCCATCTCGGCTCACCACAACCACCGCCTCCTGGGTTCAAGCGATTCTCCTGCCTCAGCCTCCCGAGTAGCTGGGATTACAGGCATGCGCCACCACCCCCAGCTAATTTTGTATTTTTAGTGGAGATGGGATTTTTCCATGTTGGTCAGAACCGGTCTCGAACTCCCGACCTCAGGTGATTCGCCCACCTCGGCCTCCCAACGTGCTGGGATTACAGGCGTGAACCACTGCACCCAGCAGACATAGCTTTAATTATCTAACCGCTTTCAAACTTCCCAAATGTTTTGGACTGAGAGAACTCATTTAAAATTAATGTGCAACTCCACACAATTCCTCCAGGTTTATCAAAATGCTTCTCTGCAGGTTAACAACATCTGTTTCCATCCCTAGCAGTTTTTAAAGGCTTTTAGCACAGGCCTGGCCTTCCCTTCCTTGGATGCCTTTTTGGACACAGAAGGAGAAAATCTTCCTGTTCTGTCTTGGCATTCAGGGAGGAACGGGGCTTATAGCTGGTTCAAAGTGACAATGACTAGACTGCAAAGAGCCGCCCAGATAAGCAGCCAGCTTGTGTATTTCTCTCGGAGGCATGCAAATATGTCAGGCCTTATTCCCAGAGGAAGGCCTAAGTCTGTTTCATGAAGGCTGCCGCGGCTCCGGAGAAATGTTCTTTTCCATCAGAAGGGCCACTTGAATTTTCGTCCCCTTGCAAAAATGTCCTCTGATTGAGAGAATTCACCCTGATATTTATGTTTATTCCCTTTGCTAGCTCAAATGTTCTCATTTCCTTTTATTTCCCATTATCCAGAGCTTGATATCATTTTTCAAGGAAATATCATACTCTCAACAGAAAAAAGCAAGAAACTCAAAAAAGTATGTACCATTCTAATGCCTGAATACTTGTACCCATATATTAAAAACAGGAAGTAGCTCTGTTCATCTGTATTAAGAAAGGGGATAGCAAATCACAACATTCTGTCATAGTGGTAAAATCCTCGTTTAAAGAGGATCATTTTAATGCAGGTTTCTGTATTGTGAAACGATTTCCACCATCTAGCAGAGAACCCAGAATGACAGGGCAATCATTACATTCTGTTATCGTGGTAAAATTCTACTTTAAAGAGGATCATTTTAAGGCAGATTTCTGTACTGCGAAACAATTTCCATGATCTAGCAGAGAACCCAGAATGACAGGGTCCCTCCTGCCCCTTCTTGAAAAAGTCACCACTCTGCTTCCCCCAGCTGTCACCCACACTCCCCACTTTCACCATCTGTTGCCTATGTTCACATATAGCACTGAGCTTGGTTCTGGGTCCACAGTGAACACAGGATGGAAATTTGAGTTTCTATCCCATTCACTTTTCCAACCCCTAAGATCTTCTACCCCCAGCACCATATTGAAGCAAAAGGCCAAGTGTGTCAGGGTTGCAGGTTTGGGGGTGAGGCCTCACTGGGTTAGGATTTCTGTCCTCTGCTTCCTGGAAGTGTGACTTTGTGGAAGTCAGTGAACAGATATGAGCCTCCTAGCACAGTTAAACAGCAGTTCCTGCCTCACAGGGCGAATGTCAAGTGAAAGGCAAGTAAAGCTCTGAGCATAAAACACAGCCTATACTTAGTGCTCAGTAATGAACTCCAGGGCGCCAACTCTAGTGACTTTTTCTGTCTTCTGACTTCTGACCCTCTTTATTTGGAGACACCTGCCTTCCTTGGACTTTGGAACCCTGCCACCCCTTGGTTCTTGGTTCTGCATCTCTGTTTCTGTTCTGACTTTGTGTCTTCCTCTCGGCCCCTGACATGCCTGTGCCTGAGATCCCGTCCTTCAGCCTCTGCTCTGGGTCATTCATTCACTCACCACCTCTGTGTGGCGCTCTGCACAGACTTCTCTCCTGAGGCACAGGTCTGCATATCCAGCTGCCTGCTGGGAAGCGCCCCCTTTTCCTTCTCTTTCCCTTCCTTCCTTCCCTTCTTCCTACATTCATTTGACAAATGGTTACCTAACGCCATGAATGTTTTGTGGGTTACACATATGTGTTCATGCCTCTCCCCAGGGTTATCCCCTCATACCTCAGGCTCAGGATGTCCAGGACTGACCACGCACATTTCAGCCCACCCTAAACCTGCATTTGTGGCCGGGGTTTATCCTGATGGTTCCACCACCTCCCCACTGTCCAGGCTGAAAGCCTTGGAGTTATTTGGAATGCCCCCGCCCCATCTGCAGCTCTTCACACACAAAGACCTACCAAGTCTTTGGGATTTGAATGATTTTTTAGAATCCATCCCTTTTCTCTCTTCACCACTGCTATCCTAGCTTGCAGTCATATTACTTATTTATTTATTTTAGAGACAGGCTCTCACTCTGTTGCCCAGGCTGGAGTGCACTGGTGCCGTGATAGCTCACTATAATCTCAAACTCCTAAGCTCAAGTGATCTTTCTCCCTCAGCCTCCTGAGTAGCTAGGACTACAGGTACACTCCACCACACCTGGCTAACTGGGCAACAATTCTGGCCAGGCATGGTGGCTTACCCCTGTTATCCCAGCACTTTGGGAGGCCAAAGGTGGACGGATTGCCTGAGCTCAAGAGTTTAAAACTCAGCCTGGGCAACCTAGGGAGACCATGTCTTTACAAAATTTAAAAATTGGCTGGGTATGGTGGTGCACACCTGTGATTCCAGCTACTTGGGGGGCTGAGGTGGGAGGATTGCTTGACCCTGGGAGGTTGGGGGTGCAGTGAGCCATGATCACACCACTACATTCCAGCCTGGGCAATAGCATGAGACCCCATCTCGAAAAAAACTTGTTTTTTTTTTGGTAGAGACAGGGGTCTCATGCTGTCACCCAGGCTGGTCTCGAAATCCTGGCCTCAAATGATCCTCCTGCCTTGGACTCTCAAAGCACTGGGATTACAGGCATGAACCACCTCGCCCAGGCTCCATATCATTATTTTATTTGCACAATTGCAAAATCCTCCTGTGTTTGCCTCTAACTTTTCCCAATTCCATTTCAGATCTATAAGCAGAGGTTTAATCATGTCACTCACTTGCCCGGAGACTTTCAAAACAAGGTGCAAACTTGCTATACCCCATGAAGCGATTCCAGTGTCTCCTGTAACCTAATCTCCCTCATCATCCAACCCAGCAGATGCTTACCTTGTTTCTGCACCTCTCATACTCTCTTCCTGTGAACCATTACTTCAACTGTTCTTCATGCCTGAAATTCTCTTCACTCTTCCCACCCCCTACCCCATTTTTCTTCCTGTTAAAACCCTGCGATCTTTTAAGGAATATCTCAGTGGCCACTTCTGTGAGTCCATTTAAAATGACATTAAGGTGAGTTGATCACTTGAGGCCAGGAGTTCAAGACCAGCCTGGCTAACATGGTGAAACCCTGTCTCCACTAAAAATACAAAAAATTAACTGGACATAGTAGCATGTGCCTGTAGTCCCAGCTATGCAGGAGGCTAAGGCACAAGAATCACTTAAACCTGGGAGGCAGAGGCTGCAGTGAGCCAAGATTGTGCCACTGCACTCCAGCCTGGGTGACAGTGAGAGGAGACTCTGTCAAAAAAAAAAAAAAAAAAAAAAAAAAAGGCATTTTAGCCTGGGCAACACCTCGTGTCTTATCTACAAAAATTAGCTGGCCATGGTGATATGCACATGTGATTCCAGCTACTCAGGAGGCTGAGGTAGGAGGCCGGCTTGAGCCCGGGAGCTTGAGATCAGCCTGGGAAAGATGGTGAGAGCCCATCTCTACAAAATTGTAAAAATTAACTGGGCATGGTGATGCGCACCTGTGGTCCCAGCTACTCAGGAGGCTGAGGCAGGAGAATCTTTTGAGTCTCAGGAGGTTGAGGCTGCAGTAAGCTGTGATGACGCCACTGCACTCCAGCCTGGGTGACAGAGCAAGACCCTGTCTCAAAAAAAATAATAAAAAATAAAGTAAAAAAAATAAAATGGCATTGTATCCTCATTCAGTAGCCGTCACAGGGTCTTGCACATAGTAGGAGCTCAAAGCTCACCTTACCAAACCTACCAAACAGCTCCAGTGGCAAAAAGGTTTGCAAACATGTTCTAGTATTTAAACTAGTTTCTAAGTTGAAATAAATGAAAAGAAATCTCTAAGTAAACATTGCCGCAATATGCCATAGCTTCAGCTTACCGTTTAAACATAATTCAAATCTGATGAAGTAAGTCTGATATCATACCAAATCTTCTAAAAGTGTTTTTTTAACTTCCAAATAGCTCATTAAAGGAATCCTTTCCATTTGGTAAACCTCAGTTCTGCAGAAAACCCTTTAGTGTAGTTCCTGCAAAGACACTCCAGCAGAGAAAGCAACCTGAGTATTTAAAATGCATCAGGTAGGACCAGTGCCCTTCGTTTTCCACTTTACATAAACCTGAAATAAAACCACATCCATATTTTAAATTGGCAATAGAATTAAATAGGAAGTTTGTGATGGCATAAAATGTTTTGATCTGAAGGATTTATATAAGCCATTTTCATTCTCAGAAGGGCCTGAGACATCTGTTCATCCTTAAATCTGAAAGTAAATGTAAATAAGCATTCGCATTTCCATGTAAAAGGTGGTAGAAGGTGTGTTTATTGAGACGCTTCCCTAACACTGTAGACTTTAATTACTTAAGAGCATTTGTTTGTACCTAGCAGTCTTATGAATGCCTAGAGGGGTAATATTTGCATTTCTTTGAAATACCACATTTTCCTTTCATTTTAGTTGGTTTCTAGTGGAATACAAGCCACTTAGAGATTTGGAATATGCAACTTCTGCACTCTGTTTAACACTGTATGTGTCTGTTGTATCAAATCACATATGCAGCCCATTGGATTTGGTCATTAAAGCCACTTATTAAGCAAAGTCAAATTTTTTTTAATGAGATTTTTTTTCATCAGAAAGACACTAGACACAGCTTCTGTTACCAATGATGGAGTGGGACATTAAGTGAATATGTGTGACTCCATCTCTAAGTCCTCTTCTACATAGCAAAGAGGGGAACATGGGATTTGGGGTTGGTTGGTAGGGAGGCAGAGTAATCTATGTCAGGCTACATAAAGTGGGCTTTGAGTAAGGTGACCGTATAATTTATCATCCTGACCAGTGTGCTTTTGAAAAGGGACACTAACCAGAAGGGGTACTGGAACAACAGGAGTAAACTGGGACTATCTTGGGCAAATGGGGGCAAATAGGGGGATATAGGGTCCTGGGTTTGGGAGTGGTTCCAAGGGTGGAAGTATTTGTATCTGTGCCCCATCTGCAGAGGCTGCTGCATCCAACAACCGGAGGGCAGAGGCCCTGGAGGTGTGTGCTCCTGAGCCCTCCTGGGCCACCTGGGTGTTTCCTTACCATCTCCCAGACACAACATGCTCATCCCTGCCAGAATCTCAGTTTACTCTGTTCTCCCAGCCTGCATGCTCTCTTCTTACCTTCCCACCCACCCATCCTGCACATTCTGTGGGTCTGGGCCCAAGAATCAATTGTTCTTTCTTTTTTTCCCTCCCTCCCTCCCTCCTTCCTTCCCTCCCCCCCCCCTTTCTTTCCCTTCCTTCCTTCCTTTCTTTGTCTTTCTTTCTCTTTCTCCTTCCTTTCTTTCATTTCTTTCTTTCTTTCTCTCTCCTTCCTTCCTTCCTTCCTTCCTTCCTTCCTTCCTTCCTTCCTTCCTTCCTTCCTTCCCTCCCTCCCTCCTTTCCTTCCTTCCCTCCCTCCCTCCTTCCTTCTTTTCTCTCTCTCTCTCTCTTTCTCTCTTTCTTTATTTCTTTCTCCTGTAATTCTCCTACCTCAGCCTCCCAAGCAGCTGGGACTACAGGCACTAGGCACCACACCCCACTACTTTTTCATTCAGCCTCCACCCCACTCTCTGCCCAGGAGCTTTTGCCGCAGGCTGTAAAATGTTGAAGGTGAAAACTCATGCTTTGACTCCTCTGCATTGAATTCCATGCCAGGCATTTGGGAGCGGGGGCGGGGGAGTTACTCAGTCCCCGTTGGCTGAACTGAAAGGAGCTTTCCTCTACTGATGTTGATGATCTCTCTTTCTGACTTCCTGTTCTGTACCATATATTTTGTCTCTTACATGTACTTTGATGTTGTCTTTTGAGAGATGATGCTTAGATCATTGTGAATGGATGACCGTTCAGGAAATAGTTGCAACGCAGTTTCCACCCCTGGTCTCAGCCTGTGAGTCAACAACTATTTATTGAATATAGGACATTGTGCTAGATTTTCTTGAGGAAGAAAATAAGTGCAAATAAAGGCATAGACCCTATCATGAAGAAACTTGAAAATGAGCTCTGTAAACAAAGAATATATGTATCAAAAATATGGACTCTGCCAGGTGCAGTGGTTTATGCCTGTAATCTCAGCACTTTGGGAGGCTGAGGCAGGAGGATCACTTGAGCCCAGGAGTGCAAAACCAGTTTGGCAACTCGACAAGAACCCAGCTCTACAAGGAAAATGAAAATAAATTAACTTGGGGCCAGGTGCAGTGGCTCACGCCTGTAATCCCAGCACTTTGGGAGGCTGAGGCAGGCAGATCACCTGAGGTCAGGAGATCGAGACCAGCCATGGCCAATGTGGTGAAATTCCATCTCTACTAAGAATACAAAAAATTACCTGGGTGTGGTGGAGCATGCCTGTAATCCCAGCTACTTGGGAGGCTGAGGCAGGAGAATCGCTTGAACCCGGGAGGCAGAGGTTGCAGTGACCCGAGATCACACCATTGCACTCCAGCCTGGGTGACAAGAGTGAAACTCTGTCTCAAAAATAATAATGAATAAATAAATTAATTAACTGGGCATACTGGCATACATGCCTGTGGTTCCAAGCTACTCAGGAGGCTGAGGCAGATAATTGTTTGAGTTTAGGAGGCTGAGGCTGCAGTAAGCCAGGCTCATGGCACTGTACTCCAGCCTGAATGACAGAGTGAGGCCTTCTCTTAAAAAAGAAAAAAAAAGACTCTAGAGCCAGACTGCCTGGGTTCAAATCTCAGCTCAACTGCTAACTTGGACAAGACACTCAACCGCTCTATGTCTTAGTTTCCTCATTTTTAAAATAAGGTTAAGAACAATCTCAACTGCCGGGCGTGGTGGCTTACGCCTGTAATCCCAGCACTTTGGGAGGGCTAAGCAGGTGGATCACCTGAGGTCGGGAGTTCGAGACCAGCCTGACCAACATGGAGAAACCCCGTCTCTACTAAAAAATACAAAATTAGCAGAGCATGGCAGCACATGCCTGTAATCCCAGCTACTCAGGAGGCTGAGGCAGGAGAACCGCTTGAATCTGAATCTGGGAGGCGGAGGTTATGGTGAGCTGAGATGGCGCCATTGCACTCCAACATGAGCAACAAGAGGGAAACTCCATCTCAAAAAACAAACAAACAAAAAAGTCTCAACCTCACAGAGCTTTGTGAAGTTTGAGTTAAAATATGCAAAGCAGAGGCCGGGCACGGTGTCTCTCACCTGTAATCCCAGCACTTAGGGAGGCTGAGGCAGGCTGATCACCTGAGGTCGGAGTTCGAGACCAGCCTGACCAACATGAAGAAACCTTGTCTCTACTAAAAATATAAAATCAGCTGGGCATGGTGTTGCATGCCTGCAATCCCAGCTACTCAGGAGGCTGAGGCAGGAGAATTGCTTGAACCTGGAGGCAGAGGTTGCGGCGAGACAAGATTGCGAATTGCACTCCAGCCTGGGCAACAAGAGCGAAACTCTATCTCAAAAAAAATAAATAAAAATATGCAAAGCAGAGTAGTATACATATATGTGATAAGAGGCCAGTATAAATAAGAGTTATTATTATCATTAACATTGTTACATAAAAAGCATGATATTTAATTACCTGCAGTACAAAACAACATACTTAGTGAAAAATAACATTTTTCACTCTCATTATGAAAAATGAATCTTTAGTATTGAACTTCTAAGTTCTACAGAATGTGATATATCAAGTGCCTACAGATATATTTATAGAAGTAAATATACAGATATATTTAAAGATTACTTTCTGTAAGCCCTGCGTGTTGAATGAGGCAGACTGAGCTTTAAAAAAAACAATCATATGCCGGCCAGGCTTGGTGGCTTATGCCTGTAATCCCAACACTGTGAGGGGCTGAGGTGAGGTGGGTTGCTTGAGCCCAGGAGTTCGAGACCAGCCTGGGCAACATGTTGAAACCCTGTTTCTCCTAAAAATACAAAAAATTAGCCCGGCATGGTGGCACACACCTGTGGTCCCAGCCACTCGGGAGGCTGGGGTGGGAGGATCACCTGAGCCCAGGATCTGAGATCATGCCACTTGCACTCCTGCCTGGGTGACAGAGGCCTTGTTTTGTTTTGTTTTAAGTCATATGTGCCTTCCCAGTATTTGGTGCTCCTCCTTCTTAATCTTATACTTAAATCCAGCTAAGCTCGATGGAGTACTCTTTTATTTTATTTATTCATTTATTTATTTTTGAGACAGAGTTTCGCTGTTGTTGCCCAGGCTGGAGTGCAATGGCACGATCTCGGCTCACCGCAACCTCCGCCTCCTGGGTTCAAGCAATTCTCCTGCCTCAGCCTCCCGAGTAGCTGGAACTACAGGCACGTACCATCATGTCCAGCTAATTTTTGTACTTTTAGTAGAGACGGGGTTTCACCTTGTTGACCAGGATGGTCTCGATCTCTTGACCTCGTGATCCACCCGCCTCGGCCTCCCAAAGTGCTGGGATTATAGGCACGAGCCACCCGCGCCCGGCCTGGAGTACTCTTAATCTCAGCACTTTGGGAGGCCAAGGAGGGAGGATCACTTGAGCCCAGGAGTTCAGACTAGCCTGAGCAACATGTCAAAAGCACATATCTACAAAAATTACAAAAACAATTAGCTGGGCATGGTGGTGTGCACCTGTGTTCCCAGCTACCTGGGAGGCCAATGTGAAAGGATGCTTGAGTCCAGGTGGAGGCTGCAGTGAGCCGTGATGGCGCCACCGCACTCCAGCCTGGGAGACAGAGTAAGATCTTGTCTCAAAAAAAAAAAAGAAAGAAAAAGAAAAAGTTCTTAAATCATTCTCCTTACCTCTCTAAATAGTTTCAAACTTGGAGAAAGTTGCAAGAACAGTACAAAGAACACCCACATTTATTCTACTCAGGTTCCTCAGTTGGTACCTTGTATCACATTTGAGGAGTGTGTGTGTGTGTATCTGTGTATTTTACCATTGTCTCCTTCTGAATGATTTGAGAGCAAATTGCAGACATGAAGCCCCTGGGCTCCCCAGTAAGTATTCTGCCCATCGAAAGACGCTTTCCTACATAACCGCCTTATGACCCTCCAGATAAGGAAATCCACGCTGATTCAATGCTTCCAGCCAGTACTCACACCCCATGCAAGTTTCACCAACTGCCCCAACGCTGTCTTTTTGCTTTCTCATCCATTCCGGGAACACACATTCCCTTTAGTTCTCGTCTCTTCCTTCTCCTTCAATCTGGAGCCACGGTGCCTCAATCTTTCCCTGTCATTCCTGCCCTTGACAGTTGTCAAGGGTTACGAGGCCATTCATTCTGCAGGGTTACTAGGAACTATCACTACCCACAGAACACTTTGACACCAAATGGGTGGGTTTTTCCTCATGCCAATCAGTTCTCCAACTCTCCAGACACCAAGCAGTTGTGCAACAATTCAGTAGAATTCTGACGCTGTAGACCTGGAGTTAGCATCCCAGCCCACAGGTTAAGGGGCTCAGTTTCTCAAGATGGCCCCCCACTTAAAATGCCAATCACAAGTCCTGAGTCTCCCATACTTCTGATTGACTCGCTAAAAATCAAGGGTTCCCACAACACCTTGGATTTGCTAATTTGCTAGAACAGCTCACATAATTCAGGAGTGCTCTTTACTTACATTTACCAGTGTATTTTAAAAGATACAGCTCAGAAGCAGCCAGTGGGAGAGACGCAGTCAGGAGGTCTGGAGGAAGAGACGGAGAGCTTCCATGCCATCTCTGGGCCCTCTGTCCCCTAAGTACTTTAATGTGCTCACCAACTCAGAAGATCTCTAAACTCTGTCTTTTAGGAGTTTTATGGAGGTTCTGTTACTGAGGCGTGGTTAATTAAATCGTTGGCTATTGGTGATTAACTCAAACTGCAGCTCCTCTCCTCTACCTGGAGGGCAGGGGGCGGGGCTCCAAGTTCAAATCTTTTTTTTTTTTTTTTTTGAGATGGAATCTTGCTCTGTCATGCAGACTGCAGTGCAGTGGTGTGATCTTGGCTCACTGCCACCTCCATCTCCTGGGTGCAAGCAATTCTCCTGCCTCAGCCTCCTGAGTAGCTGGGATTACAGGCTAGTGCTACCCACACCAGCTACTTTTTGTATTTTTAGTAGAAATGGGGTTTCACCATGTTGGCCAGGCTGGTCTGGAACTTCTGACCTCATGGTTCACCCGCCTCGGCCTCCCAAAGTGCTGGGATTACAGGTGTGAGCCACCATGCCCAGTCCCAAGTTCAAATCTTCTAATCACGTGGTTGGTCTTTCTGGTGACCAGACCCCATCCTGAAGCTATCTAAGGGTCTTCGGGCACCAGTCATCTCATTAGCATACAAAAAGATAACTCCGGTAGTTCCAGAGATTCCAAGGGTCCTTAGAAGTTCTTGTGTCAGGAACCTGGGACTAAGACCAAATATTATAGTAAGATGCCTCTATCATGCCTATCACTCAGGAAATTACAAGGGTTTCAGGAGCTCTGTGCCAGGAGAGGGGACAGAAGACCGGGTGTATATTTCTTATTGTATGGTAACATCATGAGGGTGACCTTCAGATTGAATTGTCTGATTTTTCCTTTTGACTAGTATTAGAGGCCATGTGTTCTTGGCAGGAATTCTTTAGGAATGGTGCTGTGCTCTTCTGATTACATCGCCACGGGACAAACAACGTCACTGTGTCCCACTGCTAGTAATGTTAACCTTAATTACCCTGAAAAGTTGATGTTTGTCAGGTTTCTTGGCCAGGCTCAGTGGCTCACGCCTGTAATTCCAATACTTTGGGAGGCTGAGGCAGGTGGATCGCTTGAGCTCAGGAGTTCAACATAGTGAGACCTCTTCTCTAGAAAAACCACAAAAATTAGACAGGTATGGTGACATGTTCCTGTAGTCACAGCTACCCGAGAGACTGAGGTGGGAGAATGGCTGGAGCCTGGGAGATGGAGGCTGCAGTGAGCTGAGACTGTGCCGCTGCACTCCAGTCTGGATGTCAAAATAACAACAAAAAACTTTTTGCCTTTGTAATTGAGCAGCATTCTGTGGGGAAATATTCTGAAATGATACCAACATATTGTTCCTCATGGAGCCTCACTCATTAGCCTTAGCATCTATAGAGCACTCTGCCTGAATCAGCTTCCACGATGCTGATGGCCTATTGAGATTTTCTATTTCTATCAGTCCTTCTACATTTATGTTGGCATTCTACTGTAAGAAGCATTTTCCCTTCTCCCTATTCATTCACTCACTCACTCACTCACTCACCCACTCACTCATGTAAGTATGAATTCATTGATTTCATCCAATGGGCTATATCCACTGACATCATTTTTTTCATGCTCAAATTTTCCCAGATTTGACTAGTAGGAGCCAGATAGATACTGTGTCCTTGTGACATGTCCTCATCATTATTTGAGCACTTCCTTGGTTTCTGGCGTAAAAAGATGTTTCAGACTCATCTTGAACTCCCGCCCCCCCCACCCCCAGGAGCCTTGATTCCTTTCACAAGATGGTGTTTGGAAACCAAGACCCAGGCCTTCAGTAAGCGCCGTTCTACTGGGTATCATTGCTTCCAGGTCTTTTTCAGAGGACAGAGCTAGAAAATAAATGCATGTATCTATGTACGTACAAACACATACATCTCTATTTTTATGTATGTATACATAAAATTAAAAACTATGAGTTCATATTTATCTCCAATTGCAATCTAACAATCCAATGTTCTTTCTAACCACGCATATTTATAAAATCACTTCTCTGACAGTGATTCCATTATCTTCGATTATAGATTCCATTATCCTCAGTGTATTTACATTTTCACTCAATTTTCCTAAATTTTTTTTTTGCTGGAGTGCAGTGGTATGATCTCAACTCGCTACAATCTCCACCTTCTGGATTCATGCAATTCTTCTGCCTCAGCCTCCCAGGTAGCTGGAACTACAGGCGTGCGCCACCATGCCTGGCTAATTTTTGTGTTTTTAGTAGAAACAGGGTTTCTACTAAAGCAGGAGGAAATAGTGGAAATTCAGTAGGAACAGGGTTTCTACTAAAAATACAAAAATAATTTCATGTTGACCAGGCTGGTCTCAAACTCCTGACCTCAGGTGATCCACCCACCTTGGCCTCCCGAAGTGCTAGGATAACAGGCGTGAGCACCACACTTAGCCTCAATTTTCTAATTTTCCCAGTATAACTAATTACCCAATCACAATAGCCACTTCCTTCTCTGCATCACCCATCAATACCTGCTTGACCATGGAGCATATCAACATCTCCCTGCAGCCCTCACTACAAGAGGGCCCTCTTCCTTCCTCTCACTGGTCCTCTTCCTTGCCCCAGGGCACACTAATGTCTCCGTACTAGTCGCCTTACCCCTCCTGCTGCTCTAATTCTACTACCAAGCAGGCTGAAACCCTCCACACCCACCACTCCATTTCTTGGCCTCCAGGCATGCCACCACTTCTGTGTCCATGTCCCTTCTGCCTCCTTTCTCAGTGTTCAGAGCATACTGACACCCCAGGGGGCGATAAGGAAGGGAAGGAAAACATCATGTCTCATTTTTACTCCTAAATTTTAAGTCTATTTCAATGTCTTTCTGCCAAAACTTTAACAGGATTTTTACTCTCTGTGCCTCAATTTCTATTGTTGCTTATGTGATACCTTGTAAGCCTACATTAGCATGCGCAGGGCCCCCCCAAAGCCTGCCGCCCGCAGGCCTGGTGTATCAGGGGAATATATATTCAAGGACTACAATTAAGTAGTGTGTGATTCAAGTAGCCTATATGGGTTTTAGAAGACCTCATGTTAAACGCCCCCCTAATAGTTTCTTAATTAATTGAAAAACATCCTTATTCCCAATAGTAGATGTATATTCTAGTTGGGTCAAAGTGAAGAGAAAATTGCATAGTCTCTAACTACTTAATAAGCCCTTTCTTCTTACCTTTGACGTGTGCTAAGGGGACTGATAGATGCTGTCTCTACAAGGAATGTAATTTAACATCCTTCCTGTAAAAATATTGGCCTCCTGGTAGATATGATCAATATAGCTTGATCTTATTGATTAAACGTTGATTTCTTTTCCATGTAATAGAACGCAGTTTTTGATTCAAGAGCAGCAGGAGGAAATAGTGGAACCACATCCCGATTATAATGATCCCAAGATAATAATAAACATAAACTTATTTATTTTCATAAAATGGAATTATGAGCAGTGGTGTTCCTCCGTATTAAAAACATGGATTTGTTTAGAAAACTCAGCTTTCTTTTCTTTTCCATCTAAGAATATACCCATAGTGACTTTAGTTAAATTATACTTTGTGAGTATGGCTCTATGTCTCCGTTTTAGGGAGAGGAGTTTCCTGTTGTACCTCCCATGTGAGCACACCTGAGTTACTTTTAATCTCTTGAGCCTTGTCAAGGCTTTGTAAGTACTAGGCACTATTCATTACAATTCATGAGTCCAGGAATGATTTATTAGAGATAATTTTTTTTCTTGAGACAGGATCTCACTCCATCACCCAGATTGAAGTGCAGAGGTGTGATCACAGCTCACTGTAGCCTCGACCGCCTGGGCTCAGACTTCCGAGCAGCTAAGACTACAAGTGTGTGTCACCACACCTGCTAATTTTTAAACTTTTTGTAGAGATGAGGTCTTGCTGTGTTGCCCAGGCTAGTCACAAACTCCTGGGCTCAAGGGATCCTCCTGCCTTGGCCTCCCAAAACTCTGAGATTACAGGTGTGACCCACTGTACCCGGCCTGTAGATAACTATGGATCATGGAATTTCGTATTTGAAAGGCTTCTAGGAGGAGGCCATGTGATTTATCTTACAGATGAGGAAACAGGCAGAAAGGGAATATGACTTGCCCAAGACCACATAGAGGAGTAGAGAAAAATTGGAAATAGAGATCTAGTCTCTGAATTTCCATTCTATTGCCCTCTCCATTATTTCAAATGGCCACAGGGGAGGAAAAACAACCAGGCACCTGAGTGATGAAATAGCTCCCCTCCGTGTCCTTTCCACGGTATTACAGAAGGACCCGGGACATCTGTTTTTCCATGGAAGCAAAGGTCTTTCTGATGATTGCTACCTAGTGAGAGTCCATGGGAGGCACTGCTTAATGACCCTTCCAGTTGCAAATTAAAACTATGGCACAGAAATCAGCACAGTTAGAAATGGGCTGACATATGCAGATTGGTAGCTGGAATTTGCCCAAGTAGGGAGAAAAAAAAATGTATCTGAACAACTTTTTGACTTTTTAAAATAAAATATGTCATGCATATGAAAAGGAATAAAGAATTTTGTAATGAGAAGTTGGATTCCCACCCCAAAGATTAAAAAATATAAACAGTTGCTGAATCAGTTGAAGCCCTCAGTGTATCCCTCTTGGGACATCGTCTTCCTTTCCTCCATGGTAACCGCTATCCTGAATTTTCTACTTACCGTTCTTTCCCTTTTCTTTATAGTATCCACAAACTTTCGTTGAGTTTTTCATGATTTTGTATTTTATTTAAGCGATATTATACTGCAGGTTTTCTTCTGCAGCTTCCCTTACCATTCAGCATTATGTTGTGAGCTTACATGGTCATTATTGGTAGCTTTGGTTCATTCATTTTCACTGCCATATAGAATTCTTGGAGAAGTATTTTTACTCATTCTCTCTTTGTTGGACATTTGTTTGTTTTCAAATTTCTTTTAAACACAAACAATGCTGTTACAAACTTTGGGGGTACAGGCCCCAGTGTGTATAAGTGTAAGAATTTTTTTTCTGATTGCATGAATGTACCTATGAGTAGGACTGCTGAATTGAAGGGGTCTACACATCTTCAACTTAAGAGATCATATTAAATTGCTCTACAACATGGTTGCACCATTTTATGCTTCTCCCAGCAATGTTTTAAAAACTCTAGGGGTTGGGCATGGTGGCTAATGCCTATTATCCCAGCACTTTGAGAGTCCAAGGTGGGAGGATTACTTAAAGTGAAGAGTTCAAGACCAGGCTGGGCAACATAGAAAGACCCTGCCTCTAAAAATAAAATTTAAGAAAAAAATTATCTGGGCATAGTGGTGTCCACCTGCAGTCCTCGATTCTTAGGAGGCTGAGGCAGGAAGATGACTTGAGCTTGGGAGTTCAAGGCTACAGTGAGGTTTGATCCTGCCACTGCATTCCAGCCTGGGCGACAGAACAAGATCCTGTCAAAAAAAAAAAAAAAAAAAAAGCTTCATTGTTCTAAATATTCTTCAAAATTTAGCATTGCTAGATTTATTTTTGTCAGTGTGGTGGGTATAAGATGGTATTTTATTGTTGTAATTTTATGTATTTTATTATTTATAAGGTTGGGCATCCTTTCACATTTATTGGTCATGTGTGTTTCCTCATCTGTGAAATGCCTATTCATGTCTTTTGCCCATTTTTTATTAGGTTGTTTATCTTTTCCTTGTTAATTTATAGGAGCTCCTTATATACTGTGAATACCAATCTTTCATTAGCTATATTGTAGCACATATCTTCTAGTAGTTTGGGCTTGTCTTTTCATTCTTTTCTTGGTGCCTTTTTACAATTAAATGTGCTTATATTTGGAGTTTTTATTTTGAAGCAATTTCTTTTTTTCTTTCTTTCTTTTTTTGAGATGGAGTTTTGCTCTTGTTGCCCAGGCTGGAGTGTAATGGCGTGATCTCAGCTCACTGCCCCTCCTCGGTTCAAGCAATTCTCCTGCCTCAGCCTTCTGAGTAGCTGGGATTACAGGCATGCGCCACCATGCCCAGCTAACTTTGTATTTTTAGTAGAGACAGGGTTTCTCCACGTTGGTCTGGTCTCAAACTCCCAACCTCAGGTGATCCACCCACCTTGGCCTCCCAAAGTGCTGGGATTACAGTTGTGAGCTACTGCGCCCAGCCTATTTTGAAATAAGTTTCCAACAAAGAATTCTTACATGGTCATATTGAATGTAACTATATCCAAATTCACCAATGGTTAAGATTTTTCCATCTGTGCTTTAGAATTTTATGTATCTTTTTTCCTTTACCTATTTGAGTTCAAACTACAGACATCATGTTTTTTTTTACCTCTGCCCAAAATTTCAGTATTTCCTTAGAATAAAGACATAATACCACTTATATAATCACAGTACAATGACAAGAATCAAGATTTTTAAAAATTGAAATGAAATTTACACAACATAAAATTAACTATTTTAAAGTGCACAATTTAAGCTGGACATAATGGCTCATGCCTGTAATCTGAGCACTTTGGGAGGCCAAGGCAGGCAGTTCATTTGAGGACAGCAGTTTGAGACCAGCTTGGCCAAGATGGTGAAACCCCTTCTCTACTAAAAATACAAAAATTAGCTGGGCATGGTGGTGCATGCCTGTAATTCCAGCTACTCGAGAGGCTGAGGCATGAGAATCGCTTGAACCTGGGAGGCAGAGGTTGCAGTGAGCCGAGATTGCATCATTACACTCCTGCCTGGACAACAGAGTGAAACTGTGTCTCAAAATAAATAAATAAATAAGCCTGACTTGGTGGCTCATGCCTGTAATTACAGCACTTTGGGAGGCCAAGGTGAGTGGATCACCTGAGGTTAGAAGTTTGAGTCCAGCTTGGCCAACATGGTGAAACCCCACCTCTACTAAAAATACAAAAATTAGCTGGGCATGGTGGTGGGCACCTGTAATCCCAGCTACTCGGGAGGCTGAGGCAGGAGAATCTCTTGAACCATGGTGGTGGAGGTTGCAGTGACCCAGGATCGAGCCATTGCACTCCAGCCTGGGGAACAAGAGGAAAACTTTGTCTCCAAAAAATAAAATTTAAATAAATAAATAAACAAATAATATAGTTCATAATCTAGTGACATTTAGTACTTTCAAAATGCTGTGAAACCACCACCTCTATTTTAGTTTCAAAACATTTTTGTCACCCTAAAATAAAACCAACACCCATTAAGCAGTTGCTCCCTGGTTGCCCCAGCCCCCACGCCCCCCCACGCCCCCCCACCCCACCCCTGCAGCAGCTATCAATCTGCTTTCTGTTTTTTTTTTTTGAGACGGAGTTTCGCTCTTGTTACCCAGGCTGGAGTGCAATGGCGCGATCTCGGCTCACCGCAACCTCCGCCTCCTGGGATCAGGCAATTCTCCTGCCTCAGCCTCCTGAGTAGCTGGGATTACAGGCACACGCCACCATGCCCAGCTGATTTTTTGTATTTTTAGTAGAGACGGGGTTTCACCATGTTGACCAGGATGGTCTCGATCTCTTGACCTCGTGATCCACCCACCTCGGCCTCCCAAAGTGCTGGGATTACAGGCTTGAGCCACCGCGCCCGGCGTGCTTTCTGTTTTAATGGATTTACTGCTTCTGGATATATTTCACGTAAATGGAATCATTCAATGTGTGATGTTTTGTGCCTGGCTTCTTTTGCTTAGTATAAGGTTTTTGAGGTTCATCCATATTGTCCATGGATTTGTATCAGCACTTCATTCCTTCATATGGCTGAATTATATTCCATTATGTGTATAAACCACTATTTGTTTATTTATTCATCCACTGATGGATGTTTGGGTTGTTTCTACCTTTTGGCTGTTGTGAGCAATGCCACTATGCACATTCATGTTCAAGGATTTGAGTACCTGATTTCCAATTTTTTTGGCTAGGTACCTAGGAGTGGAATTGATGGGTAATACGGTAATTCTATGTCTAACTTTTGGAGAAAGTGCCAAACTGTGTTCCATTCCGCAGTGGCTGGACCATTTTACATTACCACTAGCAATGTATGAGGGTCCCAATTTCTCCACATCCTTGCCAACACTTGCTATTTTCCTCCTTTTTTTTTTGAGACAGAGTTTTGCTCCGCCACCCAGGCTGGAGTTCAGTGGTGTGATCTCAGCTTGCTGCAACCTCTGCTTCCTGGGTTCAACAATTCTTCTGCCTCAGCTCCCCAAGTAGCTGGGATTACAGGCACGTGCCACCATGCCCAACTACTTTTTATATTTTTAGTAGAGACGGGATTTCACCATGTTGGTCAGGCTGGTCTCGAACTCCTGACCTGAAGTAATCCACCCACCTTGGCCTCCCAAAGTGCTGGGATTACAGGGGTGAACCACCATGCCCGGGTTTTTGTTTTTTTTTTAATATCCATTCTACTAGGTATAAAGTGGTAGCTCATTTCGGTTTGATTCGCATTTCCCTAATGACGAAAGATGTCATCATCCTATGACATCGTTATGTCAGGATATGTCATTATCTTATTATAATGAATCTTATGTGCTTATTGGCCACTTCTATATCTTCTTTGGAGAAATGTCTGTTTCAGTGCTTTGCCCATCTTTAGACTGGGTTTTCTTTTTGAGTTGTAAGAAATCTTTATATATTCTAGATAATAGAACACACATATATGATTTGCAAGTTTTTTTTCCAGTATATACATTGTCTTCATACTTTCTTTTTTTAAGGTTTTTTTGTTTTTGTTTTTTTTTTTTTAGGCGGAGTCTCGTTCTGTTGCCCAGGCTGAGTGCAATGGCGTAATCTTGGCTCACTGCAACCTCCCGGGCTCAAGTGATTCTCCTTCATCAGCCTCCTGAGTAGCTGGGATTACAGGCGCATGCCACCCTGTCTGGCTAATTTTTGTATTTTTAGTAGAGACGGGGTTTCACCATGCTGGCCAGGCTGATCTCAAACTCCTGACCTCATGATCTACCCTCCTCAGCCTCCCAAAGTGCTAGGATTACAGGCTTGAGCCACCACACATGGCTTTTTAACAAAATTTTTAAACTATGTTGCCCAGGCTAGTCTCAAACTCCTGGACTCAAGCGGTCCACCCGCCTCAGCCTCCTCAGTAGCTGGGACTGTTGGCCTGCACCACCACGCCTGCTACTTTCTTGATAATGTCCTTTATTGCACAAAACTTTTCAGAAGTTCGATTATGATGTGTCTTGGCATGGATTTCTTTAGTTTTATCCGACTTGGGTTCATGTAGCTTCTTGATCTGTAGATTTATGTCTTTTGCCAAATTTGGGACATTTTCAGCCATTATTTCTTCAAATATATTTTTTAGCCCCATTTCATTCTTCTGTCCTTTAGGGACTCTGATGACACAAATGTTAGGTCTTTCATTACAGTCTTATAAGTCCCTGAGACACTGTTTACTTTTTTCTGTTTTCCCTCTGTCATTCAGCTTGAGTGATTTATATTGTTCTATCTTCAAATGAATTGATCCTTTTCTCTGTCTTCTCTATTCTGCTGTTGAGCTCATATTTTTTTTTCAGTTCTAAATTTATTTTTAAGGCAGGATTTCAACCTGTCACCAAGGCTCGAGTACAATAGCATGTCATAGTTCCCTGTCACCCCAAACTCCTGGGCTCAAACAATCCTCCTGCCTCAGCCTCCCGAGTAGCTGGGACTACAGGCACACACCATCATGCCTGGCTAATTTTTTTTTATTTTTTATTTTTAGAGATAGGATCTCGCTTTGCTTGCAAGCTGTCAGTTCTAAAATTTACATTTTTTTATGTATATTCTACTTCTCTGCAAAGAGTTTATATTTTTTCATTTGTTTCAAACATGTTCATATTGTTCACTGAAACATTTTATGATGGCTGCTTTAAAATCCTGGTGAGATAATTCCAACATTTTTGTCATCTTGGTGTCGATGTCTATTATTGTCTCCTCTCACAAGAGCATGGGTGGTTTTCTTGTTTTTTTGAGACGGAGTCTCACTCTGTCGCCAAGGCTGGAATGCAGTGGTGTGATCACAGCTCACTGAAACCTCCGCCTCTTGGGTTCAAGTAATCCTTCTGCCTCAGCCTTCTGAGTAGCTGAGAGTACAGGTGACTGCCACCATGCCCGGCTCATTTTTCTATTTTGGGTTTTTTTTTTTCTTTTTCTTTTTTTGGTAGAGACTGGGTTTCATCATGTTGGCTAGGCTGGTCTCAAACTCCTGACCTCAAGTGATCCACCTGCCTTGGCCTCCCAAAGTGCTAGGATTACAGGCATGAGCCACCACGCCTGGCCTTCTGGGTGCTTTGTTTGTTTGTTTGTTTGTTTGCTTCCTTGTTTGTTTGAGATGGAGTTTCACTCTTGTTGCCCAGGCTAGAGTGCAATGGCACAATCTTGGCTCACCACAACCTCTGCCTCCTGGGTTCAAGCAATTATCCTGTCTCAGCTTCCCGAGTAGCTTGGATTACAGGTGTGAGCCACCACACCAACCTAATTTTGTATTTTTAGTAGAGATGGGGTTTCTCCATGTTGGTCAGGCTGGTCTCAAACTTCCAACCTCAGGTGATCCACCCACTCGGTCTCCCAAAGTTCTGGGATTACAGGCGTGAGCCACCTTGCCCAGCCTTGGGTGGTTTTTTTAAACCTTCTTTTAGCAGACATCCTCTGACTCTATGCTGGTGGAAAAAGAGGGGCACTGCCTCTTTGCTGGTGGAGGTAAAAGTCCAGGCTCCCACTGGGGACACCTTGGGGTGTGTATGGAGGCAGGGGATGCCTCCTTACTGCTGGGCTGCTGGGAGGGGCTCCCACATGGCCTCCTCTGACAACACCCAGGCAGGGAGCAGAAGGGTCTGCCACATGGGGGTGAAAGTCCAGGCTTCTCACGTACCTTGCCTGGTGGGGGTGGAGGTGGGCTGTTTGGCTGCCATAGGGCAGTTAATGTCAGCTCGCTGACCCGTATGCCTTCTCCCTATATCTTCCAGAGTCTTTGTAGGCTTGTTTTAGGTATAATGTCCAGGGGGATTGGCTGTACTTAGCAGAATAAATTGGGAGAAGTACATCTACCCCAGTTTGCTCCCAATACCGTTTGCCAATGGTCCATTTTATCGCTTCTGAGCTGCAATGTTAGCTCTTGTCATATATCAAATTTCCATATATACACTGGGTTTTTTTTTTTTTTTGAGATGGAGTTTCACTCTTGTTGCCTAAGCTGTAGTGCAATGATGCAATCTCAGCTCATCACAACCTCCGCCTCCCAAGTTCAAGCGATTCTTCTGCCTCAGCCTCCTGAGTAGCTGAGATTCCAGGAAGGCACCACCACACCTGGCTAATTTTGAATTTTTAGTATAGATGCGGTTTCTCCATGTTGGTCAGACTGGTCTCGAACTCCCGACCTTAGGTGATCTCCCACCTTGGCCTCCCAAAGTGCTAGGATTACAGGCATGAGCCACTGCACCCAGCCTACATCGGTATTTTTTAATGGATAATTTATTTCTTTAACATTTTGGATTCGGGGGTACATGTGCAGGTTTGTTACACTGGTATATTGTGCGGTGCTGAGAGCTGGGCTTCTGATGATCCCATCGCCCAAGTAGTAAACACAGTGCCCAATACTATGTTTTCAACCCTTGCCCTCCTCACTCCCCCTTTTGGAATCCCCTGCTTATTGTTTCCATCTTTGTGTTCCTGTGGATGTAAATGGGCATTTTAATGTCTTTACATTTATTGAAATTTTCTTTAATGTTCTTCAGTAAGATTGTATAATTTTCTTGGTAAAGAACATGCTCATCTTTTGTTAGCTTTATTACTAGGTAGGCTTTTAATTTTTGCCTCCATTGGGAATAGGACCTTTTTTAAAGCATATTTTAAATTGTTACTGGTATATAGAAATGAAGCTGACTTCTGTATATTGATTTTACAACAACAAACTCTTTGCAATTATAATACTTTTTCTGCAGATTATTTTGTAGCCTGGTTTGTATATCTTTAATTTCTTTTTACTGTGCTGGCTAAGACTTTTTATTATAATTGTGAGGGAGAGTGATGACAGTGGACATTCTTTCCTTGGTCCTGATTTTAAAGGAAATGCTTCTAATATTTTACCTTTGAGTATGACTTTTGGTGTAGGTTTTCAAAGATATCTTTTATCAAGTTAAGGAAGTTCCTATTCCTGGTTTCCGAAGTTGTTTTTTTTTTTTTTTTTTTTTTTTTTTTTTGAGAAAGAGAGAATACGCTCTGTTGCCCAAGCTGGAGTGCAGTGGTGTGATCTTGGCTCACTGCAACCTCTGCCTCCCAGATTCAAGAGATTCTCCTGCGTCAGCCTCCCAAGTAGCTGGGATTATAGGTGCCCACCACCATGCCTGGCTAATTTTTGTATTTTTAGTAGAGGTGGAGTTTCACCATGTTGGCCAGGCTGGTCTTGAACTCCTGACCTCAAGTGATCCACCCATCTTGGCCTCCCAAAGTTCTGAGACTACAGGCATGAGCCACCTCGCCTGGTTACTTACTAGAGGATTTTTTTAAAAATCAGGAATGGAGATGATCAAAAGGTTTTTAACCTTTTTTTTTTTAAGTTTTATTTTTAGAATAAATTGTTTATCTTATTTTAAACCTCATTCCTTGGCTGTGTGGGTTTTTAACCTTTCTTTTGTTGATGTGCTGCAGATAATTTTTAAATCCTTTTAATTCAAAATCATTACTTGGGTTAAGAGAACACAACATTTTAAATAAAAGCTTTATCAAATCAGGATTCAGGTAAAAACAATGAAGTAAAAGTCTACTATGATTATAGATCTTTTACTAACTTAATAATTTTTAGTCAATAAAGGGATTTGGAGTTAATTCAATTTTAAAGATCTGTAAATCAAAAGGAGGTTTTTTGTTTGTTTGTTTTTTGTTTTTTTCTGCCTGTAAGCAGGTCACAACTTCCAATTTGCTATGGCATTTGTAAAAGTGTCCAATTCTACATGTAGGCCTTTAAGAAATAATTGCATTATTGAATTAGAGTAATTGGAGAATGTATCATGTTTCAGTTGTAGAGAATGCCATCTCCACGTTTCAGGGACGTCCCTGCCTTCTGACTTCTCCAAGTCCAGTGGTAAGGGGTCTTGGGAGAATAAGAGATAGAAAGGGTAGGAAACTGGGCTCTCAGCACCCTTTTCTTGACTACCCATAATTCGTCTGTGAAATTTTGGCCAGCTTCAGGCCTACACGGTAAATATATGTTCTGTGGAAATGCAAACAAACTTGTATTTCTTTATGGACAGCTAGTGATGGCTTTAGTCAAGGTAGATTATTTAAAAAAAAAAAACAAATGTAGGCCGGGCATGGTGGCTCATGCCTGTAATCCCAGCACTTTGAGAGGCTGAGGCCGGCAGATCACCTGAGGTCAGGGGTTCAAGATCAGCCTGGCCAAAATAGTGAAACCCCATCTCTACTAAAAATACAAAAATTAGCCAGGCATGGTGGCGTGCACCTGTAATCTCAGGTACTCAGGAGGCTGAGGCAGGAGAATCGCTTGAAACCTGGTGGTGGAGGTTGCAGTGAGCTGAGATCTCACCAATGCACTCCAGCCTGGGCAACAGAGCAAGACTCCATCTCAAAAAAGCAAAAAACAAAAAACAAATATACTTTTCGATGATTTTAATGACAACACAAAATGATTATTGTTCTTTCTGGCTCTGGTTGTTAGCCCGCTGTTTTGTAGTTAACTATAATGTGATACAGTATGACATAAAATATCATACACAATATTCTTTCTGATTGACTATGATATACCTAAGTAGGCCAGAATTACCACAAAATAGTCCACCTGGAAAAAAAATCTTATGAAAATGCCAATTCATCCAAGATATTTAAGAATGGAAATACTGGCTAAAAATATTACTTCCATAAGAAATTAATGATTTTGATAATTTATTAGTTAATGAACAATTTTTCAATACACGTTTTGACATATTTTCAATGATGAGTTCTTGTATAATAACAGAAATATATTTTTTGAAGGCACTGGAGCCAGGGTTTCTGGCTTTAAATTATAGCTGTGCCTTGTATTAATTGTGTTATCTAGGGCAAATAATTTAGCTCCCTATGCCTCTATTTTCTCCTCTGTAAAATGGTGACTGTAATAATTACCTCCTAGAGTTATTAGAAAGATAAGTGAGTTGGCCGGGCACGGTGACTCACTCCTGTAATCTCAGCGCTATGGGAGGCCAAGGCGGGTGGATCACAAAGTTAGGAGTTCAGGACCAGCCTAGCCAAGATGGCGAAACCCCGTCTCTACTAAAAATACAAAAAACTGGCCCGGCATGGTGGTAGGCACCTGTAATCCCATCTACTTGAGAGGCTGAAGCAGAGAATTGCTTGAACCCAGGAGGTGGAGGTTGCAGTGAGCGGAGATCACACCACTGCACTCCAGCCTGGGTAACAGAGTGAGACTCTGTCTCAAAAAAAAAATAAATAAAAATAAAGATTAAGTGAATTGAAGTATGTTAAATGCCAAGGTAATCGATATTCAGAACACGATATTTCTCATTCCCTCCACTACCATGCTGCAGTACCATGTGATGATTATGGGCAGGGACTGCAGGGCCCCACTGCCTCATCAGCTATGTGAGGATGGGCAAGCTACTTAAACGCTCTATGCCTCAGGGTTCTCGTCTGTAAAATGGGCATAATAAAAGTACCTTTCTCATAGGATGGTTTTTAAGAATGAAATGAGTTTATTGATGTAAAATGCTTAGAATGGTGCCTGGCACACAGGGAATGCCATATACATATGAGCTAGTGTTGTGTTGAGACACTTACAGTTTGTTGTATTGGCATATTTCTGACTTACTACTGTTTTATTTTTTTTGAGACAGAATCTCATTCTGTCACCCAGGCTGGAGTGCAATGGCATGATCTTAGCTCACTGCAGCCTCCGTCTCCTGGGTTCAAGTGATTTTTCTGCCTTAGCCTCCCAAGTAGCTGGGACTACAGGTGAGTGCCACCACACCTGGCTAAAATTTGTATTTCTAGTAGAAATGGGGTTTCACCACATTGGCCAGGCTGGTCTTGAATGCCTGACCTCATGATCCTCCTGCCTGGGCCTCCCAAAGTGCTGGGATTACAGGTATGAGCCACTGCACCTGGCCGACTTACTACTTTTATAACTAACTCCAGCTGTGGCCAGCAGGATCCTTCAGGGCTTGGGAGGGAGTATGGTAGAATTTTCGGCCTTCAATACCAAAGATATAGTGAAGTGGGTGGAAAAGCAGAGGGGGCCACATATTCCTCAGCTCTAGGCTCCAAACGCTTTGCTAAAACAGCCATCTTTGCAGATTTTAGCTCTGGGCCTAAGGAGAAGAGAACAGAGACATGATGTGTCTCCTGAGTGCCATTTACCCTCACTGAGCCACTGCTTTAACAAACACCAATATTTTTTAGCTCCACTGCAAATGTTGTTTATAGTGAAAATCATTATAACAGCGTTAATGGAATTTTTTAAAAGATCAAATATAAATCAACTATAAACACACCACCTGATACAAAAACTGATTTTATTTTTTCAGTTTACCTCTGGTTTTCGTTTACGTGCATATCTAGTACATGTTTACACAGTAGACATCACTGTGTGTGTACAATTTTATACCCTATTTATTAACACTAATTGATAACCCTTTTCTCTGTTATGTGGTCTTTATAATAGTAATTATTGATGGCTGCCGAGTCAGGTGGATAGGACACAATCACTCCATTTTTGAAAATCACAATGTCCGCCTTCTACATACTGCAGGAGAACTCTACATATAAATGATAGTAAAGAAAACAAATTGTAAAAGAAAAGGAAGTAAAAGGCCTAAATCTCCTTATGGCACAAGGGGAGTATTTGATTGCCTAGGGGTTGCGAAATTCTATCATTTGATTTTGCAGCAGATGCTTTATTTCACGTATCTATTTTTAAATTTAAGAGAATTAAAAAGAAGTTGCATGTTATGGGTCTATTGTCTATTGTTTATATGCTTAAAATTTTCCATAAGTAAAAAGGTTAAAAACAAATAATTTGCTTATAAATGATTTTTCCAATACCCTTGGAAATAGCTTGAAATATCTCTTGGTGAGCATGCCAACACTAGCCCACATGGCACCTTTGTGGGAAATTCCAAAGTACCTCTTCCTCAAGAGCCTTAACCTCCCTGTTCCGGGAAGGGTATGTGGTAAGGGTATGTAAATCTGCTGTCTACACGGGGAAAGGTGTTTCCTTGCATGTGGCGCTCTTGTGCTGTGCACGACTTCCTACATATGCAAAGGCCTTGCTTGGGTATCGCTAAACCACTGTTGAGAACGTCTTTAAGAAGGGGGCACGGGGAGTACGGGGGAAGTGGGGAAGGCTGTAGCTGTTTCATCGTTGGTGACCTGTGCTTGGTAGAGGGTGACTGGCAGTGCATGGCGCTACAGCAAGCCATGCCCACTGGGCTGGGACCCTTGGGCCTGCCGTAGGTCATAGTCCACACTCGCTGGAGGGGTGTGCCCTGTTGTGGTGTACTGACCACATCCTTGCTGAGACCCAGGCTCTCCTTCCTCCTGTAGCTCCGTGATGAACTTGGATGCCCAAGCACCCATCCCCTGTTGGACTCTCCGTACGCTCCAGTCCAGTCTACCTTGGGATTGCGGTCATGACTCTCCTCTTCACTTCCCTTGTGCTTCTGGTTCTGTCCTGGTCTTGGTCAGTCCTTTCCCTATCTGACGCCAGTCCCAGCACCTTCTACCATTCCTGGGAATTCTCCAGTTCCTGACTCACGGCCTATCTTACAGAAAGATATTATGTCAGAAAGCGCCTCTTATGTCTAAGGGTCCTGGGCTTCCAGCAGGGGAGTAGATGGCAAGTTACCAATGGCCCCACATGTTAGATACTGTGGCTTGATTTAAAGAGAAATAGGAGACAGCTCCATGAGATCCAACAGATGGTCTGATTAAGGAAGAAGGAAGCCAGTGCAGAGCACTTACAAGATAAGCATGCTCGGTAGTGAGCTGTTTAGGACAGGGACGGCTTGGCAGGCCCTTCTGAAGTCTTCACAGCAGGCTTCAGGCCTGGCACTCAGCAGCATGCACCAAATGTTTGTTAAATGAATAAATAAAACATAAGGGCCGGGTGCGGTGGCTCACACCTGTAATCCCAGCACTCTGGGAGGCTGAGACGGGTAGATTGCTTGAGGTCAGGAGTTCAAGAGCAGCCTAACCAACATGCCAAATCCCCATCTCTACTAAAAATATTATTTTAAAAATTAGCCAGGCATGGTGGAGGGTGCCTGTAATCTCAGCTACTCAGAAGGCAGAGGCAAGAGAATCGCCTGAACCCAGGAGGCAGAGGTCACAGTGAGCTGAGATTGTGCCACTGCACTCCAGCCTGGGTGACTCTGTCTCCAAAAACAAACAAAACACTGCAGTACAACATGTGTATACTAGGGCTGAAGAAACATAGCATAGAAGAGTGATCTGAGTGGGCGAGAGTAATAAAGATTTCCTACAGGAAGGAAATTAGTTTCAGAAACTGAAGGGTAGAGGGGAGTCTAGTGTAGTGGTCCAAGCACGTAGTTCTCCATTGATAATACTATGTGGCCTCTAGCAAGTTACTTAACCTTTCTGTGCCTCAGATTCATTTCCAAAACAGAATACTGCTTACTAGATGGGTGGCGTGCTCCCTTGCAGGTGGCGCTCACTAGAAAGCCTCAGTGAGTTCATGGGTAAATGGGGCTTAGCGCTTGATCAATGGAATTAGCAACATCACCTGACACCCTATCTTCACATACCTGGGAGTCCCCCACAATTGCTTCTACTTCTTTTACAAAACAGCATTTCATTTTCCTAAATTATTTTCTAGTTCTTGTTCACAGTCAACTTGTTTTGTTAAAATTACTTTTTTCTTTGTATAAAATGATGCACGCTCATTAAAAAACAAACAAAAAAATAGTTCCAAGCAATAAAGTACAAGTAAAGAAGCAAAATATAGTTGATATTTAAGAACAGAGTGCTGTTCTCATCATGTGGCCCTAGTCACTTGTATGCGTATTGTTCTCATGTGAGTCACTGAAGTAAAATATTACTCCATGGAATGTGGATGTTTTCACTAATTCTTGAATAAAGACAAACTGAAGTTTGTATTATAAAGTGCTAAACTACCTTATGTGCCAAAAACTTTTATCAGTCTTTGGATTATGTGACTTTTTCCAGAATAAAAACTAAGGTTATTTGAACAAGACATTGGAAATAAATTCCTCTTGACATTTTCTTTCTGTTTATCAGAGGCTCGAGGCTTCCACCACTAAACCCAAAGCTGTAGATACCTATTGCCTGGATTATAAGCCTTCCAAGGGAAGAAGGTAACCATGTTTTTTAGCGTGTGTGGAAATTGACATTATTGTATTCTGTAGCCCTGGAAAAAACTCATTATTCAGATTTCTGTGAAGGGTTGAGCCTGAAAAGAAGCTGTTGAGAAAGGAGAAAGATTTGTAATATCCAACAATTTCAAAGCCAGAGTTTCTAGCTCATAGCTCATAGTTAGAGATAAGGAAATAGGCCCAGGAGAACTGGAAGGACAGGGCAAAAGTCACAATGGACTGAGACCACAGCCCAGGTTTCCTGATGTGTAACCGTTTGAAAACATTTTTTTCAATTTGTGTCTTGGATCATGAGGAAGAGGCAAAAAAAAATTTTTTTTTAAATGATACAAATATTCAGTTAAATAGGAGAAATAAAACCTAGGTTTCAATAGGTTAGTAGAGTAGCTTTAGTTAACAATAACCTACTGTACACTTCAAAATAGCTAGAAGAGAATAATTTAAACATTCCTAGTATATAGAGAAGATACATATTTAAGGTGATAGACATCCCAATTACCCAGATTGATCTTTACACATTATATGAAGGTAGTAGAATAGCACGTTGGCTGGGCCAGTGGCTCATGACTGTAATCCCAGCACTTTGTGAGGCTGAGGTAGGAGTATCACTTGAGGCCAGTAGTTTAAGATCAGCCTAAGCAAAATAGAGAGACCCTGTCTCTACAGAAAAGTTAAAAAATTAGCCAGGCATAGTGGTATGTGCATTTAGTTCCAGTTACCTGGGAGACTGATGCAAAAGCATCAGTTGAGCCTAGGAGTTCAAGGCTGCAATGCAGTGAGCTATGATCGTGCCACTGCACTCCAGCCTGGGCGACAGAGTGAGACCCTGTCTCTGAAAATATATATGTAATATAAAATCACATATTGCCCAAAATATATACATCTATTATGTATCAATTTTTCAAAAGGAATAAAAAGGGTAGGTAATTGAAATAAAAGCTGAAGACAGGCAATTGTATTAGTTAGAAAGTAAATCTTTCTGGGCCAGGTGCGGTGGCTCACATCTGTAATCCCAGCACTTTGTGAGGCCGAGGAGGGTGGATCACAAGGTCAGGAGTTCAAGACCAGCCTGGCCAAGACGGTGAAACCACATCTCTACTAAAAAAAAAAAAAAAGAAGAAGAAGAAAGAAAGAAAGAAAAGAAAGTAAACCTTTCTGGACAGTTTTCAAACTCCTGAATAAACTTCAGCAGGTTTTGCAGAATTAGAGTAGTGGTAAATAAGACTCTCACTAAAAAGTTTCAGAAAGTACTCTTGCCCTTTTAAGTGTAAAATAAGCAGATTGCAAAGGTGCCTTTTCTCTCCACCCTGAAATGTAGTGTTTGTACCTGAGAAGGGAGGAAGAAGAGGGCCTGAGTACTGAGGCTTCCCATCCACTTGTGCAATTTCCCAGCAAGGACTTGGGGATCTACAAGGCCCATGCCAAGTTAGGCTTGATGCCGGCATTGAGAGTGCTACTCAAGTGGAGGAAACAATGAAGAAATGCTTTGTGGGATTTGAGAGACCTAACATCCCCCAATACCCTGTTAATGTCACTTGTTGAAATTAGAGACTGGGCACAGTGGCTTACGCCTGTAATCCCAGCACTTTGGGAGATCAAGGTAGGAGGATCCCTTGAGCGCAGGAGTTTGAGACCAGCCTGGGCAACATGGTGAGACCTTGTCTCTACAAAAAAAAAAAAAAAAAATTTATCTTTTTGGAGGTCTCATTCTGTCACGCAGGCTGGAGTGCAGTGGCACAATCATAATTCACTGCAGCCTCGAACTCCTGGGCTCAGCTGATCCTCCCGTCTCAGCCTCCACACCCAACTAATTTCTATATTTTTTTGTAGAGACCGGGTTTCAAAACCCTGGTCTCAAGCAATCTGTCTGCCTTGGCCTCCCAAAGTGCTGGGATTACAGGCATGAACCACTGCACCTGGCCTTCAAAAAAAAAATTGTTTTTAATTAGCTGGGTGTGGGAGCACCTGTGGTCTGAGCTACTGAAAAGGCTGAGGTAGGGGGACCTCTTGAGCCCAGGAGGTCAAGCCTGCAGTGAGCTGTGATTGTACCATTGCACTCCATCCTGGGCGGCAGAACAAGACCCTGTCTCAAAAAAAGAAATTAGCATAGGTTTTTAGTGAGAAGAGGTTACCTCTAACGCCCCACCATGACTCTACCCTGGGACCTCAAGGCCCACATACTTTAAGGGGGTGCTCAGGTGTACTGGAGCTGTCCACAATCCTAAGAGCCACTGATGTTTTCACAGGTGGACTGCAAGAGCACCAAGCACCAGAATCACATATAGGACTATCACCAAGGAGAGAGACTACTGCACGGAAGACCAGACTGTGGAGAGCTGGAGAGAAGATTTCCCAGTGGGCATGAAGCTTGCTGTGCTTGCTATTTTCATCATTGTGGTGTTTGTCTACCTAACTGTGGAAAATAAGTCGTTATTTGGTTAAGTAATTCAGGAGCAAAGCAATGCTCCAAATGAGGCCTCCTACTTCAGGAAAGAACCAAAAAACTACCCTGAAGAGCAAGCCTAGCCCGCAGCCCTCCCTTGCAGGGAGCCTTCCCTTACTCTGTGCTCCTCTCACAGATCTGCATCTGGGCTCAACCAGGTGGAAGGAGCCAACGAAAGAGCCAGGCACCTGTGTTAAGAACAAGATGGTTAGGAAATCCCCCAAGTCATGTCAGCTCTCATTAAAGGTGCTTCCATATTTGAGCAGGCATCAAACAAGGAAACTGTCTGGCGTTTTTCTTTCTAACTATGGTAACAAGCCATAGCTTCTAATTGTATAGCCAACTCTGGGAAACATCTAATTTACAGCAGAGGAATGTGTCTGGTTTAGCAAACACAAAGGAATGTTCAACATAATGAAAACAATTTAGAACAGGGTAGCATTTTTGCCTTTGAAACTTAGCAAAGTTCTAAAAAATTACAATCTGACAAGGGAGTGTAATAACCATGGCCTCCGGGACCAGGCAGAGCTATATAGGCGCCCGGCTCATCTCTTTATTAGCACCATGAACTTGGGTGAGTTAGTTGTCCTCCTTGAGTTTCAATTTCAACTTTCGAAAATAGGGTAGAATAGGCCTCTTAAGGAGATGAAGAATTTGAGGAAATAATGTGCATAATGTACTTAGTGTGGTCCACATCTGACTTGTGGCAAGCACTCAATAAATGCTGAAGCAATGTTACACTTTGCCACAATATGGGAGGAGCTAATTCTAGATACAAAAAAGCACCAAAGGCCAGGCATGGTGACTCATGCCTGTAATCTCAGCACCTTGGGAGGCTGATGCAAGGGGATCTCTTGAGGTCGAGAGTTCGATACCAGCGTGGCCAACATGGTGAAACCCCATCTCTACTAAAAATACAAAAAATCAGCTGGGCATGGCGGCGCATGCCTGTAGTCCCAGCTATGCGGGAGGCTGAGGCAGGAGAATTGCTTGAACCCCAGAGATGGAGGTTGCGGTGAGCCAAGATCATGCCACTGTACCCCAGCCTGGGCAAGAGCAAGGCTCTGTCTTAAAAAAAAAATAAAAATAAAAAGCACCAAGATACATAAGCACACAAGAAATTTACTGTAGCAACTCTTATGGTGGCTAAAACATAAAATCTACCCAAATATCCAACAGTAGGGGAATAGTTTAATAAATGGAAGTACAGCCTCCTGATAGATAATTATGCAACAGTTAAAAGTGTTAATAATGAGTACATCACAATATAGAAAATGCTTATTTTTTAAAAAGTTTTAAATAGCCTTATTGTGGAAGGTTAAGATGGGGGAATTGCTTAAGCCCAGGAGTTCAAGGTTGTAGTGAGCTGTGATCACAATACTTCACTCCAGCCTGGGCAACAGAACGAGGCCCTGTCTCTTAAAAAAAAAAAATACAGAGAGAGAGAGATAATTTTTTTTCTGAGATGGAGTTTTGCTCTTGTTGCCCATGCTGGGGTGCAATAGTGTGGTCTAGGCTCACTGAAACCTCCACCTCCTGGGTACAAGCGATTTTCCTGCCTCAACCTCCCAAGTAGCTGGGATTACAGGTGCCCACCATCACACCCAGCTAATTTTTTTGTATTTTTAGTAGAGATGGGGTTTCACTGTGTTGGCCTGGCTGGTCTTGAACTCCTGACCTCAGGTGATACGCCCACCTAAGCCTCCTGAAGTGCTGGGATTACAGGCTTGAGCCACCATTCCCGGCCTGGAGAGATCTATTTTATATCCCATACAATTCACCTACTTAGAGTTACAATTCAACGATTTTTAGTATATTCACAGAGTTATGCAACCATTCCCACAATAAATTTTAGAATATTTTCATCACTCCAAAAAGAAATCCTTAAGGTGCTTATTTTAATGGTAAACAAAAAAGGACACAAATTTGTTGTACCATATTATCACAACTGCACAACATTGGAAGAAAATATGTCGAAATGTTAAGAGTACTTCAGTGACTGGGGCTCTAATTTTTCCCCCTATTTCTACTTTTTTATATTTTTAAAGATTTCTGTAAGCAGTGTGTATCCGTTTGCTAATGAAAGGTTGTAAATATAAATATTAATTTTAAAAAATTGCATTCTGTCTGGATGTGGTGGCTCAGCATTTTGGGAGGCTAAGGTGGGAGGATCACTTGAGGCCAGGGGTTCGAGAACAGCCTGGACAACACAGCAAGACCCTGTCTGTAAAACAAAAGGAGAAGAAGAAGAAATTTTTGAAAAATTGCATACTGTATTACGGTTTGACTGCAAGGATCATAAAACGCTAATAAGCCTGGCTTAAACAAATAGGGATTCATTTTTATCTCACAGAAAGAAGTCTAGGGCCGGGCGCGATGGCTCACGCCTGTAATCCCAGCACTTTGGGAGGCCGAAGTGGGCAGATCACCTGAGGTCGGGAGTTCAAGACCAGCCCGACCAACATGGAGAAACCCTATCTCTACTAAAAATACAAAATTAACTGGGCGTGGTGGTGCATGCCTGCAATCCCAGCTACTTGGGAGGCAGAGGCAGGAGAATTGCTTGAACTCGGGAGGTGGAGGTTGCAGTGAGCTGAGATCGCACCATTGTACTCCAGCCTGGGCAACAAGAGTGAAACTCCATTTCAAAAAAAAAAAAAAGTCTAGAGTTTAAGATGTTTGTTTAAAATGACCAAAAATGTCATATAATTCTGATTCAAATAAACCAACTGCAGAAAAAACTATGATCAACAAGATGTGAAACTGACCGGATTTTTGGTGGTATTCAGAGAGGTTTGGTCTGACTGAGCTGCAGCAACTGTCTTACTCCCAGGGGAAAATCAAAAGGTTAAGAGAATCCCAGACACTGGCCTGACACCTTGGAGCTACTGAACTTGCAAGAAGAATCCAGATAATGGCCATCACATTATCATTTAAGGCAGGACCTTAGGACTAACCACGTCTCTTCTACATTACATATTTCATCCTGAGCAGCAGGAGAGGCTGAGAAAGTGGGCCCTGGAGCCTCAGCAGCCTCTGTGTTAGACAGACAAGGGAAAAGAGGATTGGACATGGGACTAAGCAGAACCAACCTATGGTGGTGGCCACATGCGCTTAGAAAAGGAACTTCTGTTGTGTTGTGTTGTTTTGTTTGTTTGTTTTGAGACAAGGTCTCACTCTATTACCCAGGCTGGAGTGTGGTGGATCACTGCAACCTCCACTGCCCAGGCTCAAGCAAACCTCCCACCTCAGCCTCCTGAGTAGCTGGGACTACAGGCCCATGCCACCACACCTCGCTAATATTTTTGTATTTTTTATAGAGATGGGGTTTCGCCATGTTGTCCATGCTGGTCCCGAACTCCTGGGTCCATGTGATCCTCCCAAAGTGCTGGGTTGGCAGGTATGAGCCACTGTGCCCCACCAAAATGTCTGCTCTTAATAAAACCAAACATTATAAAAAATAAAACTCCTAGGAAGTTTCCTCCATTATTTTCAACTTTTCCCAGTTCTTTTATGTCAGAATCCTGGAATCATTTAAAGGGACTGAACAAGATGATTACTTTTGTGTCTGACCACTCAAGGTATGAGTCCCCAGCCAGCAGTACCAGCATCTCAGGCTCTGTCCCAAGGACTGAGCCGGAATCTGCACTGCAACAGGATCCCAGGTGATTCCTACCCAAATCGAAGTTTGCGAAGCATTGTGGTGGTCCAT
Organism: Sapajus apella; assembly: GCF_009761245.1. NCBI lineage: Eukaryota > Metazoa > Chordata > Mammalia > Primates > Cebidae > Sapajus > Sapajus apella. The sequence goes on along the minus strand of NW_022436962.1, from coordinate 8,970,231 downwards.
CCCTATCAGATGCTATGATACAGTGATGTAATAAAAAACGCATATTTTGTCTCTGCCCCTGGTTTCTGGCACTTAGTTCCTAAAACCCTTGGAATCTCCTGAGTGGTAAGAGTGTCTTCTGTATGTTATTTGAGATGACTGGTGGCTGGGGGCCCCTAGACAGCTTCAGGATGGGGACTGATCAGCAGAAAGATCAAGGCAGGATCCCAGGGTTGGAACTTTCAGTCCCATCCCCGCAACCTCCAGGAAAGGGAGATGAGCTGGAGGTTAAGTGGATCACCAATGGCCAGTGATTTCATCAATCATGCCTCCATAACGAAGCCTCCATAAAAACCCAACAGGATTGGGTTCAGAAGCAGGTTCTGGATAGCCGAACCTGTGGAGGTGCCTGGAGGGTGGAGTGCTGGAGAGAGCACAGAGCTCCGCGCCCCTCCACATGCTTTGCCCTACGTGTCTCTTCCATCTTGCTGCTCATCTGTACCCTTTATTATTAAACCAATACATGTAGGGAAAGTGTTTCCCTTAGTTTTGTGAACCACCCTAGCAAATTAATCTAACCCAAGGAGAGGGTCCTGGAAACCTTGATTTATAGCTAGTTGATCAGAAGGACAGGTTACAATGTGAGGTTCGTAACTGGCATCGGAAGTGGGGGGCACTCTTCTGAGACTGAGCTCTGAACCTGTGGGATCTGATACTGTGTCCAGGAAGACGGTGTTGTGATCGAATTTAAATTATACGGCATCCTGTTGGTGTCTGATGGAGAATTTGGTGTCAGAATTGTTTGGTGTGCGGAGACAAAACCCACACATCCAGTGTCAGAAGTGTGGTGGAGAGTGAGAGTGGGAAAGACACTTTGGTTGGCAGGTGTGGTGACTCACACCTGCAATCCCAACACTTTGGGAGGCTGAGGCGGGCAGATCACTTGAGCTGAGGAGTTTGATACCAGCCTGAGCAACATAGCAAAACCCTGTCTCTATAAAAAATACAAAAATTAGCCGTGTGTGGTGGTGCGTGCCTGTGGTCTTAGCTTCTTGGGGGACTGAGGTGAGAGGATCGTTGTGCCCCAGAGGCCGAGGATGTAGGGAACCGTGAATTCAATACTACGCTCCAGCCTGGGTGACAAAGTGAGATCCTGTCTCAGAAAAAACAAAAAAAAAAAAGCAAAAAAAAAAAAAAAAAAAAGCAAACAAATAAACACACACAAAAAAACTTTTGTTTTTTCCCTATCTCTACTAGATGCATATATAGTAGGAGTCTCTAAAACTCAGGTCGGAGGACCAATGAGTTAAGTCTATCAGGAACCTAAGTGTAGTGGGGACGTGTTCCCTCTTGGAGAAAACCTTGTCTTAAAAGAAAAGACTCAGGGGCGGGGCACGGTGGCTCATGCCTGTAATCCCAGCACTTTGGGAGGCCGAGTCGGGCAGATCACAAGGTCAAGAGATCGAGATCATCCTGGCCAACGTGGTGAAACTCCGTCTCTACTAAAAAAAAAATACAAAAATTAGCTGGGTGTGGTGGCACGTGACTGTAATCCCAGCCACTTGGGAGGCTGAGGCAGGAGAATGGCTCGAACCCGGGAGGTGGAAATTGCAGTGAGCCAAGATCGTGCCACTGTACTCCAGCCTGGTCACAGAGCAAGACTCTGACTCAAAAAAAAAAAAAAAGAAGAGACTTAAGGCATACAAGTTTGGTTCCAGGCAATGTGTCAAAATCTATACAATTGATTAGCACCCCTTGTTCCCTTGCAATAAAATGACAAAACCAGCCAGGCGTAGTGACTCACATCTGTAATTCCGGTGCTTTGGTAGGCAGAGATGAGAGGATCACTTGAGGCTGGGAGTTGAAGACCAGCCTAAGCAACATAGCAAGACTCTATGAAAGTAAAATTAACTACTCAGGAGCTGAGGCCGGAGGATTGCTTGGGCCCAGGGTTTCCAGGAGGCTGCAGTGAGCTATTATTGTGCCACTGCACTCTCACTGGGTGACAGAGCAAGACCCTGTCTCTAAAGAAAAAAATTTTTTTTAATCAGTATAAGATATAGTTCCTGCTCTCAGGAAACACACAGTCTGACAGGGGAGATGGAAAAGTCAACAGACATTACGATGCTAAGTGTCATCCCTTTGATGGTGGCATAGGGCACCCTGGGATCACAAAAGAGCAAACTTCTTCGATATTGGGAGTAGACACGGGTAGCTTCCTAGAAAAAGTGGCATCACAGCTGAAACCAGAAGGATGAGTAGGACTCAGTCCAAATAAGGGAAAAGTGGGTGAGGCTAAAGGAAAAGTCTGCCAGGCGAGGGAGCAGTATTTACAAAGACTGGTACGTATGTGAGAGATAGCATGGCAGTTTTAGGGAACCACGGGAGAGTGAAGGCGGTTGGGGAGATGCGGCTGGAAAAGAAGGTGGGATTCAGATCACAGAGGGTCTTGGGGCCATAGGAAGGAAAATATGGTCCATGCTAAAGAAAAGTTTGAACTTTAATGGAGGCCAGTGCATAAGAAAAGGAACTCTTCTAAAGACTAACAATATCTGCCTCCCTGATTGTCTTCCATGCCAGTTGCCACAGCCGCCTGCCAGAGAGCTGGAGAGGTGGGCTTCTAAGGATGGGCCAAACCAAGGAGCTGTGTTCTGAATGCCCTGAGGGACTTGGGGGAGGGGAGAGGCAGATCCCTCCCCTCTTGCAGTGTATTGGCAGTAACAGATGTGGGGAGCCCAATGTGGGTGCCTTTGACAAGGGCAGCGAATGCAGCAATGCTACTGGAGCAAAAAGCAGCAGAGAA
>NW_022436962.1:8931646-8967349 GCF_009761245.1 Sapajus apella | reverse complement strand
TGATCCTCTTTTTAAGGCTCACCTTTCCCTGGTAATTTGGGGAAAACAGGTAAATGGACTGGGGCTGACTGATGTCCCAGGATCACTGCCCCAAGCGGGCCTCTGCAGAGATCTGACACAGGCCAGGCCACTTCTCCTGTGGCTGCCCTGTCCCTGCATTCTCCACAATACAGTGACACAAGCTGTGCTACATGTAACAGGTTTTTCTGACATTTCACATGGAAGGGAAAATGTACAGGAAATTGAAATGTGGGGAGAAAAGAACCTTAACACCAAATGCTAAATGAATCATTCCCAGAATCGTAGGAAAATTAAAAGTGCTAACCCCATCAAAAGTGCATTGAAGCAGCTAGCTTTGCTTCCTGCTGCTTCAGGATTCATCCTTTTCCAAGGCCCCCACCTGTAATTCTTCAGAGTGATTCTCCACCCTGAGACCACTGCACAGGTCACAGTCATATCTCCCTCCTGGCGGCTCACAATGAGGCAGATGTGCTGCCTGGATCTACACAAAGAAAGAGAAACATCTTCCTCCCTCCAAAGCAGCATGCTATGCCAAGATTTCTCCTGCTTCCAATGTGCAGAATGTATTTGTTTGTTTTCAACTCTTATGCTTTGTTCTGCAGCTTCTCACGCACACCTGGGGACCTGGTACTTAAAAATCTGTCCTTACCTCAGTGCCTTCTCCAACAGCAGAGTCACTGACCCACCCCCATCCCACCTTCACTATACAAGGACCCATGGCATTGAGATTTTCTTGACCTTGGACCAAATCAAATTCCAAGGCAGGGCTCTCTCCCTGACCAGTCTCAGCAATAGGAAGAGAATCAGCCTAGAAATTAATTCTCTTCTTGTCAAGAGCAAACTCCCAGCCAGCGAGGTGTTTTATTTTTTCAATTTCAATGACTCCTCTGCCTCCCCTATAAATCTTGGAGCTCCTTGGGTCGAGGACTGTATCTTAATCATCTCTGGGTCTCCTCTCGAAGTGATGTCTGTGCTCCCTCCAGGAAGAGCCCATTTCCATTTTGAGCAGTTTCCAACCCAAATAGACATTTCAAACCACAAAACCAAGATTTTGCCTCCTGCTTATTCCTGTGATGAGAAGTCCCTAAAATGAGCAAACTGCTGTTGAAAAGCATTCCCAGTCAACCCCATTACGTAGTGTTTAGCCTTCTAGCACACTGGCATTCCCAGGGCATCCGAAGTTCTCATTCCTATAAATGTTGCTATTTACATCAGGGTCAATCCTGCCACCCAGCAAGGGTGTTCTCCATCCCATGGCCAAACAGTGAAGTGGAGCCCCGGCTGGAGACACAGGATTGAGCTAACTGCATGTCACACGGACACACTGGATTTCACCGGCTTGTGTTCTACAGATGGGGTATGAGGCCAATTCTAACACATGCATGCTGTTTAAATCTCTACCCAGTCAATATTCAGGCTGGCAGATGGAAGAAATTCTTTAAGGCTCTATTTTTGTTCCTCGACATTCAAAGAAATACTGTGTTACCACCTCTTAAAAATAATTGGTTAAGTACCAAGTTATTTTCATTGCCACAGTCATAAATAAAGAAGTGCTAGACCACAATGTTCATATCTATAGTAGCTGATAATCTTACACACAAGGAAAATGATTGTTGATGTTTAGGAGGTTGCTTTTCTTGCTTTTTTTCCTCCCTTCCTTTCCTCCCTTACCCCTACCTCCCAGCCAAGAAGTCTTGTTGATTAGAGTAACAAGAGGGGGCTGATTTGGAAGTCAAATTAAACTTGACTCTTTCCTTGAAGCAAGAATGTAATCTCAGGACTAAAATAAGAAAGTGCCTAACCAACTTGGCATTTTATTCTGAGGAAGATTCCCTATAGAAACTTGGATGGAAGAAAATGAAAGGGAAGCCAATTAGCCTGTGTTAAGCAATGCTAACTTTTAACAAGCTTGCTCAAGAAGAAATGAACCTATTAAGAGAGTCACCCAGGGCTTCCTTGCCGCCTCGGTGCACAGCCCAATCACGATTCCTTCTCGTTCATTTTGACAAAGCAGGTGAGTGAGGAGCAGGAAAAGAAATATGCGGAGGTGTTGCAGCAACTCGCTAATCAGCCCTGCTACAAGATCGCCAGCATTACAGGGCCGCGTTCACTGAGAAATGATGGCTCCTATGAATGTTCTCGTGTGTGGGCGTCACCTACACACAACCCTGCCTAATGAATCAATCTCTGGAGAGCCAGAGGGGACTATTGGAGGTATTGTCCATGTGGATGAGGACGGCTCTCCTCATTTCCTGGCATAGGAGACCCGTGTGACAGCTCCAGTTCCTAGAGAGCCACTGGAAAATCCTCTTTGGGTTCAAGGATTAGCTAAAAATATGTGTAGGGGAAAGGATGAGTTTGTCTTCTTCTTTTTTTTTTTTTTTAATTGCTACTGGGTTTTTAAAATTTGGCTCTTAGAAGGAGAATGGGTTATTAATGTTCATTACTGATCTGATTAGAGGGCAGCTCTTTTTCCCTTCCCAGATTAATGTTGTGCAACCCTTCAGATTGGCAAACAGAAAGAAAGGCACCTCTACAACGTGTGTGAACAAGGATGGGTTTGCCGCTGTGAAGAACACATTGCTTTCACTGGCATTACTAGGAAAGAAAGGTGAGGGCCAGGTGCGGTGACTCACGCCTGTAATCCCAGCACTTTGGCAGGCTGAGGCGGGCAGATCATGAGGTCAGGAGATCGAGACCATCCTGGCTAACATGATGAAATCCCTGTCTCTACTAAAAATACAAAAAATTAGCCAGCTACCTGGGAGGAGATCACTTGAACCCGAGAGGTCGAGGTTGTAGTGAGCCGAGATCGCACCACTGCACTCCAGCCTGGGCAACAGAGTGAGACTCCGTCTCAAAAAAAAAAAGAAAGAAAAGAAAAGAAAGGTGAGATCTGGTCTAAGAAGGGCAACATTGGGGAGAGTGTCCTGAGCTGGAGATCCAGGATCCAATCCTACCTCTGCCCCGGCTACTTATGGGAATGTAGGGCTCCCTTGGGTCCTCAGCTTCCTCATCTGTAAAATGAGCACCAGAATGATCTGAGCCAGAAACTATGCAATGAGGAAACTTGAAGGCATTATGCAAAGTGAAATAAGCCTGTCAGAAAAGGACAAATACTATATGATTCCATTTACATGAGTTACCTAGAGTAGTCAGATTCACAGAGATAAAAGCAGAATGGTGTTGCCAAGGGCTGGAGACAGTGGGGAATGGGGAATTACTGTTTAATGGGTGCAGAGTATCCATTTCGGAGAATGAAAAAAGTTCTCCGATGGATGGTGGTGATGGCTGCACAGCAGCATGGACGTGCTTAGGGCCACTGAACTGTACCCTTAAAAATGGTTACAATGGGCCAGCTGGGAGCAGTGGCTCATGCCTGTAATCTCAGCACTTTGGCAGGCTGAGGCAGGTGGATCATGAGGTCAGGGGTTCAGACCAGCCTGGCTAAGATAGTGAAACCCCACCTCTACTAAAAATACAAAAAAAAAAAAGAAAAATTAGCTGGGCATGGTGGCATATGCCTATAATCCCAGCTACTCAGGAGGCTGAGGCAGAGAACTGCTTAAACCCGGGAGGCAGAAGTTGCTGTGAGCCAAGATCATGCCACTTCACTCCAACCTGGATGACAGAGCAAGACTCTTGTCTCAAAAAAAAAAAAAAATGGTTACAATGTAAGTTTTGTTATGCGTATTTTACCACTATATATGTATATATTGAGATGGAGTGTCACTCTTGTTGCCCAGACTGGAGTGCAATGGTATGATCTTGGCTCACCACAGCCTCCGCCTCCTGGGTTCAAGTGATTCTCCTGCCTCAGCCTCCTGAGTAGCTGGGATTACAGGCATGGGCCACCACACCCAGCTAAATTTTTTGTATTTTTAGTAGAGTTGGGGTTTCTCCTTGTTGGTCAGGCTGGTCTTGAACTCCCGACCTCAGGTGATTCGCCCACCTTGGCCTCCCAAAGTGCTGGGATTACAGGCATGAGCCACCACGCCCAGCCTTTCACAATATATAAAAGAAACTAAGCAACTATCCACAATGTTCACTCAAAGAGTATCAGGAGTCTCAAATTCAAGCACCCACGGGGATCAGGCCGTTTGTATGAGTAAGCCCACAGACTTGCATAGTGTACAGAGGAGGTCATAGTTCCCAGCCTAGCCAAGCCTTGCCATGAAGAAATGTGATTAGCTTTTTAAGAGGAAGGGAAAATTCTGGATATTTATATGAAATGGAGTCTTCCTCTGTCTCCAGGCTAGAGTTCAGTGGCGTCTTCTTGGCTCACCGCAACCTCCGCCTCCGGGGTTCAAGTGATTCTCCTGCTTCAGCCTTTCAAGTACCTGGGACTACAGGGGTGCACAGCCAGTTAATTTTTGTATTTTTAGAAGAGTCAGGGTTTCACCATGTTGGCCAGGATGATCTCAATCTCTCGACCTTGTGATCTGCCCGCCTCAGCCTCCCAAAGTTCAGGGATTATAGGTATGAGCCACCCCATCTGGCCAAAATCTCTCAATTTTTTAAATTGGCAAGTAATTCAAAATTTTTAAAAGGAGCAAATTGTGGGCAAACAAAATACATCTGCAGGTGAGATTCTGTTTTCTACGTCTATGTAGGTAACCAGTCTGTATCATCTACTTTTTATTCCTTCTTCTTTTGCCAGTATTCCCACCCCACACACGTCCCTTAAAAACAGGTTCTGGCCAAGATATCCTGTCCAGATAAGTCCATTGACTTTCTACATTGTGTGCCTATGGGAGCCCAGCCAGAATATGCCAGCATAGGCAGGGTACCCCCACCTGCAACCAGGCAGGTGCAATGGTATCAACACAGCCATCGTTCTAGAAAAGCCTATCAGAGGTCTGGGGTACACATGTGTGTTTTCTAGCCCCGAGCTCACTTTTACCTCGAGAACTCCACTAGTTCTTACCATTATTTTCTTAGCTTTCTCTATGGAGGCCTAGTGAAATAGTCCTCACCTCTCCCATCACACTCCTTGCCTTTGATCTCTTGATTTCTGCTTTAAAACCAGCTTCCTTACAACATCTGATGTCCACACTCACTACCATATTCAGAAGTCAGATGAGGCTGGGTGTGGTGGCTCAGGCCTGTAATCTCAGCACTTTGGAAGGCCTAGGCGGGCGGATCGCTTGAGGTCACGTGTTTGAGATCAGCCTGGCCAACGTGGTGAAACCCAAAAAATACAAAAATTAGCCAGGTGTGGTGGCACATGCCTGTAATCCCAGCTACTTGGGAGGCTGAGATGGGAGAACTGCTTGAACCTGGGAGGCAGAAGTTGCAGCAAGCCGAGATTTACCACTGCACTCCAGCCTGGGCAACGGAGCAAGACCCTGTCTCAAAAAAAAAAAAAAAAAAAAAAAAAGAATTCAGATGCATCTTTCTTGATTTTTGACAAGTGTGTAAAATACCTCCCAATGTGTGAGCCTCTAGAGTACAAGGGTTTGATACTTTATGGGAGTAGTAGCAGCCATACAGATTCTAGAGGTCACCTGTACTGTATTTCACTTATAAGCATGATACTGAGATTTGGCAAAAGAACATAGGCAGCATTCTTCATTTGCTAGCAGCTTCATTTGCTAGGCCATTTGGAGAGGTGTAGGGAACATATCACTAATCATCTGCCAGTTCGATGCCTGCTTATACCAAATCCGGTAGCAAAAAGGAGAAACTTGAGCATTTCCTTAGGCTAGATTTTCTGCAATTAATTCCCAGTGACAGCGCAGATGTCTCTTGCTCATAAGAAGCCATTGAAAGGTTCTTTTTGATGTGCTATGCTCTCCCTAAGTGAGGAAGCAGTAGTACTGCTTAGATAAACAGATCTGCATTCTTAGGTAACTCTGCTCTGCTGGTCATGGGAAGGCTGAGACTGTATTCAATGAGTCTTTCTGCCCAACCACCCATGAGGTTCACTGTGGCCTTATGCCCAGCGATGCCTCATTCCATCTGCACTTTTCCCCGGATAACTACAGTTTACCTGTGTGAGATCCATGGCCATTTTTCTCCAATCATTCTGTTGGCAAGTATAGAGGGCCTACTATGTGCTAGGCACTGTGCTAGGAGCTGGGATATAGCAACAAATAAGACATTCTTCCCTTCCTCAAGAAGCTCACCAAATAGTGGGTGATGCAGAGCCATAAACAGATGATTATGACCTGTGCTCAGTGTTTGGATGGATGCAGTTTTGGTGCTCTGCCCAGATCCCCTTCCCTGATTCAGCACACCCACCCCTGCGGCATAGGGGTTGGCTGCTAACAGCTGGTGGGTGCCCCTCTCCTCCTGAGAGCTGCCCTCAAATGATGGGTGCTGCCTCTCCCGCTCTATTATACCCACCCCTGGGCAGCCCACAGCCTAAGTGGACTAATGTGGAAAAACAAAAGGCCAGCCTTGGGGACAGTGGCTCATGCTTGTCATCTCAGCACTCTGGGAGGCCAAGGCAGGAGGGTCACTTGAGGCCAGGAGTTCAAGACTAGTCTGAGCGACATAGGGAGACCTCATCTCTACAAAAAATAAACGAAATCAGCCAGGTGTGGTGGTGCATACCTGTAATCCCAGCTCCTTGGGAGGCTGAGGTGGGAGGATTGCTGGAGCCCAGTAAGTTGAGGCTGCAGTGAGCCAAGATTGTGACATTACACTCCAGCCTGGGTGACAGAGTGAGACCCTGATTTTTAAAAGGGGGAGCATTAAGGCAGGGAGAGGATAATTCTGCAATATTATTTATGCTCCAGAAGACCCCCCATCCACTGTGAATGAGGCCAGAGCTAGACTTTACCTGGGACCACAGATCTGTTTGGTTCCTTCAGATCCTTACAGGTCTTTCTGGAGAGTACTACTGCAATAAAGCATGTTCCTGGATCCCTGTCTGAGCCTCTGCTTCTACAAAACCCTACACATGACAGTCTTATGGAGGCAATATTTGCTGGAAATCTTCGTGAAATTTATATCTTTCTTTGAGGATATTGAATTAGATGATATTCCTACCAACTCTTTTTTTTTTGAGACAGGATCTCACTCTGTCACCCAGGCTGGGGTGCAGCGGCACAATCATGGCTCACTGCAGCCTCAACCTCCCAGACCCATGCAACCCTCCCACCTCAGTTTCCTGGAGTAGCTAGGACTACAAACATACACGAAGACACCCAGCTAATTTTTAGATTTTTTTGTAGAGCTGGGCTATCCTCATGTTGCCCAAGCTGGTTATAAACTCCTGGCTTCAAGTGATTCTCCCTCCTTGGACTCCAAAGTATTGGAATTATAGGCATGAATCATCTTGCCCAGTCCTTGCCAACTCTTAGGTGTTTTTGAAGTTATAACCATGAGCATCATTTCAGGGATGGAGTGGAAAGACAGACAGACCTGGGTTCAAATTCTGACCCCACGTCTAGCAGCTGAGGGTCCTTGCTGAGCTACAAGTCTTTCCTCTGGAGTGGAGGAGCAACATCAATCTCATAGGGCGGTCGTGAGAACTAAAGGATATAGCCTATCCTGAAGCACTTAGTACAGCACCTAGCAATAACATGTGCTGTAATTTCCAAATGTTATTTTACAACCATACTAAAATAGGGATGTCTTCAGGGGACCACAGAGGCCTGGAAGACACGTGTGCCTACACTAGCTGGTCCCAGGCTGTTGTGTTTCTGAGTTGTTGGTTTTGTTTGCTTCTTCCCCTGCTTCCAGGCTGTCAGCTATCTCAAACAGTTTTTCGCTGCATGTAAATTTTCTGACTCTAATATACTATAGGTTGGAGAAATCCTCTAACCAGACTTAGTAGAATCGATTGAGTTTTTATTGTCATTATTGTGTCTTGGCCTAGTCTGACTTGTCACGTGGTAAATTGCAGGTGTATAGCTTTCAACTAGGTTGTGAGCTCTTAGGGCATGAGGATGATGTCTTAATCAATCTTTTTAATGCCCAGCCCAGTGCCAGCAGATAGTAGAGATCAATAAAGGATATTTGGGATACATTTAAAAATATATAATTTAAAAATATATATAATTTTAATAAGAATTAAAAATGAAATGGGCTGGGTGCAGTGGCTCATGCCTGTAATCCCAGCACTCTGAGAGGCAGATGCCAGAGGATCGCATGAGCCCAGGAATTAGAGACCAGCCTGGTCGACATGGTGAGACTCTCAACATACAGAATAAAAGAATTTCCCAGGCATGGTGGCTTGTGCCGGTAGACCCAGCTATCTGAGAGCCACTGCACTCCAGCCAAGGCGACAGAGCAAGACCCTGCCTCAAAAAAAGAAAAAGAAACAGAATTGTAAGTAAAGAGACTTAAAATGAGGGTCTAAATGTTTGCTGCATGATTCAAAGTCCATAAATTTTAGTTCTGAAAGATTAAGCCTTCTGGGTAAGTTATTTTGAGATTAAAAATAGGTATTAATACATATGCGGAGCTAGGCCCGGTGGCTCACACCTGTAATCCCAACACTTTGGGAGGCTGAGGTGGGTGGATCATCTGAGGTCAGGAGTTTGAGACCAGCCTGGCCAACATGGTGAAACCCCATCTCTACTAAAAATACAAAAATTTGGCTGGGCATGGTGGCATGTGCCTGTAGTGTCAGCTATTGGGAGGCTGAGACATGAGAAGAGCTTAAACCCCGGAGGCAGAGGTTGCAGTGAGCCAAGATCGCGCTACTGCACTCTAGCCTGGGTGACAGAGCGAGACTCAAAAAAAAACAAAAAAAAAAAACCACATACGTGGATACTGAAAGGAGAAGGGGAAGATGGATTTTATCTTTTGATTTATGCTAACATGAAGCCTAAAACTCAGAATATTAAAATCTTCCTTTTCCATGATCCCCCAATGGGCAGAGTGTCTTAATATTGTGGTTTTTGCAAACAATAGAGAACCCCAGAGGAAAAGACACGTGGATGTTTGTCTCCTGTAGCTCCTAATCATACTCCTGTCATTCTCCTTTGATGTCTTTCTTGTCTATTTCCTGAAATGACACTGATTCTCCCAGCCTGTTTCGGAGCTTAGCCATCACTTGCTCTTGGAGGACCAGACAGGAGCCAGAAGAAAGAGCACTAGGATGCTTAATCAGCTGTCTTTACTGTTCAGGCCACCAGGCAGAGGTGAGAGGAGAGCGGTCCCCAGAGATCAGATTCCAGAAACTGCTGCAGTGGTACATTTTGTTCACACAACAATTAAACTGGTTAAACAATTGCCTGACCCGGGGCTTGCTGGCTTGGAGCCCGGGCTTTGGGTTTCTTATCTAACAGAAGCCTACAACAAGAGAGTCGGCTAGGATTCCAGAGAGTCAGCTAGGATTCCTTAGGCCTGGTAAGGGAACATTTTCCTTCTTTATCTTAAAGGCCCAGCATCTCGTGGGCAAATCTGATCTGGCCAAAGCTAAGTGGAATCAGGGCATCTCCTGGAGTCCTTCACCATGCAGGTTTGGACTAAAGCCTTGGGATCATTACTGCACAGATTCCCCTAAGTGAATGGTTTTCAACGTGGCTGCCCATCAGAATCTACTTTGATGTCTCTGATGCCCAGGCTGCACCCTGGCCAATTACATCCACATCTCTAGGGTAGGGATACAGGCATCAGTGTACCTCGATGAAAACCACTTTAGAGAAGGTTAAATATTTTCAAATGATTTCTGCTCAGACAAGAGGGGCGAGTATGTCTTTAAGATTCTTCTTCATTGGCAAATCAGGCCAAGAATTACTGGGGCCTGCTGATGAAGTAAAAGGAGAAGCTTCTATACGGAATCAGATGCAGGGGCCTCAGGCTCTGCTGCTGCCACTTTATACCTCCATGATTTTGGAAAACTACCTCTAGGCTTCCACTTTCTTACCTGTATAAAATGAGGGGACCAGGCACGGCTCACACCTGTAATCCCAACACTTTGGGAGGCCAAGGCAGGAGGATCACTTGAGCCAGGAGTTTGAGGCCAGCCTGGGAAACATAGTAAAACATTATCTCAAAAACAAAGTTTTTTTTTAAATCTAGCCAGGCATGGTGGTGCATGCCTATAGTCCCAGATACTGGGGAGGCGGAGACAGGAGGAACGCTTGAACCCAGGTCAAGCCTGCAGTGAAATGAGATCATGCAACTGCATTCCAGCCTGGGCAACACAGTGAGACCCCATTTCAAAAACTAAATAAGTAAAATGGGAATTAAAATATATCCCTTGCACATGTTTTTGGCAGTAAATAATATATAGAAAACATCTTGTAGTAACCAGTCAAATAGGCCAGGCATGGTGGCTCACACCTGTAATCCCAGCACTTTGGAAGGCTGAAATGGGCAGATCATCTGAGGTCAGGAATTCAAGACCAGCCTGGCCAACATGGTGGAACCCCATCTCTACTAAAAATACAAAAATTAGCCGGGTTTGGTGGCTCACACCTGTAATCGTAGCTACTCGGGAGGCTGAGACAGGAAAATCCCTTGAATCCAGGAAGGGGAGGCTGCAATGAGCCAAGATCGTGACACTGCACTCTAACCTGGCCTGGGCAACAGAATGAGACTTCGTCTCAAAAAAAAAAAAAAAAAAAAGTAGCTAGTCAAATAATAATAATATGGGCCAAGAGCGGTGGCTCACATCTGTAATCCCAGCACTTTGGGAGGCCAAGGTGGGTGGATCACTTGAGGTCAGGAGATCAAGACCAGCCTGGCCAACATGTTTAGACCCCACCTCTACTAAAAATACAAAATTAGGCTGGCACGGTAGCGCACACCTGTAATCCTAGCTACTCGGGAGGCTGAGGCAGGAGAATCCCTAGAACTTGGGAGGTGGAGGTTGCAGTGAGCCAAGATTGCACCATTACACTCCAGCGTGGACAAGAGCGAAACTCCATCTCCAATAATAATAATATGCAGTTATTAACTCAGTACTTATTATTAATCCAGGTGGTACTTTCTTATCCAGATTCAGGCTCCTTTGGCTGTTTGTCTTCTCTTTACTTGTAAGCCTTTCCTCACTTAAGTTGGACAAGAAGATTAATAAAAGAAATTTAAACTGTGAAAGTTGCTACTTAAGATAATTTTTTTTACATTCTTTTCAATCAAACTAGTTAGCAAATCTTTTTATATGTACACAGGCAACTGTGCTTTCACACTATAACTTGTATGTGTAAATACAAGTATTTAATTTTCTTTTTTTTTTTTTTTTGGGAGGGAGTTTCACTCATGTTACCCAGGCTGGAGTGCAATGGCGCGATCTCGGCTCACCGCAACCTCCGCCTCCTGGGTTCAGGCAATTCTCCTGCCTCAGCCTCCTGAGTAGCTGGAATTACAAGCACGCGCCACCATGCCCAGCTAATTTTTTGTATTTTTAGTAGAGACGGGGTTTCACGGTGTTGACCAGCATGGTCTCGATCTCTGGACCTCGTGATCCACCCGCCTCGGCCTCCCAAAGTGCTGGGATTACAGGCTTGAGCCACCGCGCCCAGCAGTACAAGTATTTAATTTTCATAGCTCACATTTAGATGATGGAAAATAAACATATGTGGAAGCTACGGAAATTGTGACAGAACTTTTTCTTACTCCCCTAGTCCCGGTTATACCATCTTTCAGTCAATCACATATCTACCTAAGATATCTTCATAGAATTCACATTCAAAGGGTGTGAAGTTAATATAAATACCCTCTACTGAGTTTGGCTGTCAAAGCCAGAATTGGTTTAACTCTGGGTGTCTTCTAGTTTTGGTTTTTAATTCTGAGGACTGTGTTTTGACAACTGAGAGATCTATTATTTGGCTTTGAAATGACAAGTGGGATTGCATAGTCATCACTTCCCTAAATGTGTACCTAGTCCCGTGAAGTTTCTTGTATGACTTAAGGTGCTAGAATTAAGGATAGTCTGTGGTCATACACTAAAGTTGATAGTCATCCAACCTTACTAGTATAAGTCACATTACTTAAAAGTTTATTATAGGTTGGGTGCACTGGCTCATGCCTGTAATCTCACCACTTTGGGAGGCTGAGGTGGGAGGATCACTGGAACCAAGAAGGTGGAGACGAGCCTAGGCAATCATAAAAAAAATAATAAAGCTATGGCCAGGCCCAGTGGCTCATCCCTGTAATCCCAGCACTTTGGGAGGCCGAGGCAGGTGGATCACTTGAGGTCAAGAGTTCAAGACCACCCTGGTGGTCAAGAAACCTTGTCTCTACTAAAAATACAAAAAATTAGCCGAGTGTGATAGCATGCACTTGTAATCCCAGGTACTAGGAGGCTGAGGCAGGAGAATCACTTAAACCCTGGAGGTGGAGGTTGCAGTGTGCCAAGATCACGCCACTGCACTCCAGCCTGGGAGACAGAATGAGACCCTGTCTCAGATAATAATAATAATAATAATAGCCAGGCGTGGTGGCTCAGGCCTGTAATCCAGCACTTTGGGAGACCGAGGCAGGCAGATCACCTGAGGCGAGGAGTTCGAGACCAGCCTGGCCAACATAGTGAAACCCCATCTCCACTAAAAAATAAAAAAAATAGCCAGATGTGGTGGCAGACACCTGTAATCCCAGCTACTCAGGAGGCTGAGGCAGAAGAATTGCTTGAACCTGGGAGGCAGAGGTTGCAGTGAGCCGAGATCACACCACTGTACTCCATCCCGGGCAATAGTGTGAGACTCCATCTTAAATAATAATAATGATAACAATAATAATAAAGTTTATCCTGGAATCGTGCTATTTTACACACATTATTTCATTTAATCCTCTCAACAGTCTTTTGAAATAGGTACTATAATAATCCAATTTTTCAGATGAAGAAACTGAGACTCAGAAAGTTGATTTATTCAGGGTCAAGCAGAGAACTAGGATATGAACCCAATTCTATCTAATGCTCAAGTCTTTGTTCTTTAAAAAGAAAAACAGCTTTATTGAGATATAATTCACATACCATACAATTCAACCATGTAAAGTGTAGAGTTCAAAGGCTTTTGCCAAATGGATTTGTGCAATCTTCATCACAATCAATTTCAGAACATTTTATCAGCCTTAAAAGAAACCCTATCCAAGGATGAATAGATAAATAAACCATGGAATATTCATACAATGAAATATTGTTAGGCAAAAAAGGAATAAAGTACTGATACATGCTACAATGTATCTATTTTTTTCTTTTGTTGCTTGTGCTTAGGTGTTATACCTAAGAAACCATTGCCTAATCCAAGGTCATGAAGATTTATGCTTATGTTTTCTCCTGAGACCTATGTAGTTTTAGCTCTTACATTTAGGTCTTTGAAGCTCTTTCTCGAAACCACTATGCTTTACTGTTTTGTGTGTGCATAAAGGTACAAATACATCCATAACCCATGGATGAGAGAGAAGCATGGAACGCCTGAGTAATTGGAATTTGGGGTTATCTCTGGATTTTGATGATCTGTATTTCTCCTGCTCTAACTATGCTTGTAATTAAGAGTCAAATCATTTGGTCATGTCCTGAATATATTCGAAAATCTCACTTTGCAAAAACATCATACATTCCCATTTCCATGACCCTAATTTAGGTCCTCATTTTCTCACCAGTAGGTTATTTTGATAATCTTCTAAGTAGACCAAGTACTTCTCTGATGAAATGCACTGCCCTTTATTGAAATCAATTGCTTGTTAATTTATTCAGTCATATACTTCACTAGGACAGGAACTAAGCATTTCTTTTCACCACCATGCCCTTAGTGCTTAGCGTTGTGTCTGGCACATAGTAGGTGCCCCACAGATAATCACAAAGAAAGACCATGTGGTCTCCTTATCACTAAACTCAACTCCTGGACTAAACCCTTTTTATGCTGCTGCCAGATTAATATTCCAAACACTGCTCTGATCACTTCACTTCTTGGTTCAAAAACCTTCAAGACCTCTCTACTGCCTTCCGAGAAGCATTGCTCTTTTCTTTTTTTTTTTTTAAGAGACAGGGTCTCACTCTATCACCCAGGTTAGAGTGCAATGATGTATGATCATAGCTCACTGCAGCATCGAACTCTTGGGCTCAAGTGATCCTCCTGCCTCAGTTTCCTGAGCAGCTAGGACCGTGCATCCATCCAGATGAACGTGGCAGAGGTTGACAAGGTCATAGGCAGGTTTAACGGCCAGTTTAAAATTTACGCTATCTGCGGGGCCATACCTAGGATGGGTGAGTCAGATGACTCCATTCTCCGATTGGCCAAGGCTGATGGCATCATCTCAAAGAACTTTTGACTGGAGAGAATCGCAGATGTGGAGTATTTGTCATAAATAAATAATGTAAACCTAAAAAAAAAAAAAAGAAAAAGAAAGCTTCCTGAGCAGCTAGGACTACAAGCACATGTAACTGTGCCTGGCTAAGTTATTTTTTCCTTTTTGGTAGAGATGCAGGGGCTGCAGGTGTCTTGGATGTTGCCAGGCTTGTCTCAAACTCCTCAAGCATCTTCCTGCCTCAGCCTCCCAAGTAGCTGAGAGTACAGGTGTCAGCCACTGTAGCTTGTCCTCTAACATAACATCCAAGCAAGGGCTGCCGTTCCCAGTTCCTTTCAGAAGTCACAAGGCAACTTTGGAGTTGGGCAGGCCAAGGGTGATATCCTGTCACTGCCACTTATTAACTGACCAGAGTCACAAGTTGCTTAAACCCTATGAGCCTTAGTTTCTTCAACTGTAAAATGGACATGCTGGTACTCAGTTTGCAGAGATAGTTGTAGAGATTACAAATAATAAGTTTAAGCATGCAGAATATTGCAGAAGACTCCAGGTATGGGAGTGGTTATTTGCTCTTGTCATGAGATTGCCAGATTCAGGAAATTAAAATGTTGGGCCTGGTGTGGTGGCTCATGCCTGTAATCCCAGCACTTTAGAAGTCTAAGGCGGGTGGGTCACGAGGTCAGGAGTTTGAGTCCAGCCTAGGCAACAAAGTGAGATTCCCAACTCTACCAAAAACAAAAAGAATTTTCTAGGAATAATAGAGAGTAGGTAAAAAAATAAGATGCTCACTTAAATCTGAATTTCAAACAACAAATCATTTTTTGGTGTGTCCTAAATATTCAAATGTAACTGGGCATCCTGTGTTGTGTCCGGCAGCCCTGCAGTTAGTCTCATCCACACTCCAGTCTGCAACATGGATCCACTGTGTCTGCTTGGAATGCCCCCTACTCAATTTAACAAAATCTGGCACCTCTTTAAAGGCCCCGCTCAAAGACCACCTCTCCCACGAGGTCTTCTCTGGTGTCCTCAGATATAATTACTTCTTCCTCTCCACTCCCAAAGCGGAAACAGCAGATTCCTCATGTGTCCCATAACACGTGCTTCCTTCCACTCTGTAGAGGCGTGGTCTGCATCTTAGCCCCACCTGAGCCTGGAAGCTTCCGGAGCACCAGACCAATGTGCTCTGCCAACTCATGCTTCGCACTCGGGAGGTGCCATTAGCTGGTTGTTAAATGAGTATGTAAGACTCTATTGTTCTAAATCAGAACTACTTTCTACTTTTATTTTCAGAGTGGATTTTTCTTCCTTAAATTTCTAGATCAGCCAGGCATGGTGGCTCACGCCTGTAATCCCGGCACTTTGGAAGGCCAAGGCAGGTGGATCTCGAGGTCAGGAGTTCGAGACCAGCCTGACCAACATGGTGAAACCCCGTCTCTACTAAAAATACAAAAATTAGCCAGGAATGGTGGTGCCCACCTGTAATCCCAGCTACTCAGGAGGCTGAGACAGGAGAATCACTGGAACCTGGGAGGCAGAGGTTGTTGCAATGAGCTGAGATCGCACCAATGCACTCCAGCCTGGGTGATAGTGAGAGACTCTGTCTCACAAAAAAGAGCTGTAGAATCAGTGCTACAGGGGCATCAGAGGCAAATTGAAACCTTCCAATTTAGGAGAAAGGAAGGAAATGTGCATCTTTTTCTTCTCTGAACAAGGAAATGATAATTTGTTAAAAAGAAAAAAATAAGATTCAGCATTGACAATTACTGGTTACAAAATAAAACAATATTATAGTTTTAAGTGAAAACATCTCCATGTGAACAAACTTCGCTTTGTATTTTAGCATCTGTTTGAGGTTTGTACTGCAAAGCGGAAAAATGAAATCTCCCAGGCACCATTTGCCAAGGGATTTGCTCCCCTTCTTTGTCTGTTCGGAATAATCCTAAGAGTGGCTGAGAGCTCCCCATTTTATCTCTGGGTTGAGGCAAAAGGGAGAATTGTTCCCAAAATAGCCCATGAGATGGCTGGATTCCCTCAGACAGGATTTGGGGGAGGACAAAGAAACCATGTGGGCATTTTATGAAGAGTATCTGGACTGGGTGCCCTGTCATTTGGAAGGCATCTGTTCCTGCCATGTGCACATCTTCCGGTAATCCTCCATTGATCGCCGCCCCGCATTCCTTCCTGCCCACTTGTGCTGGCCCTCCTGGCAGTGCCCTCTGACGTGAGGCCCCTCTTTCACTGCTCTAATTCAAGGGCTTCTAATTGAATGCTCTGCCTGGCTAATGGTTTCTACCCAACTGCAGGGCTGACATTTACTTATTTGATTTCCACCCCTCCCTCTGCTCTCTGGCCTCCTTTGTGAGCAGAGCTTAAATTAGGCAGGATTTTAGATCCAGCACCTTTTTATATTTCGGTGTAGGCCTCTTGTTTTTTGAGTGGGGAGGGTGGCTGAGTAGAGAAGAGCCTTGGAAATATACGCTGAGCTGATCAGTCCTGACCCCTGCAGATAAACCCAGCTTTGTGACTTATCTGTGTCCCAGAATCCCAGCTGCCTCTGGGCTGCTTTCTTTGTTTGCTTTTTAACCTGGACCCCAGCCTGCTAATTTCAGCTGGAACAAACTTTATTCTGTCACCGAATATCAGACCAATGCCAAAAGAGCTGTTGCTTGTTTTCATCACTGGAAAGTTTCTGGGCTGAATGTTAGAGCTGTTCATCTCCAGGATTTGACATTCAGAATTGTGATGTAGGGCTACAGTCATCTTAGTGATTATCTTAGTTATCAGTCTGAACTCATCCTCCTTTCTTCCCTGTCCCTAGATATAAACATATCTGGAGAAATGAGAGACGTGATCCTGAAAGGATTTCATCTTTGAAGCCTCTTCATCACCATCTTTGCATTTGCCTCTTTTTCAGCCTTGCAGCCCCAAATGAAATAGAAGAGCCTTCACCCATCAATATCTGCTTAGAGTGGATATTTACAAATTGAGTTTAAATTGTTCTCAGATGCAAATTGTCTTATTTATTTATAGATTTCACCCCATAGAACAAACAGAGACAAACAGCAAGCTTCCTTTCGGTTTGGGATCACTTGGCAGCATGGCACCAATCTCCACTATCACCCAAGCTATGGTTCAGGCAAGCTGTTAGCCTGAGGTCTATAGTCTATCTCCAGGGATTTCTTTTACTTGATTCTTAATTATATACTATTCTCCATCTTCCCAGTCCCTTTACACACACACACACACACACACACACACACACACACACACACACTTCCTCTTTAATTAGGTTGTAGCAGTCTCTTCCAGGTATATCTAACTCAGTTCATCATGGACTGTTCTGACTGACAGCTGTCTGCCCTCGCCAACACTTCATTAGGTGTGATACCCTGCAGCCAGTGGTCCCCATGCTGCCTTGTT
Source organism: Sapajus apella (assembly GCF_009761245.1). NCBI lineage: Eukaryota > Metazoa > Chordata > Mammalia > Primates > Cebidae > Sapajus > Sapajus apella. The sequence goes on along the minus strand of NW_022436962.1, from coordinate 8,949,757 downwards.
CAGGAACCAAAGTGCAGCCCTGCAGGGAGTCTGGGAGACAAAGGGATAGTTGTGGTGGAGAAGTAATAGTGATGAAAGGGCTTCCAGAACAGATGCAGGAAGCACCCTGGAGAGCAGTTCGCTTTCATATACCAGGTTATGAAATTAGGAGTGGGTTAATAAAGGCAACTTAGTTACCCAGGTGTTGCCTCTGTAGCTGACAGATTGATATTTAAGCCTCAGAAAATAACCAGAATATCTGAGTCTCAATAGGTGGTCCATTACCGACAAAATCAATATGGCCTCTTGCCTATGCAATCCTCCTTTTTACTTTTTTTTTTTTTTTTTGAGACAGGGTCTTACTTTGCTACCCAGGCTGGCATGTAGTGGCATGATCTCAGTTCACTGCAGCCTCGACTTCCTCAGGCTCAAGTGATCCTCCCAACTCAGCCTCCCAAGTAGCTGGGACCACAGGTATGCACCACCATACCCAGCTAATTTTTGTATTTCCCGTAGAGGTGGGTTTTGCCATGTTGTCCATGCTAGTCCCAAGCGATCCTCCCCTCTTTGCCTCCCAAAATGCTGGGATTATGGGTATGAGCTACAGCAATTTTCTATTTTACTTCTTGCTTTTTTTTTTTTTTTTTTTTTTCGAGACAGAGTCTGGCTCTGTCGCCCAGACTGGATGCAGTGGTGCGATCTTGGCTCATTGCAACCTCCGCCTCCCAGGTTCAAGCAGTTCTCCTGCCTCAGCCTCTCAGGTTCAAGCAGTCCTCCTGCCTCAGCCTCTCAGGGAGCTGGGACTACAGGCACCACCATCACAGCCGGCTAATTTTTGTATTTTTAGTAGAGATGGGGTTTCACCATCTTGGCCAGGCTGGTCTTGAACTCCTGATCTTGTGATCCATCCGCCTCAGCCTCACAAAGTGCTGGGATTACAGGCATGAGCCACCGCCCCCAGTCTTTTACTTCTTACTTTTAACATTCATTTTCACTTTCCATTCTTTCTGAAAAGAGGGCTAGGAAGGAAGAAGGGAATAAATATTTCCTATGTTCTAGACACTCATGGCTGATTTACATGGTGATATAAACCTATATTTTTTTAAATTGAGGTATAAATTACACACAGTAAAATCCACAGTTTGATGTTTTTTGACAAATGTATACATCCTTATAACCACCACTCTATCGGTTACAATGGCATGATTCATCCTCACATTTAATCTCCATGAGAGATTGGTGTCACTGGCTCAATTTTATAGCTAAGGAAAGGCAGGATCAGAAAGATTAACAACAATAGCAATAATAATGGCAAATACTATGAGCCAGGCACTGTTCTAAGCACTTTACACATATTATCTCATTTAATTCTCGTTACAACCCCATAGGTCCCATTTTACAGATGACGAAACTCGCCCCAGGTCACACAGCTACAGTGTTGGGGAAGGATTTCTGGTGCTTGGTTTACCTTATTTCCCTTACAGTACCTCCAGATAATTTTTTAAAAGTTCCCTCATTATATTTTCTTTTATCCCAGAGAGAAAAAATCCCCCAAAACAGAACTAAAGGCCATTGGAAGGAAAGCCACATGTCTCATAGCTATGCTAACCCCGCTCCAGCACCCCCGACTTTCTTTATGGGCAATCAGCTTCAACATCATGGATCGAAAAGGTTGGGCTTGAAGAAAAGTCTTGTTTCGCTGCTCGTTAAACACTGGCCTTTTCATCTAAGAAAGTCCTTCAAGCCATCTGCCCAAGCAAAGTGATCAAATTGCCCTGAGGTTCAGCTTGACCTGGTAAAACACGTTGCTTTGCTGAACGAGTTGTGCCTTGCCAGCGGTGCTGAGCATTTCCTCGGGAATTTAGCACCCGCGCTAGACCACCGATACCTCCACTGTGCATGAAAAGCAAAGATATGGGGTGGCTGTTTGGGACCTTAATATAAAAAGGTCAACCCATGTCTCTGCCTTTTACCCACAGCCCCACCCCAGAGGAGGGAGAAATCTGCAATCATTGGATTAGGGCTGAGGTGCACATTTGCCCTCTGTGTAACTGGCAGCGTTGCAAAGGACAGCCCCTTTCTCTCTTCCCTCCATTCTCTCCCATCTGGCAGAGGAGTCTAGCTCCCTAAATCTTTTTGTTGGTTAGTTTCCATGGCAGTTATTGTCTGTGTGTGTGAGCGTGTCCGCCCCCTCACCCGCTCTCCTAGCAGATCGGGCCTTTGCAGCTGAGACTGAGTGGAGGGAGAGGCGCTGAGACACCGGGGCTCTGAAGAGCTGGCTGAGGCCCTCCTGGTGGGGGGTTACGCCTCCTGGAGCTCAGAGACCCCAAGTTTCTGCGCATTCAGAGCGGGGCTGGCCCCATGCCCTGTGCATAGGGGCCTGGCTGCATCCCGGTCGATCAGCCAGAGGCAGCAGCAATGGACTCATCAATTGTGGAGGAAACCTTGGGGACCCTGGGGACCTTGCCAGCTCTGTTCCCAGCCTGCTCCTAGGACAGCCTCAGAGCCAACACCTGCTCACCCTCTCCAGGCCCCTCCCCTTCTTTGTCCTTTGCAGATGATCTCTGGGTGTCCTCCTTTTCCCCCTAGTCAGGTAAGTTTTATTTCAATCCATCTATGCAGAGTGATGTCTTGACATTCTGAGTGCCTACTGCTGGGGAGACGGGCAGTGGTGTCAGCAGTGAGAGGAGGGCTGCCCAGGTCAGACAGGCTGGCATGGGGGTTGGGAGGGGCAAGGGTCTCTAAGGGCCTTTTCTCCTCAGCTGGGCCTCTCTGGCTTTGAAGTTAAAGTTCCTTCCCATCTGGTTTTAACCCAGCTAATTAACTCCAAAAATCACTGTCCAGCCAGGGCACAGACTGACCAACATACAGCCGACCTCCAGAACTTCTGGCTTCTGATCTGAAGTCAGCCCAACTTTATGGAATATCAAACAGAAAACCAAATATTGCATATTCTCACAAGTGTGGGAGGTAAACCCAGGATACAGATGGACATAAAGAGGGGAACAACGGACGCTGGGGACTCGAAAAGGAGGGAGGAAGGGGACAAGGGCTGAAAAACTTCCTATTAGGTTACTATGTTCACTATCCAGGTGACGGGATCAACAGAAATCCAAACAGCAGCATCACAAAATACACCCTGTGACATACCTGCACATATGCCCCCTACATCTACAATTAAGATTTTTAAAACGTATGGAATTCCTACTATGTACACATTGCTGTGCTTGGCTCTGAAGGGATTGTGTTTTGACAGCAATGGCACGTAACATGGTTCCTGCCTTCTTCCAGTGCCTACCACCGGGTAAGAAAGAATGTCTACACAGATAGGTACGAGGACTAGGGGGCCAGGCCAGCTGGATTTCACATCCTGTTCTGGCTGTATGACCTTGGGCAAGTCATTGAACCTCTCTAAGTCTCCGCTTTCACATTTGTAAAATGGCAATAATAATAGTGCCTACCTTATAGGCTAAATTATACACACACACAACGCGCACTCACATAAAACTCTGACCAGTTCATGACACCTATTGAGCACCATATATTTGTTAACCATTATTATTATTGTTATTATACTTGTTAACGATTATTATTATTATTGTTATTGACTTCTTATGAGGTTCGAATTATACAAAATATGTAAAGAATGTAGCGTGGTGTTGAGATTAATGGGTATGTGGTTTTGATCATGCTAACACAGTTATAGATGAAGTTCTATAGAAATGGGAAAAATGACTCTTGCCTGCAAGGGTCTCGAAAGGCCTGGAGGAGGCTGCATTCAGGCCGACCTCTGAAGGATGAATGGGACGTCAACAAGCGGGCATGAGCATGTGAAGCAGAAAGCACAAAGCCAAGCATGGAGGCAGGAAATGAAAGGCCTATTGGGCATCAGGCAATAGAGTGGTTTGGCTGGAGCCCAGGCATTAAGCCTGGCTGAGAGGCTGGACTGGACTTTGGGCTCCTGGCATCTTGGGGACAAGGGCCAAGATTAGGGTGTGACACTGTGAACACTGGAATAACCAGGCCAGCACCAGGATGAGGGGGAGTGATACACTTGCTAGAGAGCCAGGCTCAGAGCCCAAGACCAGGGTTCGGGTCCTGGCTGAGCTTCAGATCGCACTGGGTGCTGTGAGGCTCATCACTCCACCTCTCTGAGTTTGTTTTCTCATCTAGAAATCGGTAGGTAAAATGCAAAGTGCAGTTCTTCAGGAGAAAGGAGAATTTCTGTGTCATCTGCATGGCCCTGGAAAAAATGTAGAGGAATCAATCATTTAACAAAGAGACTTATGTAAATGATCAAGTGCAATGCCTGACTCATAGTAGTTGAATGAATGATCTTGATCTTGCCCATCATGATTAATTGCCTTATTCATCCATTCATTGATTCACTCGTTCATTCAGCAAATATTCCTTAGGTCCCCACTGAATGCCAGGCATTCATTTTGGTGATGGGAAAGAGTGGTGAACTCAACAGGTATGCACCTGCCTTGAGACACTTATAAGCAACTGGGCAAACTGGCGACCTGAAGACTTCTGGGTGCCCCCACCCCCGGCAGCTCCCATCCCAGTGGCCATCTTCCAGTTTCTCTCAAGGATTACTGCTTTCGGATATTTATTTTTAGCAGATTTTAGGCTCCCAAGACATCATCCACATAGGCCTTGAGAACATCTCCCGTCTGCCCTCTGCTGGTGGGGGATTGTAAGCGCTGTGAAATAAACAGCTCAGTATTCATTGCACATCAATACGAAGCATTTCTGCTGCTGTCCATCACTCCTGAGATGAACCAAAGTGCCTTAATATTTAAAGAGGAATGAATTTGTAATTAGTACCTTAAAGTCACATCAGAGTCATTCAAGAGGTTTTCTATTAAAATGCAAATTTAATCTTCCCAAAGGAAAGCTAAAAGGTGTTGAAAATAGGAAAGGTTGAGGAACGCGGCAAGAAAGGGAGATGGCGCTGATGTGGAGCTGTCACGTTGTTGACTTGTCTGTGGCCCATGGTCCCCTCAGCTCAGGACCAGGCTCTGAGGCGGAGGGAGCTGAGGTGGGGCCTGGGTCCCTAAATCCTAAGACCCAATTGCCCTGCCTGTTCATGGGGGTAGCCCAAACCAGCATCCATTTGGGTGGGTCCTCGCTGGGCTGCCGGTGGTTGTCTTAGAATCACGGTGGCCTGGAGAGGACACGGGCTGTGGAGTCAGGCAGATCTGAGTTTGAATCCAGGATCCTGTTGTGCCTAACTCTAGCACCTTGGCGAGTTTCCTAATCGTCTGCATTCCTTCATTACGTAAATAGACCTCTTAGTGCTTGTAAGTCTCAAGATGGTTGTACAGATAATGTGATCAGCAGAGAAAATGTCCCTGGTATACAGTAAGGGCCTCAAAATGTTCATTTCCTTTTATTGCCACTAGATATTGCTGTGTCGACTTCACACGCCATGGTGGTGTGAAGCACGCTGTCAAGAATAAGGTGGCAAGCTGGGAGCGGTGGTGCGCATCTATATCCCAGCCACTCAGGAGGCTGGAGTGGGAGGATCAGTTGAGCCCGGGAAGCTGCCGTGAGCCATGGGATGGCACCACTGCACTCCAGCCTGGATGACAGAGTGAGACCCTGTACCACACAAACAAGAAAACAAAAAGAACAAGGTGGCACTCCCCTTGTTCCCTTAAAACAGCCTAAGGTGCGGGGGAGGGCACGAGCATGTTCTGTAAAGGGCCGGATAGTAAATATTTTGCGCTTTGAGGGCCAGGAGCTCTTTGTTGCAACCACTCCACTGTGCTGTTGTAGTGGGAAAGCCGCCATAGACAACACGTAAATGAATGAGTGTGGCTGTGTTCCAATATCACTTTATTTATAGATGCTGAAATGTGAATTTCATATCACTTTTGTGTATCCCAAAATATTTTTCTTTTGATTTTTTTCCCCAATCATTTAAAAATGTAAAAATTGTTCTTAGATTTCACGCCGTACAGAAACAGAGGGTTGGCCCTCAGTCATAGTTTGCTGACCCCCACACTGAGGTACAACCTCAGGGGACTTGTACCAAGGCATCTCTCAGAATATAACTTCCAAGGCTGGGGCCAAAGCGGGGAGATGTCATCCAAAGAAGAAAATAGTCCTTTCTGGGCCAGGACTAGAGAGGAACAAAGAACACACAGAATCCTTAGTCATGGTTCCTCATGGGGGTCAGCTGCTAGGTCTGGGTGTGAATAGAAGTGTCACCCCGTTCCTTGCCTAGTGATGTGCAGGGACGAACTGGAGGCTTCTGGTGCTAACCAGGCAGCCACATTCTCCTGATGACAGGCTACGGGAGGATGCGCAAGGGCTCAGGCCCTGCCACTCCCTCCTTCACTGAGAGAAACGCAGGCTCCCTGGGGCTCCTCAGAGCTCCTCAGGTACACACCCGCCTACCCAGGGGTGCCAATCGATGAGGACAGGCAGATCCTTTGATTCACCCAAAGCTTGGCCTGGTTCTCACCTTTCTGGAGTCTCATGGCTTCTTAGACACACATACACACAACACACTCGCAGCCAGCCCATCACGTGTCCCCGCCCCCTCCTGTCTCCAGCGTAGAGAGCACAGGTCAGCATGCCAGATGGCAACCTTGCTGCTGCAGCAGACTGCTGCCTCCCTAGGGAGTGGGGGTGAAAGCAAGGCACTGGATGATGCCTACGCTCCAGTCCCCACCCCCTCCTCTTCAACGTGCCTCTGCCTGGTCCTTTCTCTGGAATCTCTAGGGATGAGGGGTGTGTGTGTGTGTGTGTGTGTGTGTGTGTGATGTGAAGTGCCAGAGGAGAAGTGGAGAGGTGAAGAGAAAGCAAAAGCCACTCCTTACCTCTGTACAGGTCCTGCCCCAGTGACTAGGCACCTCCTTCCAGCTGGAGGGTGAGTGGGACCTCCCTCTCTGGTGCACAGGGAGGCTGGTGGGCTCTTGGAGGTGAGTAATAGGCATGGGGTGGACAATAAGGCTGCCCCAAAGCCTAGTGGGAGAGACATAGGGGCCTGGGACCTTTCAGGGAGACTGCTCTCACTTCCCAGCTCTTTTGAGGGCCCTGGCTGAGTGTCATTCAGTCTAACCTGTGGACCTCATCATCCCCTTCCCAGCCTCATCAAGGGCCCAGAGCCTTGGATCCCCCTGAATGTCAGGGTCAGACAAAATTTGGAGTTAGGAGGGAACTAAGGAAGGAGAGTCGGGCCATGAGAAAGCCTCCTCTTAAAGTGAGCAATGATGATCGAATAGAAGCCCAATGTATGTTTTTTTTTTTTTTTTTTTTTTTGAGACGGAGTTTCGCTCTTGTTACCCAGGCTGGAGTGCAATGGCGCGATCTCGGCTCACCACAACCTCTGCCTCCTGGGTTCAGGCAATTCTCCTGCTTCAGCCTCCTGAGTAGCTGGGATTACAGGCACACGCCACCATGCCCAGCTAATTTTTTGTATTTTTAGTAGAGACAGGGTTTCACCATGTTGACCAGGATGGTGTCGATCTCTTGACCTCGTGATCCACCCGCCTCGGCCTCCCAAAGTGCTGGGATTACAGGCTTGAGCCACCGCGCCCGGCCCCAATGTATGTTATGTACCAGGTGAGGAATCTCTATGTGGAAACAAGGAATCTTTGGGAGTGGCCGCTTCTCTCCTGGGAGGGGATGAGACAACAAATGAGCTGTTGTCTTCCAGCTAAGGCAGTTTCGCTAGGAAGAGGGACTCCAGTGAGGGGGGCAGGCCAGCCTTTTGTTTAGCCTTTTGTTTCTAGCAGACCCTGCCTCTAGGCCTGCAGAGCTCCCCGGGCCTGGACTGTGGGTCTGCGGCCCTGCTCACTCACAGCCTGCCAGCAGGAAAGCCAGCTCCCAGTGCCCCAGCACACACAGATACGCACCTGTACACGCAAGCACGCATGCCATCGTGACAGGCAGGCTGGCCCATCTGCCAATCAATCTTCCTTGCTGATTTCCCAGCCGGAAGCAGCAGGGCTGGTGTGTAAATCATTCAGAGCCCTCTCTCAGCTCTGCCGGGACGTGGAGCTCTTTTTAATTAAGAAGAATGGAGGATGCTGCTGACTTTGGAAATGGCAATATTAACTTACTAATGGGCATTTAAAGAGCCGTGTCTGAGTGGTCTGCTGCGGCCTTCCCCAGCCTGTAGCCTCTTCTCCTCTACAGAGCTGCCCCTATAAAGGCTCTGCTGTCCTCTACATGAGAAGGGCTGAAGATAAGGTCCCCTAGGAGCCCCAGCCTGGTGACCTGGGACAAATGGGCACATTTTCACTTTTAGAGAAAGAGCCTGGTCAGGATAACTTGATCCCTGAGTCCTCGGCAGCCCTTGTGTATTCTCCTGGCAGCAGGCACCCCAGAAAGGTCAGATCCCAACGGGAAGCATGATTAGGCATCCAGGTGGGTGCCTGAGGTCTACAAGGACCCAGCCCATTCACCACAGCTACAGCTGTCACAAGGCACCCTCTTGTCCTGGGCTGATTGGAGAGAAAGGAGGGTGGTGGTAGCAAAAGGGAAGGCCCTGATAAAGTCGTCACTGGTGACGGGACCTGGGGTAGCTGGCAGCACTTGTGAGAGCTGGTGGGGCCAGACCTCTGCGATCGTATCACCTGGAAGAATGTGAGGATGTTTGTTCTAGAATCTGCTGCATTGTCACTATGGCTAAATGCTTCTTTCTCTAGGGCTCCCCACCGTGTATAGCACCCCAGGAGTACAGAACACTCTAGCTGGGAAGGACCCCAGCTGCTCTCTTCTTCACCTTCCTTCCTCCTAATTTGACAGACAGCAGAATGGGTATCATTTGCCCAGAGTTGCACAGCCCGATTACAACAAAACATAGCGGAGGTTGTAGCTTACATCCTAACAAGCCATAGCAGAGGTCTTCTGACTCAGTCCTGTGTGTTTCTAGTATCCCCGGGCGGCAATAGAGGAGGTGGGTCCCTGGCCTCTCACCTCACCTCATGCTGGTGTTTCAAGTTTCTGATGTCGCTGGTCAAGAAATTCTTCCTTGTTTATAACCCAAATCCTCAGGCTTCATTATTATGATTATTATGATTATTATTTTGAGACAGAGTCTTACTCTGTCGCCTACGCTGGAGTGCAGTGGCGAGATCTCGGCTCACTACAACCTCTGCCTCCCTGGTTCAAGTGATTCTTCAGCCTCAGCCTCCTGAATGGCTGGGATTACAGGCACATGCCACCACACCTGGCTAATTTTTTGTATTGTTAGTAGAGACAGGGTTTCACCATATTGGCCAGGCTGGTCTCAAACTCCTGACCTCATGATCCACCCGCCTTGGCCTCCCAAAGTGCTGGGATTACAGGCATGAGTCACCGCGCCTGGCATCTCCGGCTTTATTATAAGCCCCATTTCCTCTTAGGATTTCCTCAGTAAGCACAGGGAAGTGGCTGAGGTCTTTGAGAAGCATCCCTTCCCACATGCACTAAACAGCAGAGGAGCCTGCGGTTTCTAGCCCTTCATTCTCTACGTTGTGCAACTCCTGAGTCTGAAAACAGAGATGACCCCCTCCCTTCGCCCATCATCCCATATCTGGGGTCCACTTTCCAATGTCCCAGTTTTACCTTAGTAGGCAGGAAGGTGCTTACAGGTGGACGGATGCATTCTTTAACAGATACCCACTAAGCCCCTCTAGGTTCCAGGCACCAGCTATGCACTGGAGCTGGAGGGAGCAAGGCGGATAGTTGAAGGAATGTGGCTGATTCAACTCTCCAATCAAGGCCGCATGGTCAGGAACGGAGCCTGAATAGCTGAGGCCATTCTGTGGGACCCCAGCCCTTCCCCTGGGCAGCAGTGCCACGTGATCAGATACAGATCCTGGTTCTGACTGCTGGTAACTGTGTCATGCCATCTCCCATCAAGTCCACGTGAGCTCTAAATCCTTCCTCTGGGCTGATGTGGGGACCGGGTGGGAGGAGGCCCTAATTAGGCTTCTCTATGCTGGGGGAGGAACTACCCTTTCCTCTGTCGGCTGGCAGCCTCGGTCCTAATTGGATGAGTCAGCCTCACTCCCCACTCCCTGAATAAAGACCATGCTTCTGGTTAGGAATGAGAAGGTGATTAGCTAAAGGAAGGGCACAGCTGTTCTCCAGATTAGAATGCAATTTAGGTTGCAGCAGATGAGATTTCAGCTAGCTAGGAGAAAAGATATCCTAAGACACAGGCCCAGAAATGACTGGCTACAGGCGCTTGTGGGCCCTGGTAAGGTTGCCTATCTATGCAAACTGACAACTGCTTTGGGGGCACTCTAGCCTGAAAGTCGGAGGTACAGAAACTTGCCATCACAAAGGGAAGGAAGAAACTTGTCTTTATGAGATGCCTACCACCGGCCCAAGAACTATGCCTGGCATCTCCTTCCTCCTTCAACTCTAGAAAGTAGATTTTCTTATGCCCTTTTTCACAGATGAGGACACTCAGATTCAAGGACATAAGTGACTTGTGCATAGTCACACAGCTAGGGAAGTGGCTGCACCAGGTTCAGATCCAGCCTGTCTGATGTTGACCACACGGTCTGTGGGGTGCTGCGGAAAGAGAACTGCATGAAGAAGGTGATCCTGGCCTCAGGGAGCTCCTGGTGTGTCCCTCCCTCCAGCCAGTGTGGTATCCTGCAGAGGGCATTCCGGTAAAGTGTATTTCTGGGGAGGGATAAGGAGTCCCTGCGGCAGCTAATCACTAAACAGCTCCCGTTTCCTCCTATCCCTCAAAACGTTCCCTACGCTTGGAATTCCACCAGACCTTGAAACGCTCCATCCATGGCCTGCCACACTGAGAATCTGCCTGGTTTATTGGGAAGAACTGTCCCCCCACAACGCCCCAAACTTCCCCCTAAGCTACCACAGCTTGGTAAAGGCAGGATCCTGCTGAATGCCTACCAGACAGTAGAGACTGAGTAAAACTGTGCATTTTATTGTATGTAAACTCGACATCAACATATCCAAGACTTACTGAGCCTGTCAAGGTGGTGCATGCCTGTAATCCCTGCTACTCAGGAGGCTGAAGCAAGAAGATGATTGACCCCAGGAGTTCAAATCCAGCTTGGGCTCCATCATTTTCAAAAAAAAACCTAAATATACTGAGTGACTTTTCTGGGGCTGAGCACCCCAAGTTTGACTGATGCATCAATATCTATAATAGACTCCACAGCACCAAAGGTCTAATCTTTAGAGGCTTTTATGACTTTTCCCTCCCCTAATTCTCCAACCTCTCACTCCTACCTTGTAACCAAGAGGAAAAATCAAACACTTTTTTTTTTTTTTTTTAGACAAGGTCTCACTCTGTTGCCCAGACTGGAATGCAGTGGCACGATCTCAGCTCACTGCAACCTCTGCCTCCCGGGTTCAAGCAATTCTCCTGCCTCAACCTCCTAAGTAGCTGGGATTACAGGCACTCACCACCACACCTGGCTAATTTTTGTATTTTTTAGTAGGGACAAGGTTTCACCATGTTGATCAGGCTGGTCTCAAATTCCCGACCTTGTGATCTGCCCACCTCAGCCTCCCAAAATGTTGGGATTACAGGCGTGAGCCACTGCGCCTGGCCTCACTTTTTTTTTTTTAAAGAAAGACAGGGTCTTGCTGTGTCACCCAGGCTGGAATGCAGTGGCACCATCTTGGTTCACTGAAGCCTCTACCTCCTGGGCTCAAGTGATCCTCCCACCTCAGCCTCCCTAGTGGCTAGGATTACGTGCCATGGAGCTTGGATAATTTTAATTTTTTTGTAGAGACAGGGTCTCACTGTTTTTGAGGCTAGTCTCAAACTCCTGGGCTCATGCAATTACCTGCCTTGGCCTCCCAAAGTGCTGGGACTACAGGCATGAGCCACCTCATCCAGTCATCCAGCCTAAAAAAACTCAAACACCTTTTAAGGCAAAAGAGAAACCCAGGCTCAATGTTATGCAAGATTTTACAGCAAGAAGGATTAAGATTTGACATGAGGAAGAACTTCCTGACAAGGAAAATGGTTACACACTAGAATAGGGTGGGGAGGGATCAAAGGAGCCACTGGACATTCTCTCTCTGCTTGGCCCTCCTTAAGCCCCCATCCTGATGCACTTAGCCCAGGCAGTGAAAACCACAGGTGACTCAGGGAATCTTAAGTGGCAGTTGCTAGGTTACATGCTTCCTCGATGTGCACTCAGCGTAAGGACTAAAGGATGTTACCTGGTGGAGAGGAAGAGAGATGAGGGAGATGGAGAGCGGCCAGGATTTCCAGAACAAGCAATTAGGTCATGGTCTGGAAGACATCCTGTTCTTAGTACTTTTCCAAGGGTCTGAGTCCCCAGATCCCACGGTCTGCATAGAAGGGGGTTTTTGTGGGATATGAGCCTTAGTTTAGAATGGGGCCTATTCTGGGGCTGGATTCCAGCATTTCCTTACCTGCACTGCCTGGCACAAACAGCATGGGCAGCCGCTGGAATCTCTCTGGGGGCCTGGGATCCTTTCTTCACTGCAGTGAAATAAAGAGCAGAAGCCAGGTGGACAGTGGACCCGGTTGGCTGCCTTTATAATGCACAATTCCTTCATTTGTGATTTAATTGTGATAAAGTGAGGGAGCGCCGGATTTGGAATTCATACCTTGGACCTACCCTGAATGGCCTGCATGGTCCTAAGTAAGTCATTTCATTTCATTAAGGCTCAGATTCCTCATCTGTAAAAAGTGGATACTGATACCTGCCCTGACAACCCCTCCCAGGGCTGTTTTAAGATTATGAGAAAATGGATGTGCAAGGGCTTAGATGATCTCAACAAGTGACACCAACGTAACGCACAGAGTGGGGAGCTCTGTCTATCTGCTTACTAAGCTGCCCCAGCTGTGGTGGTGAGGGCTCATTTAAGAAGCCTGGCTTCACTGCTTTAGCAGAAGGTTGACTGGGCAAAAGAGGCTGAGGATGGACTCCAACAAGCCCTTTTGAGGAAGGTCTATGGCTTTTAAATCTTCCTGATCACCCGTTCTGATTTTGTGAAGACAGTTCACACTGAGGTAAAGGTTTGTTCCTCTTCCTCCAGGCAGACAGAGACTCCTAGGAAGAAAGGAAAATGTTCAGTGTTTCCATGAAATTTCATTAATTCACATCCCATTCTTTTGGAATTTATGAATTCTGATTAAATAGGGAAACAGACACAGCCTTCCTCTGTGAAGGTTCTAGAGGTGCTTACTTTGTCAGTACAGAGAATACAAACTAAAAAACAGTGGAATTTTTAAGCCAAGTACTCAAAGTAGTAAGATGGGACTGTTGGATAGAGTGCAACGTCAAAGTCTTAGCTTGCTGCAACCTCTGCTCCAAGTGACTCTCCTGCCTCTGCCTCCTGAGTAGTTGGGATTAGAGGCACGCATCACCACACACAGCTAATTTTGTATTTTTAGTAGAGATGAGGTTTCACCATGTTGGCCAGGCTGGTCTCGAATTCCTGACCTTAGGTGATCCACCCGCCTCAGCCTCCCAAAGTGCTGGGATTACAGGCATGAGCCACCAAACCTGGCCTCGATTGTATAATTTTGGGGGTGGGAGGTTCATTTTGTTTTTTTGAGATGGAGTCATGCTGTCACCCAGGCTGGAGTGCAGTGGCACAATCTCAGCTCACTGCAACCTCCACCTCCCAGGCTTAGGCGACCCTCCTGCCTCAGCCTCCCGAGTAGCTGGGGCTACAGGCCCAGCCATGCCCAACTAATTTTTTTGTATTTTTAGTAGTGATGGGGTTCCACCATGTTGGCTAGGCTGGTCTGGAATTCCTGATCTCAAGTGATCTGCTTGCCTGGGCCTCCCAAAGTGCCAGGATTACACAGGTGTGAGCCACTGCACCCAGCCAGGACTATTGTATCTTGACTGATCAATTTCAAAACCCTGGTTGTGATATTTACTGTGCTATAGTTTTGTATGATGTTGCCATTGGGGGAAACTGGGTAAAGGGTATTTTTTCTTATAGCTGCATGTGAATCTAAAATTTATCTCAAAATTAAAACTCTAGTTTAAAAAATATATAGATATAGATCTATCTATCTATCTGTATAAGAAACTTAGGCTCAGAGTAGTTAAATATGTTTCAGAGGCAGGATTCAAACCCAGGTCTTCCAGCCTCCCAAGCTCAGGTGTTTCAAGACTTGGCTACATTTGAGGGAACCAGGTAGAAGGAGGATCGAATCTGCCTTGCAGTCCACCAGACCAGGTGGTTCTCTGGTCTCATAAACACCTTTGTTACTGGGGAAACTCATACCCAGTTTCTCCGAATGGTAACATCTTACAAAACTATAACAGTAAATATCACAACCAGGGTTTCGAAATTGATCAGTCAAGATATAATAGTTCTGGCTGGGTGTGGTGGCTCATACCTGTAATCCAGGCACTTTGGAAGGCCCAGGCAGGCAGATCACTTGAGGTTAGGAGTTCCAGACCAGCCTGGCCAACATGGAGAAACCCCATCACTACTAAAAATACAAAAAAAAATTAGCCGGGCATGGTGATCATCAGGTTTCCCCTTCCTGAAGCTTGTGCAGGGTGCTGATGGCCATGGTGGGTTGTGCACGTGTGTGGCAGATGGAAAAACTGCCCATGTGTGTTTGTCTATGTTGGTGTTTCTAGCTGTGTCCATGTGTCTGTCTCATTGGTCAGTGTCTCTGTGGATGTGTCTATTTCAGGGAGGAGAATGATGTGTAAGTTATGCATCTATGTGCAGGAGGGTGTACATTTATATCTGAAAGTACCTGTGCCAGGTCTGCGTGCATCACACCCACATAAGTTGTTTCCATTCCAACTGCATGATACCTCCCCACAAGCAAAGCTGGCTATTGGGTTAGCCTGTCGCGAACTGAGTCTGTGTACTGTAGATAAACTGGGTAATTGGAGTCTCTGCCTCTTCATCCAAAACAAACACAAAAGCCCGCCCCCACACCAGAGGGAGTCTGTGCCCGTCATCTGGGTACTTGGTTGTAATGCCCTGCTTTCCTTGACCCTGTAGACAAGGTGAGTGCTCCCCCGGGGACCCACGCGGCGGGGCTTCTGTAAAGAGGTCACAGCACGTGTGTCCCGGGACGCACACGGATTCCTGCACAGGTGTGGCGGCTGCGGGTAGGGACCGAGCGGGCTCGCAGGCCTTCTCCCCGGCGGGCAGCGGCTCCGCTTCTCCTTCCTGCTGTTCACTTCATCTCCTCATCTACATGTGTGACAGCGGCGCGCGGACTGGGGAAGGACAGAGCGCCCTCTCCCCTGCTCCGGTGCCGCCGGGCGGGGACTCCGGGCTCCCCTGTGATGCGTCGTCTGCGCCTCGCCGCCGCGCTCCCCGGGCCTGGCAACGTAAGTGATGCGGGGGCGGAGGCGCCGAGACTGCGGGGAGGGGGCGCGGGGGAAGGGAGGCGTCGACGCCCAAAGATGCTAACTCCTTTCTCCGCCCGGGGACTGCCGGGCGCCCCGAAGCCCTGAAAGCCCCGGCCCGCGGCGCGCTCCGGCGGTGTACGAGCTGCATGCGTGGGGCAGCGGGGGGCGCGCGGGGACCAAGCGGTGCAGGGCGTGGTGCTGCCGCCGGGGGGCGCCCTCCGCCGCCGCGTCTTCCTGGTGAAGTTGGCCAGGGGCTGCGGAGCCCGCTCAGTGCCCGCGGGAGGGCGCGTGGCTCCGGCTGCCCTTGATTCGCCGCGTTTCTCCTGCAGGGACAGGCGCGGACGCCGCCGGACCGCTGAGACTCGGGGCAAGGTGAAGCGCTGGCCGGCGTCTGGCCGGAGCCGGCGCTTGGGAGCTCGATGGAGGTGGCGAGAGGGGCCAGGTAGCCGGTGGACCCCCGCGCTCGCACCTCCCCCGGCGCCTGGGCGCTCCCTGAGGCTGCCATGGAGGTGCCTAACGTCAAGGACTTCCAGTGGAAGCGCCTGGCGCCACTGCCCAGCCGCCGGGTCTACAGCTCCCTTCTGGAGACCGGGGGCCAGGTCTATGCCATCGGGGGATGTGACGACAACGGCGTCCCCATGGACAGCTTCGAAGTCTACTCCCCCGAGGCCGACCAGTGGACCACCTTGCCCCCGCTGCCCACAGCCCGGGCGGGGGTGGCCGTCACCGCCCTGGGGAAGCGGATCATGGTGGTTGGGGGCGTGGGCACCAATCAGCTGCCCCTGAAGGTCGTGGAGATGTACAACATCGATGAGGGCAAGTGGAAGAAGAGAAGCATGCTGCGCGAGGCCGCCATGGGCATTTCTGTCACGGCCAAAGGCAAGTGGGGCCGGGCTGAGGGCGGCCAGAGAGAAGGAAGCGGGGGGCCACGAGGGAAACAGGTGGAAACCAACGCGCATTTGCTGTGGGCTGTGGAGTTTAGCGCCATGTCTCTGCAGACCCCATGCGTTCAGCAGAATGGTGCACTTCCCACTACCACACCCCAGCCCCTGAAATCTGCCTTGCAGGTGCCACCACCCCCAGGCACCTATTCGGGGTCCTGACGATGCTCACTCCGTCCTTGTAGGTCACCAGGCCCCACTGAGAGGGCTTCAGGACCTGATTCCAGGGGCCTCTTCCACCTTCAACCTCCTCCTCTGCCTCCCAATCTGAGATGCTCAGTGGAGAGCAGAATGTTCCTGAGGGTTGTGCTCCTGAAATGTCTTGCCTCATTTCACTAAGTCCTCAGGGCATGTCCTCACTACGTGGTTTTGTAATTCTCATTTTACTTTCTCAAAGCCCCTCATTTCGTTCTTTTCACACCTAGTACAGCCCAGACCCTAGAGCTCTGAAAGCTCTTCTGCTAAAACACAAAGGGTTTCGTGGGAGATTGTTCAATGGAAATTAGGAGACATCAAGTTCAGACACACCTGAGCAGCACGGGCTTGCGGTGCGGGGCAACCTTCCCTCCTTTTCCACTTCCTCCCTCACTCTTCTGCTAAACCATCCTAGCTGCACGTCCAGTCTACTGTAGATTGGGAACCAGTATTTCTTGAGCCCCTGCTCTGTCCCTGGCACACTGCCAGGCTCCAGGAAGAAAGGAAAGAAGCAGAAGATCTGTTCCCTGCTTTCAGGAGCCTAGATCTGACCAATGAAGGTGACCAGAGAGAAACCCTAGTGCAGAATTCCCCAGGGAAGCGTGGCCAGTGGGGCTTCTTTGACCTCCCAGTAAGAAGGATGGAAGGCCTGGAGGCCCACGGAGAGCAAGGGAGGGAAAGAGTACATCTTCATCCCAGGCCTCAGTAAATGGTCTTGAAAGATTAAGAAGTAACGTTTATTGAATCCTTACCATTGGTGCTTTGTATACATAAACCCCTTTGATTCTCACAACCTCTCCAATGACATAAGTGCTATGATTACTCTGATTTTAGAGAGAAGCAGTGTAAGTCCCAGAGAGCTAGTTGAACTGCTGGCCCCAGGTGACACAGATTGTAAGTGATGACTGGGTCTGTGTTCTTACCATGGCACTGAATGGGTCCAACAGTTAGTTTAGTAAGCATTTACATGCCTGTGTGCCAGGCATGTGCCAGATTCTGGGGCTATAGATTTAACAAATTCTCAAGGGCCTACAATCTATTGAAAGAAACAAAGATTATTCAGTAACATGTGGCAATTAGGGTGATGGAATAGGGTGACAGAAGTGCCATCACTCAGGAGGCACTGAGCCGGTGCTGTCGACCCAGTCTTGTAGTTCAGGGACACCCAGATGGGCCTGAAAGGATGAGTAAGAACTGGGCACAAAAATAGTAGTGAGGAGTGGATGGGAGGATGCCCAGGAGGATTCCCAGGAGGAGGTGTTTCAGGTAACACAGGATGGGAGGATGGAGCCTGTGCAAGGTGAATCCCGCATTAGCAGGCACCATCTTCCAGCCTCAGGCTAGAGTTGGCTTTTTTTTTCCCAGTAAGATTGGAAAGTAGGAGGAAATAGTACTTATCCCTCCAATAACCTTAAGAATAAAGGCCTCCTGGAGCCAGAAGCAGTGACGACTGGATGCTGGCAGACAGAATCCCAGGCAGGGGTGGGTCTCTGAGAAACAGAGGCCCAGGAGGTCCTGGGGTGAGGCCCTGGGAAATACAGATGCCTTGCCCATCCTCTCTGGTGCAGTGAAGTCCCTTGAAAGGCCACCTACAGTCAAGAGTAGTAGAGAATGAGAGGGGGCTCACTTCCCAAAGTATCCCTGCTCACTACCTGGGCAGGATTTCTTTTTTTTTTTTTTTTTTT
>NW_022436962.1:8930605-8931246 GCF_009761245.1 Sapajus apella | reverse complement strand
CCTGGGTTCAGGCAATTCTCCTGCCTCAGCCTCCTGAGTAGCTGGGATTACAGGCACACACCACCATGCTGGGCAGGATTTCTTAAAGGGCCCAGCATTCTCTCCAAAGCTTCACCCTCATTCACCTCTAGCCCTGTCTCATTTAGCTGAGGTGACTCCTGGATCCCACAAGTCTCTCAATTTGTGAAGGAAGACGGCATTCCCCCGTGGGGCTGGCAGACACAGACAGAACCAGCAGCAGTCCAGGGTCCCACAGGCCAGTAACAGCATGGCTCATCTCTTTTCTAAAGGCCCCTGCCATATCTAAAAAATTCCTGTTTGTGAGCACCTAGGGAAAGGGCATCAGAAGAATACCTCTCCTTGTTGACGCCTGTAATCCCAGCACTTTGGGAGGCCAAGGTGGGCAAATCATCTGAGGTCAGGAGTTCCAGACCAGCCTGGCCAACACGGTGAAACCCTGTGTCTACTAAAAACACAAAAAAGTTAGCCAGGTGTGATGGCACATACCTGTAATCCCAGCTACTCTGGAGGCTGAGGCAGGAGAATCACTTGAACCCAGGAGGTGGAGATTACAGTTGTACTCAAGCCTGGGCGACAAAGCGAAACTCTGTCTCAAAAAAAAAAAAAAAAAAAAAAAAAAA
>NW_022436962.1:8879220-8930505 GCF_009761245.1 Sapajus apella | reverse complement strand
TCTCAAAAAAAAAAAAAAAAAAAAAAGAATACCTCTCCTCTTTGGCTTCCCCTCTGGCTGCCCAGGGAGGAGGACAGTGGAGAGAACAAGGCCTGCAAAGGTTTTTCCAGGCCTAGACTTCACATAGTCTACCCCTGTTCAGGACTTAGGTGTTTCAGGCTTAGCCAAAGGGCTGGACACTAAGGAAGGCTAAGGCATGCAGTCATGCCACGGCTTCAAAAGACCCAGACAGCTGGGCGTGGTGGCTCACACCTGCAATCCCAACACTTTGGAAGGCTGAGGCAGGAGGATTGCTTGAGCCCAGGAGTTCCAGACCAGCCTGGGCAACATGGCAAAACCCTATCTCTACAAAAAATACAAAAATTAGTGAGGTGTGGTGGCATGGACCTATAGTCCTAGGTACTTGGGAGGCTGAGGTGGGAGGATCTCATGAGCCCAAGAGGTCAAGGCTGCAGTGAACCATGATTATGCCACACTCTAGCCTGGATGACAGAATGAGACCGTATCTTGGGGAAAAAAAAAAAAGACCCAGGCTCCCAGGCTCACCTATGGCAGGGACTTCTTTGAATGGTGCCATCAACCACACTGACATATGACTCACTCTGGCTGAGCAGTGGTTGAAAGCTTGGCCTGGCCACGGTAGGCAATGGGTGCTGGTGGCCTGTCTTTGTATACCTGTGAACTAAGCTGGGGCATGTATGGCCTTTCTTCTTAGATTACCGAGTGTATGCAGCAGGTGGGATGGGCCTGGACCTCCGTCCACACAACCACCTCCAACACTATGACATGCTCAAGGACATGTGGGTGTCACTAGCACCCATGCCCACCCCGAGATATGCTGCCACCTCCTTCCTCCGAGGCTCCAAGATCTATGTGCTTGGTAAGGACAGGTTACTGTTCTATACCTCCCCACTTCCTTCCTTTGGCTCAGGGCTCAGTTCCCAAGGGAAGCAGTGCCTGTGTGCTGAGCATCTCCTCAGCACTGGGGATAATCCCACTGCCAAGCCCACCAGCAGCACCCTGTATGAATGAGTAACTGTCAAAAGTGGAAACCCTTTTGTTCTCCCTGTCCTCAGGGACAACTCTTCTGCCCAACCTCTGTCCTGCTCTGACCCCCAGGGGGACGACAGTCCAAGTACGCGGTCAACGCCTTCGAGGTCTTTGACATTGAGACTCGCTCCTGGACCAAGTTCCCCAACGTTCCCTGTAAGCGGGCCTTCTCCAGCTTTGTGATCTTGGACAACCACTTGTACAGCCTGGGAGGCCTGCGGCAAGGTCGCCTCTACCGACAGCCCAAGTTCCTGCGGACGATGGACATGTTTGACATGGAGCAGGGTGAGCGGGTCACCATCCCCAGGAAGCTCTGGCTGCCCACCACCCTTCTGGTTGGCTCCGCCTCCCTTACCCCCATCCCAGCCATCTTCCAGGGCCATTTACCCAGCTGGGCAAGCTTCTCAGAAGTCTGAGCACCCCTCTCCACTCAGGGCTATTCTTGGGATCAAATTCTTTCATTGGTGCAGGTCTCCTTTTTGCTTGGTTGGTTGTTTTTTTATCAAAGCCTTTTCTACCTGTATTGCCTTTTCTTACAATATTCACACAGGACCAGGTCAGAGAGGAATTTTTCTTACTTTTTACTGATGGAGCAACAGAGGGATCCTGACTCCTACCCTCACTGCCTCCTAAGCAGAAGTCAAGGTGATTTCATTGTAGGGGATGGTGGTGCCCTAGAGAGCACCAAGCATGGGAGAGGTGGAAGCCACAGAGAATTTCAGACAGCAGGAGGAACTGTGTACTCCTCAAGCATAAAGGATCAATGAAGAGACTGCACAGGGTGAAAGCTATTTGGGCCACAATCTGTATTTGGTGGGAGTGGTCTGTATGTTATTCTGTCTATATATCCCACCATTATCCATGGCCTATAGGAGGATGGCTGAAGATGGAACGATCGTTCTTCCTCAAGAAGCGGCGGGCAGACTTTGTGGCTGGTGCTCTGAATGGACGGGTCATAGTCGCTGGGGGACTCGGTAAGGATGGCACTTTCAAGCTGGAATTTATTGTGGTTCTGACGCTCGGTGGATCCTTGGCAGTTCGCATATGCAGGAAAGGGTACTGGCTCCTTGCATACCACCTGTCCACACTTTATTCCAAAAAACGCAAAGCACTCCCTTCCTCCCAGCTTGGATATTACCTATCCATATATGGGCCCCCGGTGTGGTCTTTCTGTCCTCTTACACGGAGAAACTGTGATGCAGAGAGAATAAGGGACACCCTTAGCCATGCAGCGTAGGCTTGCTGAGCACAGATTTCTATCAGGGGATGACTGGAGATAAAATGTGGAGGGGATTAGCCTTGGTCCTCCTCTGACCAGTCTCTTCTCCTTGGATACCCAGCCCAATCATGGAACGGGAAAGCAATCTGATTGAATAAGTTCAACAAATGAATCTTGGGTTTCGTGTATTAACTCTGCTAGAGATTACTGGTATTTTGAAGGAGGGACTCTAAGGTGAAAATTCCCCCATCATCAAAAAGAGAGATCAGGCAGCAGGGCTTCCAGGTACCCAGGTCTACTTAGCGTGGACAAACTCCCACTTTACTCATGCAGGAAAGAACCAGGTGAGCTAGACCATGTCAGTAGCTTTTTTAATCAAAGGCAGCAATGAAGCAGTAGTGTGCGAGAAAGCTCTAGTAAAAAGCAATGGGTAGGAAAAGAAAGCTTACTCTTAAAGAGACAGAAAGACAAGAAGAAGGCAGGAGGGACAAAGTGGCTGTTTGACAAAAGCCACTGGCTTAGTAAAGGGAGTAATCCTGTAGCCAAGGAAGGTGACATTGCTTGGCTTCTGCTTATGGGTGCCCAAGAGAGGGAGGGAGGTGGGGTGATTGTGGGGCATGGATTGGACTCCTTCGTAAGGTCTGATTCCCTTGACACTTGCAGGGAACCAACCCACTGTCCTGGAGACGGCAGAAGCATTCCACCCAGGGAAGAACAAATGGGAGATCCTCCCTGCCATGCCCACACCCCGCTGTGCGTGCTCCAGCATAGTCGTCAAGAACTGCCTCCTTGCCGTGGGAGGTGTCAACCAGGGTCTGAGTGACGCGGTGGAAGCCCTGTGTGTCTCTGACTCCTAGCTGCCCCTGGGCCCAGCATCTTTGCCCTGGACCATATCACTTCATGCTTGACACAAGGAATGATCTTGTCCAAGCAGTCGGGGCTACTTCCCAGAATGTCAGCTCCTGTTAGTAGCCAATGGCATCTGGCCTTGGGGCTCTAAGTGACCTCTCTATAGCTCCAAATCCAACCAATGTCAGAAAACTGTAAGAGGCGCAGATGGTTCTACCAGCTGCAGAGCTGACTCTGAAGAGAGTCTCCACTTACTGCACTGGCACAGAAAGGCACATGATTATCTCCCTCCTATGAGTCCCACCTCCCCTGACCCCCGTCTCCAGGAGGCAGCTAGAGCAGTTCTGACTGTGAGGATCAGCTGCTATTGCTCTTTCCCCAGCTCTGAACTACGGTAAAGGTCTCTTAGGATGAAACATGGAGAATGATTGGGGCGGGAGTTCCAAATCTCTTTCTTCTCCCTTGGTTTATATCTCTTCACCATTTGGTGGTCAGCTGTGGACCTGCCCTGGACCTCATCTACTCAGCGAGAACTGGACATGAAGCTAGAGGCAGCTGCCTTGGAAGGGAAGTCGGGCTCACATGGACGGCCCAGACCATACCAGGAAGAATCCCTTCGTCTTGGAAGGGGCTCTAAGTGAGGAGGAAGGGGCGGTCTCCCAGCCCTAGGTCTGCTCCCCACATCTCTCCTAATTCCACTTCACTTCACCTTCTGCCACCCCCTCCCCACCAGAGGCCTAGCCCTTCGGTCACCGAAGGCCCCCAGAGTGTCTCTGTGTGAAACCCTCTCATTTACACTGTGGCATCAAAATCCACAAAAGATGGATTAATTGCACTCTGGTTAATAGCAGCAGCACAATGATTAAAATCTATATTCCTATCTTCTCTAGCACCCTGGTGTGGGGGTGGAGCAAAAGGGTGTCTTGAGGAGCAGGAAGGACCGCACAAAACAATCTCTCGGGCATTCTCAGGCTAAGTAGGGCACCCAGTGACCATCTGTTCTTGGCTGTCCCCTCTGAAGAGCTCTGCCTCCTCACAGCCACCACCAGCAGCCCGGCTCCCAGGCAAACAGCACATATTCTTCTCTTGCACTGAGACTGCATGTTAGTCTTCCATTCAGAACCCATCATCAGCTCAGTCCTTCCTGTGTCTAGTCTCAGTTCATTCAGCCAAAGCTCACTTTTGTCCTATCCAAAGTAGAGAGGAAACTGCTCACTGATTTTCTTTTAAAAACTTGAAGAATGTGCCTCCTCTTAGCATCTGTTTCTGACTCCCAGTTATTTTTAAAAGCTGTGCTAGCACTGGGGACACAAAGATGAATAAAATGCCTGCCCTGAAGAGTTCTGGAGGAGTCAGGTGTCACTCATCAGGTGAGAGTATGATTCTTTCTCCAGGAGGCAGGAACAGAGGAGGATCACCTATCTGGATCTGAGGGGTCCAGGGAGCCTCCTGGAGGGAGAGGGTGGGACACCTTCAGCTGGATCTTCAAGGACAAGTGAAACCTGGGTCTTTATGTGATACAAATTTTTTTTTCCCTCCCTTTCTCTGGGTTCTTGGACTTTTTCCTTCATTGGGTCCAAGACGGGCACTGCCACCTGCTGGCCCCCCATTTCCTTCCCATGGTCACTGCTGCCCCCTAGTGAGGAGACTGCAGAGAGGCCTCCCCTGTTGCTTCTGAGTCTCTGCATTTGAGTTCAGCCCCCGAAATAACAGAGAGAAACAGGAGCTGGAGGCACTGCAGATACTACAAGGGGTGATGGAACTGTGCATTGGGGGAGGCTCTTCTAAAGGCCAGCCTTTGTACCGTCTCCACAATCCCCTACCCAAGAAAGATGTTTCACAACAGGGGTGCTTCCACCCCTTCCAAAAGAAACCCAAGCCTATAGGAGGGGCATTTCCAAGCACACAAAGTGGTCCCATATGCATGGATAGGGATGAGATTTTTTTTTTTTTTTTTTTTTTTTTTTTGTGACAGGGTCTTGCTCTATTGCTCAGGCTGGAATGCAGTGATGTGATCAGGATTCACTGCACCGTCAACCTGGGCTCAAGTGATCATCCCACCCCAGCCTCCCAAATAGCTGGCCCTACAGGCACATGCCACCACACCTAGTTTTTTTTTTATTTGTTTGTTCATTTTTTAATTTTTCTGTAGAGGTGGGGTTTCACCATGTTGCCCAGGCTGCTTTCAAACTCCTGGGTTCAAGTGATCCTCCTGCCTCAGCCTCTCAAAATGCTAGATTACAAGCCTTGGCCACCATTCCCAGACAGTGAGGCATTTTTAAATGGTCAGACAGAACCTTAGGGGTACAGAGAGCTCTAAAATGTTGAATTAGCCACTGGAATTGTGAGGGCAACTCAGGGCTGGAACTGGTATCTGCTGAGGACTCACCCCTTGGAAGTCCATTCTGGAAAGACTTTAGGGGTGCCTCACTGAGGAATGAGGGAAATACTGAATGTCTCTTAAGCCATGTGATTCTGTCTCACGGTGCTGCACACGCAGGACAGGATCTGGGGTCGGATGGCCTGGCCCAGGCCTCACTCCCCAACCCCCATAGGCTTTCCCATCCCTTTCCGCTGTGGGAAGGCTCCTCACCTTTCCTGTCTTCATTTCCCAATCTACACAACAGCAATAATAATGCTGTCTCACTGGTGGTAAGGCACCTCCTTCAAGCCTGGAATCAACTCCATGAGGTAGGTAATATCCTTCCATTTTGCAGATGAGAAAACTGGGGCTCCAGGGTCACAAGCTCCTAAGTGACTGAACCAGGTCTGATTCCAAAACTTGTGACCACAGCACTGCATTGCCTCACATGAAATAGCACCAGGATAGCCGAGCGTCATGGCACATGCCTGTAATTCCAGCTACTCGGGAGGCTGAGGCAGAATCGCTTGAACTCGGGAGGCAGAGGTTGTAGTGAACCAAGATTGTGGAACTGCACTCCAGCCTGGGCAACAAGAGCAAAACTCTGTACAAAAAATAAAAAAATTTTAAAATTAAAAAAAAAAGCTGGGGTGGTGGCTCATGCCTGTAATACTAGCACTTTGGGAGCCTAAGGCAGGTGGATCACGAGGTCGGGAGTTCAAGACCAGCCCAACCAACATGGTGAAACCCCGTCTCTATTAAAAATGCAAAAATTAGCCAGGTGTGGTGGTGTGCGCCTCTAATCCCAGCTACTCAGCAGGCTGAGGCAGCAGAATTGCTTGAACCTGGAAGGTGGATGTTGCAGTGAGCCGAGATCTGGCTGCTGCACTCCAGCCTGGGCAACAGAGCGAGACTCTGTCACAATAAAATAAAATGAAATAAAATTAAAAATAGCACCAG
This sequence comes from Sapajus apella, assembly GCF_009761245.1. Taxonomy (NCBI): domain Eukaryota; kingdom Metazoa; phylum Chordata; class Mammalia; order Primates; family Cebidae; genus Sapajus; species Sapajus apella. The sequence continues at coordinate 8,924,065 of NW_022436962.1, read as the reverse complement.
GAAAGGAAAGAAAATCAACTGCGCTATACTATGTAGGAAGTTCAAGGCCGGGCGCGGTGGCTCACGCCTGTAATCCCAGCACTTTGGGAAGCTGGGGCGGGTGGATCACGAGGTCAAGAGATCGAGACCATCCTGGTCAACATGGTGAAACCCCATCTCTACTAAAAATACAAAAAATTAGCTGGGCATGGTGGCGTGTGCCTGTAATCCCAGCTACTCAGGAGGCTGAGGCAGGAGAATTGCCTGAACCCAGGAGGCGGAGGTTGCGGTGAGCCGAGATCGCGCCATTGCACTCCAGCCTGGGTAACAAGAGTGAAACTCCGTCTCAAAAAAAAAAAAAAAAAAAAAAAAAGACAAAATGTCCCAAAACCTGGAAGAATGGAGACTGTTTAAGGAATGAGTGTGAAGATTAGCAAGGAAAGCGTGAGAAGGGCTTCCTCATGTAAAATGGGCAAAGATTATTACTAAATGTATACCCCTATGAAAGTTCCCTTCCAACTTTTTCATTCCATTGGCTATTCCAAACCATTATCTAATATTTAACACTATTCTGTGCCTGACATGGTGCTAGATTCCTGCCCTACAGCAGTTACAGTCTAGGGAGGAAGACAGGGGACCATGGCTGCAGTTACCGTTAGATCAGTGTCAGCCTTTGCTAGTGCAACTCAGAGGCACCCCACTCGGTGGTTGCAAAGAGCTGAGGTGAACTGAAGAGTTCAGTGCAGGTTTCCAGGAAATAAATCTCAAACTGCACTTCGAAAGAAGAGGGAGGCCGGATGTGGTGGATTACCTGAGGTCAGGAGTTCAAGACCAACCTGACCAACATGGAGAAAACCCATCCCTACTATAAATACAAAATTACCTGGGCATGGTGGCGCATGCCTGTAATCCCAGCTACTCAGGAGGTTGAGGCAGGAGAATCGCTTGCACCCAGGAAGCAGAGTTTGCAGTGAGCCGAGATGGTGCCATTGCACTCCAGCACCCCAGCCTAGGCAACAACAACGAAACTCCATCTCAAAAAGAAAGAAAGAAAGAAAGAAGGAAGGAAGGAAGGAAGGAAAAAAACGGAAGGAAGGAAGGAAGGAAGGAAGGAAGGAAGAGAGAGCAAGAAAAGAAAAAAGAAAAGGAGACTAGCCAGGCAGAGGCAGATGATCACAGGCTTTGCAGCAAGAAAGATGGGTTGAAATCATGATTGTCATGTACTAATTGATCTTGGGTACATTACTTATCCTCTCTGAGTCCCAGTTTTCTTATTTGTAAAATGTGCAAAATAAGGTCTCACGTATGAGGCTAAGAGCTACCTGCTTATAAGTAAAGTGACATGTGTGTGTTCAGTGAGTAGCTGCATTGTTATTTCATTGTTGTTGAAGGAGAGGTAGAGACGTTCTCAAGCCCACTGACGGAAAGGGTTTGGCTTATCTGGAGAAAACAATAGTGGAGAATGTAGTGGGAGGAATGGAAAGATGGGGCTGGAAATGCAGGCAGGCCGAACAAGAAATGCCTTACTGTACGCCTTGCTAAGGAGTTTGGAGTTTATGCATGTGGGAAGCTAGGAGTAAATTAAGGGTTTTAAGTGTAAGAGCAGTGTGATCAGAATTGTACTTCTGTAGCATGGGATAATCTGAGTTCTTTTTCTAAGGAATAGGAAGTAAGTGAAGTCACTAAGGCATCATCAAAGATCAGAAGGAACGGCTGGGCATGGTGGCTCATGCCTATAATCCCAGAACTCTGGGAGGTTGAGGCAAGCTGATCACCTGAGGTCAGGAGTTCTAGACCAGCCTGGCCAACATGGTGAAACCCCGTCTCTACTAAAAATACAAAAATCAGCCGGGCATGGTGGCAGGCACCTGTAGTCCCAGCTACTTGGGAGGCTGAGAGAGGAGAATCGCCTGAACCTGGGAAGCGGAGGTTGCAGTGAGCCGATGTCACGCCCCTGCACTCCAGCCTGGGCGACAAGAGCGAAACGCTGTCTCAACAACAACAAAAGATCAGAAGGAACCCCAGCTGGGGTTGGAGTTCTGGGACAATATGCAGACCAAGCTTTCCAGGCCTTCTCTTGCAGAAGGCTCATCTGCTTCGCAATCAGAGAGGGCCAGGAGGCTCCAGGACTGCAGGAGGATGGACTAGTCCACGCCCTCCATCACTTTCTTTCTCCCAGGATTTTTTTTCTAACAATCTCTTGCATTTGCACTGGGTTTTATGACCTGCAAAGCTCCTGCATGGGAGGTAAGGTACAGTTAGACTTTTCCAGTTACCATTTTACAGAAGAAGAAACTGAGAACTGGGAACCCTGTGACTAATCCAGGTGGCACAGCTAATAAGTGACAGGAATGAAAATCTAAGGCCAGGCATGGTGGCTCACATAAGCTGGACACAGTGGCTTACACCTGTAATCCCAGCACTTTGGGAGGCCAAGGTGGGCGGATCACTTGAGGCCAGGAGATGAAGACCAGCCTAGTCAACATGGCGAAACCCCATCACTACTAAAATACAAAAAATTAGCTGGGCATGGTTGCAGGTGCCTGTGATTCCAGCTACTCAGGAGGCTGAGGCATGAGAATCCCTTGAATCCAGGAGGCAGAGGCTGCAGTGAGCCGAGATCACGCCATTGCACGCCAGCCTGGGCAACAGAGCTATACTCCGTCTCAAAAAAAAAAAAAAAAAAAGGAAAGAAAGAAAATCTAACGGAGCTCGGTGTACAGCGACCCTCTCCCCATCACCTGCTGCTGTCTCTGAGCTCTATGGTAAAGGGAATAGCAAGGGAGGTCAGTGCATCCATCCAAGCTGCCCTGTAACCTACGGAACATGCCCAAAGCTTTGAGCCAAAGGCCCCCAGCTTGAGAGAGAACATGAGATCAAACATGAGTGAGGGCAGGAGCTTCATGTCCAGATAAAATACCTGCAGAAGTACAACACAAGGCAGGAGCCAGGCGAGAGCTGACCGGTTGGCACACAGAGGGACCCAGGCAAGCTGGGCAGATCAAAATGACCATATGTATTAGTTCCTTATTGTTGCTCTAACAAAAATACCACAATTAGGTGACTTAAAACACAAACAGGTTATCTAACAATTCTGGCCGCTAGAAGCACAGAAGTGTGCTTCCTCTTAGCTCTTGGTGTTTGCTGGCAATCTTTGGTGTTGCCTGGCTTGTGGCAGCATAACTCCAATCTCTGCCTCCATCTTCACGTGACTTTATAAGGACACCAGTCATTGGCTTAAGGCCTGTCCTAATCCAGTTTGACCTCATTTCAACTCGACTATGTCTGCAAAGACTCTGTTTCCAAATAAAGTCACATTCACAGGTATCAGGGGTTAAAACTTCAACATATCTTTTGGGGGGTGTAATTCAACTCAAAACTCAATGTAATGGATGGATGAGCAAGACAGACAGAGCAAGAGCCCCCCAGGGACTGAGGACCTCAGGGAAGGCTCCCTGTGGGAGCACACTGCATAACTGGGCCTGCGGGGAAGGAAGACTTGGGGTGCCAGGTGCACTGTGCTAGGGGGCTTTTGGGGGAGTGGTGTGAAGACTTCAGAAGGCACGTTGGAGTCTGTGCAAACCTTGAGCTAGGGGGTTAATGCCTCAGGAGGAAGGGTCTGGGGCAGGTCAGCGTAAGTGTGATGGAGTGGTTCTGGCTGTGCCTCTCAGACCTCTCCCCTCTCTACCCACAGAGCAAGTGGTGACAGAGGAGGGAGAGAAAATCCCTGCGGGGAGGGGAAGGGTCAGACAGCTGCATGGGCAAAATGTCTTCAGAATTTGTGCACTCCCCCATGGTATAATCCTTTTTATTTATCTTTATTTTTATTTATTTATTTATTTTTGAGACGGAGTCTCACTCTGTCACCCAGGCTGGAGTGCAATGGTGTGATCTTGGCTCACTGCAACATCTGCCTCCCGGGTTCAAGCGATTCTTCTGCCTCAGCCTCCTGAGTAGCTGAGACTACAGGCACACACCACCATGCCCAGCTACTTTTTGTATTTTTAGTAGATACAGGGTTTCCCCATATTGGTCAGGCTTGTCTTGAACTTCTAACCTCCTCCCGCCTCGGCCTCCCAAAGCACTGGGATTCCAGATGTGAGCCACCAAGCCCGGCCTATTTTTTTTTTCTTGAGACAGAATCTCGCACTATCGCCCAGGCTGGAGTGCAGCGGTGTGAACTCTGCTCACTGCAACCTCCACCTCCCGGCTTCAAGCTTTTCTTGCGTCTCAGCCTCCCCAAGTAGCTGGGATTACAGGTGCTCATCACCACACCCAGCTAATTTTTTGTATTTTTAGTAAAGATGGGTTTCACTATGTTGGCCAGGCTGCTCTTGAACTCCTCGGCCTCCCAAAGTGCTGGATTACAGGCGTGAGCTACTGTGCCCAGCTTATCCTTTTTATTTTAATGGTTTAGTTATAGGCTGTTTCCCAAATATTCCAGAGCATTTGAGCTCCCCAGGCAGGTACCTGGCTCGAAGAATCCCCAGAAGCCCTGTTCCTGACACCACCAAGGAGAGCACCAAGAACCCACCATGGTAGCACAGAGGACAAAGTATGCTTCTTTCCAAGAGAGAGCTCTTTGCAGACCCTGTGCAGCTGCTATTTCATACCGGATGAGCTTCCCACAATGCCAGCCAGAACACCCTGGACCTGCCTGCCCCAACACACACACACACACACACACACACACAAGCACACACACACTTCACACTCTCTCCCTTCTTTCTCTCTTTCATGCTTGCACATGCACTCATGCTCACACACACGCTGTCATGCATCCCACAGATACACTCACACATGCTTATCCCACAAACCGTCCACTCTTACACACTCAGCTTGTGTACACACATATTTATGTTCACAGGATGATTCATGCTCACACGCACACCTCACGTTCACGCCTCACACTCACCTTGTACTCACCCTCACACATCCATACATACCTTACACTCTTATGCTCCTTTGCACACCTCAAATAACACACCTTACACTTTCACACGTTCACATACATACATACCCATACACCCTTCTACACACATGTTCATGTGCATATTTTTGCTCTTACACTCACACATCACATTCCCAGACTCACACTCCAAGCAGGCATCCAGGCTTGGAGTCCTTTTCTTTGGCGGTGAGTGGCTGCAACATTACCCAGGCCTCACCCCTCCCTCTGGAACCCCAAGCTGCAGTTGGCCATCGTGGCTAGGAGAATCTTTTGCACCCTTCTGAAGATGGTGAGGTGTTTCGCAGGTGAGGAAATGGAGACCCAAGAAGCCCTGTGAATTCCACAAGGGCTCCTGAGCTCCATGAAGCAGGGAACCCGGTCTTTCTCACTTACCCTCACATGCTCAGCACCTCCTGTGCCTGGCACAGAACCAACGCTTGCTACACCTGCGTCGAGTAATTGATCGGATGGCTGTCTGAGGGAAAGAACTGGGAAAGAGCCTAGTGAGGGGAAGTCCCAGTTCCTAATTTAGCCAGACTGGACTCTCCTGGGATTTGAGATAGTTTCTTCTTTTCATGCATAATCCCACAGCCACTGCCCCCCTCCAAAAAGGAAATAGATGACTAGGAGGGTTCATGGGATGAGAACTAGAGGCCAGAGACTCATCTGAACACTTCGTGCCTGCAGTGACATTTCAGAGTTGACGGTTTTCTGGGTGGTTGAGGAGAAATCTGTCCTCCTCCCTTCAGTGTGCCTGCAGCAGCATGGACAGTGGGATGGGAAGGAGCTCTAGGCTGCTGGCTGCTGGCCTTCTGCTCTGCTTGGGTTCCAACTGGGCTGTCAGGGCTTCTCTGCTCAGCCTTGGAAGGGAGCACATGGCTGTGCCAGCAGGACTGGGAACCCCATGGCTCAACGCACCATCTCCCGGTGGCCCACCCTGCCCTCCTTACCTGAAGGACGACACAGGACCTTGGGGCACTCTGCCTGCCATTCATCAGACAGTGGGCCTTGGTTCCAATCACAACCTAGCAGTTCATAGTGTCAAAATCAAATATTGATAAGGGAATAGTAATTTACAAATCCCTTTCCCAGGCTCCCCTGTTCCAGATCTGATGATCCCATCTGTAGAAGGAGACTGGACTGGAGCTTCCCTTCCAGCTGCATCTTACTCTACCCCAGACCGCTCCCAGTGCGTCAGGGCAGCCAGCTCAACCCTGGGTGGCAGGTGACCTCCTCATCTTCACTCTTCTTTCCCTCACACAGCCACTAGCTAAGTCCAGACCCTCACCATCCCTCATGAGGACAGCTTCAGTAGTCTCCCAACTCCACTTCCCCTACCTTCAGGCTCCCCACCAGACCCCCTCCACATGGCTGCTAGACTCCCTCTGTTCTTGTCTGCAGATCCGACCACATCCTTGTGGAGCTGAAGCTGCCTCCTTCTAAGGCTCTTCATGAAGAGCCCCCCTCCCCGCCTCCCCTTCTTACCTCTGCCCAGTGCTCCCTGAATACTTCCTCCATGCTGTACCTGGTGAATGCAAGCCACTGTCTCCCCACCCCACCCCACCCATGCACACAAAACTGTTAAGGTACTTCTCAGGACTGTAATGATGTTATTAACTCTCATAGGCCCAGGGCTCCACACAGACTGCCTGGCATGCGATATCTAAACATGTAGCAAACAAATGAGTTGAATAAAAGTCAGAAATCAAAGAGACCAGAGGCAGCACCAGCTTTGAGGGAATCTTTAGGATTCTCCCTATCCCTCTGAGCTCCTCTATGGCCTGCAACTGACACAAGGAACCAGATCCAGGAAATAAGCAATATTTTAGCACCCTCTGGTTAGAGATTGAGTTCCCTCTCCTCTTGACTGTGGGTGCTCGCAGGAGTGCTAGGTCAGACCTGAGCTTTTTATGAGCTGTGGGCGACAACCAGCTGATTAACCCAGCCTTGTTATAATAGTCCCTCAGTACCAGATTGTGCTAGTGTTATTCGGGGCCAAGAGAAATGCTGGCTCCTGCCTTTCCTTACCAAGGGCCAGGAGCTGGTGACCCGTCTAAAGAATGTGCTTTGCTTGGGGTTTACATTCCAGGATCGGTTTGGGAGGCCGAGGGCTCAGGTTGCCAGTGGGAGCCAGGCACGGGGCAGGGGGGTGGCAATGGGCAGGCCTTTCTCCCACCTCCCTCCTGGGCACACTTCCCATGCCCTGCCTTCCCTGCTCATTCCGAGTGGAGGCAGGGCCTGGAGGAAGACCCTCAGCCCCACAGAGGGAGCAGCATTTAAATGGAGTGTGAAGTGACCTAGTATCCACTGCCATAAACCCCCACCTGCTGGGGAGCTTTTAACAGCTTCCAAAGTATCTTCAAGTTTAGGGTTTCCTTTGAACAATTAGGAACCGAGGGCAGGGAGACTGAGTCACCTGTCCCAGGTCATGTGGCCAGCAAGCAGCAGAGTTGGGTGGAGCACCCCATCCTCTGACTTCCACTCCCAGGATCATTGTACCGCCTGCCACATCTCTGTCGACAGCCTTTGTACCCCAACACCTAATCAGAAGCCCCAACTTCACAGGGTCAGCAAAGAGTCAATAAAATAGTGAGTGTAAATGGGTGGACACCTGTAAAGATGGGGGTTATTTTTCTTTACTCGTCCTTTACTCACAAAGGATCCCAGGTGACTACAACCCAACAGAGTTAGTTAATAGAAAGCACTTGAAGATTCTGGGGACCTTGTGGAGGAATCCCACGAAAACCTCCCCGCAGTCGTCAGCATAGCTTCCCCCTCTCCACTCCCCAGCACCACCCACACTTCCCAGCTCCACAGCAGCGGAAGCGACACATCCTCAGAGACTGGGAAAATGACACAGGAGTGTGGGGCAGAAAAAGAGAACGATCTCTGGTTTTGCCACTAACAACGGGGTAAGGAAACCCTTTCCAAAACACTGGCTAGACGTTTTAGACCTACACATATGTCCACCCACTCCACCTCCCAGCTCTCAGAACAGCTTCCTCCAGGTGTTAAAATCTAGCACTCAGAGTTGTTAGGAGGTCCTTTCTTTTGTCTCTCAGGTCAGCTCTCCCTCCCTCCCTTAACACAAAGCTCCAGCCTTGGGCAGTTTCAATGACCCCTTCCTAGTTCTGAGTTTATCCTAACTGTCCTCTGTCCTAAATCAGATGAGCTGGAGCTCAGGACAGTCTGATAAGCCCCTTGCTGTCATAGGCCCACACAGACTCTTGGGTCTTTGCCAAAATTGGGGGAGGAGACTTGGGAGGACCAGAGCCCAGCAAAGCCTCAAGCAGACTGACAGGAAACCATCAATCTGACAACCTCACTTCTCATTTCATCCCACAGCAAGCCCAGGAGGTGGTCATTTCAGATGAGTAAACTATGATGCAAAACAGCTTAGTCTACTGGAGACTCTGGGCAAGTCAGGAATCCTCTCTAAGCCAAAGTATGATGGCTAAGTGTGCTGTTCCTGAAGCCAGATCACCTGGGGTCCAATCTGCTCCAACACTTGACAGCTCTTTGACCCTGTGTAGTTTGTTCCTTAATTGCTCTGTGTCTGACTTTCCTTGTCTGCAATGGGGATATCATAGGCTAGTACCTACTTCATAGGGTTGTAGAAAGGATTGAATTCATTAATACAGGAAGTCTAAGGAAGAGTGGTTGGCACACAGTATGTTAGCTGCATAAAAGAATAATTCTTATTCATACATGAAGTGGTGGAGACTTGAGTTATAGACACAGTTCGTGGAAGAGCAGAGCCTGAAGCCCAGGTTGCCAGACTCTTGAGCCGAAAACATCATGCCAGCCTGGACACAGGAGATGGAATGGGGCTCCCAAATGGCCGGTACTGAGGGAATCAGTTACCAAGTGACAAAAGAACGCCAGTGGCTGAGATTTCTAATTTGTCCCTACTTAGATATTGCAGAGAAGTTACAGCAGATTTGAAATGAAACTCAGAGTTGGTTTACCCAAATCCCCTTTTACAGATAAGGAACCACCTCTAAAGGACAAAGTCCTTGGCCATGGCATGGCATGGGTCGTGTTGGTGGTGGAAGTGAAACTAGACCCCTGCATTCCCGCCTCCTTTCCCTCTGCCTGTGCTCTCCCTCCCATTCCAGGTGGGAGACAGGGCAAGCTCTTTGGCTTGGGGAGAAGAGCTAGCCTCTCCTTCAGTCACATTCCCTCCCAGACGTGGCCTGTGAATTACATTCCGTTTCTCAGGGTAATTGAGAGTTGAGGGCTGTTTTCAGTGAATTCTAAATTCTAGTACGTCTTGCCAGAGAAACTCTGGGCAAGACGTACTAGAATTTAGAATTTAGAAGGAGGGCTGGCTTAATAAATGTTAGATATTGGCCGGGCATGGTGGCTTACACCTATAATCCCAGCACTTTGCAAGGCTGAGGCGGGTGGACCACTTGTAGCCAGGAGTTCCAGACCAGCCTGACCAACATGGTGAAATCACGTCTCTACTAAAAATACAAAATTAGCCGAGCATGGTGGTGTACGCCTGTAATCCCAGCTACTTGGGAGGCTGAGGCAAGAGAATCGCTTGAACCTGGGAGGCGTAGGTTGCAGGGAGCCGAGATCATGCCATTGCACTCCAGCCTGGACAACAAGAGCAAAACTCCATCTCAAATAAATAAATAAATGTTAGACATTATTATACCTGCTGTTGCAATTGCTCAGACCATATTTGTTGGATGAGTGAATGAATAAATGAATGAACAAATGAATGGCTCACTGGAGGAACAAATTGCCTAAGCCGACTTCTGCTTTGGTCCCAGCTTTGGGTATCCCATAAAACATGCTAGGCTTACTTTGGTCAGAAGAGGGCAGCTTTGAGCTAGGCTTCCCAATTTGCCAGAGACTCAGGATTTGCATCCCTCTTTTGGTGAGAAGGTAGGGAATGACTACAGGCTGTAATTCGTCCTCAGGGCTCAGAGAATATGATGATTGAGGTCTTGGGCTGGAAGTGGGTGGTGAGCTGAGCCCTCCAGCCTGCAGCAGCCCTTTTCCCAGAGAAAAGAAAAGAGATGCCCAGGCATCATACTAAGATAATTCCAAGGGAGAAGATGCTCTGGGCCCAGAAAGCCCCCTATGGCTCATCAGTTACACCCCACCGTCATCATCAGTTACCAGCCCCATGGTACTTTCAGTCTCTCCTTCCCTCACCCCACTCCCATTCCATCTCCAAGGCCTTTCCTCATAGTTTAGCCAAATCCCACCCGCCCTTCAAGGCTCAACTATGAGGCTCCCCTCTAACCTCTGAGCCAGAATAAAGCCCATCCAGTTGACCCCATGGGCACTTCACACCTCTCCTGAGGGTCTTACCACTTTTTGCCTTGGACTATATGGTAAATTGTATGTTTATCTTATTTCCCTTACTAAACTGTAAACTCCCTGAGAGCAGAGAGCTAATATTAGTCACTCCACAAGACTCATCTTACAGTTATCTGAGATCTGCCTTATCTGCCCCCAACCCTCACCTGACCCCCAAAGCATAGCCTTGGTGCCTCTCACCTGTCCTGCTCCCAGCAGGACACAGCACAGCAGTCCACATTCTGAGCTGCTTTCAAATCCCCTTTTACCAGTCTGGACCCACCCCTCCTCCCCTACAGACACACACACAGATTGTGAAGTGTGTAAGGACAGAGACAAACATTTGTTCCCACTTGTTTTCCCAGCACAGCACATAGTAGATCCAATACATAGCTTTCCCCCATGAGCCATATCTGAGATCTGCTTACCTGCCCTCAACCCTCAGACATGGATCAGCCACTGGACTTGGGGCTAGGGGTAGGCCTCTCCCTCCCAGGAGTCAACAGTGGGGCAGGCAGGATTGAGAGTAGCTTATCTCAGCTAGACATCCCAGCACATCCACACATCCAACTACATGACCTAGGAAGTCCCCAAGCCTGCTGGTGGCAGAGTCCCTGACCAACACAGATTCCCTGTCAGGCACTCTCGCTCTCCCACCAACCAGATCTCCTTTGAGGAATTTGAGAGCTGAGTTTCAGCAGCTTAGATCATTTCCTTATCACATGCTGTTCTGGCTCTGGGTCTTCCTTGCCTGCCTGCTGTGTTCTTTGGTCACCCATGGCTCACCACCTAGATGGGGATTCAGATTGTAGTCAATGGAAGCTGCAGTGGGAGTGAGAAGGTCCAGGGGGTTGCAGGTGATTCCCCCGACCATGGCCAGGTAATGGAGTGGGCCCAATCACATGTAGGTCCTTTTCGTTTCATCTTCGGATTCCATGGCACATCCATTCCTTCAGTCCATAAACATCTGTGGAGTGCCTTTTAGGTGACTTGCAGTACACTGGGTGTTGGGGATACCTGGAAAAAATTACAGGAGTCTAGCTAGATTAAGCCTCAAAAGAAGTATTAGGCTCATCTGTATAATTCTTATGAAGAAATGTTGATTCAGCCAGCCAATTGCCACTTGTCCATTGGGTCTCAACTTAAAAAGCCCTGGCTTTAGGAACCTGCCCTGAGCAGCCTCCTCCCATCCGGGATACATATTTTAAAGGCAATCTGAGCCGGACCAGGTATTTCATGCCTGTAATCCCAGCACTTTGGGAGGCCGAGATGGGCGGATCACCTGAGGTTGGGAGTTTGAGACCAGCCTGACCAACATGGAGAAACTCTGTCTCTACTAAAAATACAAAATTAGCCAGGCGTGGTGGTGCATGTCTGTAATCCCAGCTACTTGAGAGGCTGAGGCAAGAGAATTGCTTGAACCCGGGAGGCAGAGGTTGTGGTGAGCCGAGATCGCACCATTGCTCTCCAGCCTGGGCAACAAGAGCAAAATTCTGTCTCAAAAAAAAAAAAAAAAAAAAGCCCATCTGTTCTTCTTCCATCATGGACCCCTCTCCCTCTGTACAGGATTTACTTGTTTATTTCTCACTAGACTGAGAACACTCCAAAGGCAGGGATCTTGTCACCATTGTATCCCCAGGCTCAGCACCTAGTGGGCACCAGTATTTGTAGAGTGATGTAATTAGTAGAAGGTCACAGAACTGGTTAATGTCAGAGTCAGGACTTGAACTCAGGTCCCCTAACACTCAGTCCTGTGCTTGCTCTTATGTTACCCATGCTTCCTTTTGAGAATCCTAATCGTCTGGATGAGCCCCCAGGAATAGATGCAGATTTTAGAAGGGAAAGGAAATAGCAAGTCAGGGCAACTATCTCTGGGCCTCATCCTATTTGCACAGATAACCCGCAGCAAAAGGGGAGGCTGGTAGAGGGAAGAATGCCACACCAGCCACAGCCTCCTGCGGCCCTCCAAATTTGGGAGAGAGAAGTTGGTTTCCTGTGTAAGGTAGATCCTCTCCAGCCACAAAGGAGGCAAAGAGCTCCATGGAGGGATGAAGACATCTGTAACTCACACTAGAAAAAAAATCACAGGATCAACAGAAGGGCAGGGCGAGGTGGCTCACGCCTGTAATCCCAGCACTTTGGGAGGTCGAGGTGGGCAGATCACGAGGTCAGGAGATCAAGACCATCCTGGCCAACATGGTGAAACCCCGTCTCTACTAAAATACAACAAAATTAGCTGAGCGTGGTGGCGTGTGCCTGTAGTCCCAGCTACTCAGGATGCCGAGGCAGGAGATTCGATTGAACCCAGGCGGCAGAGGATGCTGTGAGCCGAAATCGTGCCACTGCACTACAGCCTGGGTGACAGAGCAAGTCTCCATCTCAAAAAAAAAGATCAGTAGAAGTAGAAAAGTGGGCAGCCACTGGAGGTGAGTCCTTCTTTGTCCTCAGCATGCCCTGGATACACAGGGGAGGCACCATCCTCCTGAAGGTCTGAGGGGAAGGCTGCCTGCCCAGCAGAGCTAGAATCCATCCAGGGCCCTAAACTGGCTTGCAGAAGGGGTTTCCCTCAGAGAAGAGGATTTAAGCCTGTTGTCCTCCATTGTCTTCCTCGAGGATCAGGGTAGGTCCTTTTCATTTGCCACTTTGTTACCAATTATGTGGCCTTGGGCAGAATAATATTTATTTCACAGGATTAGGTTATCAAGATGGCCAAAGGGGAAAACATTCCCTCTCCTCCATTTAAAGCAAGAAGGAAAACCTATGGGCATTCTCATTTCACTCTAAATAGCACTCAGAGTGGAGATTCTGGACGTAGCAACACCAGGTCTCAAAAACCAAGTGAAACCTCATAATCCACCACCAGTGTTCCTGGCACATGACAAGAAAACCTCTGGTGGAGCACCTATTTTCAGATTTAGGGACACAGGTTAGATAGTTGGAGTATAAAATTTTTAAATAAATACATGTCCCTTTTGGTTCTCTCCACCTCCAGCTGATGCTTCAAAAATAAATTCCACCAAGTGGTTGAGGGAATCTACTCAAACTTCAAAGTCCTCTTTTTTTTCTTTTTCTTTTTCTTCTGAGATAGAGCCTCACTTTGTTGCCCAGGCTGGAGTGCAGTGGCGCCATCTCGGCTCACTGCAACCTTTGCTTCCTGGGTTCAAGCGATTCTCCTGCCTCAGCCTCCGGAGTCCCTGGGATTACAGGTGTGCGCCACCACACCCGGCTAATTTTGTATTTTTAGTGGGGACAGGGTTTCGCCGTGTTGGCCAGGCTGGTCTCGAACTGCAGGACCTCAGGTGATCCTCCTAAGAAGCCCTCTTTGAGGAAGAGGGAAGAAATTTCCAGAGCCATTGGATTTCAATACCCAAGTAAGGTTGATCTAAGGAACCGTAGAACAGCTCTGCACCAGCCTTCCCATTAGGCTGGATTCTGCCTCAGTCCCATCCCAGCTCCCTTTCTCCTTTATGGACTTAATGAAGTTGTCAAGCAATTATAGATTTTGGCTTGGGACAAGCAAATTACTCAGGATGGAGAAATACTTTGGTGGCCTCTAGTGCCCTCAGATTGTCCCTTGCCAACTGAGAACGAAGGACAATGAAACAACAGGGCTCTAACCAAGACCAAGCACCACTCAGAGGCGAGAGCAGCTGCAAGGGCCCCCAGAGGAAAGTTCTGGGCCTCAGGCTGCCTCCGCTAGAATCCCCTAGTCCCCATTCCTGGCCCTTGGGGCCCAGGTGGGCGGGACTCCATTGACACTTTTCTCGGCCACGCCGATGAGGAGGAGGCAGGGCCTGGAGCCCCGGCAAGCCAATGTGGACGGCCGTGGTCACGCGCCGCCGGTGAGCAAGCCAATAGGCCCGGGGGGGCGTGTCCAGGGCCCGGGCTCAGGGCGTTTATAGCAACTTGGAATGCTGTGCTTTCTGCGCGTTCTAGTGCTGCTGTGGCTCCCCGTCCCGGTGCGGGACCTGTGCCCCGCGCTTCAGCCCTAGCCGCACAGCCTATTGATTCCCCTGCCGCCCTCGCGCACCTCCTGTTCGCCATGGAGTCGCTGGTTTTCCCGCGGCGCTCCGGCCCCACTCCCTCGGCCGCGGAGCTCGCCCGGCCGCTGGCGGAAGGGCTCATCAAGTCGCCCAAGCCCCTGATGAAGAAGCAGGCGGTGAAGCGGCACCACCACAAGCACAATCTGCGGCACCGCTACGAGTTCCTGGAGACCCTGGGCAAAGGCACCTACGGGAAGGTGAAGAAGGCGCGGGAGAGCTCGGGGCGCCTGGTGAGTGCGGCTCCCTCTCGCGGCGCGGGGCAGGCTCGGGCTTGGCCGCCGGCTGGGAGCGGAGGAGGGGGGCGGGGGGCTCGCTCGTTGCTGGGCGAAGAGGCCAGCGTGGTCTTTACCGCGCTGAGCTTGCGGGGCTACTGGGGGGTGTCCGTGGCAGATGTGTCGGTCCGTGATTGCGGGGGACAGTGGTTGCAGACTTACGAACCCCCAGCCAGCAACACCACACTTCTGTGATGATTGTCAAATAAAAAAAAAAAAGTGAGGCTATGGATAGTTCGCACGGAAAGACGAATCGTGTTCTGTCCTGGGATGAGATGAATGGGACTTAAGTTGAATTTTGCTGGGAATAGATTGTTCAATACAGTGCAATGGGAAGAGGTAGTAGAAGCCACCCCATCTTAGTAGGGATTTGGTAAATATGTGTGTGGTTGAATGAATGGATGAGGTGTGGCGTTCCCCCAACTCTTAAGAGTCTGGCAGCCCAGAGCACTGGAGATCTGGCACAGGGGGTGGATTTTGACATTGAGGTCCTTTCCAGCTCTAAGATTTAGTTGAAATTTCATTATGATGAGTTTTTGATTCTGGAAAATGTGAAACCAGGCTCTGGTACCAGGTCCACTGCACCAGAGATACCTTTTAGTTTGGAGGCCTTTTCAAAAACATGTCCTGTTAATTTGGTGCGAATGTAGTAGTCTAGCAATCTGTGTGACCTTGGACAACTTCCTTCATCTCTGTACTTTGTTTCCCCTTCTGCAAAACTGTAGAAAACACAGCCTGCCTCACAAGCTGCTGTGAGAATTGAATAAGATAGAAATATGAACTTAAATTGCCCCTGATGCATAGAACTTGCAGTGAGAACTTCTGGAAAGGCCAGAAAGGACGGCAAATTTGTTAAAAGTTAGTTAGCAGTGGCTAATTAGTTCTCAAACTTGAGTTTAAAGTACATAAGAATCACCTGGGATGTTTGTTTAAAATACTTACATTCTCTGGTTCCACACCCAGAGTAATTTATTCTGAAGGTCTAGGATAGGGCCGTATAATATATATTTTAACAAGCCTTTTACAGCAGGTGTTTTAGCCATTATTGTGTTTTGCCAAATCCAGTTGGGTGCTGGTTGTGAGGGTGTGTGTGTGTGTGTGTGTGTGCGCGGCTTGCCCTATTGGCTAGGCAGCAGTTACCTCCCCAGATTGTGTTTGCTTTTGCAGCCAGTAGCTGGTTTGAAATTCAAGAAGTCATTTCATTGGTGAAGGAGAGTGGTTGTTGGAGAAAGGGCTAGATTATGGTCCCATCAATAGGACCGAGTATGTTTTTCCTGCTATCGCCTGGCACAGTCCCCAGTTGCCTGCTGCCAGGTTACAGCAATTGGGCAATCATGTACTTCCTGGCTTGCCTTTTCTTTCCCTTTCTACAAAGTGTGAGGGCCCAGTGAGGCTCCAGGCTTGAGGCTGTTGGACCCAGGCTTTTTCAGGGGCTTAGCTGGAAAAGAGCTGCTCGTGGCTTGTGCTTCATGCTTCTTGGGGGTGGGGAGACTGGGTCGTGGGGACTGGGGTAGCCTAGAAACTTAGAAACTGAGATTTAAGTTCAGAGATCCCATCAGACTCTTGACCCAGGTCACTGTGGGGTGTGTGTGCGGGTGTGTGTGTGGACGTGCGTGAGAGACAGAGAGTAAGAGAGAGATCTCATTTGATTCCAGAATGAGATAAACTAGCTTTCAGTTTTCAAATCTCAGTGGATTTAGGCAGGGATTCCAGCTCTAATTGCATTAGAACAGAGAGAATTCAGAAGGTACTCCCTGGCCTCATGCCTCTTGCTCTTTGTAGGAAGCCAAGAGCAGTAGGCATGGGACCTGCTGTGAACCTGCCTGATCCAGACCACCCAGTACTGCAGCTGGGAACTTGCTCAGAGTCTCCTTCCTTCTTGGAGAGCAGCTGCCTGCTGTGCTAATGGTTTCTCAATTCTGGAGCACTGCTTCTTCCCCACCTTACCCTCCCCTGTCTCTTGACTCTCCTCTATGAAGCAAGAGAGACCTGGTGCCTCAGGATACTTCAGTTGGGGAGAGGGGTATGGGAGCTGCCCAAGACCTCCCCCAGCATGAATTGAGATAGTTGGTGGGAGCTAGATTCAGAGGAAAGCCTGCTGGGTGACTTCCATCCCAATTTTCTCTCTACCTTTCCAGCACACTTCCTGCTCCCAACCTGCCTAGATGGGATTATCAGGGGCCAGATGGGATTGGCAGAGGGAAGGGCAGGTGGGTGGAACTGATGCCTGCTCTAGGAGGGCATCAAAGGAAAAACAAATATTTGCTCTGGATCTTCAATACATTCCTGGTATCCAAATGACATTTCCTTCTGTATTCTCCCAGCTCCCCTGACCACCCTTCCCCCTAAAGAGAAAAACACATGCTAGGGTTTCTGGAATGGTGGAGTCCACCAAAGCCTTTTGATGATCTTCATGAGAAGTCGTACCTCCAAGGTACAACTTGCATCTTTCTGCGCCAAGGGGCAGTGAGGGTCATGAGTCCAAGTGGGCAGTGCTCTGGAGCGAGGGTGCTTCTGTCTTTTTTATGTATTAGATTGCTGTGCAGGATTTCAAAATGTTTGAAAATGACTGAGATGGTCCGATTCCTTCATTGACAGATAGAGTACCTGAGGCCTGGAGAGGGGAAGTGACTTACCCTGTAGCTGGTGAGTGGCATGCCTGCAACGTGGGCTCCTGGATGACCAAGTACTGAGTCCTGGACTGGGAGTTGGCCTTGAGATGAGCCTGGGCTTGCCTCAGTGTACTTTGTTATTCCAACAGTTAGCTCCTGCTGCCTTTCCCATTGCTCCAGGCAATGTTTCAGGTGGGAAGAGTCACTGGGAACCAACCCCCACCCTCATATACAATGACTGTGTTGAGGATTCTGGGTGGGTGAACTACACTATATTCTCGGGTTTCAAACCTTGTTGGGGATGCTGCCTAGCTGACACTCAAGGCTGCAAGGGTTCAAATCATGGCTCCGTTGCTTACCAGCTGTTGTGATCTCTCTGTACCTCAGTTTCCTAATCTGAGTAAAGTGGGGGAGATCATCATTCCCACCTCGTGGGGTTCCCTAAGGATTAAGTAAGATAGCATATATAAAGTGCTTAGCACAGTGTCTGCCACACGCAGTGTTATTATCCCAGCAAGGCTGGCTTTGATGAAGCCCTGCCCTTCCCTTTCCTGGGGAATCCCTGCATCCTGGAGGTCTGTCCTACCCCCAGAAAGAGAGTGGATTGTGTTTGGCTTCCCTAAGCCAAATCACTTTGTTCAAAGTCCTAGTCTCTCCTTCAGCCCCAGTTGCAGAGAAGAACTCGCACCTGGCCAGCTGCCAAGGGCTTGCTTGGCAGGACACTGCCCTCCCAGCTCCTCATGCACCTGCCTGCTCAGCAGCAGGCTGGGAGGCTGCGGGCCACTCTTGTCCTTGAGCTCCAGCCAAACCACACAAGAAGGCTGAGCAGGGACGCTCCTTGCCCAGCAACCTGGTAGAGGGGGCTGGAGGATGGCAAGGAGAGGGCAGCACAGTATGGGGATGTGGCTCAGGCTTCCCTCGGAGCCCATTCCTGATCGCTGCCTAGCTCTCTGGCTGGTGTAGTGGGATGGCAAGCCACCCCCTAGGCCCACCCCCACTCTGCCCAGTCTGGGCCAACCCAGCCCAACCTCTCCTCCGTTATCTAAATGGGTCATCCTCCAGCTCCTTGTCCTGCCTCCCAGGCAGCAGCTGCTCCACAAAAGGCCAGAGAAGAATCAAGGATCTTGGCTCCAACTCTGGGTGATAGCTATGACCAGAGATGCCCAGCTTGCACCTTCTCTCCCTCCACCTGGAATCAGCATCTCTGGATCTTCTTTTTCTAAGGCCTTTCTGCCATCTTCTCCTGAATCCAGATTGTTCCTGATCTGAGTACCTGGGAGGGAAGCAGTTTTTACCAAATGAGCCACATCACCTACCTCTCCAGGGTGTTGGCAAAGGAGTGGGCATGTTTGTATATCTGCAAGTGGGATGGGGTGGCTGGTGGTGCTGCACAGGCTGGCCCAGGGCAAGATGTGGGGCCTTCCCTTCTCCAGCAATGGGAGGTAGGCAGGGAATCTCCGAGGAAATAATTTCTTCTGAGATGGAAGCTTCTCCAGGCACCATCCTTCCATCTTCAATCCTGATTGTGTCTTGATGTGCTGGGAAGCCTTGGAAAAGTCAGTGCGCCTTTCTGGATTTCAGTGTGTGCCATTTGCAAAACAAGAGGAGGAATTAACCTTGCTGTCTCTTTCAATGTCCAGGACCGCAGGGTCAAGAAAACCACTGGGGCGGTATCAGAAATTATGCTCAAGCAGGCTACCATGGCCACAGTATGGGGCCCCTTATAATAATCCTTGGCTAGCACCTTCCTGGCATAGTAGCAGGTGGCCCATTCCTGACGAAGTTCAGCATAGGATTCTAGAGTTTGGAAGAGTACTTAGAGATCCTGATGTGCGAATTCATGAATGGCTCTTTCTGGCCTTTGCTCAAACCTTTCTTTCTGCCCTTGTTGCCCCTCCCTAGCCCACCTCCCTTGGCTTAGCAAAACTCACCGATCCTTCAAAATCGAAAGCAGCTTTCTCCCAGAGGTGGTTTTCCCTGCTCCTCCTATAGGCAAAGGAACTTCTCTCCAGTGCTCCTGCAGCTCTGCAGGCAGGGACATCAACTGCCATGTTTATCAAATAGAATGGGGTTTATCTAATTGTCAGTCCTCCTACTGGAGGACTGAATCCCTAACACCTAGCACAAGTGCCAGCCAGGCACATAGAAGACACTTAGCAGATGATTGGAAGATAAAGATCCTTTCGTTTTTCAGATGAGGACATGAAAAACAGCCAGATGATGAGTTAACCAGACTTACCTGATCAAGTGACTTATCTAGAGTCACACAGCTCGGTAGGAGCAAATAAGAATTAGATACATGGGCTCTCGATGCCCCCTCCACTAATCAGATGTTCAAGTTTACGTTGTTATTATTATTGAATCTAGTTTTCCTACCCCTTCTCAGTAGGGTGGCCATATAATGTATTGTCTAAACTTGTATAGTTTAGAGAGTAAAAGGGACGATATTAGCAGTTATACCAGGACTGTCTCACGCATGCGGCCTTCCTACGTCTGGGTGATTCATTCAGCAATTGTTACCCTCTTCCTTGGCTTTAGTCGTCTTATTTTTATTTTTTATTTTTTTAAGACAGAGTCTCGCTCTGTCGCCTAGGCTGGAATACAGTGGTGCAATCTCAGCTCATTGTAAGTTCCGCCCCCCAGGTTCAAGCAATTCTTGTGCCTCAGCCACCAAGTAGCTGGGATTACAAGAATGCATTGCCAGGCCTAGCTAATTTTTGTATTTTTAGTAGAGATGGGGTTTTACCATGTCAGCCAGGCTGGTCTCAAACTTCTGGCCTCGAGTGATTCGCCTGTCTCAGTCTCCCAAAGTACTGAGATTATAGGCGTGAGCCACTGCACCCAGCCTTGTCACGTATTCTAGAGAATAGTTGCCGAGCTATCTTGCAGATGAGAACAAAGGTCCCTAAAAATTAGTCCTTATAACCGAGGTGGACTCCACCCATGTCTAGGAAGAAGAGGAGAAAAATCTTATCTGAGCGCTGGTCCCATCAGTCAAAGATCATCAGCCCAGCGACTTAACTAGTAAATATTTGTGATTGTTGTTCACCAGTAAACAACTGTTGAACACTTTCGGTATGCTGAGCTCTGTCTAGGCCTAAGTTGTTGCTCTAATTTGCTTTGACAGGCTAGCCAGCAGATAGCTAGAGCCCTCTCCTTGGGGCCAGGAGAGGCTGGGGAGCAGTGGCCCAGCCCCACCAGGGCAGTGATGCATGGCTTTTCTTGTCTGCCATCTGCTCGGGGACTGATGGAGGCCTGATGACATAACTTGTTTGCTTCCTGGAAGGTGCCAGCCGTACTGTGATCTGCTGGGACCCAATGTGGATTACCCCTCAGGGGGTAGGTTAGGTGGGTCCCTAACCTACCCCCTGAGGCCAGAGCACACAAACTTGCAGGAGGCTGAACTGTTCGAGGAGGATTAACCATTCTGATGTAGAATCATGGGCTTCCGGAGTTGAAAGAGATGGATCTTGGGGTTCAATTTGTTGCACCTTCCCCCATGCAGACTCCTCCCAGCACCTCTAAGACCTCTTTCTCCTTTTTTTTGGAAGCTCATTTATTTTAGGCCTTGTCATCTCTAGAGTTCTGCCCCTAAGCCTATGATGATTTATCTCACTATTGTATCTGCGAGTATACAACTGTACATCCAAGATAGGGCTATGTGTACATTTTAAGTTTTGAAATAGTTTTGATTATCTAGATATGGGATTTGTGTTTATGTATGATTGATTGTTTGCTTTTTATGGACCTTTATCTTGGAAGAACTCATAGAATTTTATCCATTGTCTAATTTTAAACGAACAATTTTAGAGAGAAAATAACTTGTCCATAAAATCTCCCCTTCAGGGAGAGGAAAAAGGTATGGAGGCGAGGGGTGTGTGGGAATGATGCTCCAGGTTGAAGGCAGGAGAGAGAGGTGCCTCCTAGTTAAAGGAGGGTTCGAGCCCTCTCTACCTACCCCTGGCCCCTGCCCACTTCCAAGCCCAGGTTTTTGTTTGGCTTTGCTTTGTTTAGCTCACAAGAGAGAGATGGATGGTTTGGAGTAGAAGGGGGGTAGCCCCATCGCATCCCCTGCAGCTGCAGCGTGGGCCTCTCCGGCATCTTGGGGAGGAGGCTCCATGGTGACCATCCCTCCCGCCTGCCATTGTCCTCCCTGCCCTGCTCAGGGAGGGCCCGAGAGAGCAGGGCCTCCCTTCTTTCACGGATGAAGCTCCAGGGGGAGGAGCAGGGTGGAGGGCACGCCATCCCTGGCCCGTTGCCGGGGCGACCGGCCCAGGCCATTGTGAGCAGCTCCTCTTACGGGATTAGGGCTGTTCCGCATTCTTGTCCGATGGAGAACACAGGCCGGCAGGGCCTGCTGCCCCTGCAAGCCAGAAGCCATTGTCTGCCTCCAGAGCCCTGAGAAAGGGTGGATTAGAGGCCCCGCCCCTGGAGCAGGGGTTTCCTTTTTTTCTGTCTCCCTTTGAATCTTGAGGGGAGACAAACCCTCCTGGGAAATGGAACGAGGAGCTGTTTACCGCAGTCTGGGTCTTCAGATTTCTCACCACTTACCTATCTCCCATAAGAGGAAGTCTCGTATTTACCATTGGTGTCCTTGGACAGCACTTGCCGGGAACTGGCCGGCCCTGTGGCACCCCACCCCCACCCCGCTCCCGCCCAGCCCTGCAGCCTCTGAGGGCCCCGTGGCACCTGTAACAGCTCATTTCATAGACTCAGAGCAGGAAAGCCCCTCAGATCTTTTAGTTCAACCTGTTTGTTTCACGGGAAATACAACCAAGGGTCTGAGAAGGGGTGGGACTCGCCCAGGGGGACAGCGGCAGACTTCCCAGGGCAGTGTCCCTCCCCAGCTCTGCACCCCAGGCCCTGCTCGCTGGTATTTTCCGGGGTTTTGTCCAGGAGCTGCTGCTGAGGAGGGTGGAGCAGAGAGGGACCGAGACCTTCGGTGGCTCAGAGCTTTGCTAGCTGCATCTCGACAGCCCAGTTCCCACTTCCTCCTGCCTCACTCCACCCTTCCTGAGCCCACCACACCTACCGTCCAGAGGGCTTAGCGCTCAGCCCACGAGTGGTGTTCTTCGTCTTGCTGGGCTAAGATAGCAAGCCCTGAGGCCCCGACTATTGAGTTGTTTGTTTGTTGTGAGGGGGGGAGGGGAGGAACATTTCTTTTTCTTTTCTTTCCTTTTTTTTTGAGACAGAGTTGCTCAGGCTGAGGCTGGAGTGCGATGGCGCGATCTCTGCTCACTGCAACCTCCGCCTCCCAGGGTTCAAGCAATTCCCCTGCCTTAGCCTCCTGAGTAGCTGGGATCACAGGTGTGCACCACCACAACCAGCTAATTTCTGTATTTTTGGTAGAGATGGAGTTTCTCCATGTTGGTCAGACTGGTCTCGAACTCCCAACTTCCGGTGATCTGCCCGCCTCGGCCTCCCAAAGTGCTGGGATTACAAGCATGAACCACGCCACCTGGCCGAAACATTTTTATCTGAACCGAGTAAACTGGTTTAGGGTTTTGTGTTTTGTTTTTTTGTTGCTGTTGTTGTTTCCCTAATTTTTGGACCAATTTTTAAAAGCCTGTGGTAAAATGTACATAATATAAAAGTTACCATTTAAAGTGCACAGTAGTGTTAAATTTAACGTTGTTGTAACCCAGTCTCCAGAATTCTTTTCATCTTACAAAACAGAAACTATACGCATTAAACACCTCCCCACCTCCCCTCCCCCAGTCCCTGGTAACCACTGTTATTAATACTTTCTTCTGTCACTACGAATTTGCCTATTCCAGGTACCTCATTTAAGTGGGATCACACAATATTGATCCTTGCATGACTGGCTTATCTCACTTAGCATTAATGTTTTTAAGGGTCATCTGTGTTATAGCATGTGTTAGAATTTCATTCTTTTTATGGTTGAATAATATTCTATTCCATCCTACGGACATACCAAGTGTTATTTATTCCTACATTTATTTATTTATTATTATTTTTTTTTTTTTTGGTTTTTTTTTTTTTTTTTTTTTTTTTTTGAGACGGAGTTTCGCTCTTGTTACCCAGGCTGGAGTGCAATGGTGCGATCTCGGCTCACCGCAACCTCCGCCTCCCGGGTTCAGGCAATTCTCCTGCCCCAGCCTCCTGAGTAGCTGGGATTACAGGCACGCACCACCATGCCCAGCTAATTTTTTGTATTTTTAGTAGAGACGGGGTTTCACCATGTTGACCAGGATGGTCTCGATCTCTTGACCTCGTGATCCACCCACCTCGGCCTCCCACAGTGCTGGGATTACAGGCTTGAGCCACCGTGCCCGGCCTTATTTATTATTTTTATTTATTTATTTATTCCTTTCTTTTTCTTTCATTCTTTCTTTTTTGAGACAAGATCTGGCTCTGCTGCCCAGGCTGGAGTACAGTGATGCAATCATGGCTCACTACAACCTCTGCCTCCTGTGCTCAAGCAATCCCCCACCTCAGCATGCACCTATAGCTGGGACTACAGGCATGTGTCACCACACCTGGCTAGTTTTTGTATTTTTTGTAGAGACAGTGTTTCACCATGTTGCCCAGGCTGGTCACAAACTCCTGGCCTCAAGTGATCCTCCTACCTTGGCTTCCCAAAGTGCTTGGATTACAGGCATGAGCTACCACACCCAGACCTATCCCTACGTTTCTTGATGAACATTTGTGTTGTTTATACTTGGTGGCTAGTGACTGATTGCTTATAGCAAATTACAGTTCTGGGGCAGAAAAAGTGCCAAACTCAGAATCAGATGAGCACATCATCTAACCTGTCTGAGTCCCAGTTTCTTCACCTGTAAAGGGGAATGATGATGCTTTCTGTGCCCACCTCCCAAGGTTGTTGTGAGGGCCAGTTCATTTACTAATGTAACAAGGAGTTATTCTGTGCCTCTAGTGTGCACCAGGCACTGTACTCAGCATCAATAATTCAGTGGTGAGCAAAACTGACCAGTCCCTGTCCTCATGGTGCAGACCGGCACATTTCCTTCATAAATCATAAAGTATCGGCCTTGCAAATGCAGGTTTTTACCTTCCTTGTCCGTCTGTAGACTATGAATAAGAAGGTAACTGGTCCATATTTCTGCTGCATGGACCATGTGCACTCAGCTCAGGTGAGATCTTTTTCTAGGGAAAGTGCTCTCCAGTCTGTCTGTCACTTACTCTGGTAAAGGATGAAATGGCTTCTCTGGGTGTACTCTATGGCCTTTATAGCAGCTATAGGCAAACCACCAGGACCAGGTCCCCCAGAGTGTCCTCTGCCAAACCTTTCTCATCACTCTCCTGCGTTCTGTTCCCAGGTGGCCATCAAGTCCATCCGGAAGGACAAAATCAAAGATGAGCAAGATCTGATGCACATACGGAGGGAGATTGAGATCATGTCATCCCTCAACCATCCTCACATCATTGCCATCCGTGAAGGTATGGGGGGGCACCTGAAGCTGGAAGTTGGGGGTCTATGTGTATGCATGGATGTGTTCACATGCCTATGTACACGTGTCAGAAGAAACAACATAAAGAAGTAAAAATGATACAGGCCCTAGAGGTGGGCAAGAGCTGAATTTGAAACTCAGCTGTATGACTTTGCACAACTTACTGAATTTAGTTTTTGAGTTTCAGTTCCTCATTTATTAAGCGGGGTCATTCCATTTATATCACAGTGTGATTGCAAAGATCAAACTGTTCATGCCATTGAGTGCTCCGCTCATGGGAGGTACTCAAGGAATTGCAGGCTTTTTTGTTGTTATAATTCGGTTTTCCCTACTTGAACACTACCTTCCCAACCCAGTGAGCTCCTTAGCAATCTGAGGGAGGCTGAAACATACAAAGGCCTGCACCTGTCTTAGGTGCGTGGGTGCTATTCTTTGGGCATCCCAAGAGCCAGACCTCCTAGAGTCTGACCTGGGCTCTGAATCATTCTTGCCACAGGGCTGGCTTCTACCTCTCCTTGTCTCACTTGGCCTCCTCTTCTCTGACATCAGTGCTGACTTTGCCACCCCAGCTGCCCTCCTCCCCGTGACCCAGACGACAGAGTGAGCAAGAGAGGGTGACGAAGGAAAGATGGGGAGCCTTCTCCTACACACACCTGTCTGCATCGAGCCTTTACATAATATCAGTTAGACGAGAAGCAGTGGATAGCAACAGGAGGGAAGAAAGGGAACCTGTGGCTCTGTCTTTTGTCTGTATATTCCTGGTGGGGAAAAAAAATAGAGCAGTCTCTGCTCTTGGATCGTGTTCATAAAAAGATTAAGGGTAGAGCCACTGTGGCTTGAGCCTGTCCCATGAAGAGCCAGACAAGTGGCTGAGAAGGCTAATTGTATCTCTGTGTACTTCCCTCAGGGAAGAATGGGCAAATGACAAAGTTTGGTTAAGCCAGGCTGAGTGTGGTGAGAGAGAGAGAGAGAGAGTGTGTGTGTGTGTGTGTGTGTGTGTGTGTGTGTGTGTGAGTGTATTCTGCCTTACACCCATATCTCCAACTGGATCTGGGAACTGAGCGCTGAGGCTCATGATATGGCTTCTCTGTTACCTTCAGATTCAACAGACATAAGAACATATAGTTACTGTGTGTCTGGAGGGGCTCCCCCAAATTGATCCCCATCCTGCTACAGGCATCAAAAGATGTGAAGTAGGGGGTATGCCTCTGTCCTGGGAACTGACCTCTAACCTAGCTGTTCTCCAAAATGTGCCCTTGCTGGCTTTTGACTCCCAATTTGATGGCACAAAGTTTGCTTGCACCCTTGCAGAGATGGCAAGAGCCACAGGGGTGGAGTCGCAGCCAGGCATCCCCAGGAGACTGGGCCTCCATGGATAAGGGCCATTTACTCCTGTCACCCTGGAAAAAGTGACAGTCTCCTGGCCATGTATCCAATTGCCTGGAAGCTGGGACTCCTCTAGGGAGAAGCCTTTTCACTCCTTCTCAGAGCCTAGACAGCATTATCTCTGGGGCTGGCCAAGCAAGCCAAACTCATAGGACCCGTTTGACACAAAGATGCAATGTCATGGACATACATGTTCTAACATACACCAGGCAGAAGGGCCAGTTTGGTGAACCAGCCACTCCCTACCTTTCTAGGGGGCTGGAGCCAGGACAAGTCTTCAAGTGGCAAGAGGGCCCCTCCCACCCAGAGAGATGAGCCAGCTGGGATGGGCTGGCTGCCAGGAACCCAGCCACTCAATTAATTACCAAATGTGTATTGATTGCTTCTATGTACAAGGCCTTATGCATGAAGCCCTGGCCTGGATCCTTCGGATGAAAGTCAAAGATGGTGATGGATGTCTCAGCTCTCTGTTGTGCTTTATAGTTCATGATCCACTTTTTTTTTTTTTTTTTTTTGAGACGGAGTTTCACTCTTGTTACCCAGGCTGGAGTGCAATGGCACGATCTCGGCTCACCGCAACCTCTGCCTCCTGGGTTCAGGCAATTATCCTGCCTCAGCCTCCTGAGTAGCTGGGATTACAGGCACGCACCACCATGCCCAGCTAATTTTTTGTATTTTTAGTAGAGACGGGGTTTCACCATGTTGACCAGGATGGTCTTGATCTCTTGACCTTGTGATCCACCCGCCTCGGCCTCCCAAAGTGCTGGGATTACAGGCTTGAGCCACCGCGCCCGGCCCATGATCCACTTTAATACACTTTTGTTCCCTCTTCTGATCCTCAAGACAGGCATTATTATTGGCATTATTTTTCAAATGTATGCATGAGGGCACTTGAGTATAAATATGACCATAGGTGCCATTTATTGAGTGCTTGCTTATTCGTCAGACCTCCACCAGCTTGCTCAGCCAGCCCTGGCACTACTGCTAACTTTTTGTGTTTCTCACCCCAGCCCTGTGAGGTTGCCTTATTATCCTGCTTTTCAAATGAGGAAACTGAGGCACAGTGGTTTAATGACTTGTCCAAGATCACGCAGCAAACCTGCATTCTGACTCACGCATCTAGAAGAGATTTGCCCAAGGCCACAAGGTGAAAAAGTACCAGCTTCTTAAACCAAGGAGCTTTGCCTTTCATGAGAATGAATCACTTATGAGAATGAAAGACCAGGCTCCTTGGTTCAAGAAGCTGGTACTTTTTTTTTAAAAGAAGCTGGTACTTTTTTGGGGATTCTGAAAATTACCCTGCCCTTTCAGGAAGATGTCTAGTGAGGCAGGGTAATGTCTAAGGGCAGGGTAATTTTCAGAATCCCCAAAAGCCTGAACTTCCAAGGAGGCAGAGGGTGAGCCAGTGTCTTTGGCCTTAACTCATGGCTCCTGGAAGATGCTGAGAACTTCCAAGGCCCTTCTCCTGCCCTTATTTGCCACTGTATAGCCCCATTAGCAGATATCCCTAGAGGAGGAGGGTCCCGTCTGGTTTGGGGCCTGGGGTGGGGGAGGAGTGAGTCACCCCCCAGTGGAGAGCAGTGCACTCTGGGGGAACCTGACATTCCTTGCCTTGCTCTGCCCAGTGTTTGAGAACAGCAGCAAGATTGTGATCGTCATGGAGTATGCCAGCCGGGGTGACCTTTATGACTACATCAGCGAGCGGAAGCAGCTCAGTGAGCGTGAGGCCAGGCATTTCTTCCGGCAGGTCGTCTCCGCAGTGCACTATTGCCATCAGGTGAGCACCTACCTGCTCCAGCCATGTTCTCCGGGGGCGGGGGGGGGGGTCCCTGGGGCCCTGGGGCTGTTACAGATCAGAGAGTTTTCATGACCTGTCCAGGATCACACAGGGAGGCAGAAACAGAGGCAGAACTAGATTCTGGACTCTCAGGGAAATGTTGGCATCTCTGACTTTCAGTCCCTCGCCCTGGGATAGAAGGGCCTGTGATTTCTTGCAGCACACACCAAAAAAATGGGCATCCCCAGCCTACCTGTGCTCAGCCCCACTTGGCTCCCTTTGTGTTTACCTCAGTCTCCAGACTAGACTATTTATCACCTTCCCTTCCCCGGTGACCTTCCTCTGACTGCCCCATCCTGCTTTCAGAATGGAGTTGTCCACCGGGATCTCAAGCTGGAGAACATCCTCTTAGATGCCAATGGGAATATCAAGGTGAGTCCCACTTCTTACTTCTAGAAGCCTTCTGGCCCACCCCAGCTTTTCTGCACTGTCTCCAGCCAAGTAGCTCTAAGCTCTTGGTGGGTTCCTGAAGGAGCTGAGCCAGGCTGACCTTCATTCCTTCATTGGTACTGGTAGGGCCCTCAGCCATGGATATACATATTGGAATGGATATTCTAACACCTCATTGTGTGGATGGAGAGCTGTGGCCTCAGAGGAGGGGTGATTTGCACAAGATCACACGACTAGCTCGTGGCTGAGCCTGGGCTAGAACCAAGGTCTTCTGACTCTCAGATCAGTGGTCCTTTGAAGCCAGAAGGCTGACAGGAATCTAGGTCTAAGCTCAGGTTTGCTACAACCTTGGGACGGGCCTGGCCTGAGTTCTTCTCCCCGCCCATGTGTGTACACACTTGCATACACACACACATGCATGCTTTAATCTGCTACAATTAGCCCTTTGGAAACATCCCACAGATGGACTCCAGCTCCAGCTTCCTGCTTTCTGCAACTGCTAGATTTCCATGCTTAAGTTTTTTTGTTATGTGTGTTTTTTTTTTTTTTTGAGATCGAGTCTCTCTCTCTTATCAGACTGGCGTGCAGTGGCACGATCTCAGCTCACTGCAATCTCTGCCTCCGGGGTTCAAGTGATTCTCCTGCCTCAGCCTCCCAAGTAGCTGGGACTACAGGCGCGCGGCACCACGCCTGGCTAATTTTTGTATTTTTAGTAGAGATGGGGTTTCAGCATGTTGGCCAGGATGGTCTCAATCTCTTGACCTCTTGATCTCTTGATCCGCCCACCTCGGCCTCCCAAAGTGCTGGGATTACAGGCGTGAGCCACTGTGCCCAACTACTTAAGTGTTAAATTTAGGCATGGAGAAGCTCATGTTGATGGGATACACTGAGATGGGCATGGCCCAGGGAGACTGGCCCCTGCAGGCACCGGAAGGGTGACGCTACATTCTGATCCGTTTCAGAATCTTTCTGAAGCCAGGACATAGTCTCTTCCAGTGGCTCCTGACCTGTACCCTGAGGTGCCTGGTACTGAGTTCATTCCCTCTTACCAGCCAATTCCCGGAGCAGGTGGGGCTCTCTTTGATGCTGACCAGAAGGGAGGGAAGCCAGGGCCAGTAAACCCGCATAGTCAGGCACGAACATTGACAAGCATGAACTTTCTTGTCTGTACCAATCATGTGCCTCATTATGGACTTCAACTGGTAACTGCTTGATAAGAGGCCAATAAAACCATAAACAAAGGAGCCAGAGTTTAATAAACAGCCCTTCCCCGCCCTGAACACACATAACCCTCTGATAGGGTAAAGAGGTGAGGAGCACCAGGACACTGGCCTCAGCCTCTAACTGAGGATGGATGGGAAAGGGACTCTCCAGGGAACGAGATGACAGGGTTGGGTTCTCAAGCCCTCAGTATCGGATGGTTCAGTGAGTCCTGGGCTGTAACCACAGCCCTGACGCTTGTTCTGCCCTCATTATTGCTTCTCGGCTATATTGGACTGACCCCAGGTTTCTGCCACCAAGTTCTTGCCCAGGTGTGCACACAGGCATGATCCCTTTGCTAGGAAGGGCAGCTCAAGTCTCATGTGGTTCATTGGTTATAGGGCTTGCTTGTTCCTCAGGCCTGTGACATTACACGAGATGCTGGCTTTCCCCCTCCATCCGGTTGACCCTCCTTTCCATGGCTAAGCATCCTTAGAGCCTCATTGCAGGATCTCACCTAGGCTAGCAGCTGCAGGAGAGGCAGGGGCAAGGAGGTCAGCATGGGAGTGGAGAGTCTGTCTGGAAGGCAGATCTAATGAACAGGGACTCCAGGGAGGCATTTGAAACTCTTGGCTTCTAGAAGAAGGAGATGGAAGGCTTTCTGGAGGGGCATGGGCTTGCTGGGCCAAAAGGATGGGCATGGACAGGAGAGAGCATCTCTGCAGGTGAATGCCACATGAGAAAAGTGGTCTGGGGAGCAGTGAGGATCCTGGAGCCCCCACATACCTCTTCCTAGATGTTCCTCATTGGCACAGCTCCTCGGGATTTGTTCTTCCAGGGCCTGAGCTATGCTGACAGTGCTTAGTGTGGGGTAGAGGTCATGGGGACCCTTTCCTTCTTCTGAAGACCGGGTTTCCCCAGGATCTGGAGACGGGTGGGCCAAGAGCTACAGAAAAACCCAGGCCTTGGCATGACCTGTGCCCGTGTTTGACTCAATTCTGCAGATTGCTGACTTCGGCCTCTCCAACCTCTACCATCAAGGCAAGTTCCTGCAGACATTCTGTGGGAGCCCCCTCTATGCCTCGCCAGAGATTGTCAATGCGAAGCCCTACACAGGCCCAGAGGTAAGTGGCCACCCTCCCCTGCCAGCCTGCCCCAGGTGTTTACTATGACTTTAGACCCTGAGAGAACGATAGTTTTATACTTATTCACCTTTTCAGAGCACAAAACTCAAGCCTCCCAAAAACTAGTAACTTGCCAGGTGTCTAGCCAGGAGTGGCAAAACTAGAACTAGGCCGGGCGCAGTGGCTGACGATAATTCCAACACTTGGGGAGGCCGAGGTGGGTGAATCACTCGAGGTCAGGAGTCAAGACTAGCCTGGCCAACATGGCGAAATCCTGTCTCTACTAAAAAGAAAAAGTATAAAATTAACAGGGTGCTGTGGCACACACCTGTAATCCCAGTTACCTGGGAGGCAGAGGCAGGAGAATCATCTGAACCTGCGAGGCGGAGGTTGCAGTGAGCCGAGATCATGCCAGTGCACTCCAGCCTAGGCAACAGAGGAAGACTCCGTCTCAAAACAAAAACAAAAACAAAAAACCCACAAAAAAACCCCTAGAACTAGAACTTAGGTCTCCTGACTCCTAGGTCAGTTCTTTGTGTCCTTCACCTTCCTCATTCCTGTTACCTTTCCCAGCACCCAGTCCAGCTTCCCAAGAGTGATGTAGAGGTGGTGTCTGTCACAACCACCCCTTCCCCAGCACAGAAGAGATGACCTGGCTGTTGCTCTTGTGCTTGGCTGTCCCTCCCAGGGAAAGCAGTTGACAACATCTCAGCCCCCTTCTGCAGCATCCCGGTCTTGGCCCCTGGGTAGGAGAGGTGGGCCGTCTTCAGATGTGCTAGGCTCTGAGTTCTCCAGCATGTACCACTTTCTTGTCTGGTATGGGCATCCTTGCTGACCTCCTGCCTCTTTCTCAGGTGGACAGTTGGTCCCTGGGTGTTCTCCTCTACATCCTGGTGCATGGCACCATGCCCTTTGATGGGCATGACCATAAGACGCTGGTGAAACAGATCAGCGACGGGGCCTACCGGGAGCCACCTAAACCCTCTGGTGAGTGAGAGGTGTGGGCGTTCTCATCCAGGCCTGGGGTGTCCTTCACTCATTCCTAAGGCAGGAACTATACAGTAGCACTAAAGTCAGAAACGCCACAGTCCATCATGGCCCACGATAGGTTAGGGTATCCTCCACCGTGTGTCCAATGTTAAGACTTGTGAGGAAGGAGGAGATAGCTTTTTCTTCCCCAAAGGGGCATGCTTGATTATATTTGGGAAGTAGTTCCTAAGGCCTCACTTAGATCTTCTTTGGCAACAGTTTTCTCATTTCCTGTTGCTTTTGTTCTCATCTTCAGAAATATTTTTGTCCTTCACTGTGACATAGAAGGCAGGAAGAAGGGTGTGAGAGCCCCAGTTACCCTGAGCACAGTCTCTACCCTCAGAGGGTTGAATTTCAATGGAGAGAGAGAGGATAGACACCAACATACATACAAGGACTCATGAAGGGGTCACAGTCCTGCGGGGTCAGAGGACAGGCAGCTGGAGGAGTCAGTTCAGGAACTCTGGACTGGGGAGCTGTCCTGGGCCAAGGCATGTTTAGAGCCCTAGGTTGGAAGGGATGCATCTGACCCAAGAGTAAGCAGTGTCTTAGCTCAAAGGCGGATGAGCTGGTGACAGAGGACAGGGAGTGCCCATTCTGGGAGCTGCCAAACTGAAGCTCCTGCCTTTTGTCTTCCAGATGCCTGTGGCCTGATCCGGTGGCTATTGATGGTGAACCCCACCCGCCGGGCCACCTTGGAGGATGTGGCCAGTCACTGGTGGGTCAACTGGGGCTATGCCACCCGTGTGGGAGAGCAGGAGGCTCTGCATGAGGGTGGGCACTCTGGCAGCGATTCTGCCCGGGCCTCCATGACTGACTGGCTCCGGCGTTCCTCCCGCCCCCTCCTGGAGAATGGGGCCAAGGTGTGCAGCTTCTTCAAGCAGCATGCACCTGGTGGGGGGAGCACCACCCCTGGCCTGGAGCGCCAGCATTCACTCAAGAAGTCCCGCAAGGAGAATGACATGGCCCAGTCTCTCCATGGTGACCCAGCTGATGACACTGCCCCTCGCCCTGGCAAGAGCAACCTCAAGCTGCCAAAGGGCATTCTCAAGAAGAAGGCGTCAGCCTCTGCAGAGGGGGCACAGGAGGACCCTTCTGAGCTCAGCCCCATCCCTGCGAGCCCAGGGCAGGCTGCCCCCCTGCTCCCCAAGAAGGGCATCCTCAAGAAACCCCAGCAGCGAGAGTCTGGCTACTACTCCTCTCCCGAGCCCAGTGAGTCTGGGGAGCTCTTGGATGCAGGTGATGTGTTTGTGAGCGGGGATCCCCCGGAGCAAAAGCCCCCGCAAGCCTCAGGGCTGCTCCTACATCGCAAAGGCATCCTCAAACTCAATGGCAAGTTCTCCCGGGCAGCCTTGGAGCTCTCGGCCCCCACCACCTTCGGCTCCTTGGATGAACTCGCCTTGCCCCGCCCCCCGGCGCGGGCTAGCCGCCCCTCAGGGGCTGTGAGCGAAGACAGTATCCTGTCCTCTGAGTCCTTTGACCAGCTGGACTTGCCTGAACGGCTCCCAGAGCCCCCGCTGCGGGGCTGTGTGTCTGTGGACGACCTCATGGGGCTTGAGGAGCCCCCATCAGAGGGCCCTGTAAGCTACCTGAGGCGCTGGCGGCAGGATCCTTTGGGGGACAGCTGCTTTTCCCTGACAGACTGCCAGGAGGTGACAGCCACCTACCGACAGGCACTGGGAGTCTGCTCAAAGCTCACCTGAGGCGGGTAGGCATTGCCCCAGCCCAGGCAGGGTCTGAGATGCAGCCGGCTGCACCCCGACGGGAGATGCCTTCTCCCGCACCTCCCAGGACTTGCATCCCAGCTCAGAAGGCTGAGACTTTGCAGTGGAGCCCTGGGCAGGGCTGGATGTGGGAAGCAGGCAAGTGCATCCTTGATAAAGTGCATCAAGGATTCAGTGTCTGCAGCTCTGCTGAACTAAGAGGATAACAGAGAAAGAGAACGGAACGGGAAGGCCCACGTCAGAGTCCGGGTTGTCTGTTTCTTGTGCACATAGTCGGGCCGCAGAGACCTGGAGAACTACCAGCGCCCAGCTCCTGCATCCCATGAATACACTGTACATGTGGTGCCTTCTAAGGACAGCCTGTTCCTTACTCATTCTCTGCCAAAGTGGGGCCAGACCTCTTCACACACACATTCCTGTTCCCACCAAGCACCAGAACTGGACAGTGGCACCCGTAATGTGCCTGAGGCATCCTGGGAATGGTCTGGAGTAACCCTTCCTTATTTATCCTTGGAGTAAGAGAACACAACCTCTGTTTCTTCCGTGGTTCTCTTCCCCTTTCCATCCCCCAAACCTGCCCTGAGCCTCCTGGAGTTGCTGCTATGAATCTGAAAGACTTGAAAAGCCCCAGGCTGCTGTGTGGACTTCATCTCAAGGGGCCCAGCCTCCTCTGGACGCCTCCTTGGACCTCAGAAACTCAGAACTTCTGCCTCTAAGCTGCTCATAAAGTCCAGACTTACGGATGTGTTCTCTGGGCCCTCAGAACTCTAGAATGCCTGTATTTATTTTTATGTGCTCAACTCTGTGTTTTAGAAAAAGTGAATCTTGCTGTTTTCAATAATGTGAATGCTGTTCTGAGAAAATCCACTATGGCATCTAAGTTTTGTGCACAGAGAGATATTTTTACAACGATTTCCACCCCACCCCCGACATTCCCCCGTACCCCACTCCACACTGTGTTTCTCTACCTAATGGACCTCTGTGGCCAAAAAATACCATTCCATTAAAACCAGAAAGGTGACTGGAAACATGCCCTGCTGTTCTCTTTGGTGATGGAAGTGGGGAGGGATGGGGCCCGAGCAGGTTTTTGAGCCTTCTAATACTCATTCCCCTAGGCTGCCAGGGGTGGGAGATAAAAAAACTAAGGAATCAAAAACAATTGTGAGCCCAGTAGCTCCGGCCTGACCCTATTATGCACGCAGGTGGGAAAGCCCTGAGCCCAGGGTCCCAGTTGTTCTTCCTGCCTTTGGCACTAAAGTAGAAGTGATTTGGCAGATTATCCCCCCCCGCCCCCCCCCTTCCCTCCTTCTCCCCCCCCCCCCTGCTCCGGTCTGCTCGAGCCCTGTTGCTGCTGCCTAAAGACACCCCCACAGCCTTTATTCTCTCCCTCCTAAGAAATCCCCTTTAGCCCGGTGCTGGGCAGCTTCCCCCCCCCCCCTCACTGCCTGACTCCTAGAGAAAGCAAGAATGCCTGGAATGTCCACCCCCACCAGACGCCAGCCCCTCAGCCCCCTGCAGAGCATTCTCCACAAGCCTGCTCCATTGAGAAACTCCCAGGCTCCGAGGGCTGGGGATGAAAGGGAGGGTGAGGACAAAGTGCGGGCCAGCAGCCGGCTGACTCTGGCTTCGGGCTGGCTCCCTCCCCCACCCCGACCTGCCCTGGTATTCACAGGAGGCCTCCAAACATCCCCAGCTCTGACTCGGGCCTCACAGCACACCTGTCCTTCTGCCAGCTGTCAGTGCCTGCCCAGTGGAGCGTTGGACCTCCCCTCCCGCACCTGGAGAGCTGAGCTGGCAAAGTCACTGGAGTCTGCGAAGGAGATGAGGAGGACAAGGCGACTATGGGTCAGGACGGGGAGAGCAAACAAGACAAGGCTTAGGCGACACTGGAGTACTTAGGTCTTGAGTCTCTGAGGCCCTACTCAGTGCTGGAACTCAGGGCTAGACTCTGGGTAAACATGGGAAAAATCCAGGGGGTGGATTTATCTCCAGAAGCTTAGAGTTCAGCTGTGGGGTTCTCAGACCTCGTTTATTCATTCCTCTCATGAATCAACCCCTTTTGTGTGCTAAACTCTGTAGAAGACAGAGGTAATTGCTGTATCCCTGGTACAAAAAAAAAAAAAAAAAAAAAAAAAAAGATCTTAGCCTCAAGGAGGTTAGAGACTGGGGGTGGGTAAGGTAGCATGCATAAGTTAAATTCAGTGAGAAGTTATTTTTGGTTCAGATCATGTTGAAAGGGAGTTTGGATGAATTACATCTTCGGAGATGATAATAGGGACTACCGTTCACTACGTGCTTATGGGTGTCAAGCCCTTTAGGTGTGTTACCTCATGTAATGCTCACGATAGCCTTGTAGGTTCAGTACTATTTTTATTCTCATTTTATAAAAGAAATTTTATAAAATAAAATTCTCATTTTAAGTAGGCCAGGCACAGTGGCTCACACCTGTAATCCCAGCACTTTGGGAGGCCGAGGTGGAAGCATCACTTGTCAGGAGCTCGAGACCAGCCTGGTCAACATGGTGAAACGCCATCTCTACTAAAAATACAAAAAATTACCTGGCGTGGTGGCTCACACCTCTAGTCCCAGCTACTCGGGAGGCTGGGATAGGAAAATCAGCCTGGGAAGCAGAGGTTGCAGCAAGCCGAGATCATGGTACTGCACTCCAGCCTGGGTGACAGAGCCAGACTCAGCCTCAAAAATAAAAGGAAGAGAGTGGGTGGGAGAAGCTGAAGCTTGAGGGACAGGACTGGAATGGGAGGGGAGGGAGGAGGGAAGGACACCCGTACCTAAGGGAACCGCAGGGTGTGAAATGGGGATGGAGGGAGAGGACACAGCCCTTTCCATCAGTGCTATCTCAGCAGGAGCTGAGGGAGATGGAGTTTCAGGAAAGGAGAGAGAACACACACAAAGGCGTTTGGTCCTAACTCTGTGTCCTCCTGCATCTGCTTACGTGACTCTTGTAGGCCAGGTGGAGGGAAGGGTGAGCAGGGTGAGGGGGTGGATGTGGGGGAAGCTTTCTGGGGAAAGAAAATCTGAGCTGGAAGAGAATATTTTCTTGGCTCCAAAGAGACCTGGATGAGGGGCTGTGGATCCCGCACAGCTCTTCCCTCACCTGCCTGGATGGTTCATACCAAAAACATTCCAGAAAACAGGCTCACAGCGATGACGCGGACCCCCAGGGGAGAAGGCTGGAGCTGCAGGAATATTTAGTGCCACATCAGTGCTTCCGGAATGTGAAGAACCCAGACGATGACGAGGGTTGGGGGAGGTGGGGAAGCAGCTTTGAGAGACAGGAAAGGGCCATCTGCAGCCAGAGCCACAGAAGCCTGGTCAGAGTCCTCTCCCCGTCCTCAGCCCTTTCCAGGGCAAGTCCTGGCAGTCATGTGTGTGGAGGGAGGGAAACTCCAGAGGCATGTTAATCCCCGCAGGGATGACAGCTTCAGCTCTCCTCTGCCCCATCCCACCAGCTGCCTTGGGCCCTCCTTGGGCAGATAAAGTGAGAGGGGAGACAGCGCTCCAGATCACAGTTGGGAAGCCCCTGCAGAGCACAGTGCCCACGCTCCAGTAGAGCTTCTAGAGGCAGACTTCAGCCCTTCGAGCCAGAATCTGAAGAGTGACTAATAGACCACACATGTCTCGAGGACAAGGATAGACCCAGGACAAAGGAAGAGTCCTGGGTCTTAGCTGAAGAGTCTGGGCACTTTTAAAGCAGGGGAAGGGGAGTGGGTGGGAATCACATAATAAATGACAGGGTTGATCTTCTGGAAAAGAGATTAGATGTACAGGCCATGGCTCAGAGAGCAGGACCAGGACCAATGAGTGGGGGCTACTGAGACACTAGATTCAGCTCGATAAGGCGACCACCTACATATATGTTCATTCAGGCCAGGTGCAGTGGCTCATGCCTGTAATTCCAGCACTTTGAGAGACTGAGGCGGGCAGATCATTTGAGGTCAGGAGTTCGAGACCAGCCTGACCAACATGATGAAACCCCGTCTCTACTAAAATTACAAAAATTAGCTGGGCGTGGTAGTGGCGCGTGCCTGTAATCCCAGCTATTCAGGAGGCTGAGGCAAGAGAATCGCTTGAACCCGGGACGTGGAGATTGCAGTGAGCTGAGATTGCACCATTGCACTCCAGCCTGGGCAACAGAGCAAGACCTTGTCTCAAAAAAATATATATATGATGTTCATTCGGCTATTCAGTCATTTATTCAGTATTTACTGAGTTGCGAGAGTGTATGCTATTCCAGGCCCTGGAGATACATCTGTGAACAAAACTGAGATTTTTGTCTTATGGGGCGTCCATTCTAGTGCAGAAAGACAGACAAGTATAGTAAATAAGTAAATAATATAGTATGTTAAAAGGCCACTGCCAGGCACAATGGCTCAAGCCTGTAGTCCAGCACTCTGAGAGGTCAAGGCAGGTCACTGGAGTCCAGGAGTTCCAGACCAACCTAGGCAACACGGCGAAACCCCGTCTCTACAAAAAAATGCAAAAGTTAGCCGGGTGTGGTGGTTCACATCTGTAGTCTCAGCTACTCAGGAGGCTGAGATGGGAGGATTGCTTAAACCTGGGAGGTCACGGCTACAGTAAGCCAAGATTGCACCACCGCACTCCAGCCTGGGCAACAGAGCGAGAACCTACCTCAAAAAAAAAAAAAAAAAAAAAAAAAAAAAAAAGAAAAGGAAAGACAGAGAAAGAAAGAAGAAGGAAAAATTAGTCAGAAAACAGGCTCACAGCGATGATGCTGTAGTCCCAGCTACTTGGGAGGCTGAAGTGGGAGGATTGCTTGAACCCAGGAGGCGGAGGTTGCAGTGAGCCGAGATAGTGCCACTGTACTCCAGCCTGAGCGATAAAGTGAGACTCCATGTCAAATAAATAAATAGTCACAATAAGAATTAGTAAAATACTAATAATTAGGATGGGGTACGGGATGGAGAGGAGACAGGGAATTAACTTTTAAATAAGGGTGGCTTTGGAGAGCCCCTCCCTCTGTCTCTGCACAGGGGAGCTCCTGTCTTCTGCCTTCTCCCATCTTTCTTGCCTACTAAGCTCTTTACTCCTTAAAACCAAAAAAAGGAAAAAAAAAATGGTGATCAGAGAACGCCTCCCTGAGAAGGTGGCATTTGAACAAAGAGCCGGCAGCAGGGGTTG
The DNA here is from genome assembly GCF_009761245.1 of Sapajus apella. Classification (NCBI taxonomy): domain Eukaryota; kingdom Metazoa; phylum Chordata; class Mammalia; order Primates; family Cebidae; genus Sapajus; species Sapajus apella. Next base: position 8,885,606 of record NW_022436962.1, on the reverse strand, counting down.
GGGTGGCACTAGCTAAGTGGCTACCTGGGGAACAGCGTTCAGGGTGGAGGGAACAACCAATGCAAAGATCTTAAGGCAGGAGCAGGTTGGGCAAGTTCTAGAGCAGCCATTGAGTCTGGAGCAGGTGAATGGGAGAGCAGCAGAAGGCGAGTCGGGAGCGGTAACAAGGGTGGGGAAAGTAGGTTGATTACACGGGGCCTTGAGAACCATTATGTGGGCCGTGCCTTTTATTCAGAATGAAATTGGGAGCCACCAACAAGTTCTGAGCAAAGAAATGACATGAGATAACTTAGAATTTTTTAAAAAATTCCCCTGCTTGTTGAGGCTAGCCGTGGGAGGGTCAACGTTGTCCAATTCTGGAAGGAGGTGAGGGGGCTCGGACTGGAGTCAGCAGTAAAGAAAAGACAAGTTGTCAGATTTCTGACATATTCTGAAGACAGAGCCCACAGCCTTTCCTGATAGATTCAATGTAGGGTATGGAAGAAAGAGGAAAACCAAGAATAATTTCATGGTCTTTGACCTGAGAAACTTGAAGGGTGGCATGTGCATTAGCAGGGTAGGGGAAGGCTTGCAGATGGAAGAGGTGTTGGGTGAAGTCAGAGGCACTTAGACCTCCAGGCAAAGATAAGTGGTATGAGGAGCCTGGAGTTTGAGAGATTTGGGTTGGAGATAGAGATGTGGGGTTGTTGCTAGGAGGAATTTCTGCTTCAGGTGGAAAATCTGGACAGATGATATCTGAAGAAGTCCCTTCCAGCTGTAAGGATTCTAGGATTGTATTGAATAGGAAAGCAGTTCTTTCCAAAGCTTGTCTGATATGCTTATGTGGGGAGGTGGGCAGTGCTGACATGAGGAGGCATATTTCGCCTGGTGGGGACTGGCTTTCTCCATCGATAAAAAGTCTTTTTTTTTTCTTCTTGACACAAGATTTCACTTTGTCGCCCAGACTGGAGTGCAGAGGTGTGATCTCAGCTCACTGCAGACTCTACCTCCTGAGCGCAAGCGATCCTCCCACTTCAGTGCCCCCTGGCTCCCCTAGTAACTTGGACTACAGGTGCACGCCACCACACCTAGCTAATTTTTTTGTATTTTTAGTAGAGACAGGTTTTTGCCATGTTGGCCAGGCTGGTCTTGAACTCCTCACCTCAAGCGATCCACCTGCCTCAGCCTCCCAAAGTGCTGGGATCACAGGCATGAGCCACTGGGCCTGACCAAAATCTTTCATAGATTTTATTGTATTTTATTTTTTTTGGGACAGAGTCTTGCTTTGTCTCCCAGGCTGGAGTGCAATGGCGTGATCTCGGTTCACTGTAACCTCGGCCTCCCGGGTTCAAGTGATTCTCCTGCCTCAGCCTGCTAAGTAGCTAGGATTACAGGCACCCACCACCACACCTGGCTATTTTTTGTTTTTTTAGTAGAGACAGGATTTCACCATGTTGTCCAGGCTGGTCTCAAACTCCTGACCTCCTGATCCACCTGCCTCAGCCTCCCAAAGTGCTGAGATTACAGGCGTGAGCCACTATGCCCAGCCTCTTTCACAGATTTTATAAGAATGTTAGAAATATCACCCTTGGACCAGGGATCTGCCTGTGACACTGGCCCCTGCAGAGAGGTTGTGAGTGGCTTTATACAGCAGAGGCCCCAGGCTGGGAGAAGAACTTTCTGCTTCAGATCCCAGAAGGAACCTGGAAGCGGAGCACAGCCCAGTGAGGGCACAGGAATCTCTGCATTTTCACAAGCAGGGCAAGTGGCTCTGATCACACTGAAGTTCCAGAATTTATTCAAGGTGAGGGCCTGGAACTACCTTAACCTGGAAGATTTTCAGTCTGCCAGGCATGCAGCTTCCCTCTGGGATAAAAAAAACTTTTCTTTTTCTCATTCTGCCTCCTTTCAGCTCTAAAATCCCTCCTCACCATCTCTTTGCAAAGGAATTCCCCATCCTTTTCAGCTCTTTTCCTTCCTCTCTCCAGCCTCCAGCCCTCTCCCTGAGTTAATTCCACCGTCTCGGTTTCACCCTTTCCCCTCTCTAGGGGCAGTTAGGTTAAGCTGGGGGAATGAGTCATCCTAGGTGGGGGAGGGGATTTCAGGTCCATAAATGGGCAAAAACTCAGATTTCAGGTTTCCGTGCCTAGGAAAAGACCAGTCGGTCCCCTCTATCTCTCCACCCCCAAAGGAATTCCCCAGGGAAGAGAAGGAAAGAGTCTGGGGCTGGCTTTGACCGGATGGAATCCTAGAAATAGCAGAGCTTTTTAGGAGATCGGTTTCAGTCTGACTCAGCTTCCCTGATAAACAGACACTGCCGGCCAGGATTTTCCCAGCCCAAGAGGCCAAACCCCCACTTCCCAGTGGAAGTGTTCAGCTCAGCCTTTGGAGTGTTGGGTCCCGCTAGCACTACTGCCTCCATCCTCCTCGACATTCTCTCCCCGTGATCAGAGTTGATCAGAGTTCGAGCTCAAAGCTGCGTTAACCTGAGCTCTGGATGGTGAGGGCACCCAGCTTTGCAGCAGGACACACCACGTGTCCCACCTGGAAGCTAGAATCCAGGTGCAATGACCTTTCAAAGTTCCCTCAGCTAGATTCCAAATCACCTCTTTATGACCCCTGGCAGCAATCACCCTTCACCTTTGTTGTGTCTATCAGGAGGGTCTTGGTAAGTAGCAACTTCTTTTTTTTTTTTTTTTTGAGATAGTGTCTCGCTCTGTCGCACAGACTGGAGTGCAATGGCACGATCTCAGATCACTGCAACCTCTGCCTTCCGGGTTCAAGCTATTCTCCTGCCTCAGCCTTCCCAGTAGCTGGGATTATAGGCACGTGCCACCACGCCCCGCTAATTTTTGTATTTTTAGTAAAGACGGGGTTTCACCATATTGGTCAGGCTGGTCTTGAACTCCTGCCTCGTGATCTGCCTGCCTCAGCCTTCCAAAGTCCTGGGATTACAGGCATGAGCCACCGCGCCCGGCCAAGTGGCAACTTCACACTCACAGTAGGCTACCTACTGGCAGGAATCCCTTCTCTGCTAAGGGACCCCTGGCTTGCCCTGTCTCCCAGCCCAACGTGCAGTCCTCTGTGAATGCGAGAGCCACTGGGAAGACAGGCTGGTGCCTGGGGAGAGCCTGGCCTGCCAACAGGGACTCACATGGTGGGCTGGCTCACCTGAAGACCTTTTTGCCATTCAGAGCCTCGCTTTGGCTCTGGCTGGAAGGCGCAGGGGCAGACTCACTGAGCTCTAGGAGAGGAGTGGATTCAGCCAAGATGCCAATTCATTGATTCGTAATGAAAATCAAAACCCCTGTCAAACCAACCAGATACTTGGGTTTGCTGATGAACACATTCACTGCCTGTGGTAATTTCACACAAGGATTATCCGAAGGTCAGTGGGAACTTTTCTTGAGGAGCACGGAAGCTGGGCTAGGAGAGCTGGTTGAATTGCTCTTCGTGGTGGTGCCAACCTCTTTGTCAAAATATATCTGGTAACCCCGTTAGGACACCCTGCCCCAGCACAGCTCTGAGGAGCACCTCCCCCCCACCCACCCCCACACACATTTGACATCACAAAGACAGCCTTGCTGGGCTGGCACATTCTTCCCACAGAGTGCTTTGCAATGACTTAGAGAGTCACTTTCACAGTCAATTCACACCCATCACATTGCTGCAAGGATTAAATAAGACAATACACGAACATGCTTTGTAAGCAATACATCACCGGAGAAAACTGAAGGAGTGAGAACAGGTACTCAATAAATGTTTAATAAAGGGCCTCCATCTGCTTTCCTGGCCCCAGCCCCTTATAAAGGGGAATCTGATCATTAAATCAAGTGAAAACCCATTCCCTCATAAACACGTCAACATTTATTAAGACCTTACAATTGTTCTAGGTGCCATGGAAAATACAGAAACAATTGAGGAACCACCCCTCCTTCAAGGAATTTACATATAATAAAATTGGGGCCATAAACTAACACCTACAGGCTGGTCGTTAACAGCACAGAGGTGAGTGTGCTAAGGGTGTGTGTCGGGGCAGATGTGCAGTAAGATGCTCCAGTTCCATTCGAGTTGGTTGTCATGGAATTGCTTGTGTGGATATGGCTAGATGGAAAACTGACTGTTTTCAGTCCTCACTCTTTCTTTTCATTTTTTTGTTTTTTTTCGGAGAGGGAGCCTTGCACTGTCTCCCAGGCTGGAGTGCGATGGTGTGATCTCGACTCACTGCAACCTCCCACTCCCGGGTTCAAGCGATTCTCCTGCCTCAGCCTCCCAAGTAGCTGGGATCACAGGCACCACCACACCCAACTAATTTTTGTATTTTTAATAGAGACGGAGTTTCGTCATGTTGGCCAAGCTGGTCTCAAACTCCTGACCTCAGGTGATCCACCCACCTCAGCCTTCCAAAGTGCTGGGATTACAGGTGTGAGCCACTGCGCCCTGTCAGTCCCCCACTCTTTCATCACTGGATTGCTCATTCAAGGAATAAGCCCCCCAGCTGCGGGGCTCTGCACCTTGGCCCAGGAGCAGAGTTACTGGAGCAGAGATTTGAGAGCCCAAGTCGTTCCTCACAAGCAGTGTTAGCCTTGCTGTTCCCAGTATTACCCTTGCTGGAGATGCCCACGAGGGTCAGAATGGGCAGACAGGCCGGGCGTAGTGGTTCACGCCTGTAATCCCAGCACTTCGGGAGGCAGAAGCGGGAGGATAGCTTGAGCCCAGGAGTTCAAGACTTGCTTGGGCAATATTGCAAGACCCCATTCTCCACAAAAAAAGGGGGAAAAAAAAGAATAGGCAGACAGATGCCAGGTGTGGGGGGGTGGAGCTTGTCAACTCCCTCCCTTACCAGTCACAGCTGGAGGTGGGGTGAGCAGCACACAGCTGGCTCCTTGACCCGGGGCTCCCACCAGGCTCACACATTCTGTCTCCCTGCCTAGCAGGGTGGACTTTCTTTTTCTTTCTTTTTTTTTTTTTTTTTTTTTTTTTGGAGTTTTTCTCTTGCCCAGGCTGGAGTGCAGTGGCACTATCTCTGCTCGCTGCAGTTCTCCTGCCTCAGCCTCCCAAGTAGCTGGGAATTACAGGCACATGCCACCATGCCCGGCTGGGCTTTTTTTTTGTTTCTTTTTTTTTTTTTTTTTTTTTTTTTGGGGCCGAGTTTTGTTCTGTCGTTAGGCTGGGGTACAGTGGCTAGATCTAGGCTCACTGCAACCTCCACCTCTCAGGTTCAAGCGATTCTCCTGTCTCAGCCTCCTGAATAGCTGGGACTACAGGCGTGTACCTCCATGCCCAACTAATTTTTGTATTTTTAGTAGAGACGGGGTTTCACCATGTTGGCCAGGATGGTCTCCATCTCCTGATCTCATGATCCGTCTGCCTCGGCCTCCCAAAGTGCTGGGATTACAGGCGTGAACCACTGTGCCTGGCCAATTGTTTTGTATTTTTAGTAGAGACAGGGTTTCATCACGCTGGCCAGGCTGGTTTCGAACTCCTGACCTCAAGTGATCCACCCGCCAAAGTACTAGGATGACAGGCGTGAGCCACTGCACCCGGCCAGGGTTGACTTTCTTTAGATGCCTCTTAAAGGCTCCAGGAACACAGAAATGCAGTTCTCTCTTTCACAGCTAAGTGAGCTTGGTTCACGTCACAGCAGAGTCCCATACCCAGACCTTTTGGGGCAGTCTCTCTGGACCCAAGTTTCCCTACATCTGCACTACTCATCTCAGGAAAAAAAAAAAAAAAACAGCTTGGAATTGCATTAAATTATGTGTGTGGTGTGACACCATCTCCATCCCAAATTGACCTGTTGGTGAAGGGATGGATACCGATCACCACTGAAGTCTCTGGCATTGCACTAGAGCACTGGTTCTCTAAGCGTGGTCCAGGAACTCCTGGGGTTCCCCAAATCTTTTCAGATGGTGCACACAGTCAGAAGTGGGGTTTGTTGGTGGTGGTGGTAGTGGTGGCGGTGTTTTGAGACAGGGTCTCTCTCTGTCACCCAGGCTGAAGTGCCATGGTGTGAGCATGGCTTACTGCAGCCTTGACTTCCTGGGCTCCAGTGAGACCACAGGCACGTGCCACCACCCCTGGCTAATTTTTTGTATTTTTTGTAGAGACAGGGTCTTACTACGTTCCCCATATCAGTCTCAAACTCCTAGGCTCAAGTGATCCACCCACTCCGGCCTCCCAAAGTGCTACATTATAGGCCTAGAACTGTTTTACTAATAATAAGGCAACATCATTTGCCTTTTTAACTCTCCTTCTCTTGTAAGCGTACAGTCTCTGGAGTTTTCCAGAGACTTCAAGGTGTGTGATATTACCAGATGGAGGTATAAGGATCCACCTCTGCACGATGATGTGAACATACATATTTTTTTTTTTTTTTTTTTTTTCCGAGACGGAGTTTCGCTCTT
>NW_022436962.1:8878851-8879120 GCF_009761245.1 Sapajus apella | reverse complement strand
AAGTGCTGGGATTACAGGCTTGAGCCACCGCGCCCGGCACATACATATATTTTTAGGCAGGATCTCGCTCTGTCACCCAGGCTGGAGTGCAGGGGCGCAATCACGGTTCACTGCAATCTTGACCTCCTGGTCTCAATCAATGAAGATATTTAACACTATTGAACTATGTACTTAAAAACGGTTAAGATGGTAATTTATTTATTTATTTATTTATTATTATTATTTTTTAAGACGGAGTTTTCGCTCTTGTTACCCAGGCTGGAGTGCAA
>NW_022436962.1:8831608-8873851 GCF_009761245.1 Sapajus apella | reverse complement strand
GTGGTGCAAGCACAGCTCACTGCAGCCTCGACTTCCACTTCCTAGGCTCAAGCGAGTCAACCACCTGAGACTCTCAAGTAGCTGGGACTACATAGTTAGCCACTATGCCCAGGCAACTTTTTAATTTTTTTTGTAGAAACAAGGTCTCACTATGTTGCCCAGGCTGGTCTCAAATTCCTGACCTCAAGTGATCTTCCTGCCTCAGCCTCCCGTGGTGGGAATCCAGGCATAAACCAACGCGCCCAGCCACACCTGCGTGTTACATGAAGAGGCAATGCCTAACCTGAATGTGGCTTGTCAGGCTTCAGTGACAGGCAGGAGCGTTATCGTCCGACCTGAGTTCCTCCTGGGTGTGCTGCTCACTAGCTGCGTGTCTGTGAGTTCCCTTCAACCTCTGAGCCTCGGCTTGCTCATCTGTAAAGTGAAGTCCAGTGACACCTCTGTGGCCATTCTCCGGGTTGCTGTGAGGATACAATGAATCAGTGCAGCACACAAGAAGTGCTTGTTGGCTGTAAGGGCCTGAACAGAAAAAGGGTTCATATTGACATGACTTTGGGCCAGGGTGGGGCCTTCCCACACTCTCCAATCATACCAGAGTCGATGACAGTAGCTGTGCGTGGAAGCCACCTCCTTTTTAATCTTACAGCTGACAAGCAAAGAGGAGAGCCCTAGTATCGCTTTCATCTTTAGCCTCACCCTGGAGGAGGGTGACAGAGAGGCCAGGGAAGCCATGTGGAACCCAAATCTTGCTCCCCTCCTTACCTGGAGCTCCTCACTGGCCCGACCATCCAGCACTGAGGACCCCTCCAGTGGTCAGAACACAGGTCCCAGACCTGTCTTCACTCCCCGCCACCCTGACTCCATAAGCCTCTCCTCCACCACGTTGGGAGCCTGCCCTTGAGTTGGCTTTGCACACAAACACTATCCTGAGTATTCCCAGAGCCCCCAGGGCCTGCTCACTCATTAGCCAAGTCAGTCTCTCCATCCTAAGTTCTTTTTTTAAGACAGGGTTTCACCATGTTGGTCAGGCTGGTCTTGAACTCCTGACCTTAGGTGATCTGCCCGCCTTGGCCTCCAAAGTGCTTGGATTACAGGCGTGAGCAACCACGCCCAGCCTGTCCTAAGTTCTTTATTTGTGTAGCTATGGGGACACCAGGACCAGAGAGGTTATGTGACCTGCTCAACGTCACACAGCACATCTGAGTGTCAGTCTTCAAATCCCTAGATTGCCAGATGGCTCCAGCTCTTCCTGAAGGGAATCCTTTTCCTTTCCCTTCTCCCTCAAAGCTCTCCTCTGGCTTCCCTTTGGCTTTTTTTTGAAACAGAGTTTCACTCTTGTAACCCAGGCTGGAGTGCAATGGCGCGATCTTGGCTCATCGCAACCTCGGCCTCCCAGGTTCAGGCGATTCTCCTGCCTGTCTCCTGAGTAGCTGGGATTACAGGCATGCACCACCATGCCCGCTAATTTTGTATTTTTAGTAGATAAGGGATTTCTCCATGTTGATCAGGCTGGTTTTGAACTCCTGACCTCAGATGATCCGCCCTGCTCAGCCTCCCAAAATGCTGGGATTACAGGCGTGAGCCGCCGCGCCTGGCCCCCTTTGGCTTTCAGTGGGCTGTCCCTCACCCCAGAGGCGCCTGCATTTTATTATTTTTGCTGTTTTGTGTTTCCCTTTACTTTAGCTTTCTTTCTTTTTTTTTTTTTTTTTTTTTTGTTGTTTTGTTTTGTTTTTTGAGACAGAGTCTCCCTGTCACCCAGGCTGGAGTGTAGTGGCATGATCGCAGCTTACTGAAACCTCCGCCTTCCAGGTTCGAGCAATTCTCCTGTCTAAGCCTCCTGAGTAGCTGAGACTACAGGCGCATGTTACCACACCTGGCTAATTTTTGTACTTTTAGTAGAGACGGGGTTTCGCCCTGTTGGCCAGGCTGGTCTCGAACTCCTGACCTCTGGCGAGCCACCCACCTCTGCCTCCTAAAGTGCTGGGATTATACGCCTAAGCCATCATGCCAGCTGCCTTTGGCTTTCAAGCACAGACAACAGCTTTAAAGCTTCCAAGCCCCAAAGTTCTGGGGTGGGATTTCCGTTCCACTCTGAAAGCCGTCCTTCATTCTTCTGCTCACTGCCACAGACTTAGAAGCCCCTTCCTCAGGTATCTTGGCCTCTGGGTTGTGGGCCAGGCAGTACTGATGCCTGAAATAACTGCATAGCTACTCACACCGTGGATACCCTCCCTCCCACACCAACTCCAGGACTTGACCAAAGCCATCCTGCTACAGAACACGGTCCCTTTTTGCCTCTTATGCTCCCTCCGGTGCTTGGAGAAACCTTCCCTAGGCCCCCATCAGAAGGAAGCTTTCCCTCTTGAAACCTCCCCGGCCCCTCAGGCCCTGTGGTAGCATTCATCTCTGCCTGCCTCTGTATGGGCAGTGTGCGTGCGTGCGTGTGTGTGTGTGTGTGTGCGTGCGTGTGTGTGCGTGTGCGTATGTGTGTGTGTGTGCGTGTGTGTGTGTGTGTCTGTCCCCACTAGCTCGTGAGCTCCATGACAGCAGAGACCATGTCTGACTCCTCTGTGTCTCCAGTGCCTGTCCCAGAGCTGGAGCTCAAAACCATGTTTCTCGAATTTAATTGAACCTAAATCTGGGTGGTTTGGGGGTCACAAACCTGGACTCCATGCCTGCCAAATTGTGATTAGAGCTTCAAGACCAGCAGAGGAGAAAATGAAGTGCTTACTTGAGACTTATCTTCAGGGAGCTGAGATTATAGCAAGAATAACCAAAGTGGCCGGGCATAGTGGCTCACACCTGTAATCTCAGAGGCGGGTGGATCACCCGAGGTCAGGAGTTCGAGACCAGCCTGGCCAACGTAGTAAAACCCCATATCTACAAAAAATACAAAATTCGGCTGGCTGTGGTGGTGCGCACCCGTAGTTCCAGCTGCTCAGGAGATTGAGGCAGGAGAGTAGCTTGAACCTGGGAGATGGAGGTTGCAGTGAGCCAAAGTCGTACCACTGCACTCCATCCTGGGCAACGCAGCAAGATTCCATCTCAAAAAATAAAAACAAAAAAAAGAATAACCAAAGTAAGGCAACAAGAGAGGGATAAAAAGACTACAAGTAGCCGGGCGCGGTGGCTCACGTCTGTAATCCCAGCACTTTGGGAGGCCAAGGCGGGTGGATCACGAGGTCAGGAGTTAGAGACCAGCCTGACCAACGTGGTGAAACCCCGTCTCTACTAAAAAATACAAAATTAGCTGGGTGTGGTGGCACATGCCTGTAATCCCAGCTGCTGAGGACGCTAAGACAGAAGAATCGCTTAAACCTGGGAGGCAGAGGTTGCAGTGAGCCTGGATGGTGCCACTGTACTCCAGCCTGGGCGACAGACTGGGACTCCTTCTCAAAGAAAAAAAAAGACTACAAATAGGGTACAGTGTACACTGCCTGGGTGACGGATGCACTAAAATCTCACAAATCACCACTAAAGAACTTACTCATGTAACCAAACACCACCTGTACCTCAATAACCTATGAAAAAAAAGATTTATAAAAACTACTTAATGCCAGGTACATGCTGAGAAAATTAAACTGAAATAATTTGTTTCACTTAAAAACAAAACAAAACAATACAATAAAGTAAGGGCAACAGGAGAACCTTAGGCTGACGCTGGCAGGGAGCAGAGACCGGGCACCTAGACCTTGCAGACTCACCTCTGGTGCTTTTGGAACCAGAGCCCACTTAGTGGATGTCTGCCTGGAGGCAGGGGCATGGCTGAGGGGGCACCGCTGGGCCCAGGATACTTCATCTGGACTGTCAGCCTTGGGGTGTGGGGGGACCATGGCGGGAGTGCTCTCCTGGGAGGCAGCGCTGCTGTCACCACCCCAACAGCTCTTCTGGCTGCCTGGGTGACTCAGGACCTGCCAGCAGGCCCGAATGTGCTAGGACAAGTCTCAGCCTCCCCTCCCTCCCTACATGCCTCCCAGCACTCTGGTGAGGACCAAGGTTCCTCTTCCATCTGCATCTGGAGGTTGGCTGCAAGCCTCAGGCCCATGGGTCACTGCTGGCTGCTTTCCCAAGCCCTGCTCAGCCCTGTCCCTGTGAAGATCAGAGCCCTCCCTGGGGGCCCCAGATGGCTGGCAGCATTCTGACAGGTCACTCCCCTAGGGTGAGATCCTGGGGTGCGGGGGGCAGGCACTCGTACCTGACACCTCTGAGCCTCACCGGCATCCTAACAGTTGGGCAGCACGGATAGGATTATCCCCATGTTTCAAATGGAGAAACGGAGGCCCACAACCTCCACAGTCTCAACTCAAAAGCAGACCTCTTGATTCCTGCTCTCTTTCCTAGACCCCACACCCAGGATTATGGGCTGGAGGCGGGAGGGACTCACAGACTGATACACTTGTGGGTTGTGGTGATGGCAGCCAGCTTGGGTCAAACAGGGCTAATCCAGTCCTCTCTCAAGCTGGGGCTTCGCCTGTTGGGACTGGACCAGCTTTGTCTACCAGACTGAGGGGAGAGGCTTCTGGGAATAAGCAGGCTCTGGGCTCCCAGGGAAGAGCAACGCTGAGGGCCTCTAGCCTTCCGGGTCAGAGGCTAAGGCTCACTTAGCCACCCTTGGCCTTGTGTGTTCCTGTGGGGTCGGCCTTAGACTTCTCCGAACAGTGCTTCTACACCTTAATATCCCACAGGGTCAGGAATGAGGAGCAGTGAGAACGGTCTCGGGTTAATCCATTATGCTGTCGGCATTGTGCTTGTCTTGACCGGCAGAATGTCACGTCACCTGCACTCAAGCCTGTAAGCCAGTGCCATGTCATTTCCATTCCTCCTGGAAGACCAGGAGATTGGTCTGAGAGCAGCTGGAACCCTGTCCAAGGTGAGTAGCAGCACTGGGATTTGAGTCTAGGTCTGTTGGCTCCTTGATATTGGGATCCAGACTTGACTTAAGGGCTCTGCTGTTGAAGGGGAAATTGAGCCTGCCACAAAGATCCCTCCAGGTCCCGTGGCTACAGCTTCCCTCCTCTCCCACCCCGTGGCCCCAGGTCTTTCCTCCTCCCTTCCCTCCCTCCACAGCTCAGAACCACTCCAGAGTAACCTGGGCTGGCAGGGGTTAAGTCACCCTGTGCTGCCTACCTGCTTTGGTGTTTGCCAGGGCTGCACCTGTTGTAGCCCTGCAGTTTTGATGAGGTTGGCAGGGAGTGTCAGCTCTGCACGGCCACGGTAAACATGCCACCTGCCTGCTCAGTGCTGCTGGAGCAGTCATGTGCCAGCTCCAGCAGGAATTCTCAGCTATTCCTGCCCTGGTGGACCCAGGCTGAGACCTCCGCACCCTCAGGTGAGGGGCTGGGCCCTGCATGACAGATGCTCTGGAACGGGCCTGCCTGTTGGCCTTGCATTCTGAAGGTGAATGGTCCCCTACAGAGGAGGTAGCCCCAGTGCAGGAGGACAGGTTGAAGTTGGGGCAACGCACTCCTTTTTTTTTTTAATTTGAGACAGAGTTTTGGTCTTGCTGCCCAGGCCAGAGTACAATGGCACAGTCTTGGCTCACTGCAACCTCTACCTCCTGAATTCAAGTGATCTGCTGCCTTAGCCTCCCAAGTAGCTGAGATTACAGGCACATACCACCATGCCTGGCTAATTTTGTATTTTTAGTAGAGGTGGGGTTTCACCGTGCTGGCCAGGCTGGTCTCGAATTCCTGAGCTCAGGTGATCCACCTGCCTCGGCCTCCCAAAGTGTTGTGATTACAGGAGTGAGGCACCAGGCAGGCTGCACCCCCTTTTCTCCAAAGGGCTAGAAGACTCAGACACAATCAAGGAAGCATCAGTGACCATCAGAGTCCGGGACGGGCAGGGATTTATTAGCCACGTTGTCATGATAAGGCAAACACAGGCTGGTGTTCTGTCCTTTTGCAGATGACCCTGTGCAGCTGGGGCCAGTCTTCCCCTACCTTCTTTGTTCGCTGTCAGCCTCTGGATCAGCTGAGAATGCTGGCTACCCTACCTCCCTTTTTCCTCCTTCCTTTCGGTGTGGGCTGTGGTTAGCAGTGACATTTAATTCAGGGAAGGCACCTGACCTTGGGGAGGAATGTGGGAAATGTCTGCAGCCTGGGGCAGCCACCTCCCCCCTGGGGCCCAGGAATGTGGGCGCTAGGCCACCTGTGGCCCCCAAGGGAGGTGAGTGCAAGGTCCAGGAATGACACTATTGGAAGGCCCCAGTAAGGTCACCTAGGGAAACTCCTACGTTGTACACAGGTTTAGGATGAACCAACATTGCCATCCCCCCATGACACCAGCACAGCCTTCTCTCCAATCTGGTGTGGGCACTGTCCCTGACTCTTGGTGTCTCCTTGAGCCTGAGACCACAAGTACAATGGTGACTTTTGATTTGTCAGACCCACAGAACTGCAGAACGTCAGAGCCCTTTGAAGGGAGCTGCTGCACACATCCGATATCGCCCAGGTGGAGACTGGGGTGCAGGCAGGAGATGTCAGTTGGCTGCCATCCACTCACTATGGGCCAGGGCCCAGGTCTCTGGGGTGGGTGCATTTCCCACAATCCCTCCTGCTCCCAATGCTGGAAGTCAGCATCTCTTCTTCATCCCAGCAGGGAGATTCTGGTGGCCTCTCCTTAACTCCCACAGGGTTACTGCTGGGAGTGCAGTGCCTTCTGGGGTGCCCATCTGTGTGAACTGCTGGGAGTGGGTGCTGCAGCCACAGAGAGCCTGGTCACTATGCTCAAGCCCACGCTCCAGCGCCCGGAGAGCAGGTGCTCTGTGCTCTAGCTGACGGTTCTGCAAAAGCCAAGCTACCTTCCGCAGCTGCCTTCTTCCACCGGGAGACAGGATTACAGTAAGGACTCTGCTGCCCTCTCGCGGCCTCACCTGGGTATGGCTGCTGTCATTCAGACCGCTGGCGGCTCATCTGCTCCAAGCTATGGAAATCTCTCTCCTAATTGCCCTCGCCTGGAAAGTGCTCCAAAAGGCCTGGATGGGGGTAGATATCATTCCTCCTATCACAGCACTTAGGCCAGAGTTCGGATGCAAGGCCTGGTTCCATGTTGGATCCTGGAGGAAGAGGGCCTCAGGCCAAAGGGGAGGCCCAGCCTATGTAACCCTGAATGCTTGGTGTGGGGAGAGATGTGGTGGTTCCCACAAACACAGCCTAATCAACCAACACCAGACAGAATGGTTTGAAAATTTAGAGGATATTTATTTCTCAGGAAGGTGCACAACAGCTGGCAGGCACTGCTTTCCCTGCTCTAGGGGATTCTTCTCTCCTTTTCCAAGAAATCCCCTCTCTTCTTGGAAGTGCCCATGGGAGGCTTTGATGTGGAAAGAAACCATACACAACACTCCAGAGCCTTAAAAAAAATGAGCAACAACCTCCTCCACACGAATACACACTTACAAAATAAATAGACGGATAAAAGAGAGGCCACGCGCCTCCCATCCTGGCTATAGGGTGGCTTAGGGAGAGTGGGGCTGCGTGGCTCGGTCCCCCTTCTCCCAGCCAGGATTATCCAGAGACTAAATGGAATGGAAGTGCCCTGGCTTCGGAGAGAGGATGGGGCAGGACCTCTCCCGGTGCTCAGCAGGGAAGACGATGGGGGAATGGGTAGGAACAAATAAATAAATAAATAGAACCCAACAGCACTCCCAGAGGCCTAAGGGCTTAGGGTGAGGCTCAGGGGGCCCTGGGGCCTGTCTCCCTGAACATAGCAGATCCAGTACTGGCAGAAAGAACAGGAGGGAAAACTCAAGCCACACCTACCTGGCCGGCAGAGCCCAACCCCAGAAGGCGGCCTTAAATCAGCTCTACAGGGAGAAGGAGTCGGGGGCTGAGCTCCACGCTAGCTGTTCTGAGCCCGCTTTCTGGCCCTGGAGGTGCCCAATGGCTAGGGGCCCTCCCATCCCTGTGTTATCAGGGGCCAGCAGAGCCTCCTCCCTCACTCTCCTGCCTTCATCCTCACCATCTCCACAAGAGGAAACCGTAGCTGTCTCCAAGGTGGGCTCCTCCCTAGGAAAGCTGAGGCAGAGCCCTCGCCTATTCGTAGCGGCCTTCCTGACCTGGAGTATCCTGAGGGTCAGCTGGGAGAAGTCCTCGAGTAACTATAAATAATCAAAACAATCCAGTCCTGGTGTCCACCTCTGCTCCATTTGGCCACAGGTGCCCCCACTATCTCCAGCCAGGGCTGCATTCTAAGCTCCCTTCAGGCCAACAGGGAGAAAGTGTCAGACAGAAGCAAGTACAGAGAAGGGGGCAGGAGCTGCTGGAATGGACAGTTTGGGCAGGAGGCCAAACTGGACACACGGAGAAGTCCAAGGGTCCCTCCTGGAGAAGTGTGGCCAGCTGGGGGCCGGAGAGCACGGGGTCGGCGTGACTGGCCACTCAGCTGGGCAGCAACACGTGCTCCAGGAGGTAGGTGAGGGAGTCCCAGTGTTTCCAGAGGAGGAATAGGACAAGGACTAGGAGGGCGGTGCTGGTGATGCGCAGGCGTGTCTTCATGAGGGGCGTGATGAAGTTGGCGATGGTGGACACGAACACCAGCAACACGGCCATGAGCGCCAGGATCACGTTGATGAACTTGCCCAGGAGCGCCCGCGCATTGGCATTCTCCACGCCCTCCAGCTGCACCACCTGCTGCTGTTGCTGCTGCAGCTCCAGCTTGGTGACCCGGGTCAGGCAGGACTCCACGGCCTCCTGCGGGGGCAGAGGGGTTGGCATGTGGGCACTCCGGATGGGCAGGACCCCTAGGCTGAAGACCTACCTATCCCACTGAGAAGGTGCCTATAATGAAGTCCCCTCTCCAAAGGCCAGGAGGGGTGGAGGTTGACCAGCTGTAGCTGGGAGCAGAGCCCTTTAAGGATGTCTCTTCGGGTAGGATGCTAGGAAACGAGGGTCTTGATTACTAGGGAAGGAGAGGAGCTGGCCCAATCCCAGCTCCCTCTTGAGGCCAGCTAGAGCCTAGGAACTCCAATTATTCATTTGCAAGGCTGCCATCAAAGAGGTGGGGGGTATGGTGGCCCCAGCCCTGTCAGCTTGCCTCTGCACAGTGCATGCCCTCCGCCTCAGGCCTGCCTTGCTCGTCTCCACCCCGCCCCTGTTATGCTGCCCCCTTCATCCACATGCCTATCTGCCCCAGCCAACAGGCTGGCCTGTGTCCATCATGCCCCACGTGACAAGAACCCTAACCCTCTGGCTGCTGCCAGCTCTACCAGCACATCTGGGGCCTCCCAAGCTTGCCCTGGCCATACCTGGATGTCCCGCGCCCTCTCGTAAGACTGATAGGCCACCTTCTCCTCCATGCTGGCCAGCTCCTGCTTCAGGTTCGTCATCTCGTTCTGGTGAAGCTCTGTCAGGTCGTTGAGCTGCTCCTCCAGCCGTTCATACCTGGCGGAGAGAGAGTGATACCAGTCCTGGCTCCCCAGGCCTCCCTTCTCTCCCACGGTTGATTCATTCATTCTCTCAGTAAACAATGACTCAGCCCACCCGCCTTGTCCAGCTCTGCTCTGTTCTAATTTTAACAGCAACAACAATAGAAGCTATTATTTACACAGCACTTCTTTTTTTGTTTTTTGAGACGGAGTCTTGTTCCGTCACCCAGGCTGGAGTGTAGTTGCGCGATTTTGGCTCACTGCAACCCCCGCCTCCCAGGTTCAGGCGATTCTCCTGCCTGAGCCTCCTGAGCAGCTGGGATTACAGATGCAGGACACCACGGCCAGCTAATTTTTTGTATTTTTTTTTTGAGACGGAGTTTCGCTCTTGTTACCCAGGCTGGAGTGCAATGGTGCGATCTCGGCTCACCGCAACCTCCGCCTCCCAGGTTCAGGCAATTCTCCTGCCTCAACCTCCTGAGTAGCTGGGATTACAGGCACGCGCCACCATGCCCAGCTAATTTTTTGTATTTTTAGTAGAGAGGCTTTCACCACATTGGCCAGGCTGGTCTTGAACTCCTGACCTTGTGATCCACCTACCTCAGCCTCCAAAAGTGCTGAGATTACAGGCATGAGTCACCATGCCCGGCCCACAGCACTTCTTAGGTGCAGGCACTGTGCTAAGCATTTTACCTACATGACCTCATAGGATCCTCTCCACAATCCCATGAGGTTGGTGCCAGGGTCATCTCCATTTTACAGAGGAGAAGACTGAGACATGGAGGCTGAGGAGCCTGCCTAGGATCACACAGCTCATGAAGGGAGCAGTTAAGGATTGGCCAACTTCTACCTGGGCTCTTAAGCCCTGGGCTCAGATGCTGTCTGGGTATCAGGGATACATGAATGCAGAGCACACAGTTCTGGCTCTGAAGGCACAAAATAGCATAAGATGACTATTATGTGAGGAGTGGTTAGTTTTTAGATGGGGTTCCCCTTCCGTTTTCTAAACCTTCAAATATATGGAGAAAAAGGGAAAGTGGTAGCTAAGGAAAAGATCCCCCCCAAGCCCAGGGAGTGAGCAGCAAGTGCTGCAGAAGCACAGAGCAAAGGGCTGCACAGAGCGGGAGGGAGACAGAGAAGGAGGCGCTGAGAGACGCTAGTTCCAGGCTGCCCCCAGGAGCTCTGGCTGGAGGTTCAAGCTTCCCCAGCTACACATTCACACGCTTCAGCTTTCCGAGTCTGGACTCACTATATCTTTACCACCCTAAGAAGGAGGGATTCATGTCATCCCCACTTCAGGGACTAGGAAACCAGGTGCAGAGAATGCTAACTAGCTTGTTCAAGGCACGCAATAAATAACACATCTCAGATTTGGACCCAGGTGATCTGGCTCCAGAGTATCTCCAGATGACAGGAAAGTAGCTGGTCCCTGCCTCAGTTTCCCCTTCTCTACACTAACCACGTAATCCAGGTAAGGATGCTCAAAGCATCCTGAGACAGGCAGAACCTCCCTTTCACAGGTCCCACAATTCCATCTTCCAGCTGCCCTGACCGGTCTGCAGAAAGGCTGCTCAGGGGGCCAGGTGCGGTGGCTCACGCCTGTCATCCCAGCACTTTGGGAAGCCAAAGCGGGCAGATCATTTGAGGTCAGGAGATTGAGACCAGCCTGGCCAACGTGGAGAAAGCCTGTCTCTACTAGAAATACAAAATATCAGCCAGGCGTGGTCATGCATGCCTGTAATCCCAGCTACTTGGGAGGCTGAGGAAGAATTGCTTGAACCCGGGAGGCGGAGGTTGCAGTGAGCTGAAATTGTACCACTGCACTCCAGCCTGGGCAACAGATTCCATCTCCAAAAAAAAAAAAAGAAAAGCAAAAAGCCTCTTCAGGGCCTCTTGCTGGCCCCTTCCAGCTGCCAGGACGCTGCAGATGCTCCCCTGACTGCCTCTACACCCGGGGTCTGAAACCCAGTGCTCCTCGCCTCATCCCAGGTCCGACTGGGCTGCAGGACGGGCTGGGCAGGCACCTACCTGTAGCGCTCCTCCTGCAGGCACTGTGTCATGTAGGTGTAGTCCCTCTGCAGCTGAGTCTTCAGGTCTTCCATGGAGTCCTCCAGGTGAGACTGTCCCTCCTTGATCTCCCGTAGCTCTTCCAGCAGAGCGTCCAGGTTTCCAGGAGCGCCATACAGTGCATTGGACTTAGGGCTCCCCAGCGCCCCGCCGGGCCCAGCCCCGGAGTTGCTGCCTGCTCCAGCCGAGCTGGCGCTGGCGCTGGAGCACTCATCGTCGCTGCCATACTTGGGGCTGGACACGAGCGTGGCGCTGCCGCTCAGCACCCGGGCTGCCTCCTCCGGGGGCCCATCTTCCAGAGGGTCCTTCAGGTGGGCGATGTTGTCAGCACTGCCAAACTTGTTGCGGATGAGGCTGGCAAACTCCCGAGGCTTGGACACCACAGCGGTGTGGGTGGCCTGCGAGAGGCCGGAGAGGCTGCCCTTGACACCCTCCACCACGCCGCCCCCAAAGCCACTGATGCCCGCGCGCACATTGGCGCCCACGTCCTTCAGCCCTTGCTGCATGTCCCGCAGCACGTCCTTGGGCTGCCTCGATGGCCCGTTCTGCTCAATCTCCTTCAGGCGCCGGCGGTAGTGCTCCAGCTTCTTGTGCAGCTGGGCAATGGTCTGGGCTGACTTCTGGTTCTTCTTCTCGAACACCTGCTTGATCCGTGACACCTGCTGCTTGTCTGCATTGTTGGCCAGCTTCAGGTACTCCGCCACATTGTCGTCGCGAGCCTCCTGCTCGATCTTGATCTGCTCGGTGATCTTCAGGATCTTCTGGTGCAGGTGGTCAATGGCAGCCTTGGTCCGCTGGGGGTCCGGTGCCCCATCCGGCACGTCCAGGCTGATGGGGCCATCAGTGTCACCATGGCCGGTGGGGAGGCTCAGGGCCACCAGGTCTCCCTTGTCGACCTGGGGAAAGAGGCAGGCAGAGGATGCATGGGTAAACCCTGAGACCATAGGAGTGTCCCTGGACACCTCTGGACTTGGTTTTTCTACCTGGAAAATGGAGGCAGGAGTCCAAAAGAAGACAACCACCACAAGAACAGTATTCCCTGACAGCTGCACACTAGCTTGCCACTTACACAGGGCCCTCACATCTGCTCTCTACCAAATCCCCACGGCACCCCCAAAATGCAGTCTAGGCAGAGCTGCCCCTCTTTTGGCCCAGGAGGGTCAAGCAAGTTGTTCAGGGACACGTGGCCAGGAAATGACAGAACCTCCAGCCCAGAACGCTTTTATTTATTTACTTATTTTTATTTTATTTTTTTGAGACAGAGTTTCACTCTTGTTGCCCAGGCTGGAGTGAAGTGGAGTGATCTCAGCTCACGGCAACTTCTGCCTCCCAGGTTCAAGCAATTCTCCTGCCTCAGCCTCCCAAGTAGCTGGGATTACAGGCATGAGCCACCATGCCTGGCTAATTTTGTATTTTTAATAGATATGGGGCTTCTCCATGTTGGTCAGGCTGGTCTCAAACTCCCAACCTCAGGTAATCCACCTGCCTTGGCCCCCAAAGTGCTGGGATTACAGGCGTGAGCCATCACACTTGGCCTCTTTATTTGATTATTTGTTTATTTATTTGAGACAGAGTCTTGCTCTGTTGTCCAGGCTGGAGTGCAGTAGCGTGATCTTGGCTCACTGCACTCTCTATCTCCCTGGTTCAAGGGGTTCTCCTGCCTCAGCCTCCTGAGAAGAAATAGGCATCCACCACCATGCCTGGCTAATTTTTGTATTTTTAGTAGAGACGGGGTTTCACCGTGCTGGCCAGGCTGGTCTCAAACTCCTGACCTCAAGTGATCTGCCTGCCTTGGCCTCCCAAAGTACTGGGATTACAGGTGTGAGCCACCATGCCCAGCCCCAGCCCCCAGAACTCTTAAAGCTCTAGCACATGAGCCAAGCAAGTCTGAGGCCTCGCCGGAGTCATGGGGTTGGATTTCTGAGGAATGAGACTAACTTTGTCTCTTGACTCAGCTGCCTCTTAAGGCTCCTGCCTTGAGGAGGCCTCTCCCTCGGGGCTGACCAACGCCTATACTTGGCGCTCTGCCTGCCTGTCCTCACCATCCCATCCTCGCTAATACAGCTCGGCGGGCCACCCTGCCTCTGCCAACACTTCTCCCGGGCCTTCCATTACCTTCCAGCTCTCCAGAGTCATCGGTAACCTTTTCCGCTTCATAATGGTGGGAGTCCCCACTCCTTCCCAGTCTCCCAGAATTGGGAGAGGAGCATGCCCCACTCCCACCCTGCTGGCCAGGTCCCCGAGGACTAAAGCCGCAGAAGTAACTCACAGGCCAAGGGAAGCAGGGACCAGTTTGGGGCCTGAGGCTACCAGCCGCCCAGCTTTGCAGAGGGTGAATGCACAGGAAGGAAATGACAGTCCCCTTCACTCCCCACCAGGCAGGCAGGCTTCCCGAGCACATCAGGGTGGCACCAAAGTCGGAGAGACAAGGAGAGGAGAAGAGAGACTAAGAGAGCATGAGGGGGAGGGAAAGAAAGGAAGGAAGGGTCATAGAAGATAGGAAAGATGGGATATGCACAGTGGGCTGAAAGCGGGCAGGCCTGCACCCTGCTCCCCTGCCACCTGGTTGCCCTCAGCCTGTTGGAGGATCTTTCTGTCCACAGCTGAGTCCCCAGTGTCTTATCATCATGCAACAACGGAAGCAGCAGGAAATGGCTCAACCCCATGTATTTTTACACACAGCACACCCCAAACAAGGCTGGGTCAGAACATTCGCTCTTAGTGTATATGGGAGGGGACAGGGGTGTGGTCAGATACATGTAAGGGAAGGGGTTAAACACAAAGAAAGTGGCCCAGTCACACGCACCGGAACTGGGAACGGCCACTGCCGATTACAGGCAGAAGTCACTTGGCCTGATTCTGCCAAGATGCAAAGTTATTGGAAAACACGACTGAAAACAACAGCCCTGCCAAGCTCAGGAGCCAGGGGAGGGTGGTTCCTCTGTGGGCTTCCATTGGGCCCTTTCCAGGTCACACTTCCCCCTGGGATGCTGGGGACAACCACAACCCCTTCCCTAATCTCTCCTGAAGTCGGGACTTCCCTCTTACGTTTGCTGTGGGTCTCTCTCCTCCCCTCTGCCCTCCCGGCAGGTGTTCATACCTTCAGGACTCTGCTTCTCAGAATTTCGGACCTTTCATTCCCCACAGTCTCCTTTGGTGATCTGCTCCAAGGTCTAAGTGTCCCAGTTGTGTGACTTACAGCCCTACCCTGCAATTAGGCTGCTTCCTTCTGCCTTGTTCCCTGCAGTGACAGCAAAAAGCCCATCTCTCCATTTACCTGACCTTCAGTGTCCTCACCGATAAAACGGGGGTAATCACAGCTACTCTCAGGTCTTTTGTGAGGGCTATACAAGATGATGTCTGGCAAGTACTCCGCACAGTGCCAAGCATACAGAAGGCGCCCAGTAAATGCCAAGTCTGGATCTAGGCAGCATAATCCCTTTCTTCTCCTGGGAGAAAAAAACTGCCTGCAATTAAGCTGGCCTAAATATATTTCAGAAATTATACCAACAAATTTACTCTGTATGATAACTACACAAAACTAAGTTTTTTGCTTTCTGGAGACAGTCTCACTCTGTCACCCAGGCTGGAGTGCAGTGGGGCCATCTCAGCTCACTGCAACCTCTGCCTCCCAGGTTCAAGTGATTCTCCTGCCTCAGCCTCCCAAGCAGCTGGGATTACAGGCATGAGCCACCATACCCAGCTAATTTTTTATTTTTTTTTTGAGATGGAGTTTCACTCTTGTTGCTCAGGCTGGAGTGTAATGGCATGATCTCAGCTCACCACAACCTCCACCTCTCAGGTTCAAGCAATTTTCCTGCCTCAGCCTCCCAAGTAGCTGAGATTACAGGCATGTGCTAACACGCCCGTCTAATTTTGTATTTATTTTTAGTAGAGACAGAGTTTCTCCATGTTGGTCAGGCTGGTCTTGAACTTCCGACCTCAGGTGACCCACCCACCTCAGCCTCCCAAAATGCTGGGATTACGGATGTGAGTCACCGCGCCTAGCCAATTTTTTTGTACTCTTAGTAGAGACGGAGTTTCTCCATGCTGTCCAGGTTGCTCTTGGACTCCTGACCTCAGGTGACCCACCCACCTCAGCCTCCCAAAGTGCTGGGATTACAGGTGTGAGCCACCGTGCCCAGTCCAAAATTAAGTTTTATAGGTAACACACGACCTTTGATGTTAAAGAACCTAGCTTTCTTATAAAGCTGCTGCCCTTTCCACAGATGACCAACTCTCTTTCACTCTCTCCTGGGAGAAAGAATATCTAGAAAATGGGCTCTGCGTCTGGCTACATCACTGCCATTTGCTCATCTTTGTCACACGGAGAGACTGTCCCACCGACTCAGGGGGAGTGGGAGGAGCTAAGGAGAAATAGATGTGAAATGCTGTGAAAAGCAAAAGTGCTTCAGGACTATCCAGGAAAAAGCAAACTCCATCTGCCACGGCTCCTTCCTGGCAGCTTCGCCCTCCCCTCCCTTCATTTGGCATCTTTCTGCCTTACCAATGGAAAAGCAGAGTTGAGGCTGGTTGTGAAATCCCCATTAATGAGAGAAGAGATACTCCTGGGAAAAACAGCTGGGGCCTGATGGTGGGTGCAGAGAGGCCTGGGCTGAAATCCTGGCCCCCTTGCCCACCCCTCTTCTCTACCCTAGGACCCAGACTGGAGCCTAAGAGTCCTGCAGCAGTACACCAGCTCCTTCCGTGCCTCCATGGAGGCCTGGACACCTCCTTGGTGACATGAAGGTCTGCAATGCCTGGATTGAGTGGGTCAGTCTCTAGTCACAGAATATATCCCCAATTTATTCTCCTCCCTGTGGAGGACTCAGCCCCACTGCCTTTCAGAAATGTGGCATATTTTGCCTATGGGCTCTGGGCTCTTCTCTTTTCCTCACATTCTAAATGCCTTGGACAAAGGATTAGGATGAGAATTACAGTTGGCCTTCTGTATCTGAGAATTCCACGTCCATGGATTCAACCAGCCATGGATGAAAATATTAATAATGCAAATTTTAAAATATAGGGGCCAGGCGCAGTGGTTCACACCTGTAATCCCAGCACTTTGGGAGGCCGAGGCAGGAGGATCACCTGAGGTCAGGAGTTCGAGACTACCCTCACTAACGTGGAGAAACCCCATCTCTACTAAAAATACAAAAAATTAGCTGGGCGTGATGGCATGTAATCAGGATTACATGCCTGTAATCCCAGCTACTCAGGAGGCTGAGGCAGGAGAATCGCTTGAACCTGGGAGGTAGAGGTTGCTGTGGGCTGAGATCAAGCCATTGCACTCCAGTCTGGGCAACAAGAGTGAAACTCCGTCTCAAAAAAAAAATTAGTCGGATGTGGTGGTGCAGTCCTGTAGTTCCAGGTACTCAGGAGGCTGAGGCAGAAGAATCACTCGAACCCGGGAGGCAGAGGTTGCAGTGAGCTGAGATTGTGCCACTGCATTCCAGCCTGGGTGACAAAGTGAGACTCCTTCTCAACAACAACAATAACAACAAAAGGCTGGGCACAGTGGCTCACACCTATAATCCCAGCACTTCGGGAAGCCAAAGCAGGTGGATCACGAGGTCAGGAGATCAAGATCATCCTGGCCAACACAGTGAAACCGTATCTCTACTAAAAGCACAAAAAAAATTAGCTGGGCATGGTGGCACATGCCTGTAATCCCAGCTGCTGGGGAGGCTGAGGCAGGAAAATTGCTTGAACCCGGGAGGCAGAAGCTGCAGTGAGACAAGATCACGCCACTGTACTCCAGCCTGGGCGACAGATTAAGACTCCATCTCAAAAAAAAAAAAAAAAAAAAAAAAAACCACTTATAAAGCCAGCACAGCGAAATCTCCAGTCTTCCCCACTGGAGGTACCCTTAATCCCACTGGTCTCCATGCAGACTTCACTTGCCCACCCCAGTCTCTTCGTGTGCTTAAGGGTGTGTGTGTACATGCATGCATGTGTGCAAACCTGGGAACCAGGGAAAGAAGTGGTTTGTGTGTGTTGGGGGGGGGGACTTGTGGGAACACTCTGTGGGAGACACTAAGACTCTGTCTGTGGTTTTTGCTTTCAAGGCTGGAACACCTCAGCAACCACTTCCACCTGAATTAATTCCCTTCAAAGTAACTCCCCCTGCCAACCAGAGACTTTTACTATGGACTCACCACAAGAGTCTAATCCAGAGACTGAGCTCATCCCTGCTTGCAGCCTGGAGCCCAACCTCAGGAAAGTATCTAAGAGCTTCCTCCCCACACCAGCCTCCTCTGTAGATCCCACAGCCCCCACCCCACCATCAGAGAAGCAAAGAAGGAGGCGGGGATGTAGGCAGTTTGCCTGGAGCCCTAGCCTGCACTGAGACCTCCTCAAATCAGCGATGGGGTAGCCTCACTTTGGTGCAAACCTCCCATGTATCTCACTCGGATCTACCCTCATCACACACAGGCTGACCAAACCCAGGAAAGGTTATTTCAAAGTTTGGAGAACAAGGGAAACATCCTGCATGCTAACAGGAAATACCAGACATCCCCCCATCCTTCCCCTCCAGGATCTTTAGTACCTACCCCTATCCCTGGGGGGAACCCAGACCTCCAGATCCCTGAGAGGCTGAGCCATCTAGTTACAACTCTGAGAAGCAGAGTTGGAACTGGCTGGGAAGTCTCCAGGAATGAAAGAAGAGACACTCCTGGGCCTGGTGTGTGGAGGAGTGGCCACGGGCCAGGGTCCTGGTCCTCTTGCCAGCCCCTCTTCTCTACCCTAGGGTCAAGATTCCAGCCTGGGAGTCCTGCAGCAGGACACCGGCTTTTTCCTGTCCTTTACAGAGGCTTAAAACGCCTGGGATCTGCTGGTGGGTCTCCAATCACAGAACCTCACTTTGCTCCTGTGAGCAAATGAGGGAGCTGGCGTGTGGAGGAAGGTGGGGAGCTCTCCATGCCCTGCCTTCCCTGGCACATGTACCCAGGGTGACAGCTCCCTTTCAGGTCTCGATGGAGACAGGGCAATCAAGGTAAAGAGAGCCAAGGAGCTGGCAGACAGATAGGGAGAGGTACAAAGAGGGATTATGCTTTAACAAAGGAAAGATAATTAGTGAACAAGAAGAAAAAGATGAGAAAGCCGTTCAGAATGCTGGAACAGGACAGAGGGTGTGAAAAGGAGAAAGATTTGCCAAAAAGAACAGCAATGAGACAGGACCCAGGGCCCATGAAAGGTAAAGGAAATGGCTTTAACATTGGAGTTGGGCACTGATTTAGATCCTGGCTCTGTCACTCACCAGCTGAGAGCCCTTGGATATGTCATTATCCGCTCTGAGACTTTCTCATCTGGAAAGGGGTAATTCTACCTACTTCCAAGAGACATCAGGATGATGAGATGAATCACTGCGAGTAAAGGGCATAAAGCAGGTGCTTTGAAACAAATTCGAACAAATTAAGAGATGCTTCACACTTTTAGAATGACTATAATACTTTTTTTTTTTTGAGATAGGTTCTTGCTCTGTGGCCCGGGCTGGAGTGCAATGGTATGCTCATGGCTCACTGCAGCCTCAACATCCCAGGCTTAAGCAATCCTCCCCGCTCAGCCTCCTAAGTAGCTGAGACCACAGGCATGAGTCACTGAGCCTGGCCTCTAATAATTTTTAAAAAGGAAATAAGTGGGCTGCACACAGCGGCTCACACCTGTGGTCTCAGCGCTTCTGGAAGTCAAAATGGGAAGATCACTTGAACCCAGGAGTTTAAGACCAGCCTGGGCAACTCAGCAAGACCCTGTCTCTACAAAAAAATTTAAAAACTGCCAGGTGTGGTGGTGCATGCCTGTTGTCAGGAAAGTGAGGCTGGAGGATGGCTTGAGCCCAGGAGTTCGAGGCTGCAGTTAGCCGTGATCACACCACTGCACTCCAGCCTGGGCAACAGAGCAAGACCCTGCTTCAAAAAAAAAAAAAAAAAAAAAAAAAAAAAGAAAAAAAGTGTGTTGGTGAGTGTGTGCAAATTGGAAGCTTTATGCAACGTACCTAAAATGACACAGCTAACGTGGAAAAGTTTGGGAGTTCCTCAAAAGTTAACATAGAATTACTATATGACCCAGCAATTCTATTCCTAGATATTTTCAATTCCCAAAAGAATCGAAAATGAGTATTCAATACTCATTTGTACACAGATGCTCACAGCAGCAATGTTCACAACAGCCAAAAGGTGGACACAACTCAGATGTCCACTAACTGATGAACGGGTCAACAAAATGTGGTATTTCCTGTAACGAGACACTATTTGGTCATAAAAGAAACAAAGTGCTGATAATGCTCCAACATGGATGAACCTCAAAAACATTATGCTCAGTGAAAGAAGCCAGATGAGAAAGGCCATTATGAATGATTCCATTATATGAAATATCCAGAATAGTTAAATCCACAGACAGAAAGCTGATTAGCGGCTGCCAGGGGGCTGCGGTGGGGGTGGGAGAGCAATGCGGAGTGACGGCTTAATGGGTGCAGGGTTTCCTTGGGGCTGCTGAAAGTGTTTAATGAGTAGATGTTTGAAAACTGGGTGTGGAAGGCCAGGGTCCTCCACTGGCCTGGGCCGAAGCTCCCACCACTGTCCCACTACAGAGTCGGTCTGTGGGAGGGTCTCTGGGTCCTTCACCTCCCTGTGTCATGTTAGTAGAGCAGCGGCTCTTCCTAACACACTCCCAATCCCCCTGACCTGCAGCTGGTTGACTAAAAAGAGCAGGACAGACACTCAACCCCCAGTCACTAGCACGCAGAAATGCCCAGGGTTCCCCAGCCCAGAGCCAGGCACAGGTGGGCTACACAGGCACCACTGTTCCCCTCTCCAAACCATCACAAAGTCCTGTTTGGCCCATGCCACCCAGCTGTCTGTCCATGCCCCGCCACCAGCACCACACCTGGAGTTGTGGCCCCCACACCATGACCTCCTCACCCCCCTCTCCTGCCTGAGACAGGCTGGCCACTCCACAGGTGTCTGACTCCAGATTAATCCCTGTGAAAGTGCTGGGCAAGCTCTAAGACGAGGAGAACTGTGGAGGGAGAGTCATGATCCCCATCCACACCTGACTGGCCCCTGCTCAGGGAGCTACCAGCCAGGGCCATACATCTCACGCTACACAAAGGTTGAGGGTTAAGAAGTGCTGATGAATGTTCTGGATGAGCCAGAGCTGGGATGTTCTCTCAAGTGTCCAAGACCCAACTTTCCCTATTCCTGCTCCAGTGAGATCTACCCTCGGCCTAATGCACACCTGGGGGAACCCCTCCACATGGCCTTGGTGGCACCCGAGACGTGTCCCTCTGGCCCCTTTCACAACACTCAATGAAGCTGGATTAGGCTCTCTGCCAGGTTATAAGGAGCTGCCGGATCAGGGCTTCCCAGCCCTGGCTTTCCTGGGGCTCCCGCCTCCTCCTGGGGCCTGAACTCAGTGTCCTTGTGTCAACCCGGCCCTGGACATGGGACACCGCTGCTTCTGGTGTCCCAGCAGCCTGGATCTCTGAAATCTGGGAGGCACACAGTAAACACTGTTGGGACAGAAAGTATCCAGGCTTAAGTGAAGCTGTCTGGAGGGAGGGGAAGGGCACTAGCTATGTACGCTGGGAAATGTGAATCGTAGTTCTCTTTCTTCAGTAATGTAAATGCATTAAGCAATTTTCAAGATGGACCACAGAAACAGCTGCCACTTGCAAGAAATATGTGCTCCACACCTGTGCTCCCAGCTGCATGAGAGATCTGTACCTCTGACCCTCCTCTCCCGAGGCAGGCAGCATCTTTCCAGATTCACAAAGAGCCCCTATTAGGATCCCCACAGCTGGCTGACAGGGAGGAAGGGGCCTTCTCATGCTAGCCATCTGCTCAGGAATTGGAAAGACAATATAAGGTCACTCTTAGATGGAAGAAAAAAAAAAGAAAGAAAAAGGTTTGGGGGTTCCTATGCTTCCCTTTAGCAAAGCAGAGCAGCCCAGTCACCTGGGAACAATGGAGTCAGGTGTCAACCCTCACTTGTCTATGGGTCTGGACAAGCAGGCCGAGGACCACGCAGAACACTGCTCCTGGGAGCAAGGTCTGGGCTTCCAGTGGGTCAGAGCCCAGCAAGCGAGTGTGGCCCCGGGGCTGGCAGGCCTGGGTGACTCAGCAGAGATGCTCCAATCTGCTGACTGCTGCCCCGTGACTCCGATTTCAGCAGCCCTCTCCGGATAAAGAACACTCAGATTCCCTTTGTCTACTCGTTCCCGATGGAAAGGGAGGTCAACCAGATTAGGATGGAGAGGAAAACCTATGGCCAGCTAAAATCCTTCAACCCGAAGAGGCTGTATGACTTTATGGTGAAGTTGGGAGAGAGGGAACCTGACATCTCCATACCAAACCAACATTCCAGCAAGAGCAGGCTGGAAAAATTATTCCAACTCTTAGTCCTGAAGTCGGAGGCTTCTCTCATTTCATTTTCCCAACTCAGCAGGAATAGCCCCGTGGGGCTGGTGGCTCTCTGCCTTCCTGGTGGGGATACGTGGGCAACAGGAAGCTGCTCACTCCAGCTCTCTATGTCTCATCACAGCTAACCCGGGCGCTCCCAGGTGGGCAAAGGGGTGGGGGAGGAAAAGGAGCCTACCTATCGGTTTAATTGGTGCCTGGGAGCCTAAGCGGCTTTTCTCCAGAGGGCAGGCACCACGTGCTTAGATACTGAATGGGGCACATGTGGGGCAGTATGGACCTGAGTCAGTTCAACAGGGCCACAGTACGGTAACAAAACCCCTGTAGCAAGGCCCCAGCTGCCACATAGGGGATTCGAGGGGCAGAGCAAGCCCTCAGGAGCTTTAAAAGGCATTTTGCTTTACTGCAACGGGATTTCAGGTGCAAACTACCAAAAGACAAGGAAAGTCACTCACTCATCCTTTCAAGCAGCACCTACTCATCTCCAAGCAGTGAGGGCAAGCTGCCTATTATCAGCTGACACCAGGTAGAGGCTTCCATCTGCCACCTGCTGTAGCCAGCAAGTTCTTCCTCCTGCCCTGAGCCTGTCCTGGTGGAAACACTCCTCTCATCTAACCCTTGGCTTCCAGCCCCTTCCATCAGGGCCAGCCCTCAGTTCTGATGAAAACTACACCCTCCCCTCAGTGTCTGCCCTTCGGAGAACAAAGCCCTTTGTCCAGGAAATGTCCTGCACCCTCGTCATCTCCTCACACCCACAGATCCCAGTTGGGGCCCCAAGCCACCCTCTCATCTTGGGGCCTTCTCCATTCTCCATCCTCTGAATTCTCTAAGAACTCTTAAGTACCCAAACGTTTACTCGTTCTGGCCTCTCCCACTGTCTCCCTGGGGTCAGCACTCACTGGACCTTCACAATCTCCGTCCCTGTCCCTGTTTCTCCATAGACGGAAGCGACCACAACCGGGAACAACATTGCACTTAAGTGCCTGGGCCCCAGTTGAAGTGCCACTTGGCCACAGGCTTCTGGAGGCATCTCTGCCAGCGGTCCCCTGCCCTCCTGCACAGGGTGCCCACACTCAGCCCCAGGGGCTCTCCCAGCATTTGGCAGCCGAAGGCTCCTCCCTTCTCCCACCCACAAGCCGTTCTCTATAGCTGGAGGAGAGCTCCCTCAGAGACCAGAGTGTAAGTACAGTCCACCTGACTAGCTGCAGAACAGGCTTCTTCCCACCCCCCAACCCCAGGCCGCCCGATGAAATTCTCTCCTTCCATCCACCAGGGGCCTCACCTGTGTGAGCACTGTTTCCCGAAGCCGTGCTGGCGATGAGGTGCTGGGGGCTCTGAGACCCCAGCTGTCTGTGGACTGTGTCAGGCCCCCGGGGTCACAGACCCTGGGCAGCACTGGGCTTGCTGCAGGAAGCCGGGGCCTGCGAGCAGGTGTGCCTGAGCTCCCAGGCTCTGCAGCCGCCATCTCCAGACTGAGGCACAGCCTGGGGATTAGGGGCGGATTGCTCTGGGAGATTTCCCCCTCCCCTGGGGCTCACGGGCTGCTCCTTCCCATCTGGCAGGAGACATGAAGGATCACCGAGCACGGGAGGACCACGATCTGATGAGGTGCCCCTCCCCAAGTCCAGCTGTTCCACTGTGAGTTGTGGATAAGGATGCCCAGGTGTGACAGGCATCAACAAGGAGGGGTAAGGGGGGGTGCCAAGGGGGGATGTGCACGAGGACACATGACATGTGCACCTGCATCCTTCAACCACCCTGAAGACAGGCACTCCACCTTGCCCCTCCCATCTCACAGAAATGCCTCCCATGATCAGAAGCTCCTCTCACAAACAGAGCAGTCTCATGGATTCGGAATGGAAGTGAGCCTCCCAGCCAGCCTTCCAGGATAGGGAGGAGCTCTCCAAAGCCAAGAAGACTGGAGTCTGGAGGGGGGCTCCCTGGCAGATCTAACACAGCCAGTTCCACCCAGAGTCCTCTCCTCCTCCCCATGCTGCCCTGCCCATTGGCTTAAGGCACCATCACTTCCAAGGCAGCTTCTCTACTCCATTAACCTTACCAGGGGAATTCTTCCGCCCTGAGATCCTGTCCCAGAACTCCACTCTCTGCCCTGGACACCACTGGCCACTTCGCTACTAGCTTCTGCTTCCCAGTCTCCACCAGCATTGCCCAGGCAAAAATACTCAAAATAAAACACAGATGGCAAACTCACAGCAGTCTCTACTTCCCTGGACTTCATCTTGACAGTCCCAGCAGGAAATTCTGTGAGTGGCCAGCAGAGGGGGACAGAGGTCCACAGTTGAGGACAATGAGCAGTGAGCAGTGTGACCGGGTGGCCAGCTGAGTCCTGGGGCCTGCTGGGTCTCTCGAATGGCAGCTTCCTACAGCAGAACTGTCGTTCAGAAAGATGTGGATTCTGTACCCACTTGAGCCTGGCGAGGGACTCCGGGCTTAAATACTGAGAGTCGACACACGTCACGTTGACCTGGTAGTCCCAAATTCAAGAAGGTGTGAAGAGATAAGGGCCCAGTGCTATCTCTGGAAGCCAGTGCCAGGGCTTGCAGCCAAAATCACCCAAGATCAGGGGTCCCCATACCCTGGGCTCATGGAAACTACACAAACATTTGTGGTTGGCCGATGATGTGGGGTTTGTGAGCACAGAAGCCTGACAAAGCATATTACATAGGTCCCAATTTCTGGGGCCAGCTCTGACCTATATAGGGCCAGGGAACACTTCTGGCAGTTCCCCTACTTCTGTAAACGATCCCCCTCCTGTGGTACTGGGTCTTGACTTTATGTGTTGGCACCAAGCACTGTTCCTGCATAAGGGTTATTTGTAAATAGGTCTTATGCCCCTGTTAAATGATAAGGAAGGCAGGGATCAGATCTTATGCCTAGCATAAGACAGATCCTCGCTCAATAGTGGTATTGTAGAATGATGAAGTGATCTCTCCTTTAGCTGCCATGAAAGACATGAAAGGCAGTCCATCCATTGCAGTTCTATCTCCGGTAGCAAAAAAGACAGTTTGGTCTTTTCGCACTCAAGATATGCCTTCTCTGCCCGCTTCCTGCTAGGCCCCACCAAGCTCGGATTTTTTTTTGGAGACAGGGTCTCACTCTGTTGCCCAGGCTGGTGTACAGTGGCATGACCACGGCTCACTATAGCCTCAACCTCCCAGGCTTAAGCAGTCTTCCTACCTCAGCCACCTGAGTAGCCAGGACTACTGGTGTGTGTCACCATGTCCAGCTAATTTTTGTAGAGATGGGGTTTCACCATCATGTTCAGGCTGAACCTGAACTCCTGGGTGCAAACCATCTGCTTCCCCCAGCCTCCCAAAGTTCTAGGATTACAGGTGTAAGCCACCATGCCCAGTCCAAGCTAAGATTTTTAACTTTTTGTTATTAAGCAGAGGAACAGAAAGGGAAGGCAGTGACAGCAGGAGACAGGAGGTGGGGAGGGGCTGAGTGAGCTGAGAGCCCTCGGGTTCTCTCTGCATGGTAGGTCTCTCTCTGTGCTTCCTGGGATCAGAAGGGCTCAGAAGCAACAGAAAGAGTTTCCTGCAGGCCACATTGCACCACCAAAATGAACTGGGGAGAGCTGCCCCCAGCACAGGTACCTGGCAGTTCCCTAATGGGAGGTTTTAGCTCTACTCCAAGAGCAACTTACCCATCAGCACAATAACTGAACAGCAGGAAACCAGGGGTTCAGGACTGAACCAATAGTCTGCTACGAGAGAAAAAGCTAACGGGAAACAGGGGGATGTCTGCCAGGCAAGCTAGCAGGAGAGCAAGGCTTTTCTGAGGCTGCTCTTGTCTTTATACATGAGAAGTGTTCCCAAATCTGCCAAGGATGCAGAGCTTCCTGCGGTGGGGGTGGGAACAGAGAACCCAAAGCATGGTGGCATGGGGAGAAAGGCCCTGCACAGCCCTGGGCACAAGACTCACTTCCATGCTAAGTGACCTTGGTCAAGTCACTGTAGGCGCTGAGACTGTTTCCACAAATGTGATGGGAGGAGTATGTAAAGAGAGGGGGTTAAGGTGAATGTGTCTCGCAGGGAGATGTGCCAGAGCTGGGCTCGAGGGGCACCGGAGGAGCCTTTCAGTGGCTCACAGAGTGCCTGGGAGTCAGAAGACCTGGTCTAAATCCTTACCCTGCTGCTCGCTAGCTATGCGGCCTCCACATCCTGTCCGTGCCACTTCACAACTGCAACAGGAGGCCGGAGCAACTACAAAGCAGCAGCCTGGATGAGGCGGACTTAAGGAGTGAGACCAGTGGCATCGGGAGATGGAGGAGAGGGCAAATAAGCCACGCCTTGGAGACTGTGCCGCGAGTCTCACTTCTGGCTCCAGACGGTGCATAGGACCATTATCTCCCAGGGACCTCGTGCAAATGCATGACACTTGGTAAGTTTTATGGAAATAGGTGACTGGTCCTGAAGCTCCCTCACAGTGGGTGTATGTGCACATGCATACACAAACCACAAACCACAGTATTCCAGATAGTACCTGGAAGACTTGGTCTAAAACAGAAAGAGCCAAAGAAGTAGCTGCCACTGGGAGCGAAGTTAAGAGAGTGGCAGGCAGACCTGGGAAAAGCTGCCAAGGGCACAAACGCAGTGGGCTCTGCAGGGACACTGGTCGCAAAGCAGCTTTTCTTTTGCAAAGAAAAGGAGCCGTGGAGTAAGTCGCATCATGGGCACTTCCTGGTCAGTCTTCAACACCTCTGCGCCACCTCCTCTCTGGCCTGGCAGAGATGAAGACCACATCTCAGTGACACAGAGTGATCACTATCAATTCACAGGATGGGCAGCTGAGCTGTGGCAGGGGGTCTCTGGCTTCACCCTTTCCACCCTTCCAAGTTGAGCCTGAGGTGGGGGTGACAGATGGGCTCTTGCCATCTTAGAAGGGTGGACTGGAAGGAAGCCCAGGTCCTGGGCGCAGGCTCTTCTCTGCATGCCTGAAGGTCTCAGCCCTTTTACTTGGTTCCCCTTAGTTTAGTTTTTTCTTCCATTTCCTTCTTCCTCTTCCCTTAATTTTATGCCATGCCCCTTCTTTAATACTGTTTAAATCTTAAGCTTTTTATTTTCTCTTCCTTTGCCTTGTTATTCTTCAGTTCTCTCCCCGCTGCCCTTTGAAAATCATCTTATTTTTCTTTCTTTTTCTTTTAGAGAAAGGGTCTCATTCTTTCCCCTAAGCTGGAGTGCCATGGTATGATCATGGTTCACTGCAGCCTCAAACTCTGGGGCTCAAGCAATCCTCTGCCTGAGCCTCCCAAGTAGCTGGGACTGCAGGTGCATGTCACCACACTCAGCTAATTTTTTTTTTTTTTTTTTTTAAGAGAGACAAGGTCTCACTATGTTGCCCAGGCTGGCCTTGAGCTTCTGGCCTCAAGTGATCCTCCTGCCTTGGCCTCCCAAAGCACTGGGATTACAGGCATGAGCCACTGCACCTGGCCTACTTTGTTTTCTCTTAAAAAATAAAAATCACAAACCACACATTTTTAAGGCTGGGAAAGTAGAGAAGTCACAGGCTTTAGGAGCAAAGAACCACGCTGAAAAGCAGCTAAATTTAGAAGCTTAGAATACAAGGTGAGGCCTTAAAAAATCTCAGGCCCCAAATGTGCTGCGAAAATCTCCCAGTGAGGATTCCTCTTTGAAAGGCTGGCAGCTTCTTTGATGCTCACCAAGCCTGCTTGGAAGTGGAGATTTGGAAAGTGGTCACTATTCAGAGACTCCTTCCCCAAGTATTCACTTTCAGACCCAGCCAGAAGGCGCATCTTCTTAGAAACACACATGACCAAAGAGCCCTGCATCCCCTACCACCCCAGAGAAATGCGGGAAGAAGGATAATATTCTTCAGGGTGAACAGCAGCAACCAAGGCGGGCAGGCTTCCTAAGAGCACGTGGATAGGCACAGCTGTGTGAGCTGGGAAAGCAGACAGATCGGGCCAGAGTGGAGGAAGCTGCAGGCACCCACACTCACATACCAGGCCACCTTTCAGCTGCTCCCAGGGAGGGAACATGTCGTCTCTCCTGCAGGTCCTCTCCCCGTCTAATGCCATAGACACTCCTGTTTAGGGAGCCCTTCTTGGGCACAGACATGAGCCCACTTGTTGGGCAGTGAACAGAACCACTTACCTAAGTCACTTTTAGGCAAATCAAAATCTGTACCAGGCAGGTAGGAAAGACGGATGATTTCATGCCTTTACAATCACTCTCCCTGGAGGAGGCTTTACTGGGAACAGGCCCAAGAGAAAGTGACCGGAAAGGAAGTGGCATCTCCTTTTTGGGCAACTTTTAGGAAGCAGAGCACCCTCTAATGCACCCTATTTGCCAGGAATAATTTGGAATAATTCCTTTCTAAAAGCAGAGCATTGAAACACCAGATTCTGGTGCGCTCCTGCTGACTCAAGGGCTCAGCGTATACCATGAGCTGATGTGACTGAACGAGAAATGTGTGTGAACACATTCGGCAAACTGCAGCATGCTGTTCAGCTGACTGTTGATGCCAGGAAGGCTTTCAAAAGGACATGAGTGGCACCTCTTGGGGGGGGCATGCCCATGAGCCACTGAGCCCCTGAGAAGTCAGTGGACAGGCACAGGGCCCAGATTATATTTGGATCTGAGGCTACCTTCTCAGGCAATGAAGAAACTTTATATGATGAAGTTAATGTTACAGAGCACTTGTCTTTCCAGGGCAGGATTCGCCTTTCCACCCGTCCAAAGGAGGCCTCCTGGTCACAGTATCACCTTGGGTCTGATTTAGCTCCTGCTGAGCCTGCTGAATTATTGACTAGCTATGGACACTAGCTGAGCTCTAGGGTCCCAGCGGTGGGTTATCTGGAGAGCTCTAAGGAAGAGGAAAGGGAAAGGAAGAGTGAGAACTCCCAGAATCAGACCTGGAGGGAGATCAAAGAGGACAAGAGCAGCAGGACGCAGGGGGCCTCTCGGTTGGCCTTGGAAAGATCTGGGAAACAGGCTAGGGGTGCAAGAGCATGTCCCTGGACAGAGAAGGGAGGTAGGAGAAGGTTACCGTCCCCAGAAACGACACTCACTTCCCCAACTCCCTGCTGCAGCTCAGGGGAGCTTCTGGTGCCCTAGGAGCCTAGAAAGAATGCAATGGGGTGTGTGCGTTCATTTGTGCTTCTATTTCAGAGCCCTCTGCCCTGTGAGGCATAAAGAGAAAGTCCAAAATGTGCCTATGAAAAGAAGAGGCAGAAGCAGGGATCAGGTTAATGATACTGTATTTCCATTGCCTTATCTGGCACCAGAGGGGACCAGGGTCACGTTTCTCATCTGAGGGATGTGGCAGATCCAGGGAAGAATGTGCTGGGTAGCTGGGGAGACCTGAGCCAACTTCTATGACCCAGCCCACATCACCAGCGCCGGCTCCTCGCCGTCTGGAACCCGATGACAGACAGCTTCTCTTGCTGACTGCTACCAGCCCTGGCATAGGGTTCTGACACCTGAACCCTGCGCATGCCTTCCCCTTGGGCAGCCCTGGCATGTGTCCCAGAGAGCCGAGGCCCAGCACATACATGGCTGTGTCTGCAGACAGAGAGCTTGTCTCCCACAAAGGTTTTGCCTGAGCTTAGAGACAAAGGGGTCAAGAAGGCATGACCTCACATCTTGGCTAGGTAACTTCGAAGTTATCTAATTTTGCCCCCTGTATCCTAGTGATTTCTGTACTCCCAGATGCCAGAGCTAATCTGGAGTATTTTCTTTCTTTCTTTTTTTTTTTTTTTATTTTCTGAGATGGAGTTTTGCTCTTGTTGCCTAGGCTGGAGAGTAATGGCATGATCTTGGCTCACTGCAACCTCCACCTCCCAGGTTCAAGAGATTCTCCTGCCTCAGCCTCCGGAGTAGCTGGGATTACAGGCATGTGCCACCACACCTGGCTAATTTTTGTATTTTTAGTAGAGACAAGGTTTCGCCATGTTGGCCAAGCTGGTCTCGAACTCCTGACCTCATGTGATCCACCTACCTCAGCCTCCCAAAGTGCCGGGATTACAGGTGTGAGCCACCGTGCCTGGCAGATATTTTCAATCTAGAAAGAAAGTCAGTGGGTGTCGGTGGGGAAAAGATGCATAAAGGCTAATTCCAGAAGCCAGTGACCTGCTGGCTGATTCTGTCTGAAAAGTCAAGAGGACGCCACAGCTTATGATCTCTGGTGTCAGCGCTTGAGGTCAGAAACAGAGTCCTCACTTTTGGCTCCTCTCCTAATTGGACATGACCCCTATAAGGCAAAGGGCTTCACCTGAACATGAGGAATTCAAATCAGAGTAAAGGAAGAAACTTCTCGGATCTCCAGGCACAAAAGGATATACAGCTGTGCTGGGACCCCAAGGCCTCTGGAATAGGGGCTTTGAATCACTTGAGACAGGGAGCAGCAATTCATGGCAAATCACACAGCTGCCCTGCCCTGCCCTGGTGAATGGCTCACATCACAGGCATGGCCTTGAAAGGCTCCTATGAGGCTGGTGGTCTGGCTGCCTCTGCCTCTCCCTCTGCCCAAGGGACCTTCCCATGCAGACAGGAAGAGAGAAAGGCAGAAGAGATGAGATGGGGTGGGGGAGGGGAACAGAGGAGGCAGTGGCCCTCCACCGCTCCTGGGTGTGAGGGGCGGCAGGCTGGCAGAGGCTGGAGCATGTACGTGCATGGCTCTGTGACTCAGAAGATAGATGCTTTCGCGTGAACAGGCAGAGTGGCCTGGCTGGGCCCCTTCAGCCTCCCATGCAACTGGGCCTGCAAGCTCAGATACATCAAGGGCCCCCACACCCAGCTGGCTGAGTGGTCATATTTGGAAACCTCTCTCAGCAGAGCCTGCCCCACCCACCTCTGAACCAGCAGACTCCCAGACATAAACAAACCAAGGCCCCTGGTCAGCTGCCAAGATCTGTCTTCTTGGCAAGGTGGGGGGGCCTCACTCACCATCCTTCAGAGGAAACAGGGGTTATTTGTGCTGGGGCAGAGAAGAAATCTTGTTGGATAAATCTGGTATAGGAGTGGACAGACAGCACAGGGCGTTCAGAGTCTGATCTGGTCTAGGTGACCGGCCGAACTCCACTGGCTTCCCTGTCTGGGGCCTAGAGATAACACCTCCATGAGGCCACAGGGAAGCATCCAGTCAGGACGTTGTCATCATTCTGCCCTCCTCACTTCACCTGCAGCACCACTGGGGAGATCCTGGCCCTCTCCTTCTGCCTGCTCTCAAAGCCAGGACCTGTCCTGAGTTCTCCTGCCCCTAGCACTCCAGTCTCCTGAAGCCGTCCAGAAGCCCTCCCAGCTCTGCCCCGTGCTGCTTCTCAGCCACACTGCAGGAGGAGAAGGGGTGAGCACAACACAGTCAGCGGCTGGCTGGCTGGCTGTAAACCCAGCACTCCTGTGCTGCGTCCCCTCCTGACACGCCATGCACAAGCCCGGGGTTAGCTGGGGAGAGGTTCTGAACAAGGGGAGAGGGAACTGATGCCTAATCAAAGCCGGGAGAGATGAGACGAGGGGAATTTAACCCTCTGACCCTACGTTTTCCAGGAACTGTTGTTCAAGAAAAGAAGAAGAGGAAGAAGAGGGTGGGGACCACATCTGTTTTCTGAAGAGCCACGTGGCCCACCTCCATCTCTAGTCTCCAGGGCTTCTGCTTCCCAGAGGTTAAGGCAACACGTGGATGGGGACTCTGCATTCTCTAATCACCTGCCAATGTCCAAGTGCACCCACAATTGATGACAATTTTTTGCCCAAGTGCACCCACAATTGATGTAAGACAGAGAGGAGTTACTTTTCTCTGTGTCACGTACATAGAAGAAAGCAGAATGGTGAGGCTGAGATGACGATTTTTTTTTTTAAATGGAGACAGGATCTCAATCTGTCACCCAGGATGGAGTGCAGTGGTATGATCATGGCTGACTGCAGCTTCAACCTCCTGGGCTCAAGTGATCCTTCCACCCCAGCCTCCCAAGCAGCTGGGACTACATGTGCACACTACCACACCCGGCTACAGGTGCACCACAACATGGTCTTACCGTGTTCCCAGGCCGTTCTCAAACTCCTAGGTTCAAGTAATCCACCCATCTCAGCCTCTCAAAGTACTAGGATTACAGGCAGGAGCGACCACACCCAGCCAGCAGTGTTTTTTTGTTTGTTTGTTTTTAAACAGGGAAATAACTGAAGGCATAACCTCAAAGACAACTAAGTGGATCTAGCAGGAACAACCAACAGCCCAGTACTATCACTCTGGGTCTGGTCTTCTAAAAGCTGCTTCCCTGGACCACGAGCTCCTATCTGTCCCCCGTCACACCCTATTCCCCTTGGGCTGTGAGTCCCCTATTTTCTTGGGGCGGGGCTGGGGTAAGCCTCTCCAGGACAGCTGAGGAACTTTAGCTGCCTCCAGGGTGTTTCAGTAACTCAACCCCGACAGGGCTGCTCTGGTCCAAAAGCCAGCTGGTGAGTTCTAAACAATGGCAAGGGGTGTGGGGAGTGGGGGAGGCTTATGAATTAAAAATAGATGCTAGTAACCGCCAGGGATCTTGCAGAGAGCATGTGGGGCTGTGTTTACTAGGAAGAGAAGAATACCTCCTATTCATGCCCAGAGATCAGGGCAGAACCACTACTCCTTCTCACACCAGCCCAGGGCCTCTGGGTCTGGGGAGTCTGCTGACAGCAGGGTTTGCTGATGGCTGGAAGACCCCTTTCCTCTGTGACAAGGAAGCACCTTTCTCTTCTTAGGACCCCTGGGGCCACACCCATTCCTGGAGAGACAGCTCCCGGTCTGGAATGCTATGTAACTGAAGGGGAAATAGCAACCAAGAGATAAAATCATCCTCCTCGGCTGAGGCAAACCTGCTCTCCATAGACTTTGCATAAAATGGTCCCCAGCCGGATTCAGTGACATCACATCTCAGATGAGTCTTGGGTACAGACTAGGATCCCTTGTTTCCCTGCTGTGACCTAGCTGGGTGCCCTAGGCAAGCAGTCACTTGATTCCTCTAGGCCTTAGTCTATTCATCTGTAAAACAGAGACAACACCTGCTTTGCCAACTTCACAGTATGTCATAAAGATCAACCAGGCCATACATCTAACAAAGCCGAGGGTTCTAAAGAAGGACATAAAATAGTCACAAGAAAACAACTATTTCCCCCATTATCACCCTGAACCTAGGGAACTGTCCCCTCGTCAGGTCACCCAAAGTCTCTGGGTCTGGTCTTCCAAAAGCAGCAAAAAAAGAGTTCTTCCCATCTGGATATCTTGAGCACAGTGAGCCACGTGGCAGAGCCCCACAGAGAAGCTCCCCAGCTAATGAGCCTGCCCCGCTTCCCCCAGACCCCTGCAAACGTCAACACTCCTTCACCAGCTCCCCACAGTGCCCACCACCCATACCAACATCTTCCCCCTTCTCAGGTGGTCTTCATGGGAGCCCTAGGCCACCAAAGACGAAAGGTTCACGTTTTCCCTCCTCATAAAATAGCTGCATACCAGAGACTCTTGCTTGACAGGATTTTTCTAATTTGATTTTTAAAATGTATTCATTGACTCACCCATGAGAGGTGGGCCTGGCTGCCTCTACACGCAGAGTGCCTGCTCAGTGAGGGCTGAACAACCTGGTTCATTCTGCTGGGCTCCTCCAGCTCTCAATTTCACAAAGCCACGCCACCCTTTTAGCCAAAGCATGCAGAGCTCCTCACTCTGAGAACAGACTTCTCCCCAGTGGAGGCTGGGCTTGCAAATGGTTCAGTCCCATCGTTTTAAATACTATCTATATGCTGACAACTCCCAAATTTATGCCTCTCGCTTGGATCTCTCCCCAGAACTCCAGACTCGTATAGCTGACTGCTTATTTGCCATTTCCACGTGGATGTTTAATAGTCACTCCAAACTGAACGTATCCCAAACCTAGCTCTGATTTCTGCCCCCAACCTCCATCCCTTGCCAGGTACTCATTCCATTTGCATCTTCCTTGACTCAGATAATGGCCATTTCTTCTTTCCGGCTGCCAGGCTGCAAAATCTGTGAGCCACACTGAACTCCTCCCTTTCTGTCATGCCCATATAAAATCATCAGAAACCTTTGTGACTTGATCTTTGAAACCAATCCAGATTCCAGCTACTCTGCCCCACCCCTAGAGTAGTTTAACAGCTTCTGAACCAGATGCCCTGCTCACACCGGGTTCACAGCGCTTTGGGAAGCTGAGGAGGCTGAATCACCTGAGGTCAGGAGTTTGAGACCAGCTTGGCCAACATGGCGAAACCCCATCTCTACTAAAAATACAAAAATTAGCTGAACAAGGTGGTGGGCACCTGTAATCCCAGCTACTCCGAAGGCTGAGGCACGAGAATAGCTTGAACCCAGGAGGTGGAGGTTGCAGTGAGCCAAGATGGGTGACAGAGCAAGACTTCGTCTCAAAAAAAATATTGGGTTAGCTATCTCACAGGATGGCTTTAATGAATTCATGAAACGATGTCTACAAAAGCACTTTCTACACTGGAAAAGTGCAAAACCAAACCTGAGCTGCTATACAGCAGGCACACGGCATACACACAAATGCCTGTTGAATGAATGAACATCCAAACATTTTCAAATGTCAACATGCACATGAACTTGAGAAACAGTCTGTGTTGACAAGAGGACAATTTAAAACCGTGTGTGGAGACAGATCTGCTCTGGTGATCATCTAAGGTAAAAACAACTTTACACCAGCGTTTCCCTCGGAACTTTGATGCTGGAAAACCCACGAGGCCTCACATCGCCCAAAGGTGGAACCGTTTGGTCTTCTATCATGTCTCCTACTCTCACTTCCACTTCAGCCATCTTCTCTTTCATCTGCCCTCCCACCCCACCTTCCAGACTCTTCCTTCCACAACAAGCAAGCTGCCTCCAGGCTTTTCTTGCAGCTCCACTTGCTCTGGAGCCCTCACTCATCGCAGTGACCTTTCCTTGCTCTTTCTCCCTCATTTTGTGCCCCGTGGAGATGGGACCCGTCCTGCACTCAGTGTTGCTTTAGCCCAGCCTCCTTGGAGGTCCCTGCCATTCCACTCTTCTTCCCCAGCCTCCAGTCATCAAAGCCACCTGCTGCCCTCCTTCCTGACCACTGCCCTGGGGGGCATCTCCAGGTCCTGTGGACAGCCCTTCCCACAACCTAACTCTCAGCTCTCACCACTGCAAATTATCTTTCCATTCATTCCTTGTCTGCCATGCTCTATGAGTATATTCTGACCTTTGTCTTCCCCATCCCACCCCCAAGTCGTACACTCCCATGTCCTCTCCTGTCTTTCTCACTCCTCTTTATTCTTAATGCACCTGCTCCCCCACTCCCTCAGTACCCTCATCTCCTTTTCTCCACGCTCAGCCTTCTCCTATCCCCACCTCCTTCTCTGTCAGCCAAGGTTTCAAGGTCCAACCCTTTGAGCATTCTCTGACCCCCAACTCAGTTGTCACCCTTGACCTTTCAACATGCCCTCCCAGCAACCCCCAACCCTGGATTAGCCTGATAATCCTTCAGCTGTGTTCCTACCCTCTGGCCAGGACCACTAGAGAGAAATCAGATCCCAACCGCCAGGGTGCTGCCAGCACAAATTACAAGCCTCTACAACACCAGACAGGTCACCCGTGGGTCTCTGCTCCGAGCCTTGCTCTGCCCCAACCAAAACCTTCACTGTCCTCCTCCAGCCAGTCCGTCCACCTCCCCTACTACTCTCAATAAACAATTGTACCTTTGGTTTCTTCCTCCACAGAAAATAAAAACAAAGTAAGAATTCATTTCTGCCTCGCAGAGGTGACTCTTGTGACCAAGAATGAGGCTGAATTCTGGATCTCACACCCTCTCACCTGCTCATTGACATCGCCCCAATGAGAATTCCCCTTCCTCACTGCTGTCTTCAATCTCTCCCTA
Organism: Sapajus apella; assembly: GCF_009761245.1. Lineage (NCBI taxonomy): Eukaryota > Metazoa > Chordata > Mammalia > Primates > Cebidae > Sapajus > Sapajus apella. The sequence goes on along the minus strand of NW_022436962.1, from coordinate 8,838,117 downwards.
ATAGGGCCCTCTCCAGCCACATGGAAGTGTACTCGGGTGCTTCCCAACTTAAAAAAGCCAGCAAAAACCAGACTGCCTCCACCTGATGCCCTCCCTCTTTACAGCCAAGCTACACACCTGACTCCACTTCCACCATCTCCTTAATCCACCGAAACTGGCTTCAGTCCCGGTTCCCAATGGCAGCCACTGCTTGCTACTGCCTGTGCACATTTCCAAACCCAGATGTGACCTGCCCCTTCTACGCATTTCACTCTGATTACTTCCTCCTTCTTCAAGTTCATTTTCATTTTGCTCTGCTGCAAGTTCACTTCCACACATCTGACTCCTCTCTTGCAGGCTCCTGGTGCTTGGCCTGTCACTTACATGCAGTTGGATCTGTCCATGGCCTCCTTCCCATTCAACACATCCTCCTTTGAAGATCTCACCCACACCCATGATTTCAACCTCAGTGCCAGCTCCCAGAGCACTGGCCCTAGCCCAGGCCCCTACTCCACAGACCCAACTGCCAGCTGGTCCTCCCTAGCTGGACAGCTCCCAAAGGCACTTGCAACTCAACAGGTCTAAAACTGAACTCATCACCCTCCCACAAAACATGCTCCTTCTCCTGTGATTCCTCAACTAGAGAATTCCCCCATTTCTAAAGCCACTAAGCCCATAACCTTAGAATCATCCTCTACACTTCCCTTTCCTCTGTCTCCTATTTGCTTTCTCACCCACTACTTCTGACTTTCACTCCCAAAGATTTTCTGCACATGGCGCCTTCTTTCCATCCACACTGCTGCAGCCTAGACTACTGCACTAGCTCCAAAACCTCCTTGATTCCAGTCCTGTGATCCCTTCCCAATCTACTTTTTTTTTTTTTGAGATGAGTCTCACTCTGTCTCTCAGGCTAGAGTGCAGTGACGTGATCTTGACTCACTGCAACCTCTGCCTCCCGGGTTCAAGTGATGCTCCTGCCTCAGCCTCCCAAGTAGCTGGGAGTACAGGCACCTACCACCACGCCTGGCTAATTTTCGTACTTTTAGTAGAGACGGGGTTTTACCATGTTGGCCAGGGTGATCTGGAACTCCTGCCCTCAAGTGATCCACCCGCCTCGGCCTCCCAAAGTGCTGGGATTACAGGCGTGAGCCACCACACCTGGCCCCAATCTACTCTTTGTATTGAGATCCAGAGGGATCTCATCCTGCCAGTTTCCTGCCTAGCACCCTTTGATAGCTTCACACTATTCCCAGACTCAACATGGCAAGGCCTTTTGTGATATGGCCTCTGCCTACCTGTCAAACCCCAAAAGTGCTAGATGCTCTGGCTACAATGAACCTCTAGTAGTCCCCAGCACCAGATTGAGGGCTTACTATGCCCTCCCTTCCCCCAACCCTCTCCCAGTTCTTCCCTGGCTAAATTATTCAGCTCAACAGTTTCGTTTCCTCCAGCAGGTCTCTGCCAGCTCCCTGGTCCCTCCTCGAGTCCCCTCTCCCTTGAAGCTCCTACAGCAGCTCTCATCTCTGTCCATTCACCCACTCGTCCCCCTCTAGAGTAAGCTCCACAAGACGGCAACACTGGCTTGTTCATTCTTGTAGCACAAAGTCAGGATTCAACAGATACTTCTTGCATGAATAAAAGAACGAATATATAAATTCATGAAGTGCCAAACTAGCTTTTCTCCTTCCCAAACCACCCTTCATGGACTCCCTATCTTCTTTGGTTGGTGGCAGTAGTAAAAATGATACTACACCAGGCTCTACTCCAAGTATTTTACATAAATTAACTCATCTAGTCTTACAACTGTCCTATTATTACCCCCATTTTCAATTGGTCAAACAGGCACAAAGAGGTTAACTGAGTGAGCAGCAGACACAGGGTTGGTTCCAGCCTGTGTATTAAACTACTATACCTAATGCCTCTTGATAGCACATTTAAGGAAAACAAGTCAACATTAATATCAGTATGAACAAACTGCAATTTTGAAAAACAAAGCCCTAAGGAAACAAAAACTAGCCATTCTGGGAATCATTCTTGTTTTTGGCCTAGTCATATCTGACTCCTTTAACCAAGGCAGACAACTCTGCAGGGAGTAGGGTGTCATATCTGCCAGGCAGGGCCCCCAGCTCAGCTCCCCAGGTCTCCAGACCCCTCAGCAGACGGCCCTTGTGTCTGAGTCTCCCCCTACTCCAGAAGGCCCACCTCACCTTGTCCCCGATGCCTTCAGCCTCCTCAGCCAGCAGGTACACGTTGCTGCCGTCGGCCAGCAGCAGAGCAGTGTCGGTGGTGGAGGAAGAGCGGGGACGGCACTGGTGCTGGTGCAGGATGGCGGCCAGGCTGCTGTCCTGGGGGGCCTTGCGCAGCAGGTGAGGGCTGCCACGCTGGGGCTCCAGGGAGCTACTCTTGGTGCGCCGGCTGCTGCTCCCGCTGCCACCGCTCCCACTGCTGCTGTGCAGGCTGGCACCCCGCTTGATGGAGGGCCGGGAGCGGATCTGCTGCAGCACGCGGTTGAAGGCGGTGGGCCGGGCAGGCAGATCGTGCAGGGACATGGCATAGGAGACGCGGTGCATCTCCGGAGAGCGCTCCTTCTCATCTGGGGAGTCATGGTCGGACATGCCCTGCTGCTGCTGCTGCTGCTGCTGCTGCTGCTGGGAATCCTGAGATGTCTGGTGCTCCCTTTCCCGAGACCGGCGGCGGCTGTGGAACAGGTGCTTCAGACCGTGGCCAAACATGGAGCCCTCTGACAGCTGCTGGATTTTCTTAAAGGGGAGAGATGAAGAACCCTGGTGAGTGGAAAGCTCTTGATTGCCCAGTCAGTTGGGGGTGAGGGTGAAGGGTCTGTCCTTGGTAGACTGGCATAGCTAATGCAGCCATCTGAATCTGGAAGATCCCCATGGATGGCCTGTCATGCCTAAAACATCAGTTTGCGAAAAGGTGGCAACCCAGACCCATCCTTTCATTCCCAAAGAGATGTGCCCCCATGGTTTTCCACCAGACATTCCTAATCAAAGTGTGGGTTGTGAGTTTCTACGAGTGATGTTCTCAGGGCTTCAGTCTGGGCCTAGTGGCACACAGAGCACTTTGCTGATGGGGTTGTATCCCTCTAGATTGATCCCCCTGCCCCCAGTCCTTCCCTCCTTCCAGGCTAGACATCCCTTCAAGCTGTACTAGCTCTTTCGGGCCACCAAGCATCAATTTCCAAAGATCCCTAATTCCAGCACTCCTCTAGGAGAATCAGGGTCATACAATCAGGTTATACTGTTGCAGCAGACACTGCTAATTGCCTACCCAATATCTATTTCTCTTTCTTTCTTACCAACCAAACTGCAAGGACTTAACGCACCTTGCTAAAAATTCCTGCTTCATCAGACTCCCTTGCAGCTAGGAGTAGCCACCTGACACAGTTTGGGCCAATGAAAAGCAGCAAGGTGAGAGTTTCTGGGAACACTCTGGTTTCCTGAAAAAGACACTGGCCCTTCCTACTACACCTTCCCATCTGGAATGCAGAGATGCAGTGGCCATTCTGCAACCACAAGGTGACATGGTTGACAATGAAGGCCTGCAACCAGATGGTGGAGCCCAAGGGACAGGCCTGGGAACTTGAAGGTCTGTGGAGCCACCAAACCAGTTGTGAACACCTATCCTGGGATTCTTGTTGCATGAAATAAACCCATCTTTGTCTACACAACTCTAGTATGATTTTCTGTTATTTGCAGCCAATTTCATTCCTGATATAGTTGGCAATGCAATAAACTTTACTTCTATGAGCAAACCTTGTGACACAGTCAGTAATATGACCAATTCTTTAGGACACACATCAGAACAAGCTATCCAAATGAGTGTCTTTCCTCTTAAACCCAAAGCATAGACGCCCTGCAACCCAAACCCTGGCCACAGCCTTTCTTCTTAGCCCTGCCACTGAGATTCTCCAGCTGCTTTTCCGGCAAGAGTTCTCACAAAAGGCCAGCTGGATGGCCTGCCAGGGCAAGCAACTGTGGTATAATTCCAGACAGCTGCTTCTGTCAGGGGATGGCTTATCTGGCCAGGCTGAGCCCTCTATGAGAGCTTTGGAGCCATTGGGAGGAGGAATGAGACTTGGAGGACCAGGAGACACCTCACACTCTGCAGCTCTTTAGAGGAAAACTCAGAACTCAGCCATTTGGGACTTAATGAGCCATGCAGGATTTCCTGTGAGGAACAACCCACAATCCTACCAGGCAACCTAAGTCATTTAAAAAATGTTCCAAAAAATTACACAGACTGGATTTGCTGTTTCTTTCCCCCCCACCCTGCCACGCTGAAATAAACTTACAGAGCAGAAAATCTAGACCATACAGAAACCAAGAAAAAGCAACCTTATAGCTTCTGAATTAGCTGACCCCACTCTTAGGTTACTTTGCAACTCAGCCTTGACTGTGTACAGATGGCTGCACTTACAGCTGGATACAAATAACTATACTATCATGTATTTGTCTAAAATTTTAGGATTTTCATTTTTCACCTCATCTGAGCATCCCCAGAATCCTCAAAGTAGGAGAGGCCCTCACACTACCCATTGTACAGACCAGATACATTACATAACCACAATTCACCATGAACTAATGGTTTTTGTTTTAAAGGAGCTTTGTATCCTGCATTATCCCATTTGATTTTCCTAAATAGTAACAAAAGCAACAATTGTAACATCTCCATTTAGAGATGAGGAAATTAAGGCTATCACTATTCCTTCTTGAGAACCGAACTCTGGGGCAGCCCTGGAGATGTTAGGTTACACAATGCCAGGTTTTCCCACAGGGGTTGCCATCCCCTCTGGGCCCGCTTGAGGCAGGGCCACAGGGCTCACTTGAATCTGTGCTGGAGAGAACCAAGATGTCAGCTCTGCCAGGGACTTGGAATGGGCCAGGTCCTGCAGCCTCCAGACCAGGGACACGCCAGGACACCTCCCTCTTCCCTTAGCCCCAAGCTGATGTGAGACCTCCCTCCAGGCACTGTGATGGGCCAGCTGGCTCTGGCATTTGCCCAGCTGCCTCTGCCAAATCATCACATTCCATGTTACAAATTGTCTTTCTAGCATTCTATTCCAGGTCCTTTCCTCTTCTCCCTCCATTCCTAAACTGGCTTCTCCAGCACTGAGGATCCACTCAGGCAGAAAGGGTTTCCCTTTTAAAGACTTCAGCAGAGGTCCTAGAGTTCTGAGGCATTTTCTCTCCCATATCCTGGGAGTCCAGTGGAGGTGCAGGGGAGAGCTAAAGCAGCCACTAACATCTGCCATATTGCCTTGGAGCCTAAAGTCCTTGGCCAATTTACTTTTAAAATTTATATGGCCGGGCGTGGTGGCTCACACCTGTAATCCTAGCACTTTGGGAGGCCGAGGTGGGTGGATCATCTGAGGTCAGGAGTTCAAGACCAGCCTGGCCATCATGGTGAAACCTCAACTTTGAAAAAAAAAAAAAAAAAGAAATTGAAAAAATAAAAAATAAAAAAAATTTATACAACAGCATTTTGCAAAGTGCTTTCCGATTTATACTGTCATTCTAATCTGATACTAACCTAATCCCAGGAGCTAGGAATGTGAGACATCACAGCATCAGCCTCTCCATTTTGCAGATGAAGAAATAGAGGACCAGCATAGCTAAGTAGCTCATCTAAGCCACACAGAGGAGCTCCCAACTTCTAGTCAAATTTACCTACATGGGCTCATACACTGATTTCAAGACTAAGGTAGATAGGGTATTTGCATGCATCCCAGAACAGTATCAAAGGCAGGAGCACAAAAATGGCTGGGTCAAGGGTTGTTAGGTCCTCTGAACTGCAGCTGTGGATCTGCCCATCCCATGCTATAGGGCAAGCCCCTCAACTATAAAGTCTTTATTTCTCACCTCCCCGAGCTGTTCTGCAGGTGAAGGAAACCTGGGGAAAGTGAGCAGGAGACCCCAGGACCTCTGCCCCAGCAGATGGAGGAGTCTATTAAAGTCTATGGCAGGCAGGAGGGAAAGAACCAAAAAGGAGTCAAAGAACGTGTGCGGAGAGGAGATTGCTCCAAATGAAGGGGGTTTTCCTCACTTGTAAGGAGCGAGGCAGGAACAGCAAAGTGACGCATGGGCTGGGCCGCTTCTGCATGTGGGTGTCAGGGAGGAGATGGTTAAGGAGTTTTGACATAACATGGTAAGTGTTAAAAAAAAAAAATAAACAAAAAAAAAAAAAAAAAAAAAAGCTGAGCACATACACATACCCAGCTACAAGTTTCAGAAGTGAGGAAAACCATGGTGACTAGCTTAAGGGAACTTAGCCGCCAACGCAGCAATGCACCACCTGCTCTGACAACAGGTTCCAGCTCCTAAAATGTCACTTGCTTTTCCACATTGACTTTTGCTTTTCCCTGGCTGCCAGAAACCATTTTGGTAGCCAAATGAAGCCATGTATTAGAGAGCTGAGAAGCTTCAGAGTTAGAGGTGGAACACAAACAGGGCTTTTTTTTTTTTTTTTGAGACGGAGTTTCGCTCTTGTTACCCAGGATGGAGTGCAATGGC
>NW_022436962.1:8764167-8831208 GCF_009761245.1 Sapajus apella | reverse complement strand
CCCAGGCTTTTTTTTTTTTTTTTTAATGGAGTTTCTCTCTCTGTTGCCCAGGCTGGAGTGCAATGGCGCGATCTCAGCTCACTGCAATCTCCGCCTCCTGGGTTCAAGTGATTCCTGTCTCAGTCTCCCAAGTAGCTGGGATTATAGGCATCTGCCACCACACCTGGCTAATTTTTGTATTTTGAGTAGAGATGGGGTGTCACCACGTTGGACAGGCTGGTCTTGAACTCCTGACCTCAGGAGATCCATCTGCCTCGGCCTCCAAAAGTGCTGGGGTTACAGGTGTGAGCCACCGCGCCTGGCCAAACAGGGCTTTCATGGTCCATAAGACCAAAGCAAAAAGTGCCACCCCCAAAACTGGCCAGAAGTTATCCAGAAAGGAGAGCTTCCCAGGGTGACGTGCCCTGGGGAAGGAAGTGAGGGGAGTTTGCTGTCCCTCCCCTGGAACTATCTGAAAGGGCAGGAAGGACCCCACCTCCTTGGGTGGTATTGTCCTTTCAGGAAGAAAGGGAGGACTAGATGGCTTCTGAAAGATCCTTCCTGAGAAGGCTGTGGTTTCTGAACAGTTGGGCTTCATCTGTCTTCCTCCCTGGGTGTGGGTCCCCTAAAGGGGAAGTTTGCTCCAAAATCTGCAAACATAGCTGTATGAATCCAAAACTAAAATGCCTTGGGGTACAGTGTCATTGGTACCATCTGGTTAAAAATGACCAAAAGTGGTTTCTAATTTTTTTTTTTTTTTGAGATGGAGTCTCGCTCTGTCGCTCAGGCTGGAGTGCAATGGCACACTCTCGGCTCACTGCAGCCTCCACCGCCCAGTTCAAGCAATTCTCCTGCCTCAGACTCCCAAGTAGCTGGGATTACAGGCACACAGCACCATGCCCAGCCAATTTTTGTGTTTTTAGTAGAGTTGGGGTTTCACCATATTGGTCACGCTAGTCTCAAACTCCTGATCTTGTGATCTGCCTGCCTCGGCCTCCCAAAGTGCTGGGATTACAAATGTGAGCCACCACTAGTCAAACACCTGGTGTGGTTTCTAAGTTTTACAGGTCCCTGTGTTCTCAACAAATCCCAGGAAAATGAAAGTCACACTAACCTATAGCTAATTATCCCACCTGGCAGCTAACTGCATAGCCCTTCCTCCTACCTAAGTTTGAAATTCCTTCCACCCTACCAAAGGTATGGCTGTGAGGGTTCAGTGGGGTGACTGGGTCACCCTGAGCTTTTGCCAGCCTAGGTTGCCAACGTTCCTCTATTTATAGGGTCTCTATGGAAACGGGGCCAGCATTAGAGAACTAATCACTGTAAAAACCCACAGAGTTCTACTCTCAGGATCCAAAATGGATTGGAGAAGTCTCCAATTGCCCTTAAGAAGCTCTGAATGGGGAGCCTAAGTGGGAGCAGGAGAGGAACCATGACCCCAGGTTTGGTGCTGATGTTCATAATGGTATATAGTAAGCAGCTACAACTGTTGAGGCCACTTGGGGTTTCTACTGGAAACCCAGTGATGAAAGATTTTTGGAATCATTTATTTCTTCCCCTGCCTCACAGCTGACATTAAAAAAAAAAAAAAAAAAAAAAAAACTCAACTCACAGGCAAATAATTCCTCCATTCTCAATTTTATTTTGATACCTCTTTCCTTTATTGCTTAGAGAATTCTGCCTGGGGCCAAAGCAAGTGGAGAAAGGTCACCTCATCCACCATGTCTTTAGGCAGAACTGACTCAGCACACACCGGCATAGAAGACTTTTATTAATGTTCCCAGCATGGTGTGCCCTCTCTCTGCCTCTCTGCATCCTACCCATCCTTCGCCACCTCACCACTCCATAAAGCCCTCTCTGATCACACCAGTCTGCAGCGATCTCGCTCTGCCCTGAACACATAAGCGCTCATTATCTGCACCACTCATTTTACAATTAATCGTGTACTGCCTTGTGACATCGCTTCTGGTGCTCTCTCCAACTGTTATCTAACTTCTCACCTGCTGATGGACAGAACCCTTGATGAGAATATGCGTGACTGGACAGCAGGAGCTCCGGCGCCTACATCTTTATGTCCCTAACATTACCTGGCAGAGGCTTCAACACAAACATGGAGACTGCTATGCAAATTATTTGTTCATTTATTTTCTGAGCAGACATTACCCAAGTCTCTACAAACCCATCTTACAAAGGTGATTTTAATCCTTAGATAACAACCTTTTCTAAAGACATAACCTTTCACAAAGATTTAAAACGCTCCAACAGACTTTTCTTGTGTCTAACTCAGATTCCTTCTGCTACCTCTCCTCACTCTATTGTCTTCGTAACTGCCAAGACTGAGTTGGCTTGGAAGGAGATGAACACAGACCAAGGAGTCAGAATGCCTGTGATGTCTTCGCAAATGGATTAGGAGGGCTCAGGGAGGGCTCAGGTGGGGGGCTCATGTCCTTATAGCCAGCTTTCCCTGGTGGACATCAACAGTTAACCTAGCTGGCATAAGAAAGCATTTAGTCATTTAGTTTGAAAAGTCAAATAACTGTTTTTCTTTTTCTTTTTTTTTTGAGAGTCTTACTCTGTCACCCAGGCTGCTGGAGTGCAGTGGCGCAATCTCAGTTCACTGCAACCTCTACCTCCTGGGTTCAAGCGATTCTCCTGCCTCAGCCTCCCAAGTGCTGGGACTACAGTGCTCACCACCATGCCTGACTAATTTTTTGTATTTTTAGTAGAGATGGAGTCCCACCATGCTGGCCAGGCTGGTCTCGAACTTCTGACCTCGTGATCCTCCCAAAGTGCTGAGATTACAGGCATGAGTCACCACGTCCAGCCAAATAATTGCTTTTCTAGCACAATCACAAACATACCTGCTATCCGCCAACAGCTTTGCCCTAACTTCTTACACCAAGAGAGACGTAAGTGTTTAGCTGACAAAGGCGGACCCTGGCCAGCTATGGCCTCATTCTGAAAATGTACCACGCTAGTAGTCTATGGAGATTTCAAAGGCAGATGCCATTTCTTAAGAGAGAGATGAAAACAGAAATGAGTTCTGAGTTGGCCTTTAAGACCACCACTGAGAAGCTGCCTGAGTCCTTTTCCCCAGCTCCTGATAACCCCTACTCTTAAAACTTCGACATAAAATTCAGATCCTATCAGATGTTTCAACTCCTTGTTGAAGATTCTTGTTAATGGGATTGGCAGTGAAGACACAATTAGATACACAAAAAGAAGCACATTCTGTAAATACTGAGCCTGCAAGACAGTTCCCACTAGAACAACTAGGGCAGCTGGGAATTAATCTAGAACTCAATGTGTGCCAGGAGAACAGGGAGCTCCATTTGCCACATGCTTTCCCATTGTCACCAGTTCCTCCAGAGCCCACATATTAAGCTGCTTTGAATATTACTAAAGGCCGGAGGGGGTGGGTGTGGGGCAATCCTGGCCTTTCCAACCCTCTGCCTGTCTCACATAAGGTACAAGCCGGACAAAACAGGTAACCAGCATTCGGACTACCCTCCATGTTCCTGATCATTCTAGTGAAACAGGGCAATCATCCTAAAAAAGCCCTGGCTATCTCCCTTCCCCCATTTAGAAAGTCCCTTTGCTCTTGTTTGGTAATTAATATTCCACCCCTTCTTTAAAATCTTGCTCTAGGCCAGCACAGTGGCTCACACCAGTAATCCCAGCACTCTTTGAGGCCAAAGAGGGTGGATCACCCGAGGTGAAACCCCATCTCTACTCAAAATACAAAATTAGCCTGGCATGGTGGCAGACGCCTATAGTCCCAGCTACTCAGGAAACTGAGACAGGAAAATCGCTTGAACCTGGGAGGCAGAGGCTGCAGTGAGCAGAGATCATGCCACTTTACTCCAGCCTGAGCAAGACAGAATGAGATTCCATCTCAAAAAAAAAAAAAAAGGCTAGATCTTACTTTTAACCCTACACTGGCATAAACCCTAACACCTTCCCTGATTAACACTCGTAAGTTTCATTTTTTTTTTTTTTTTTTGAGACGGAGTTTCGCTCTTGTTACCCAGGCTGGAGTGCAATGGCACGATCTCGGCTCACCGCAACCTCCGCCTCCCGGGTTCAGGCAATTCTCCTGCCTCAGCCTCCTGAGTCGCTGGGATTACAGGCATGTACCTCCATGCCCAGCTGATTTTTTGTATTTTTAGTAGAGACGGGGTTTCACCATGTTGACCAGGATGGTCTCGATCTCTTGACCTCGTGATCCACCCGCCTCGGCCTCCCACAGTGCTGGGATTACAGGCTTGAGCCACCGCGCCCGGCCTACACTCGTAAGTTTCTAATTGCACTGCAGGATGCTCTAAGCACCCTTAAACTTATGTGTATTTCCATGATGGTTTTCTTGCAAGTATTTCATCCTGTTTGACCTGGAAGCTCACCTGGAGGTGAGGCCAAATAACTAATTTCCCATTTCCTTGTTTTTAGGCATATCTCAATTCTACCTCCATTTATCGTAGGTGTCCAGCTCCCACATGAGATTGCAGGAATCTTCAAGACTTAACACATCTACTGGGGCCTCAAGATGCAGCAGGCCCCCAGAGAGCCATCCCAACCATCAGAAAGCTCCTAGAGAGCCCCAGAGAATGCACACATCTTCATCTCACCCACATTCTTATGAAGTAGCTTGTCTTTTCCTTCATTTAAAAAATAAGAAAACTCTCCACTCCCACTACTTCACTTCACTAGCCTTTAAAAAAAACAAAAACTGAGACTTACAAATTTTATCAAAACCCTGAGCCTTGAAAAAATATATATAAGAAACAAACAAAAGAACAGAAAACAAGCAGGGGCTTCTCGGGAATGTCAGTTTTTTTCTTGACTTGGGTAGACGAGGTGTCTGTTTTGCTTCTGTTATTTAAACTGCACACGTTTTCAGGCATTTTTATATTCACGTTTCACAATTTAATTCAGCAGCATCTTTCCTGCCGAAGGTGATCAGTATCTGCTGACTGCATAAACCCTTCTCTAGTGGGCTGTAGGCAGGAGCGCTAAAGGAACACAGGCCACTCATGGCGTGGGGAGGAAGCTGCCTGTGACCACCAGGAAAGGCGGAGATCCAGCAGGGAGAACCACGCAGGACTCAGTTGTGACTTTCTCTCAGATATCTGGCTGTGAATTGTTTTTCCTGCTCTTCAGTAAGTAGGCAGGAAGACCAGTGTATGGTGTGATTTGAACACGAGCTGGGACCCAAATGAGTCTTGGGTCAAAAGTGCTTCAGACCAGGAGGAGAATGATGGAATTTGGAGCTCCCCCTTTTTCTTCAGGGAAAGATACTAATACTGCTCAGAAATCTCTGGGGAAATTACTTAAAGGGGCTTTTGTGAGAGGAAAGAGAACCTCAGGGAAAGTCCAGGGGAAGGCTGATGGCCAACATTCCCAGACGTTTCCTTTCAGGAAAGGCTCAGTTCTTCCCGATGCACAAGGGGTGAGAGAGGTGGGGAGGTTGGTAATTTCCTCTGCTGCCTTCAGGCTTCCATCACATATCAGGATAGAACCAGCTCACTCTTATGCTTGGCTACTCATCCTAGGCCTCAGAAGTATCTACCACACGTTGTGGGTTTTTTGTTTTTTGAGACAGGGTCTTGCTCTGTAGCCTAGGCTGGAGTGCAGTGGCATGATCACGGCTCACTGCAGATTCAACCTCCTGGACTCAGGCGATCTTCCCACCTCAGCCTCCCAAGTAGCTGGGACTACAGGTGTGTGCCACCGCACTTGGCTAATTTTGATTAAACACAGGATTTTACCATGTTGGCCAGGCTGGTCTCGAACTCCTGGCCTCAAGTGATCCACCCACCTCAGCCTCCCAAAGTGCTGGGATCACTGGCATGAGCCACCCACCGCTCCCAGCCCATATGCTGTATTTTCAACAGGAATGCGTGCTCCCTGTCTGCAGTATTCCCCTAAGCTCCCCATCTCCTCCCATATGCAATGGAACTGGGTTTTCTCACTGTAGAATTCTGGTGTACTTTTGGTCAGCCAGCACTCTCTGTGGCTAGCAAACCCAGCATCTCCTCCCAACGAGCAGGTAATCTGTTAGCAGCACAAGACTGGACAATAAGGACAAATGAGGCCGGGCGCGGTGGCTCAAGCCTGTAATCCCAAAAAAAAAAAAAAAAAAAGAAAAAAAAAAAAGGACAAATGAATGGAGACATGAACTTGAGTAGTTCAACAGGAATCCAAGCTGCAAGTGGCTGAAGAATGTTACGCTCCTGTTGCAGGAGTGTCTACTGAGATTTTCCCCAAAGGTCCCGCAGGTGTACGGAACAGTTGAGAAGACCCTCAATATATCTGCATGAACCTCCTGTAAGGCAAAGTCCATTTTAGGTTATTTTTCTATTACAGTTTTAAAATTGCTGCTTAATTACTACTTTTTCTTTTTTCTTTTTTTTTTTTTTTGAGACAGAGTCTCACTCTGTCATCAGGCGCCAGGCTGGAGTGCAGTGGTGCGATTTCGGATCACCGCAATCTCCGTGTCCCGGGTTCAAGCAATTCTCCTGCCTCAGCCTCCCGAGTAGCTGGGACCACAGGCGCGTGCCACCACGCCCAGCTAATTTTTTTGTATTTTTAGTAGAGACGGGGTTTCACCATGTTGGCCAGGATGGTCTCGATCTCTTGACCTCGTGATCTGCCCACCTCAGAACTACTACTTTTCATTGGCCCTTCCCACCCTATAATCACAGATCCCAGGCTACCGTAGCAGAAATTTACAGTGCACAGTAGGATGGTCCACAGTGCTGAAGGACCAGAGGGCAACCACAGGAGCCTCTGAAATCTCTGGCTGTCACTAGTTAAACATCATTCAGATCTCTTTGGCAAAGATAAAAATTCCTCAGGCTGGGCGCAGTGGCTCACACCTGTAATCCTACCACTTTGGGAGGCCAAGGCGGGTGGATTGTCTGAGCTCAGGAGTTCAAGACCAGCCTGGGGAAAACAGTGAAACCCCATCTCTACTAAAAATACAAAAAATTAGCCAGGAATCATGGCAGGCACCTGTAGTCCCAGCTACTCAGGAGGCTGAGACAGGAGAATCGCTTAAACCCGGGAGGCAGAGGTTGCAGTAACCAGAGATTGCACCATTGCACTCCAGCCTGGGCGACAAAGTGAGATTACATCTCAAAAAAAAAAAAAAAAAAAAAATCTCTCCTCTTCTCCAACCTCTATTTTTTCCTCTCCTTTCTCAAGATTATTTCTTCCAATGCACTTAATTCATCACAGTGCCTGGAGCTGTCATGTGAAAACAGAAGTGGGACCAAGGGACCAAGAGTTCCCATCTCCAAAGTTTAAAATGAAAACAAAAGCAAACTAGAACTCCTTATCTGCCTTGACCAAACACAGGTATAGGGTAGGGGGCATTAAAAATTAAACACCCTTCTGTGGTACCACCATCAAATCTAAAACAAGTCAACTTCTACCCAGTTCCTGACCCAATAAGGGAATTTTTCCATCACTGGAAAACTGTGCCAGCATTGGAAAACAACTTTTCCAGCACTGGAAGGCAAGTCTGGAGGGGCGGGGCACCATGGCTCACACCTGTAATCCCAGCTTTTTGGGAGGCTGAGAAGGGAAGATCAGAGCCCAGGAGTTCGAGAACAGCCTAGGCAACATAGTGAGACCTTGTCTTTATAAAAGAGTTAAAAATTAGGCAGGCATGGTGGCGTGCTCCTGTAGTCCCAGCTACTTGGACACACTCCAATATTCCTAGTCCCTTTCCCCAGAAAAGTTGAGTGATTTGCCTGAGACCACACAGCAAATCAAATTGTGCAAGTCCCCAAGTCATCTGGTTGGAAGTCCCTTGCGCCCTGTAGTAAACATGTTGTGATGAAGCAGACAGAGATAAACAGGAAAAGCCCTGCTTGTTTCCCTGTGCTCCCACAAGCAGGCTGCAGCTGGGCTTTCTGCTCCTTGCTGGGTCCATATTGCTGTGTTCAGTAGTATGTTTTCTCTGGGGGGTAAGGGGGAGCCTCCTTTTCTTGCACCTGATTTCAATTCTGGTTGAGGGAAGTTCAGCAGTTAATATCAGTGTACAGTTTACTACAGTTACTACATCTGCCCCTGACCAGAATGAGGGCCTCACTAAACAAAAAAAAAAAAAAAAGGAAGAAAGAAAGATGACATAGGAGAGTAGAAATGAACAAGCTTAAGGCAATCCTGTCTACAGAGACACTGCAGCCCCTGTGCCACGACAAGCCCATCTTCCTTATGAAGGCAACTGGGGGAAATAAATGGAGAAAACAGTTTCCACTGCTGTTCTGAGCTGAAAAGTAGGGGAATTTCCAAAGCTGCCTCTCATAGACTTAGCTGAGGGTTTCATCTGGTCAAAGAATCAGGGTTTGTGCTGGCCAGACTCATCTGGACCGGCCCAGAATGGGGCTGCTGCAGAAGGCTAGCCTGCTCCCCACAACAGCATTAAAGGGACCCCTTCTCCCTCACCGTCTCACTTAAAACAGAAACTACAACTCCTGCCCACAAGGGATGGACTCGGGGGTGACAGCAGAGATAAACACCAAGGGCCTGACGAAAGCTCAAGCTTCCTGTGCAGAGAGAGCCTACCCCACAGAGATCCTCTAGACATAAGGCTAGCCATGAAGCTCTGAAAAGGACGGCAGCAGAACCAGAGGTCAGATTTGAATAATTACTGCAAAATTTTAAAAGCACACACAAGGACCTAGTTGTCCCCCTTTTCACTCCTCCCCAAGGCACACGGACAGGTAACATACACGGGTAAAAGCACACACTCACCTGCGCTCTGACTTCCTGACTCTGAGCCGCTCAGCCCAAACGAGGAATGTCATTGGCTTATTCTGGCGAGCTCCTTTGCGGCTGCTGCCATAGGATACAGGCTTTATTAAATGTAACGGAGTCCTTTCCGTTCCCCCAGCCCAGACCCCACACCTTCTCCGGAGAAAATAACTGTGAGGTATCAATCTCCAAGGCACCTAAGTTCCTTCCTTGGGCTGACATCTCGCTCAGCCCGACGGTGAGTTGGCTTAAGAAGCCTGAGCCTGCAGTCCCTGTGGCAGTTCCTGCAAAGGTGCATTATTTATCTCAGCTGCTGTTTTAATTGATAGAGATATATTCAACACAGCTCGCCAATTGTTTCCGCAACCTCAGGCCAGAAAATAAACAGCTCCATGTGAGCAGTTCTTTTGGCTTCTGGTTCTAGCTGCCGGCTCAGCATGTATGCAACTTGAACTGAGGCCCCAAACCAGCCCAAGCACTGCTCCACCACCTGTCAGTTCTCCACCCTGGGGGTTGGTTCAGCAGGCAGGCGGAGATCTCCAAGCACTATCTTAACCTCTGGCTCCACCTAACGGCAGGAAATCCACACACCCCCGTTCCCAGACCGGCAAACAGCTTCATCCAGGAAAGCGCTCAAAGATCCCAATGGGGCTGGGCGCGGTGGCTCACGCCAGTAATCCCAGCATTTTGGGAGGCTGAGGTGGGAGGATCACCTGAGGTCAGAAGTTCAAGAGCAGCCTGGCCAACATGGCAAAACCCCGTTTCTGCTAAAAATACAAAAATTAGTCGGGCGTGGTGGCGCGTGCCTGTAATCCCAGCTACTCGGGAGGCTGAGACAGGAGAATTGCTTGAACCCAGGAGGCGGAGGTCGCAGTGAGCCGAGATCACGCCACTGCACTCCAGCCTGGGCGACAGAGCAAGACTCTGTCTTTCCAAATTTAAAATAAATTAAAAAAAAAAAAGGCACCCAAAGATCCCAATGGGAAGAGACTTACTCAGCAAAGAAAACTAATGGTCACCTGCTTGGCCTCCCATGTTGCAATTTCTAACTCCTGCCATCCTACAGGAGGGAAAGTGATGTCCACTTTTTTGGTTAGCATCTTGGATTTCTCCAGCCCTTCGCGAATAGCACTTCACACACATTTTTCAAACAATCTCGGATGGGTGAGTCACTAAAACGTTTGCTGAATAATAGGGAACAAACACAGAGAACTGAAATGGAGCTGAAAGAGGCAGAAATGGTACCTGACGTCCTTCCTGGGGTGCCAGCCAAGCATCCGCTCATCCTCTCTGACCTTTGCCTGGCTTCCCCCCCTCACTTTTAACCTGTTAAAGCACTTCTGCGTGGGGTGGCGAGAGCTAAGTCGCGGGCTGGGCTTGCCGGGGGATGGTCTGCGCTCACCTTTAAATCAGGAGGCTTGCTTCGGGGACCTGGGTTGAGCGCCGCGGTAGCGCCGGCGTCCGAAGTTGGCCCGCCAGCAGAGTTAGCACCCGTGGTCTCCCCAGGCCGGAGGTCCGCGCCCGGCAGGTGGGAAGCGGCATCTTCCAGCCCAGCTCCATCCTCCTCGCCCTGTTGTTGCTGCAGCTCGTCCGATTTGCACCTCTTCATGATGTATGTGGGTCGGCAAGGGGAATCTGTCCTTCCAGCGAGCCGTCTTGGGGAAGACCGCACCCCCTCTTCTGCTCAGAAATGAGGCCTGGGGTCTAACTTATTAATAAGGAGGGGAGATGGCAGACCACAATTGCTTCAATTAAAAAAAAAAAAAATCTTAAAGGCCGGTGAAGGAGGGGCGAGAAGGTGAGCCTTGGTTACAGCTTGGAATAGTTCATTTCGACCTGGGGAGCGAAGGCAGGTCACAGTCGAGGCTGGGCAGCAAGAGTCCTTGGGCAGTCATTGCAGGAGGGAGGCGGGAGACAACCCCCGGCCCCCAAACTTTCTGCTTCAGGGCACGCGCAGGATGGAGAGGAGCTGGGCGGCACAGCGCATCCCTCCCGGTCGGCCGGGCTGCGGGGCGAGGCGGGGCGCGGGGCAGCCGGCCGGGCAGGTCCTAGTCGGCCGCCCTCGGCGCCGGCTGCGGCCCCCGGCCCTGCCACCGGCCCCCGCCCCGCATGGGCCGGCCGCGGAGCCCGCAGCGCGCCCGGCCCCTGCTCCGGCCCGCGCGCCCCGCTCCCCGCCCGCGGCGCTGCCTGCTGCAAAGCCGCGACCGCGGCCCGAGCCCGCGGCGAGCGCGCAACCTACCCCGCCCGGCTGCCTCCGCCCGGGAGCTGGAAGGCGAGGCTAGGAGGGAGTGACAGCGGCAACCGGCCAATGGGAAGCCCGTGGAGCTGAGGGGGCGTCGCGCGGCCACGTTTTTAGGGTTGGTTGCACCGTGCGATCCCCCAGGAGAGGGCTGGAGGGCGATGCTGCTGCGTTTTTGCATTGCGGAGAGCGGGCTGTCGCTCAGGGGCGGGGGTGGCGGGCGTGGGAGTCGCAGTTTCGGCGCCAGCTTGAGGGACCCTGCCAGGGAAGGCTCGCCCGGGATTTCCTCCACCCATTCGCTTTATTTGGCGAGAAGGGGCACAAGAGGGATGTTTATTATCACTGCTTTCTGGGGCTCTAACTTTGCACCTTATATACATAAGGGAGACACCTATCCCCTCTAAGATGCTTGGTCTGAGTCAAACCTGTGCCTACATTCAGAGCTGCAAATGGTAAGGGGAGAGGGTGTTCTCTCCTGATCGTCCGGTCCCCGGCTTTAAGTGCATATTTCTTAATGAGACTTTACTTGGCTTTATGCTCAGAAATTGGGAAGCATTTCATATAAAAACATAATAACGTGAGAGTTCCTTACAAACTGTGAAGCAGCTTTTAAATAAGAAAGGGTATTAATGGCAGGAGGTTGCTACATATAGAAGTGTCGAAAAGGAATGCTGTCTCTCTTTGCATAAATCTCAGCCAAACTGTGCTGAGTAATCTGGAAGCAGAAGAGAGCAAACGTTGGGGTTACCAAGATATGGAGAGTAGTAATAATAACAACCGCATCTGAGCGCCTGTTGTATGTCCTCAGGTGGACACAATGGCTTTTACTCATCTAGCAACCAGTGGTTCTCAAAATGTGGTCCTTGGACTACAGCATCAGCATCACCCGGGAACTTGATAGAAACGCAAATTCTTGGCCACCAGCCAGACCTACAGAATCAGAAGTAGTGAGCCAAGAAATCTGTTTTGACAAGCCCTCTAGGTAATTCTGACACACGCTACCCTTTGAGAACCACTGGCCTCGACAGTGAAGGGGCCACACGGTCTCTAAAGGATTTTACAGTTTACCAATCTCTTTCACACCCATCGTGCCATTCTAGCCTCACTTCAGTCTCACTAATCGGAGTCTCTTGACTCTCTGTTCTGTCATCTTCCCATTCCAACCACTCATTTTAATGTGTATCCTAGAAGAGACTAATTTGTTAAGAATTTACTTCAGCCAAGCAGCTACTTTCTAAACTAGGCAGCTCCACTTTTAGAAGATAGGAATTTAGGATGGGCTGGGAATATAGAACCACCCCCCACATCTACCACAAAGAATCAAGCATAATGTGGAAACACAAAGCTATAAGCCTTTATTTAGCATTTTCAATGGTGAGGGGATGGCAGGATGCCAGTGTAGACCGTGGGCAGGAGTAGACAGAACCGGTGGGGGCAGGTTCCCATGGTGCAGGGTTTCAAGCAGAGGAATATACTGCTCCCTGCCTGTCTTGGCCCAGATAAGTGCAGAGGCCCCAAAGACCCCGAGGAAAGTTTTGAGGGGCACGCGGTGGCCAGCAAATGGTGAGCATGCATTGACATATGTTCATGACCTGACTCGAAGCTGAAGGAAAGTGAAGGGATTTGGTTTAAGGAAGAGATTTGGTTTCATTCAAGGAAGCAGAGAGCATTATAATTATGAATTATACCTCATTTCTATACTAGATAAAAGTTGGTCTTAAGGTTGATTTGTATATTATCATATACATACAGCATGACAGCCAAATTTTCTACTTGTGGTCATATTTGCAACTTGTGATTCAGGTCAGCAAAAAAGTCTGTGCTGTGTTTAATTTCATAAAATCAGCTAATACTTTACATTCCATTTTGAAAAGGCAGCATAGCATAATGGTTAAGAGCTCAGGCTCTGTGGCCAGACTGGGGACAAATCCTAGCTCTGCTCTTCACTGCCCATGTGAGTAGGGACAGGTTATCTAACCTCTTCATGCCCCAGTTTCCCAGTTATTTGGAAGTAGGGATAAGGACAGTACCTACCATATAGGGTGTTGGGTAATATATGTAAAGCACTTGGCCATTGCCTAGCAAAGAGTGAGGGCCATAGCTATGACCGTAGATGTCATCCAGTTTCAAAAGTGTTACATGTTTCACTCCAACGGTTCTATCTTTGGGAGCTCAAATGTGTCCCACCAATTTCTGACTTTCACTGAGTGTCGTATTATGGAATAAATATGCTACTGCCAAAGAAGTTTGGATAACAAGTCTGTGTGGAGACCTGAGTGACCTATAACCACCAGTTTGAAGCCAATGGCAAATTTTCATTAGCTGCAGTAAATTCTTGAGCAGCTAAGAAAATCAGAACTTGAAAGTACTTTGGTTGGCTGAAATTTTGTTTAAAGGATTGGAGCATTCTATCATTCTATGTTTCTTTGGGAAATTATAGGCACAAAGTAAGTTTTGATATTCAAGATAAGACAAAAGTTTGCAGACATACAATGCAAGTGATCATATTTGCTATGTAGGAGTAGCATTTCCATTCTGTTTTGGCACAACTAGTTAATTATAAGTAAATAACATAGTATAGTGGGAAGAACGTTGATCGTGGTGTCAGAAAAGTCACGTCAACATTCTGGTTCAGTTACTTCTTATGAGCTTAACTTCTTTCATCCTCGGTTTTCTCATCTATAAACAGAGGCTAATAGTATCTATCCTCTCCAGTTATTGCGAGGATTAAGATAGACAGTACATGTGAACATGCTTGACACATGGTATATATGTAGTAAACCTAAGTGAAACAAAAGTGATTAACTTGTCCAAGCTCCCCGTATGCCATATGAGAAAGGCAGAATTATCCCACTAAGCTGAATGCTTTTTGTGAACAGAAATCCTAGTTACACTAATGAAAGGGAGCACTCTGGTAGTATAAAATTTGCTAAACCAATAAGTATATAAACAAGGCGTATAAAGGGCAGAATTATGGAATCCTGCTCTCTTGTTAACACCCAGTTCGTTTAGTTTGATAAATGGTTGAAGCTTTCATTATAGAGGATAAGGTGCCAAGATCAACAAAGTGTACAGTAGGGTTTTGTTTTTTTGTTTCTTTTTGTAAAAGCAATAAGGTGTTTTTGCCAGTAGTAAGAAGCTTGTAGATTATCCAAGGCAATTTTATTTCCTACTCCACAGCAATACTTAAAAAAATATTTAGGCTGGATGAAGTAGCTCATGCCTGTAATCCCAGCACTTTGAGAGGCTGAGGCAGGCAGATCATCTGAGGTCAGAAGTTCTAGACCAGCCTGGCCAACATGGTGAAACCCCTGTCTCTACTAAAAATACAAAAATTAGCCGGGTGTGGTGGCAGGTGCCTGCAATTCCAGCTACTCAGGAGACTGAGGCAGGAGAAATGCTTGAACCCAGGAGGTGGAGATTGCAGTGAGCCGAGATTGCACCACTGCACTCCAGCCTGGGCAACAGAGCGAGACTCTGTCTCAAAAAAAAATTAAACGTCAAATGGATAAGTGGCTCTCAGTGCACTATTTTAAGATTTAACATACTGAGTAGAGTGATTCAAAGGTAAAAGTACTCTCTAGAGGGACCAGATATAATAATTTTGATCACTACATTTGATACAAATATCATTGCACCGACCACTTCCACTCAATGCACTCCTTAAAAGAAATTGAGTTCTATTGGATTAGGAGAAGTAAACTATGCAAATAATCCTTAGGAAGATTGTCTGGGTTGTTGATGATGTCACAATCCCACCAACTAAGTACAGGCTTTTTATTGGCTATTGTAAAAGGAAGGGAGGACCAGGAAGGCTCTGCATCACTCCTGATTGGAGAAAGCTCTTAGCCTAAACTAAATTTTATCCTATTTTTTTAAATCTTTTTTTTTTTTTTTTCAATAACACGGCGTTTCACCATATTGGCCAGGATGATCTCCATCTCCTGACCTTGCGATCCACCCGCTTCAGCCTCCCAAAGTGCTGGGATTACAGGCGTGAGCCATCATGCCCGGCCCATTTTCATCCTATTTTTTACTTGAAATGTGCTCAGCAGCATTTTCCACATTATTACCTTTTTCCATATTATTCCATATGTTATTAGTCATATTCCATATGTTTAAGTAAATATTTTAAATGACTGCTTAATGTTCTGTCAACTAAAGATATCATCGTTTAACTACTAACCACTTTACTCTTTGACATAGCTGTCTCGATTTTTTGCCTTTAGAAATAAAGCTGCCATTACTATATTTATGCAGAAATTGTATACTTTATTTCATTCAAAACACAGAATCTCTGATACCAAACTGGCAATGTTTTAAAGGAGTAAGAAAACCCAGATTACTAACCTCATGATCATTTCTCTCACAGTGCCCCTAAGACTTACACAGGAGGTTCCAATGTCTGTTTTCTTCCTGGGGTGGGTGACTCTCCTATCTGTTACATGAAAAAGCTAGAAGTTCCTGCTTCTCATTTCAGGTAGGATGCATATTTTTTATTCTGGTTTATCCTCTGTAATGGAAGAAAAAACGATAATCATGGCCATGAACAGAGGAGGTCTGTGAAGCATAAACTTAAACCCTGATTGTACTACTATGTGTGAAAGCCTGGGACTGGTAAAATGGTTGCTTTGTGCCCTTTCCCGTCTATATAGGGAATCCATACAAACCTCTGGACAATCTGTTACTTAAAGCTGAAAATTCTAGACCTTAAAAAGAGAGAGAAAATATCAGCTTTGCTCAGAGAGAATCAATTGTTTATTATTTTATGTCTGAAAATAAATATCTCTGGGCAGTTCTATGCATTATCCTATGTGGTACTTTCATATAATAGTAAGAGCAAGTGTCTAGCATTTAAAGAGAGCCACCGGTGTTCAACATTTTGCTAGGAACCTTGTGAATACTCTCCTGAAACAACCCTACAAGGTAAATATTATTCCCACTCTACAAATGAGAAAATAGGCTTAGAGAAGTTACAGCACTTACAAATAGGTCCAAGATCTGTGCTCAGCTCCGTCTGACTCTAAAGCAAGGTTGTTCAACCCCCAGCCCATGGGCCACATGCAACCCAGGATGGCTTTGAATGAGACCCAACGTAAATTTGTAAACTTTCTTAAAACGTCATGTGAAGCTGGGTGCAGTGGCTCACACCTGTAATCCCAGCACTTTGGGAGGCCGAGGCAGGCAGATCACCTGAGAATGGTAGTTCAAGACCAGCCTGACCAACATGGAGAAACCCCGTCTCTACTAAAAATAAAAAATTAGCCAGGTGTGGTGTCACATGCCTGTAATCCCAGCTACTTGGGAGGCTGAGGCAGAAGAATCGCTTGAACCCAGGAGGCGGAGGTTGCAGTGCGCTGAGATCTTACCACTGCACTCCAGCCTGGGCAACAAGAATGAAACTTCATCTCAAAAAAAAAAAAAAAAAAAAAATGTGGCCGGGCAAGGTGGCTCAGGCCTGTAATGCCAGCATTTTGGGAGGCTGAAGTGGGCAGATCACCTGAGGTCAGGAGTTCAAGACCAGCCTGGGCAATATGATGAAACCCCATCTCTACCTAAAATACAAAAAATTAGCCCGGCATGGTGGCAGCTGCCTGTAATTCCAGCTACTCAGGAGGCTGAAGCAGGAGAATCGCTTGAACCTGGGAGACAGAAGTTGCAGTGAGCTGAGATCGCACCACTGCACTCCAGCCTGGAAGCAAGAGTGAAACTTCACCTCAAAAAAAACAAAAAATAGCTGGGCGCGGTGGCTCACGCCTGTAATCCCAGCACTTTGGGAGGCCGAGGCGGGTGGATCACGAGGTCAAGAGATCAAGACCATCCTGGTCAACACAGTGAAACCCCGTCTCTACTAAAAATACAAAAAATCAGCTGGGCATGGTGGTGCATGCCTGTAATCCCAGCTACTCAGGAGGCTGAGGCAGGAGAATTGCCTGAACCCAGGAGGCGGAGGTTGCGGTGAGCCGAGATCGCGCCATTGCACCCCAGCCTGGGTAACAAGAGCGAAACTCCGTCTCAAAAAAATAAATAAATAAATAAAATAAACAACAACAACAACAACAACAAACATCATGTACTCAGAAGCATTTTCAACATTATTACATGTTTTGCTATTACATTTTCCCTTTTTTTCTTTTCTTTTTTTGTTAGCTTATTGGCTATCAGTAGTTTACGTGTGGCCCAAAACAATTCTTCCAGTGTGACCCAGGGAAGCCAAAAGATTGGACACCTCTGCTCCAAGCCTAAAAGCCTAATAGCTCACCTTCTCACAACTATAATTTTGAGTCACTTTATGGTAAGTAATACTCTAATGAATATTAGTCTGAAGTTCAATATCTCTACATTCATTCACATAGATTTATGAAGACACATCATGTACAAAGGCTTTACAAGATGCTTGCAGAGGATATAGTAAAATAAAAGACATTGGTCCCTGCCTTAAAGTCCAGTTTGGGAGATGAGATAGAGATAAAATGTCAATTAACAGCACAAGATTGAAATGGTAATACCTGCCAACACTCCAAGAGGGAGATAATTAGGTACCAAGGTCTGGAGGAGAGGGAGATCTCTGTGAGGGATCAAGATGATGCCAAAAAGAGGTATTTACACATATTCATCCATATCATGAATGTTCAAAGGATAAAATATTGCTTTAGGATGATTCTAATTCTTTTAAGTAAGGAAGAACTAAATAACATCTTGAAAATAGAACATTTGATATTTGGATCTCTTTTGAATCTGCGTGCTACAGTTTTATGGCATATTAAAATAGAATTTTTTTCTTCTCTTTATTCTCTGAGACTGTAGGGTAGTGTTTCTGAAAGTATGGCTCATGCACTACCAGCAACATAATCACCTTGAAATTTAGTTATATATGCAGATTCCCAGGCCCCATTCCAACCTGATAGAGTCAGAATTCCTGAGGGTGGAGCCTGAAACTGCTGTTTAGACAAGTTTCCTAAGTGATATGTGCATTGAAGTTTGAGAACCACTGATATAGGAGAAAACTTGGTTGATCACATTTGTTGATAGATTTATGAATTAGTTGAGCACTTACTATATGCACGACATACCTTCTCATTTAGTCCATAAAACATACTTTGTAGGTTCATTATCATTTTACAGATAATGAAACTGAGGCTCAAAGAGGATAGAAAACGTGCCTAGGTAACCTGGCTAGAAAGAGATGGCCAAAGCACTTCTGCTTCCTTTCAATGTCCATACTTTTTCCACAATGCCCATGGCACTGTTAGCCTAGACTATGTATAGTCTAATTATTGACTAATAATAACAACTATCATTTGAGTTCCTAATAATGTGCCGTATAATTTAGATCTAAACCTTTCAATAGCCTCACATGGTATTCTTGCCTGTAAGATAACTAAGAGAGATGTAGTAACATACAATCTCAATATCACCTTCCACCAGTTGGAATAGAGCTTTCTTATTTTAGTATGACTTTTCCTCACGTTTTCTTCCTGACAGTTCCTGAAGCCTTTTCAGCTCTCTCAGGGCTTCCTTTCTTTGGTGTCCTGGAAGGACCCACTGAGGTGGGAGAATCGCTTGAACCTGGGAGGCAGAGGTCACAGTGGACTGAGATCAGACTATTTGCACTCCAGCCTGGGCAACAGAGCAAGACTCTATCTCAAAAAAAAAAAAAATAATAATAATGAAAAACCTGAAACTACCTAAATGTCCCAACCCTTTTGCACTGAGATCAGAATGGTAAACCATGAGCCATTCTAACCGAAGTCCGGCCTTCAGTTCTAACAGGCACCACACTTTTTTCCAACATCGGAATGAAGAGTTGCTCTGAAGTTAAAAGGAAAATATCAGTTGTTTGAAAAAACCTTCTGCTGATCTTGTGACTTCAATGAGAAAAAGACAACTTAACTGAGGAAGTCTCTCGTGAGAAGGGGAATCACACCATCCCCTGAGATATTATTCTGGACTATGCATCCTTATGTCATAAACCGTTTTCAGGCATCCTCATATGGCTCTGGGGTATACCCAAGCAGATATAGGGACAAAGGGCTGTTTTCATTAATGAGTCCACCCAGGCTCGTCTCATGTCTCTCACAGGGTGTTGGTGAGAGAAGATAGTACTCCCTTTCGACAGGCAATGACACAGTGCAGTTCAATCAGAGGGCAGTTTAGTACTACAGAGCCACAACCATATAGATGTTTATACTCTTCCCTTTGGTAATACCCTCCTGGGAATTGACCTCCAGGAAACAATTCAAAAGAAGAAAACAAGCTACATGAACAACAACAAAAATGTTTATTGCAGCATTGTTTATAATAATGAAAAACCTGGCAGAGTGCAGAGGTTCACGCCTGTAATCCCAGCACTTTAGGAGGCTGAGGCGGGTGAATCACCTGAAGTCAGGAGTTCAAGACCAGCCTGGCCAACATGGTGAAACGCTGTCTCTATAAAAATACGAAAATTAGCCGAGCATGATGGTAGGTGCCTGTAATCCCAGCTACACAGGAGGCTGAGGCAGGAGAATTGCTTGAACCTGGGAGGCAGAGGTTGTAGTGAGCCAAGACCATGCCACTGCACTCCAGCCTGGGTGACAGAGTGAGACTTCATCTCAAAAAAAAAAATGATAAGGCCGGGCATGGTGGCTCATGCCTGTAATTCTAGCACTTTGGGAGGCTAAGGCGGGCGGATCACCTGAGGACAGGAGTTCAAGACCAGCCAGGCCAACATGGCGAAATCCCATCTCTACTCAAGATTCAAAAATTAGCTGGGCATGGTTGTGCATGCCTGTAATCCCAGCTACTCAAGAGGCTGAGGCAAGAGAATCTTTTATACCCAGGAAGCAGAGGTTGCAGTGAGCCAAGATCACACCATTGCACTCCAGCCTGGGCAACAGAGCAAGACTCTGTCTCAAATCATAATAATTAATAATAATAATGAAAAATCTGAAACTACCTAAATGTCCCAAGAATAGGGAGTAGATGAGGAACAAGGCATAACAGTATAATGGAATGGAACATTGTGCTGCTATTAAAAGACATAATATGATGAATATATAGAAACGTTAAAAGCCTTAAGTAATATAAAATTATTTAAATTACTTAAATTTTGCATTAGAATGCAAAATTGTGTACAGCTAAAAGAATTAGGGCTTTGGAGTCAGACAAATCTGTGTTATTAGCTGTATGGACTTAGAAAAATCACTTAGTCTAAGTCTCAATTTCCTCACCTATAAAATAAGGATAAAACTATCCAGGGTTGTTATAAGAATTAAATATGATAAAGGCCAGGCACGGTGGCTCATACCTGTAATCCCAGCACTTTGGGAGTCTGAGGTGGGCAGATCATAAGGTCAGAAGTTTGAGACCAGCCTGGCCAATGTGGTGAATTGTATTTAGTATTATCGTCTCTACTAAAAATACAAAAATTATCCAGGTGTGGTAGTGTGCACCTTGTTCTTGGGAGGCTGACGCAGAAGAATCGCAGCGGTGGTTGCAGGTCACGCCACTGCACTCCAGCCTAAGCGACAGAGTGAGACTCCATCTTAAAAAAAAAAAAAAAAGAAATATGATATAAACAATATTGATAAATTTTGGATAAGTCATGGATAAATATGGGAGGGAATGCTAAGAAATAATCCTAAATTTTATGCTAGAATGTGAGACTGTTAAAATCTTATTTGAGGGCCAGTTGCGGTGGCTCACTCCTGTAATCCCAGCACTTTGGGAGGCTGAGGCAGGTGGATCACCTGAGGTCAAGAGTTCGAGACCAACCTGGCCAACATGGCGAAACCCTGTCTCTACTAAAAATACAAAAAATTAGCCAGCCGTGGTTGTGAGCGCCTGTAATTCCAGCTACTTAGGAGGCTGAGGCAGGACAATCGCTTGAACCCGGCGGGGGGCGGAGGTTGCAGTGAGCCGAGATCATGCCACTGCACTCCAGCCTGGGCGACAAATAAAATCTTATTTGAAATGGATTTATTTTTATAATTTTTAAATACGTTTCTTTATTCCTCCACATCCTTAAAATTTGTCATATTCCCTATGCAAGAAGCTTGTGCATGTAATCTGGAAACTTGCCTAAATGGATCCCTTAGCCCTATTTTGAGAAAGTGCCTGGACTGGTGCTTCTGAAATCAGCTCTAGGAAAATGGTAGGACCCTCCCAACACAGAGATACACGATGGTGGCTCAAACAGCTGCTGGGAACTTTCTTCCAAGCACTTGGAGGCTCATGTGAAGCTTGGCAGGTGGAGGTCCCTCTTTCCTCTGAAATTTAGGAATACAGAATGGTCTTTTGACAGGATGCCTTCCACTTTTGCTTCAGAATTCTAACCTTCACTTCCATCAGACCACCTCCCTGGAGAGGGGGCTGGATTTATGAGAAAGGGGGCAGGCAGGGGAATGAAAGAAAATATTTTCTTTCAGATAATACATATTGAGTATACTTTTTGTTTCAGGCATTGGGCTTGGCATATATGGATAGATGTAGACTAAGCTGGTTGGAATATGTTTCAGAAATCAGGCTTCAGAGTCTTCTGAAAAACCTCTATCAAGAAAATGTTGACCAGCCTGGGCAACATAGTGAGACCTCTTCTCTACAGAAAAAAAAAATTAGCCAGGCATGGTGGTCCCAGCTACTTAGGAGGCTTAGGTGGGAGAACCACTTGACCCCATGTAGTTGAGGCTGCAGTGAGCTGAGATTGTGCCACTTCATCCCCAGCGTGGGCGACAGAGAGAGACCCCATCTCAAAAATAAATAAATAACATTGACATAGAAAAGGGTACTGGTAGGTTTTAATCCAACCATCTTTATCCACCTAGGATCAGCCCATAGATAAGAATATAACCAATTATAAGTGGTTATTCTATGTAGGTAGGGAAATAAACCAAATATGGGTTCCACTGAACTATCAGATAACAGTGGAGAAAGGATCACAACCATTTAGACTTAGAAAGCAAGACCTGCCTTGCCAACACAGAGAAACCCCTTGTCTACTGAAAATACAAAAATCAGCTGGGCGTGATGGCATGTGCCTGTAATCCCAGCTGCCCAGCAGGCTGAGGCAGGAAGATTGCTGGTACCCTGGAGGCAGAGGCTGCAGTGAGCCAAGATGGCACCACTGCACTCCAGCCTGGGCAACAGAGCCAGACTCCATCTCAAAAAGAAAGGAAAGAAAGGAAGAAAAGAAAGGAAGGGAGGAAAGGAAGGAAGGAAAAGCAATACTGAGGCCAGGCGTGGCGGCTCACACCTCTAATCCCAGCACTTTGTGGGGCTGAGGTGGGTGGATCACTTGAGGTCAGGAGCTTGAGACCAGCCTGACCAACATGGCGAAACTCGTCTTTACTAAAAGTACAAAAATTAGCCGGGCATGATGGTGGGTGCTTGTAATCCTAGCTACTTGGGAGGTTGAGGCAGGAGAATCGCTTAAACCCAGGAGCTGAAAGTTGCAGTGAGCTGAGGTCACCCCATTGCACTCCAGCCTGGGTGACAAGAGAGAAATTCCATCTCAAAAAAAAAAAAAAAAAAAAAAGAAAAAAAAAAAAGAAAGAAAGAAAGAAAAAGAAAAGCAATACCAATCTACTAATCTGACTGATGAAAAATGAATTGTGACAAAAGTATGTTCAGGGCTTCTGGAAAGCTTTGGATCAGTTACTCTAAAACATTTCTGGAAAACCTTGTTCTTCTACTTGGCAGTAAAACAAAGATGATCTCTGTTTAGAGTTACACCAAATTCCCTTCAATTGACTGCCACCCCCCAGCCCCACCATGCACTGCATCCTAACAGCCAGGCATGGCACTGATGAAATATTTAGCATTGGAATGATATTTGATGTATAATTAAATAGGATGCATTTAGCAGTTCAACTTTATAGACTTTTAATCTTCAAGTTAACAAATCTTTGTGTAGAGAATTTCATAAACAAAATATTCTTGGAAATGCTATCCTCCTTGTAAAAATACATAATCCGGAATGTGAGTAGTTACTACAGAGGGAAAACATTTCCTAAGCATGTCTGTGTGCCAGATAAGGTGCTAACTGCTTTACACATTATGCCATTTAATCTTCACAACCCTGTGAGGTGGGCGTTATTACTTCTTCTCTACAGATGAAGTGAATGACACTCCAGTAATTTGCGTACGATCATGAAATAAGTAAGCAGCACTGCCAGGACTGGAAATTCAAGTTAGAAAGTTAGATTCTCTCTGATTCCCTTGCTTTTCCCTAAATTTTTTTCTTTTCTTTTCTTTCTTTTTAATACATGGTCTCACTCTCTTGCTCAAGCTGCAGTGCAGTGGCTGCATGGCTCACTGCAGCCTCAACCTCCCTGGGCTCAGATGATCCTCCCACCTCAGCCTCCTAAGTAGCTATGACTACAGGCGTGTTACACCTCGGTAATTTTTGTATTTTTGGTAGAGATGGAATTTCACCATGTTGCCCAGGCTGGTCCTCAACTCCTGGGCTCAAGCAATCTGCCTCCTCTGGGCTCCCAAAGTGCTGGGATTTACAGGTGTAAGCCACCACACCTGGCCAATTTCCATTTCAAAGCACTTTCATTTACCTCCAGCTTGGGAGGTGGAGGTTGCAGTGAGCCGAGATAGCGCCATTACACACCAGTCTCTTTATTTAGAGACTCCATCTCTAAATTAATTAATTAAAAAAAAATAAATGCAGAATCCCAATCACCACCCTTGATTTACTAAATCAGAAGTGTATTTTAGGCCGGGCACGGTGGCTCAGGCCTGTAATCCCAGCACTTTGGGAGGCCGAGGAGGGTGGATCACGAGGTCAATGGATCGAGACCATCCTGGTCAACATGGTGAAACCCCGTCTCTACTAAAAATACAAAACATTAGCTGGGCGTGGTGGCGCGTGCCTGTAATCCCAGCTACTCAGGAGGCTGAGGCAGGAGAATTGCCTGAACCCAGGAGGCGGAGGTTGCGGTGAGCCAAGATCGCACCATTGCACTCCAGCCTGGGTAACATGAGTGAAACTCCAACTCAAAAAAAAAAAGAAGTGTATTTTAACAAGATCTCCACATGATTCGTGTGCACACTGAAGTTTGAGAAGCACTGTTCTGCAATATTGCCAGCAATATAGAAGCAGAGAAGACAGCAAGATTGTCTAGAACCAGGGATACTCAAACATGCTCCCTTAGGAATCAGGACTGAGGTACAAGAAAGTATGTTTGGTTGTTAAATTTGATAAAGGTGACTTTTCCCAATTCATAGAAAAAAACTAGGTTAATGGGTTGTATTTTTCATATTTTTTTCTATAATTTTTCCTTTCTTTATTTGAAGCTAAATATTACTTACCTGCTGGTAACTTTAGAAGATGACAGTGAATTAACAAGTAGTAGGGAAATACTTATGAAAACCCAATAACATAATTCTTTGTTTTATTTTTTCCTTCAATTTGTAGATTTAAAAATTCTTGGATTTGTGATTCTGATTTTATGTTGTATAATAGAAAATAGTCATACTTTCTCTTAGTAAACTGTTCCATAATCCATATGGAAGAATTAAGCGTTGTTTTATGGCATTCTAAAAAAAAGTACTTGATTTGTACGTACATGAACAGGAAGATCAAGGCTTCAGAATCTCTCTAGAAATCATCAAACCAAGAGGAACTCGTAATAGAAAAGTAAAGTTAGAAAGAATATTTCTCACCTATCCCTTTTCCTCCAATGACAACATTAATGGATACCAATATAACCTACTGGTTCTTTCTGGATAGTAAAAGTATGAGTGATTTTTACTATCTTTTGTGATTTCCTGAATGCTAAAAAATGTCAGCTGGGCATGGTGGCTCACGCCTGTAATCCTAGTACTTTGGGAAGCCAAGAAGGGTGGATGGCTTGAGTCCAGGGGTCTGAGATCAGTCTAGGCAATATAGCAAAACCCAAAACCCTGTCTATACTTAAAAAAAAAAAATCTACAGTGAACACTCATTCACTCAACAAATATCTAACGAGTACCTACTAAGTGACAGGCACTGTTCTAGGTGCTGGAGATACAGCAGTGAAACAAATAGCCAGACAAAAATCTCTGTTCTGATGTCAGTATTTTTGGGTCTTTCCTCTTGGGCTGCTCAGATTCCTTGATGAAGACACTTTAAGTTTCCTCTTTGGAGAGTGAATACCTGGTAGCTGAAGATCTAGGAAGTGAATGAAAAGGCATCCAATATTCATACATTCACTAAATCTCCCTGTTTATACAAGAGCTTTTTAACCCTCTCTGGAGAATAAATACTTCAGTCTTCTTTTTTGGAGGGTCGGGTGGAAGTTGAAGATGAGGAAGTGACCTCAGGATTTAACTGCTCTTAAACAACTATACTTCCACAGTAAGCAGTGGAAGGACCTACTGTCATCAGTTCTAAGACTTAGGGGATTCTTCAGTATATCAGGTTGTATTTCAACTTTTCTACTTTGGGTTTAGGATTCAGGTTTCTTAGTTAAAACTTGCCCATTTGCTTTCCAGCTTCCACTTTATTTTTTGTTACCGACTCCTCTCATTATCATGGCTTTATGCCTTAAAAAATCCCATTACTGGCCGGGCAGGGTGGCTCACGCCTGTAATTCCAGCACTTTGGAGGCAGATAACCCTCCAAAGGGTAACTCTTAAGATAACCCTCAAGGTCGGGAGTTTGAGACCAGCCTGACCAACATGGAGAAACCCCGTCTCTACAAAAAATAAAAAATTAGCTGGGCATGGTGACACATGCCTGTAATTCCAGCTACTCAGGAGTCTGAGGCAGGAGAATTGCTTGAACCCAGGAGGCGGAGGTTGCAGTGAGCGGAGTTCCTGCCATTGCACTCCAGCCTGGGCAACAAGAGCAAAACTTAGTCTAAAAAAAAAAAAAAATCCCATTACTGTCACTTAATGGTGTTCTAGGAGGGAAAAAAAGTAGATCTGAGTATTCATCTTCATTAATTGTTTAACTCTCAACACTTTCAGGAAATACTTTTTTTGTGGACGGAGTTTGACTCTATTGCCCAGGTTGGAGTGCAGTGTCATGATCTCAGCTCACTGCAACCTCCGCCTCTCGGATTTAAGCAATTCTGCCTTAGCCTCCCGAGCAGCTGTGACTACAGGTGCATGCCACCACGCCCACCTAATTTTTGTTTTAGTAGAGACAGGTTTTCACCCTGCTAGCCAGGCTGTTCTCGAACTACTGACCTCAGGTGCTCCACCTACCTCGGCCTCCCAAAGTGCTGGAATTACAGGCATGAGCCACTGTGCCTGTCCAGGATACAGACACACACACACACACACACACACACACACACACACACACACACACATTATTTTTGAGATGGAGTCTTGCTCTGTTGCTCAGGCTGGAGTGCAATGGCGCAATCTTGGCTCACTGCAACCTCCGCCTCCCAGGTTCAAGCTATTCTCCTGCCTCAGCTTCCCAAGTAGCTGTCATGACAGGCGCCTGCTACCATGCCAGCTAATTTTTCTATTTTTAGTAGAGACTAAAATAGAGTTTCATCAAGCTGGCCAGGCTGGTCTCGAACTCCTGACGTCAGGTGATCCGCTTGCCTCGGCCTCTTAAAGTGTTGGGATTACAGGTGTGAGCCACTGTGCCCGGCCAGAAAATACTTTTCTATACCAACTTAAACCCTCTCTTCTCACTGTTCAAACTTTTATTTTCTCCTTTTGTCCTTTGAATTAGATATTTGAAGAAAATATGTATTTATATTGGTAAGTTATTAGGATTTACAAAGGGTTCACTGTCACTTGCATTTTTTAAGATTTTATATAGCAAAAAAATTATTGCTTTTCTCAACAGATCAAAAATGGGGATGAGATATACTTACACATATTCAGAATGATGTACACTGAAGGTTAGTTATTGCAGTATTATTTGTAATACCAAAAGGCTGCAAAAAACCTAGAAGTCCGCCAGTAGAGGACTTGCTAAATAAAACAAGCCAATCCATGTGGTAGTATGTTACACAGTTAAAAAGAATGAGACAGACCTTTATGTTTTGGTGCAGAAATCTGCAAGGCCATAATCAAGTATGTATTACATATGCTATCATTTGTATTTAAAATACATATATATATATATATATATGTGCATATATACAGGATCTATCTGTATATGATTTACATCTGCAACAGTGGTTGCCTCCTGGGAGGGGAACTAGGTGACTGGGACATGAACAGAAAAACTAAGGAAGACTTAGTTTTTCCTTATATATCCTATACACCATTTGAATTTTATACCACATTCTTGTATTACTTATTTTGAAAATAAATGTAAAATGCTAAGGAATAGTTTTTAAAGGGTGGGCTTTGTGACATTTACCTGAAATAATGCCCTCTCTGATTACTTCCACCTATCCAAATTTTGTCCCTTCTTCAAGATAGATTCCTTTTCTGGACAACTCCAACTTGAGTGCTCTTATCTGATCTCCTGTGCTAGAAATTACTGTGTGTGGCAAATCATTACACATTGCTTTCTTACAGCTCTGTTTTAAAAAATATTATGTACTTGTATTAAAATTCCCATTTTTAATTTTCATTTCTATTTTACTGAACATTTTGGGGATTGCATGGGGAATACAATCTTGCAGAAGAAGAATGGCTGGTGGAGAATACGTGACCAAGTAACAGGCAGAGGGGGAGTGGGTAAATGGGAAGAAGAATGAGGTTCCCTCCTTGCAGTCAGCCCTCACAGACATTTATCAAATAGAGATTCATTTGAATTAGTGACCCCTTTTTATAAAATGCTAATACCCCTGGAAAGGTAAGGCCTTCACATTTTACAACAGTTAATCCAAATATCATGACACCATTTGGCTAAGAACACCTGGGTGCTCTTAGATGAGAGGTTAGAAGAAGTAAAATTTCTGAAGCAGGACTCACAAAACTTTAAAGTCAAAAGGGCTTAAAAATCTGCCATTCCAAACCTTTACCTCATAGATGATGAAACGGGGTCTTGGCCCGAGGTCACAGGCGAGGTATAGGGAGAGTCCAGACCCAAACTCAAATCTCTTAATTTCAGTCAAGGCGCTACATCATCCAGCCTATCAGAGAAGAGGTCTGGCCGGACGGAGTTGTGCTCCGTCGCCCAGGCTAGATAGAGTGCAGTGGTACCATCTCGGCTCACTGCAACCTCCGCCTCCTGGGTTCAAGCGATTCTCCTGCCTCAGCCTCCCGACTACTTGGGACTACAGGCGCCTGCCACCACACCCAGCTAATTTTTGTATTTTTAGTAGAGACAGCGTTTCACCATCTTGGCCAGGCTGGTCCTGAACTCCTGACCTCGTGATCCACCCCTGCCTCGGCCTCCCAAAGGGCTGGGATTACAGGCGTGAGCCACAGCGTCCGGCCAAAAGATGGTGTTTTTCTACAGTAAGAAAAACATAAATGGGCTCTGTGCCTGCTGAAGAGGGGAGAGAGAACGAAGGAAATAGAAAAGAGGTGACGTCAAGTTTTGCCACCTTTGTAATTGTGTCCTGGAGTCTGTGACTGTGTGTGTCAATGGAAGTCTTGCACATTAGCAGAAGCCAAGTGAAGATAATCAGAAATGGTTTGGAAGGCTACAAACCTCAACTTCCCCTTACCCAGCCCTGTCTCCCTACTTCAGGAACCAACTGAAGTTCAGCTTACAGCTCTTGTTGATCCTTCTACACCCCTCCTTTCTAAGTCTGGAGAAGGAAAGTTGGAAAACGAGAACGCAATACAAACACAGGAGATCTCCCTATTTCCAGGGTACTTCAGTCGATTCCCCAGTATCTACTCTATCCGAAACACGAGAGAGCCACTTAGGGTAGCCATGGAGATATGACTGTCCTCGGTCTTGTTTCCTTCCTTTTCTCTATTAACATCTTTTGCTACGATTTCGGTTAGGCACCCCACTTCTGCTGCGCTCAGATTCTGCAGCTCCTCCCTCTCCCCAGGGACACTCATGTAGGGACTAGGAACACTTTTTAAAATAAGGAGAGTGCGAAAACACAAGAACGAGTGAGGGTTTTCTCTAAAAGGCATCAGTCCCATCCATAGCTCCCCTTCTCCAGCCTTGGGGTTTTGGCGCTTGGTCCCAGCAAGACTACAAGTCCCAGGAGACCCCGCGGCGACAGTGTCCTCCAGTGATCCTTCCCTCACGCTTCTGGATAGCAAAGAGAAAGGTTCCGTTGTCAGCGCATTGCGGGTTGGTTGGTTTGCAACAGCAGTGACGGAGGTTGGGAGTCAGGCCGACTGCAGGCGGGGGTGTCTGGAGGCGGATTCCTCCTCCCTTCGGCACTGGGGGGCGGGGAGGAGGGAGGCCGGGCCAGCGGCCGGGGACCAAGCCGCGAAGATAGAGCGGGTAGAAGAGATGGAGGGCGACGGGGTGCCGTGGGGTAGCGAGCCCGTCTCGGGTCCCGGCCCCGGCGGCGGCGGAATGATCCGCGAGCTGTGCCGGGGCTTCGGCCGCTACCGCCGCTACCTGGGACGGCTGCGGCAGAACCTGCGCGATACCCAGAAGTTCTTCCGCGACATCAAGTGCTCCCACAACCACACTTGTCCCTCCTCCCCCACGGGCGGCGGCGGGGCTGAGCGCGGCCCTGCCGGCGATGTCGCCGAAACCGGGCTGCAGGCTGGTAAGAAGGGCAGCCCGGAGGGAGAGAAGGCAGGAGAGGCAAATCGGAGGGCGGACCGCACCCCTGCCCTGCAAAACAAGCCCTAGAAGAGGCGGAAAGGGGCAGCCGTGCGGTGTGGTCGGGCTCCCGGGCCTGGGCCGGCCGGAACCGGGATGCCTTGGGAGGGCATCCGTCTGAGGAGGGGAGGAAGGGGTCCGCCGAGGTCCCGGCCGGGGGACCGGGAGTCAGGGGCGACCGAGGGCCGGAGTTCGCGGAGCAGGACCCCGGGGGCCGGGCTGTGCGCTGGCGGGACGGGCGGGCGGGCGGGCATTCTGAGAGGGCAGCGGTTAATCCGAGGAGTGGGGAAAGTTGCGCCGGGTTGGGGGCGGGCGGGTGCGCAGTTGTGGGTCAGAGCCCCAGCTTAGGGATGGAGCAGAGGCGGCAGGGTGTCCCAGGAGTCCGAGGAGGCCATGGGACTGTAGTGGGGTGTGTGGGTTTGATGATGTATGTGAAATGTGTTCACACCGATCGTGAGGCAGCTCTGTGAAGAGGGGGCATTCTCTAAGTAAGGTTGGGGATCGCCAGAGGAAATCATATCTGATGGGTGCCAGGGAATTGCGAGAGATGTTGCTCTTGCTAATGGTGACGAAGAGAGGAAGGGAAGGGATCATTTTGGTCCTGAGCCAATGGAGAACTAGCTGCTCTTGCGCTTCTTGCATGATTCTTTTCTAGGATGTGCCGAAGGCCCGCAAACACTTAAAATCGTGCATGGTCTTTAATCTTTCCTAACATCTTGCTTCCTTTTAAACTGCTGTTGGTGGGGAACTGGAGGATTTGTTAACTATCTCGCCTAATTAGGAAATAACTTTAGGTTGGAAGGGAGAAGGGACTGGCATTCCATGTAGATACATATCTTGGGGACAAAACAGCAAAGAAGTCTGTGGGTTTAATTTAGTAATTCTCAAAGTGTGTATTAAACTCAACCCAGGGGCGTATTAAAAATGCCATGTCTCATGCTGTAGCTCATAAATTCTGATTGAATAGGTATGGGAACTGGGTCCTAAGAATCTAATTTAACATGAAAGGACTCTGAAGAGGCCGGGCGCCGTGGCCCACGTCTGTAGTCCCAGCACTTTGGGAGGCCCAGGCGGGCGGATCACCTGAGGTCAGAAGTTTGAGACCAGCCTGGACAACATGGTGAAAACCCGTCTCTACCAAAAATATAAAAAAATTAGCCATGAGTGGTGTCGCGCGCCTGTAATCCTAGCCACTGGGGAGGCTGAGGCAGGAGAATCGCTTGAAACCAGGAGGTGGAGGTTATAGTGAGCCAAGATCATGCCATTGCACTCCGGTCTGGGCGACAGAGTGAGACTGTCTGAAAAATAAATAAGTAAATAAAAAAAAAAAAAAAAAAAAAAAGGACCCTGGGGATTGTGATGCAGGTGATGTGTTAAAATACTTTCAGAACCTGAATTTAGATGCTGATAGCAAATTTGAACATGAGGCTCAGAACTGGATGAAATGTTCTGACTTTGCATGTTACGTCTTACATTTCCCAAAGTTTTGCACTTAATATCCTAAATCTGACTGGGAATCCAGAAATGGGGATAAAAATAAGATACTAAGATTGTGACAAGGTCCTAAATGATACTATTTTATTTAGTTGGTCTGGATAGGAATTTGAAAAGCTTTATTTTATCTCATAGCATAAAAGGAGAAGGATGAGTAGTTTTTCTGAAGTTGTGGTTTTTACATCTTACATCCAGAAATATGCTGTCCTGGAATGGACTTGTAGAGAGATCTAGTACCTGTGAGACTATCAGAAAACAGCTGGTGAGAAGGGCTAATGTTTTCTGAGTTGATCCCCAGAATGTGTATTTTCACTTCCTCCCATGACAGTGCTTTCCAGAGGTATCCCTTGCTCAGAAGTTTTTTCTCCCAGCTTGTCTTAAAAAGCCCTCTATTGCTGTTCTTATTTTAAAACAACTGTTTATTTTAGACTTGCTTCTAAAAGAGAATCGATTCACCTCAGAGAGATGGAGGTTTTCAAGGCACTTTGGTTGGGTCTTGTTTTTATTCTTTAAAAAACAAGACATGTAAATACACCTTTGCATTTCACCTCACACCTTTGCATTTCGCCTCACTGGCTTTTCTAGTTGACTGTATCATGAACTAATCTTTGCGTATTTAAATCTCTTCACCGTCTGGAGGCTGTCCATCCCAAATAAAAACCTGGGAGGGTGCAGATGGCAGGACTGGGAGCAATTTGGTTTTGTTCCATAAAATGCTTCTCTTCCTTTCAGCATGGGAGTTTGGGGGTAAAAAAGCACTAGGGAAGGTTAGTGAGGGGACACTTACTGTGTATATTTTAGGGATGCATTTTCCTGTTTAGGTGGTCATGTCAGAAAGTAGAAACCATTCCTGAAAAGACAACCAGCTCTTGTTCTCTCCGTTTACACGCCGTCTTTGTAAGGTCAAGTTCATTCAGAGACTGTCTCAACTTCCTTTTTAAAAATTTTTGTAGAGGTAGGGTCTCGCTTTGTTGCCCAGGCTGGTCTCAAACTCATGGCCTCAAATGATCCTCCCACCTCAACTTCCCAAAGGAATTACAGTAATCAGCCACCACATCTGGCCTTCAACTTTCTTTTATGAATGTTAGTCTCTGATTAATTAGGAACTTGGAATGTTGAGAAACACTCAATTCTTACCCTAACAAACCTATAGGTTTTAAGCATCATTTCAGAATGGAAGTGTGCCTCTAGGTTGATGTAGTAGTATGCAGTTGAGCAGTTGAAGGACAATCAGGGCTTAACTCTAAATTTGAAGTGATTGGACTAAAAGGAAGTTAACAATAGTAAAACAATTTTGATGTCTATTTATATACCATTTGTAATGCCATATGATACCAAAAAGTTTTACTGTCTCACTTTCAACCACAAAAGAGATTAAAGAACCCCAAAATAGTATTTCTCTAAAACTGTATAGCTCTATATTCACTGAGGCCAGTGTAGAGGATATATAATGTACATGATATTTTAGAAATTAAAAAGTAAGGCTGGGTGCAATGGCTCACACCTGCAATCCCAGAACCTTGGGCGGCTGAGGTGGGTGGATCACCTGAGATCAGGAGTTCAAGACCAGCCTGGCCAACATGGCCAATCCCTGTCTCTACTAAAAATACAAAAATTAGCCGAGCAGGGTGGTGGGCACCTGTAATCCCAGCTACTTGGGAGGCTGAGGCAAGAGTATCGCTTAAACCCAGGAGGCAGAGGTTACAGTGAGCTGAGATCACACCACTGCACTCCAGCCAGGGTGACAGAGTGAGACTCCGTCTCA
Source organism: Sapajus apella (assembly GCF_009761245.1). NCBI lineage: Eukaryota > Metazoa > Chordata > Mammalia > Primates > Cebidae > Sapajus > Sapajus apella. Next base: position 8,798,334 of record NW_022436962.1, on the reverse strand, counting down.
GGAAAAAAAAAAAAAAGTAAGTAGAATGGAACTCCAAAATGGTCTTCTGTTTTTAGAGTAGCTTGGCCTATACAAAGAAAACTAAAATATAAGTAGTTTCCTTGGCTCAATTCTTTCCTCTGCTGCCCAACTCATTGGCCTTTTCACTTAGCTATAGGGCATGAGGGCCCCTTTATCTGTTAATTTTCTTATGTCAGAGGGATCGTAGTAATGAGATAAAGACTTTGGGCTGGGCGTGGTGGCTCAGCACTTTGGGAGGCCGAGGCAGGCCGATCACCTAAGGTCAGGAGTTCGAGACCAGCCTGACCAATATGGAGAAACCAATATGGAGAAAACTACAAAAAAATTAGCTGGGCTGGTGGCACATGCCTGTAATCCCAGCTACTGAGGAAGGCTGAGGCAGGAGAATCACTTGAACCTGGGAGGTGGAGGTTGTGTTGAGCTGAGATCACGCTACTGCGTGTACTCCAGCCTGGGCAATAAGAGCGAAACTCCGTCTCAAAAAAAAAAAAAAAAAAAAAAGGCTTTGAGCACTTCTGAGGAAAGGCAGGGTGGAGTATTACAGAGTAGCAGAGAGAAAAGTATTTTTCTTTTCCTTTCTTTTTTTCCTTTTTGAGACAGAGTCTCTCTGTGTTGCCCAGGCTGGAGTGCAGTGGCATGATTTTGACTCACTGCGACCTTCACCTCCTGTGTTCACATGATTCCTCTGCTTCAGCCTCCTGAGTGGCTAGTACTACAGGCACCCACCACCACACCCAGCCAATTTATTTTTCTTTGTATTTTTAGTAGAGACAAGGTTTTACAGTGTTGGCCACGGTGGTCTCGAACTCTTGACCTGAAGTGATCTGCCTGCCTCAGCCTCCCAAAGTGCTGGGATTATAGGCATGAGCCATTGTGCCCAGCATGGAGAAGTATTTTTCTTGTTTTATGATCTAGTAAGGTTCCTAATGGTTGCAATTTGTCATAAGCCTCTCAATTTTGAGAAATTGGAGTGGGCCAGTTGCAGTGGCTCATGCCTGTAATCCCAGCACTTTGGGAGGCTGAGCTGGGCAGATCACCTGAGGTCAGGAGTTCGAGACCAGCCTGACCAACATGGTGAAACCCCGTCTCTACTAAAAATATAAAAATTAGCCAGGCGTGATGTCATGTGCCTATAATCCCAGCTACTCAGGAGGCTGAGGCAGGAGAATCCCTTGAACCCAGGAGTTGGAGGTTGCAGTGAGCCAAGATCGCGCCATTGCACTCCAGCCTGGGCATCACAGAGAGACTCTGTCTCAAAAAAAAAAAGAAAGAAATTGGAGTGAGTTAAATGTGTCTTGTTGGAATGCTGTGGTCTGTGCTGCCTTCTTTGAATCCTGGTTTCACCTCTTACTAAGCAAATGATCTTGAACAAATCACAACTGTGTTGTGCCTTCATTTCCTCATCTGGAAATAGGGATTATAATGGTACTGATCTCTAGGGTTCTTTGGAATGAATCTATGTACATGTTTAGAATAGGACCTGGGCTGGGCATGGTGGCTTACGCCTGTAATCCTAGCACTTTGGAAGACTGAGCAGGGTGGATCACTTGAGGTCAGGAGTTTGAGACCAGCCTGGCCAATATGGTAAAACCCCATCTCTACTAAAAATACAAAAATTAGCTGGGCATGGTTGTGGGTGCCTGTAATCCCAGCTACTCAGGAGGCTGAGGCAGGAGAATGGCTTGAACCTGGGAGGCGGAGTGCAGTGATTTGAGTTGAGATTGCCTCACTGCACTCCAGCCTGGATAACAAAGCGAGACTCTGTCTTAAAAAAGAAAAAAAAAAAAAGAACAGTGCCTGGTAAGGTGTGCTATGTAAGTACTAGCTATTATTCAATAAATATCTGAGTGCCTGGTGTGTACTGGGCAATGTGCTAGGTATGGGGGATAAAGAGTCAAATAAAGACATTAGCCTGGCCGGGCGCAGTGGCTCAAGCCTGTAATCCCAGCACTTTGGGAGGCCGAGGCGGGTGGATCACGAGGTCAAGAGATCGAGACCATCCTGGTCAACATGGTGAAACCCCGTCTCTACTAAAACTACAAAAAATTAGCTGGGCATGGTGGCGCGTGCCTGTAATCCCAGCTACTCAGGAGGCTGAGGCAGGAGAATTGCCTGAACCCAGGAGGTGGAGGTTGTGGTGAGCCGAGATTGCGCCATTGCACTCCAGCCTGGGTAACAAGAGCAAAACTCCGTCTCAAAAAAAAAAAAAAAAAAAAAAGACATTAGCCTTGGCCTTAGGCCAGTAAAGATCAGTCTTTCCCTTCTATACTTTTCTCTAAGAAAGAAAAAATAATTATAATTATCATCAATCATTAATGGTGGATGATAGATAAAAAAGGTCTAAGAAGACCTGAACTTCGTCCTCTAGAAAGGTATAATCTAAACCATGTATGTGTGCAAGACGTAAAACACATACATAAAAATGCAGAATGGTAAGGTAGATTATAAGCATTTTGTGTGAGTTATAATTCTAGGGTTTTTATAGCCCTTTGCCTTTGGTGAGCTCACAGCTGTGTTTCTCCAACACTCTTCACCTTCTTTTTGTCACACCTTTTAAATGTGCCAGCATTTAAAAGAAGGGGAGAAGCACTAGTGTACTTATTTAAAATAGGCATTTTTGGCCGGGTGCAGTGGCTCACTCCTGTAATCCCAGCAGTTAGGGAGGCTGAGGTGGGGGGGCCGAGGATCACCTGAGGTCAGCAGTTCAAGACCAGCCTGGTCAGCATGATGAAACATCGTCTCTACTAAAATATAAAAATTAGCTGGGCATGGTGGTGCGCACCTGTAATCCCAGCTACTCAGGAGGCTGAGGCAGGAGAATTGCTTGAACCCAGGAAGCAGAGGTTGCAGTGAGCTGAGATCATGCCACTGCACTTAAGCCTGGATGGTAGAGTGAGACTCTGTCTCAAAAAAAAATAATAAAATATAAATAGGCATTTTCCTTGGTCATCTCAGAAATCTGTATGATAACAAAGTTTAAGTGGCAGAGTGACATTTGGAGAAGGGATAAAAAAATGAGAGAGAGGAGATTCTTTAGAGCTTCATTTTATAGAGCTGTCATTTTTGTGCGGCTGAGGGGTGGGGAGAAGCTGGGATTGTGGGGTGAAGCACAGTGACAGCAGTGATGAGACTGGGATGGGTGTGCGCTGCGGTAGTTTGCCATCGTCTATTGAGTTGCCAGTGCATTTCAACATAAACTCAGTAAAGATAGTGCTATAGTTTTGGTTCTTATTACTTAGGTAATCTATTCAAAGGTAATGTCTTAGATTAACAAAATCCCATTTTTCCAAGAATGTCCAAAACTCGCTCTTTCTTTCTTAATTTTATTCCTGTATGGAGGCAGCATACGGTGGTCAAAAGCAAGCATAGCATTCGAGTGAAACCTGGATTCCTATTCTAATGCATTCTCTTTTTAACTGTGACTAGGGGCAAGTTACTTGACCTATTTGAATCTTGGGTTCTTCATATATAAAATGGTAGTAATCCACAATGCCACATACTGTATCATTCCATCAATATGAATTATCCAAAATAGGCAAATTCATAGCAATAGAAAGTAGATTAGTGTTTGCTAGGGTATGTCGGGAGAAGAAAATGAGGAAATGATTGGTGACTGCTAATGGGTATGGGATTTTTTGGGGGGGAGATGAGAGTGCTCTGGAATTAAATAGTGGTGAAGCTTGTATAACTTTGTGAACATACTAAAAACCACTGAATTGTATACTTAAAAGGGCTGAATTATATCTCAATAAATAAATAAAACGGGAGTGATAATACCTGCCTTACAAAGTTGTGACATTTGGAGATAATATGCACTAAAGCACAGGCATATAATTAGTGCTAAATATAGGTGGCTGTTTGAGTGGGGTGTGTGTGTGTGTGTGTGTGTGTGTGTGATGAGCATTGATTTAGAAAGTTGGAACATGGAGTTGGCAGAAGAATGAAAGGAGCGGAAAGAGAATGTGGGACAGAACAATTTTGAGCTGGAGGCAGATTCAGGCCTGAGTCTCTAGCCTCCCAGTCTAATTCTGCTTCTGTGGCTCTTCTTTTGTCCTTTTTTGACCTGGCCATGGGCATGCAATATGCACCCTGGCAGTAGAGAGACTCTGTTACAACTGAGTCATCGCCCAGGCTCCATAGCTTGTATGGAACCATCATTTACTTCAGTGGGAGGCTATCTGATTGAATGAGTATAATGTGACACTACCTACCCAGGCTCTTATTCTAGTTTCCACTCCCTGACGTTTAGGGTATCCGGTCCCTTGTTGCTGATCTTGCTGTCTCGCTCCCTGGGAGGAAATGGCTTCCCAACCACAGTGGGTCTTTGCACCCTTTCCCTTTTTAGCCTTTTTCCTTCCTAATCTTCCTTTCCTGGGGTAATCTGTTTCCCATGGCACAGATATGCCTGCTGTTATTTTATTTTATTTTTTGAGACAGTCTCACTCTGTTGCCCAGGCTAGAGTGCAGTGATGTGATCTTGGCTCACTGCAAACTCTGCCTCCTGAATAAAGGTGGTTCTCCTACCTCAGCCTCCCAAGTAGCTAGTACTGCAGGCATGTACCCCCACATCTAATTTTTTTTTTTTTTTTTTTTTTTTTTTTTTAGTAGTGATGGGGTTTCACTGTGTTGGCCAGGCTAATCTTGAACTCCTGGCCTCAGGCTAATCTTGCCACCTTGGCCTCCCAAACTGCTGGGATTAGAGGTGGGAACCCCCATGCCCAGATTGCCTGCTTTTAAAAGAGAAAATACTATTGCCTTTAAGCTTGTTATAATTTGCAATATGTTTAGTTTAGTCTTAAAAGTCATTACTTATTTCAGCACGGTTAGTTCTTCAGCCTTGCAAGTAGTTTTTAAAGAAGGCATGGATTTAAAGAAAAATCCAATCTGGTTTTTGTATTTTGTTTTGCTCTGTCTACTTTCTTATTTTCTTTCTTCATGCCTCTGTTTTCTGTTTTACCAGGTTAAGAGAACAGGGAGTCTTCCTGCGGTAAATGCGCTTCTCAAAAACAATCCTTTGAAAATAAAACCTAAAAAAATGTTATGGAAATTAAGGGGAATATGAATTTTACCTTATACCTATTACTCAGATATGTAGGCTCTGCTCATATCTGAGTAATAAATGTTTTTATTTATTTGTTTTCTTTTCTTTCATTTTTTTTTAGAAATTTTAATTGCATTTATTTTAATGCTGAATTTACTCCTGTGCCATAAGTTTTTGTTTCTTCAGTTTCTTCTGGGATATATATTTTTTTTTCGGGGGCAACCTCCTCTTCTGGTTTAGGAACAGTTTGTTCCTTTTCAGTAAGAATCATCTCAGTGTGACAGAGAGAGCTCACGGATGGGTTAATCTGACCATGAGCTCTGTAGGTCCAGCGGTGCTTCCTAGGTACTTTGTTCACTTGGAGATGCTCAATGACCAGAGAATCTACATCTAAACCTTTAAATTCAGCATGGCTCTGCATTTTTAAGCATGTACAGCAAAAATTCAGCATTCTTTTTGGGCCACTGACCTTGTGTCCAGCCTCACTGCTTGGTCTGGGCACACCTGCCAACTCCACCATTGTAATGTTGGAATAGTACACACTGTTTCTGTAAAGTGACCTCTTTCAGGTACTTCATGGCTTTTTGTATATGTATACCCTTGATGGCCTGAGAAGTGTCACCAGTATGCTTAAAGTGAACACAAAGATTTGAACCTCCTGATTTGCATGATTTTGTGGGGTTCTCTGGGTCAAGTGAATAAAGAACCATTTTCACAGATAACCTCAAGCCAGGTGAGGGGAGAGGCACTTTTCTTTTCCTTTGTGATAGCTGTGGGTATGTTTGTCTTATCCAGCTGACAAGATTGTGTACCCCTAAGGGTAAGGACTGTGTTTTGCTCATTTTGTACCCCCTGTAGTGCCTGCCATACTGCTTTGTACATAATAGGCGAATAAATATCTGTTAAATTATTTCCACAGCTGGTGGGTAATGGATTGATGTTTTGAAATTAAATGCAATTTAATTCTTTCTTCGGAAGGCCATTTTTGGCCCCATAGAACATAAAGATTTTGTAAATTCACACACATTTTAGTCTCTGGGCCCCTAAAAAAGAACAATGATAAGCATTTTTGATAGATAACTAGTGAGGCTGCATTTGCATTCTTTTTTCTTAAAATTAAAAAAAAATTTTGTGGGTGCATAGTAGATGTTTATATTTATGGGATACCTGAGATGTTTTGATACAGTCACGCAATGTGAAATAAACACGTCATGGAGAATGGAGTACCCATCCCCTTAAGCATTTATCCTTTGAGTTTCAAACAATCTAATTACATTCTTTAAGTTATTTTAAAATATACAATTAAGTTATTATTGATTATAGTCACCCTCTTGTGCTATGAAATAGTAGGTGCTGTTGCATTCTATGCCAGTGCATAGAATTCTTTTCTTTTCTTTCTTTCTTTTTGAGATGGAGTTTCTCTCTTGTTGCTCAGGCTGGAGTGCAATGGTGTGATCTCGGCTCACCGTGACCTCCGTCTTCTGGGTTCAAGTGATTTCCTGCCTCAGCCTCTCGAGTAGCTGGGATTACAGGCATGTGCCGCCATGCCCAGCCGATGTTTTTGTATTTTTAGTAGAGACGGGATTTCTCCATGTTGGTCAGGCTGGTCTTAAACTCCTGACTTCGGGTGATTCGCTACCCTTGACCTCCCAAAGAGTTGGGATTACAGGCATGAGCCACTATACCTGGCTCCAAAGAATCATTTTCATGTTCCAGAGAATGATTTGCATGCAATAAAGTAGGCCTGAGCTCCACCATGATATGGGAAGTAAATTCTCAATATTCATTCACTCAGCAAATTTATTTAATGCCCGACTCCATACTAGGCACAGGATACACATTGGTGAACACTCTGTCCAACTAACTGAGATTATTAATTCCAAATTGATGTTATGAAGGACAGAAGGATTAGTGTTTCATCATGTCCCCTCGAGAGGATTTTTTACAAATTGGTTCCCTACTTAACTATTAGTTGTCTTTGAGTGGGTAGAAGTGTAGGGCATATGGGAAGTTAAAGTGAACTTTAAGATTAAATGGCATTGATAAGAATAGGAGTTGAGGCTGGGCGCAGTGGCTCATGCCTGTAATCCCAGCATTTTGGGAGGCCAAGGCGAGTGGATCACCTGATGTCAGGAGCTCAAGACCAGCCTGGCCAACATGGCAAAACCCCATCTCTACTAAAAATACAAAAAATTATCTGGGTGTGGTGGTGGGTGCCTGTAATCCCAGCTACATGGGAGGCTGAGGCAGGAGGATCTCCTGAACCTAGGAGGCGGAGGTTGCAGTGAGCTGAGATTGTGCCATTGCACTCCAGCCTGGGTGACAGAGAGAGACTCTGTCTCATTTAAAAAAAAAAAAAAAAGAATAGACTGGGCGCATGGCTCACACCTGTAATCCCAGCACTTTGGGAGGTAGAGGCGGGCAGATCATGAGGTCAAGAGATCGAGACCATCCTGGCCAACATGGTGAAACCCCGTCTCTACTAAAAATACAGAAATTAACTGGATGTGGTGGCATGTGCCTGTAGTCCCAGCTACTCAGGAGGCTGAGGCAGGAGAATCGCTTGAACCCTGAGGCTGAGGTTGCAGTGAGCTGAGATCACCTCACTACTCCAGCCTGGTGACAGAGGGAGACTCCAAAAAAGAAAGAATAAGAGTTGAAATGTTCTGCCCATTTTCTCACAGTAGAGAAAAATCAGCCTATTTTCTCTTTGATGGAAAAATTGCATCATCTTGTTTATATGGTTCAAATGCATAGTGCATTTATGAAGATTTACCGTTAAAGCTTCTTTCATTTCTGTCTTTAGAAGTTACTCACAGAGAAGCCAGTAGGAGTACGAAGTGTGGGTGGATGTGGTTTTTTGGTTAGGTTATGGTTGTAAGATCTAAGGTTAATTTGCTCCTTCTTACAGGAAAATAGCCTTTAGGGATGACAGGGTTTGCTTCCTGCTTGGTGCAGGGAATCTGACTAGTGTCATTCATAACAAGACTATAGAGGGTGAGTCTATGTGGGGGTGGATTTTTCTATTTTACCTCCCTGAGGTCTGACTGGAGTGCCCTGTAAGGATGTCCAGTCTCAAGTGTAGGCCATTCCCAGGCTTGAAGGTTGGTTCTTTTCTTTGCCATATGGTGAGTTTGGTGATCTTGTGGATCCTGGAACTTGATACTTATGTGACCAGAGGAGAACAGATGTAACAGTGTTTAAGATATGTATCTCCTTGCTTTGAACTGTAAATGAGACTGTCTGAGAAAGTTCCCTTATGCATAATGTTCTTCCAAAGTCCAAACCAAAACTCTTAGAAGTAAAGTTGGTCGGAGCATGGAGACTCACCAGTATCCCCTGCGGGCTTCTGGTTGAAGTGGCCGTCACATGCGTTTTTCTGTTTTCTTCTCTTGGCAGTGTGAACAGTTTGGATGTATTCCCCAGCTGTGTGCCACGTGGCCGTGGGAACCTTTTGACCACCACTTTCTTTGGAGTTGGGCTTTATTATAGCATGCTTCCGTTCCCTGGGGTGGTGTGCTCTGGGCAGGAAGATGGGAAGTAGGCCTTGAGGATTGATTTGCTTTTCACTTGTCTAACTAATGATACATCAGAATTGTCCCAAAGAATTATGTCTAGGTTATATATTTATAAAAGCCTTTGATGAAAAAAAAATTTACTTCTTTTTAAAAAGTACTTTTATTCCCAAAGTGTCTAACTTTAGTTCATCAGATTAAGAGCTTTAGTGCCTTATGTATGCCAGACATGTTTCAGGTTAGATCTTTTTTGTCCTTTCCAGTCTACTTAATGTGGAGAAAATGTCCCAGGATTTTTTTTTTTAAATCAAGTCAAACTTGTTAGAGGAAAGACTAAGGCCCTATCACAAATGGCCACAAGACTAGTTTGAATAAAAGCTCTTTCTGTTCAAATGAGAGGGACGGTGAGTGAACCAGTATTATGTTTACCTTTTAGGAATATTCCGTATGATAAACTCTAGCCTTAGCATTTAATATTATGGCGATATCTAGGTGCAAGGAGGAATGTGGGGCAATACAGCTAGTAGAAGAAAAGTCATTTTTGGCCGGGCGTGGTGGCTCACTCGTATAATCCCGGCACTTTGGGAGGCTGAGGCGGGTGGATCACTTGAGCTCAGGAGTTCGAGAACAGCCCAGCCAACATGGTGAAACCCCATTTCTACTAACAAATAAGAAAATTAGCCGGGAGTGGTGGTGTGTGCCTCTAATCCCAGTTACTTGTGAGGCTGAGGCAGGAGGATCTCTTGAACTTGGGAGGCAGGGGTTGCAGTCATCTGAGATCGCGCCACTCCACTCCAGCCTGGGTGATAGAGCAAAACCCAGTCTCAAAAAAAAAAAAAAAAAAAAAATTCTTATTTTTTAGTATATAAGAACCCCGCTGAGGAGACCTTTCACTTTCTCCTGATTGAACAACTGACATGCTCTTCTGGGTCTGTCCCACAGAGAGAATTGGAGAAGTTGGAAAAGTGGTTTGTTGGTATAGGTAAAAGTAGTCAGTGTATAATGGCGATATAATCTTTACCACCAAGTAAACATCAGAGGACACTACAGGCAGTGCAAAGTCAAGCTTCCTCTGGTGGTTTCTTGTTTAATGAACCTGATAGTTATAGATAACTTTCTTTCTTTCTTTCTTTCTTTCTTTCTTTTTTTTTTGAGATGAAGTCTCGCTCTGTCACCCAGGCTGGAATATAGTGGTGCGATCTCGGCTCACTCCAACTTCCGCCTTCTGGGTTAAAGCAATTCTCCTGCCTCAGCCTCCCGAGTAGCTGGGACTACAGGCGTGCACCACCACGCCCGGCTACTTTTTGTATTTTTAGTAGAGACGGGTTTCACCATGTTGGTCAGGATGGTCTTGATCTCTTGACCTCGTGATCCGCCCACTTCGGCCTCCTAAAGTGCTGGGATTACAGGCGTGAGCCACTGCCCCCGGCTGGTTGTAGGTAACTTTCATCAGAGTGTATTATAATGCAGCATCATGTTGGTCTGTACTGTTAGACTTGAGGATTTGGATTCTAAGTCTGGTCGTAAACTGCTTACTTAGATCAGTGCCTTGAACCCCCCAGACTCGGAACAGGCAACAGTAAACATCACAGGTAGATTGATGAGATAGAAGGTAATGTGCAGGGCGAAAGCAGAGACAGTGAAGAAACTGTTATTGTTCAGCTCCCATTATTGCTGTATTTCTTTTTCCCAAGTGTTGTGAGAACCATAAAAGAGTTCTCATACCTGCTTCATGCAAATTTCCTAGCTGTTAACATTTTAATGCATTTGTTCCATCACCCAGTCTCTCCCCTCCCTGATATATATTAGGTATAGTCTTTTTCTGAACCTTTTGAGAGCTGAATGCAGGTAGGTTGTATCTCGTCTAAACACTCCAGTGCGCATTCCTCCCAAACAAGGATATGGTTCTATGATCATCATACAGCTCGCCAAATCAAGAAATTAACATGGATTTAGTACTACCATCCAGTCCACAGACCCTTTTCCGGTTTTGCCAACTGTCCCAACAATGTCTCCTTTTCCTGTTCTTTTTTGTTGTTGTTGTTTGTTTGTTTGTTTTAATCACAGGGTATATGATGTCAGCCCATCCCTGGAGATGTTTTCTCTACCTTAAATTCACTATTTTTAGGGCCGGGCACCGTGGCTGATGCCTGTAATCCTAGCACTTTGGGAGGCCAAGGCAGATGGATCACCTGAGTTTAGGAGTTTGAGACCAGCCTGGCTGACATGGCGAAACCCTGTCTCTATTAAAAATTTTAAAAAAGGCTGGGCGCAGTGGCTCACGCCTGTAATTCCAGCACTTTGGGAAGTAGAAGCAGATGGATTACCTGAGGTCGGGAGCTCGATACCAGCCTGACCAAAATGGAGAAACCCCGTCTCTACTTAAAAAAAAAAATACAAAATTAGCCAGGCGTGGAGGTGCGTGCCTGTAATCCCAGCTACTTGGGAGGCTGAGGCAGGAGAATTGCTTGAATACAGGAGGCAGAGGTTGTAGTGAGCCAAGATTGCACCATTACATGCCAGCCTGAGCAACAAGAGTGAAACTCTGTCTTTAAAACAAAACAAAATTAGCCAGGCATGATGGCTCGCACTTGTAATCCCAGCTACTTGGGAGGCAGAGGCAGGAGAATTGATTGAACCCAGGGGGTGGAGGTTGTAGTGAGCTGAAATCATGCCATTGCACTCCAGCCTGGGCAACAAGAATAAAACTCTGTCTCAAAAAACAAAACAAAACAAAAAATCACCACTTTTTTCTTTGCAATTGATTAGTTTGTGGAGAGGTTTTCTTATATTTCACTGATAACCCTGTTTCTCAAAAAAACTCCTTCCAATGGACCTAGCACTCACTGACAGCTCCCACCTGTCTCAATGGTGGGTTTCGTTGTTGTTGTTGTTTTCCTTTTACAGGCAAGGTCTTGCTCTGTTACCCAGGCTGGTTGGAATGCAGTGGCGTGATCATAGCTTACTGCAGCCTTCATCTCCTGGACTCAAGCGATCCTCCTGCCTCAACCTCCATAGCATCCAGAACTACAGGCACATGCCACCGTGCCTAGCTAATTTTTAAATTTTTTGTAGAGATGGGGTCTCACTATGTTGCCTAGGCTGGTCTTGAACTCCTAGGCTCAAGCGATCCTCCTGCCTCGGCCTCCCAAAGTGCTAGGATTACACCATGAGCAATCGTGTCCAGCCCAACGGTGATTTTCATATCCATCATTCCTTCTATATGTATTAGTTGTAGTCTACTGTAAATAAGAGCTTTCCTTTTCTCTTGTTTATTTATTTGAGTGTAGACTTGTGAATTTTTCAGTGGGTTATAATATGTTTCTATCACTTTTTATTTTTATGCTTAAATTGTCCTCACTTTGGTAAGCGAGTTTCCTTTCAAGCTGGTTCCTGTGTCCTTTTGACGTGTTCTCGCCTTTGGATCATTCTCAGTGCTTATAAACTGTTATACACTGCCTTCCAAGTGCCAGAAACTAAGTCCTCTGTGAAGCATGGGGTTGGCTTCCTTCAAGGAACTACTTCCATCTCTGCATCCCATACGTTAAAGCCTCAACTGCCAGCTGCAGTTTCCTCTGTAGCGTGACCAGTCTCAGGAGCAGTTTCACTCAGGAGCTTGTTCAGCATGCTGCTGAGTGAGTTGCCATTTCACATGGCTCCCAGGGGGTATCAGCCCCTAGGGAGCCGGTCTCCTCTCCCCAGATGCCAATACTATCTGCTTCTTAAAAGCTGTGAGAGATCTTAACTTGGCCCTAACATAGAATAACTTTAGAGACACTTCTGCCAACTTAACTGTTCCGATTCTAGCAAGAGCTTTGGCTGCTAGAGTGCATTTCAGTCTCTAATCTTCAGTAACCATCCCCTTCAAATGAAATACCTTGTACTACTTGGTCCTGAAGATTCTGAAAGCCAGACTACCTAAGCATCTGTCTTCCTTAAATGTGAGGGTACCTCCTATTTTTTTTTTGAAATAAAAAAAGTCAATCTTTCATATTTAGCTGAAGGTCAGAGATCTTGTTTGGGAAGGATAAATGAATATTTCTTGACTGATTTTTTTCTCTCAGACCCTGGAATTTTTGTAGCTCAGTACTTAAAAGCTTGTGGTAGAAAGACTATATAAGATTACTTTCTCAATTTAGGATTTGTTCTTTTCTCTACTTTTGGTACAGAGAGTAAGAAATAAAACATCACTACCTATTTGTGGAAATTAATATTTGTGTCACTGCTTGCCTCAGTTAGCTAAAAATCCTTTGTTTTTCATTTGCTTTCAGAGGGGACTTAAGTTGACTTCCCATAAAAGCATGAAGTTCAATGTTGGAAATGATATTTTTGGCCAGACATAGTGGCTCACACCTGTAATCCCAGCACTTTGGGAGGCCAAGGTGGGTGGATCACCTGAGGTCAGGAGTTCAAGACCAGCCTGGCTAACATGGTGAAACTCCATCTCTACAAAAAAAAAAAAAAAAAAAAAAATTAGTGGCACGCACCTATAGTTCTAGCTACTTGGGAGGCTGAGGCACGAGAATCACTTGAACCTGGGAGGTGGAGGTTGCCATGACCTGAGATCATGCCACTGTACTCCAGGCTGGTGCGGTGGCTCACACCTGTAGTCTCAGCACTTTGGGAGGTGGAAATGGGCGGATCACCTGAGGTCAGGAGTTTGAGACCAGCCTGGCCAACATGCTGAAACCCCGTCTCTATTAAAAATACAAAAAAAGGCAGGACATGGTGGCTTATGCCTGTAATCCCAGCACTTGGGAGGCCGAGGCGGGCAGATCATGAGGTCAGGAGTTCGAGACCAGCCTGACCAATATGGTGAAACCCCACCTCTACTAAAAATACAGAAATTAACTGGGTGTGGTGGCACATGCCTGTAATTCCAGCTACTTGGAAGGCTGAGGCCAGAGAACCGCTTGAACCCAGGAGGGGGAGGTTTCAGTGAGCTGAGATCACGCCACTACTCTAGCCTGGGCGGCAGAGCCAAGTCTCTGTCTCAAAACAAACAAACAAACAAACAAAAATTAGCCAGACATGGTGGCACACACCTGTAATCCCAACTACTCAGGAGGCTGAGGCAGGAGAATTGTTTGAAACTGGGAGGGGAAGGTTGCAGTGAGCTGAGATCACACCACTACAATCCAGCCTGGATGACAGAGTGAGACTCCGTCTCAAAAAAAAAAAAAAAAAAGAATTTCTCTGAAAAGAGCCTACTGTTTCTTTTAGCAAAGAGACTCTAGAGATCTCAGGTAGAATAGAATAACAGTATTTGAAAGTATGTGCCAGCCAGCCGTAATGCTGTGGCTTTCTCCACATGCTTTATTCCTCATGGTTTGGGACAACTTTCATAGGAATTATATCAGTCCGCTTTACATTGAGGTCCTACAGTTACTGAATTGTATTTATACCCATAATGGAAAACAATGTGGTGTAGGAGCATTGTCTACTAGTCCCCAGCGACCTAGGTACAGTCCCTGCTAACCCCTGTGGTTCGCTGCTCAGAGAAAATGGAGAAACCTGGGCTGGTTTTTGTTTTTTCGTTTTTTTTTTTTTTTTGAGACGAGTTTTACTCTTCACTCAAGCTGGAGTGCAGTGGTGCCATCTCAGCTCACTACAACCTCTGCCTCCCAGGTTCAAGAAATTCTCCTGCCTCAGCCTCCTGAGTAGCTGGGATTACAGGCGCCAGCTACCACACTGGCTAGTTTCTGTATTTTTAGTAGAGATGGGGCTTCCCCATGTTGGCCAGGCTGGTCTGGAACTCCTGACCTCAGGTGATTCAACCGCCTTGGCCTCCCAAAGTGTTGGGATTACAGGCATGAGCCACTGCACCCAGCCTGGTTTGCTTTTTTTCAGCATCCATTTCCTCATCTTTATTATTATTATTATTTTGAGACAGAGTCTCACTCTGTCGCCCAGGAGAAACACACAGTAGCATGATCACAGATGACTGCAGCCTCGATCTCCCCAGGCTCAAGCAATCTTAACACCTCAGCCTCCTGAGTAGCACACCACCATGCCTAGCTGATTAAAAAATTTTTTTAGTAGAAATGAAGGTGCGGTGGGGGTTGCTCCCTTTGTTGCTGGTCTTGCACTTCTGAGCTCAAGCCATCCACCCATGTCTGCCTCTCAAAGTGCTGGGATTACAGGCATGAGCCACCACGCCTGGCCCATTTCCTCATTTTTTTTTTTTTTTTTTTTTTTTTAGAGACGGGGTTTCACCATGTTGGCCAGGGTGATTTTTGAACTCCTGACCTCCGGTGATCCGTCTGCCTCGGCCTCCCAAAGTGCTGGGATTACAGGCATGAGCCACTGTGCCTGGCCTGCATTTCCTCATTTTTAAATGGAGTTAATAATAGTCCTTGTCTGGTAGAATTATGAGCATTAAATGAGACGAGGCAAATAAAGTGATCAATACATAGAAAGGGCTCGATGGATGTTATCTAAAACAAAAACCAAAATGGGTTGCTGCTTTAGTTGTTCTTCTCTTCCATCTAGCTTGAAACTTTTGTTTAGAAGTAATCAAAAATCACAATGTGTATTTAAGAACCACCACCAAGAACAACAACAACAACAAAAGCCTTGGTTTGCACTTAAGACGATTTGATGTGAATCTTCCTTCAGCCAGAGTTGGCAGGGTTAATGTGCGTCAGCTGAGATGCCATGCTGTTACCTTCTGGCAGCCCGTATGCAGATGCTGTTGTATTAATTACAAAAGAGAACTCGATTAACTTGGAAGTCCTTTAACTGTCAGTGAGGCAGCTGCTCCAGCTCTGAAACAGGTTTTCTTCCTCCCTCCTGCTGTCATTCTACAACTTTTAAATCTCTTCTTTGGAGAACTGCGAAGACCGCACTGTAGGTCCTCAGAGCCGCAGGCTAGTTCCGTCTAT
This sequence comes from Sapajus apella, assembly GCF_009761245.1. Taxonomy (NCBI): domain Eukaryota; kingdom Metazoa; phylum Chordata; class Mammalia; order Primates; family Cebidae; genus Sapajus; species Sapajus apella. The sequence continues at coordinate 8,782,873 of NW_022436962.1, read as the reverse complement.
TTTTGATCTGCAGTTATAGTGGTCCAGGGGATGAGCGCATAATTAAATTCACATATAATTTAAACTAAAAACAACCAGACCAACCACCCATCCCCCTCACATCATTGTTCTTTCAGCAGTTAAAACCTGGCATTTTAGAACTGGAAAGCATGTTAAAGATGATCTAATCCAACTCCACCCCCCTCCGTTTACCGATGAGCATTTCAAGGCTTAGAAAGATCTAGTGGATCGCTAAGGTCACAGAGCTAGTCAGAGTGGCAAAGCCTGTTCGTTCTCGTGCTGTTCCCGCTTCCATAGTGCACTCCACATCACTGAGCAGTGTCCTGAGAATCCAGGATTAAAATCATCTGCTTTCAATTTCATTTTTCTCCATGCCCTTATTCAAATCTGGTAGAGATGTCGGATGGATGAAGAAGCTAAAGATTTAGTGGGAGAAGCAAAGGGCTTGGATAGTGACATGTTGGAAAACAGTGATGTTTGCATATAGACTTCTAACAGAGTACTGGGCTCAACTTCAGCCTCCGTTTGTTCCCATTGCACTGATCTTTGGTTGTTTTGACAGTAGCAAGTTTATTTATGGTGAATTTTTGTAGGAGAGATGGACAGGGGAGGTGATCATTTGGGTCAGATGAATAATGGGGTGTGTCTGCTGTGCTTTGGCTGATGCAGCCTGTTTCATTGGCTGTCCTGTGGTTGACACTTTGTCTCAGAGGTGCGGGGGCCTCTCCTCCGGTCCTGAAAAGTGATTTTGTTGGTTTTCTTCTCTATGATCCACTCTCCTGCTAGTAGCAGTAACAAAGGTTATTCAGGTTTGTTGGTCTTTTGTGATGAAACCATTTTTATTATAGGAATTTAAAGGTTGTCAGTATGAATTAACGTAGACACATGAAAATCTGGGGAGGACTGGGAATAGAAGAAAGCTGGGACGTGTATGTAGATGAGGATGCAGACAGTCTAGCTGGACTTTTCACTGCTCAAGCTGAGACTACGGTAGTTAAATTCTGCAAGATGAATCGAAGGGTCCTATTTTTTTTTTTTTTTTTTTGAGTCAAAGTCTTGCATTGTTGCCCAGGCTGAAGTGCAGTGGTGTGATCTCGGCTCACTGCAACTTCCACCACCTGGGCTCAAGCGATTCTCCTGCCTCAACCTCCAGAGTAGCTGGATTTACAGGCGCCCACAACCATGTCCAGCTAATTTTTTGTATTTTTAGTAGAGACGGGGTTTCGCTATGTTGGCTAGGCTGGTTTCAAACTCCTGACCTCAGGTGATCCGCCTGCCTCCGCCTCCCAAACTTCTGGGATTACAGGCATGAGCCACTGCACCTGGCTGAAGGGTCCTATTCTTTTATCCACATGAAGGAGGTTTTCAGGAGTGATGGGTGCTCTTAAACTATTCATCATGATACTGGACTTTTCCAAGTACTCAGTGGATTTGCTTACAGCCTTTTATAGATAGTTCTCTCCACTAAATGGATTCTCAGATAGAACAAACAAATGTATAACATTAAGCCCTTAGTATGTGTCAGGCATTGTGTTGGGTGTTGAGGATGAAATAGGATGGTTCTTCCTGCTTTTGATGATTATAAACAGGTAATTAGAATAAACCATGGTAAGTGTTTTGTAGTTGTGAATAAGGTATGAAGGAACTCGGGACTGGCTTATTGCTACTTGTTAAGTGGCCACACAAGCTGTTGGCTGTGTCCTCTTGCTTTTAGGTTGTAGATTAGAAGAGTGGACTAGTTGTCTGGTGTTACACTGTTTAGTAAATACCCTTGCACAGAATTAGTTAACTCTGTTTGCTTTTTGAAAGGCATTCATCTCTTTCCCAGGAGAGTAGATTTGCTTGTTTGAGTGTCTGTTGTTGCTGATATATGTGGCAGGCCAGGGTGATATCCTTGTAGACAGACACGAAAGGAAGGGCCCTAATGAAATGCATAGAGGGGTCTGCTGAACACAGACCTCTTTTTAACCCTTTTGATATTACTGTTTGTGGAAGAGAAGGATGCCTGGGGATTTGAAATTGTAGCTGGGTAGGTTGACTCTGAAGCAGAACCACCTCTTAATTGATTCAGGCCTCTTTTGCTTCAATTCCGGAAACAAACTAAATAAATGGCCTACACATAATTTAATGCTGCTCATGGTTAAGTGACTAAAGCAAATACTGTTTCAGTTAGTGCCACCCAAAATTTCAATTATGATCTATGTGTTTGGCTCAAGGAATGGCCTTTTTGCAGCCTAAGAACAGTGTGTCTGTGCTTTTCTGAACAAATGCAGGAATTGCCTGAATCGTAGAGATAGGCAGACACTGGTACTGAAGGAATAAGGAAGTGTTGTAGTTCCGACTGAGAGTTTGAACTAATTCCGGGTTATTTTTCCTATACTGAGATTCTTTCTTTAGGAAGCTTGTTCTGTCTTGAACATTATTTGAATGTGTTTGGGGAAGTTATCCATTTAGATTAGTAGTGGTTGCCCTGAAAGGAGAAGTTTTTTATTTTTAATTTTTAGATTTTTATTTTTTATTATTTTTTGTACAAAAGCATCAGGTCAGTGAAAAACATATTTTTTAATTGACCCTTTGTATTTGTACATATTTATAGGACACCTGTGATATTTCAATATGTGGATAACAATGTGTAATGGTCAAATCAGGGTAATTGGGATATCCATCGAGGAGAATGTCTTTGAGATAAATCACATCTCTTTCTAGATTTGCCTAGATTGTATCCTAATAGGCAGTTCTTTCCTTTTGTCCTGTTTAGGGTCTTGTCTCCCATAAGCAGAAGGAATGTGATTTGATTAGGAAGTATTGATGTTAATTGAGCACCCAGTGTTTTAAGGAAACAGATGACAGCTGGGATGTTGTCACCAGCTATCAGAGAGATGAACTGGAAAAGATTCTAGAGCTTATGCAAACTTGAATAACATTTCATTTTATGTATGGGTATCTACAGATTAGCTCATACATTTAGTTGTAAAATAAGTCATAATGAAGATCATAAGCTAAACCGTATATGATAGAGAATTTAGAAGGGCTCTACAGTGCTGTATCATGTGCTGCATGATGGCACCTAGTTCAACAAAGATACAGTATTTTTAGCATACCTATTCTATGTTTAGATATGTTTAGATACACAAATACTTACCATTGTGTTACAGCTGTCTCTAGTATTCAGTACAGTAACATGCTGTACAGGTTTGTAGCCTAGGAGCAATAGGCTACATCCTATAGCCTAGGTGTGCAGTAGGCTATACCTACACCACCTAGATTTGTGTAAATACACTCTGATGTTCACACAATGACAAAATTGCTTGATGATGCGTTTCTTACAATGTATGCTTGTTAAGCGACACATGACTGTAATCTGTGTTCAAGTAGTAGGTCTTCTGTCAGAAGGAAGGGTTTAATTTTGACACATTCAAGTATGTTTCTCCTTGGGCTCATATCTCATTTAGTATAGTTTTTTCCGGCTTTGTTATTTTAATAATCTTGGTGTTTGTGATGGAGTCCTTGTAAACTCCTTAGGCTGTCCTTTCACTGAATGAAAAAGGAGTGGGGAGGGAAGATGAGGTCATTCCCACGTTTCTGGGTAGAAATAGCAGCTTGTTCCTGGGGGATAAGCTAGGGAAGAGAATTCTGTTTGATATGTGAAGAGCCCTTTCTCACTGGGGTTTTTCCCCTGGTATCTTCTTCAACCAAGATTTCTAGAAATTTCTCCTCTAGGACCCTGACATCCTCGTGGGATCTCTGTGTGTCTCTCTCTCTACCCTTCCTTACTCCTCTCTCTCCACTCCTTTCTCTTCCTCCACTCTCCCCTTCCCCAACCAGGCCAGCTGAGCTGCATTTCCTTCCCGCCTAACGAAGAGAAGTACCTCCAGCAGATTGTGGACTGCCTCCCTTGCATACTGATCCTCGGCCAGGATTGTAATGTCAAGCGCCAGCTGTTGAACCTGCTGTTGGGGGTGCAGGTGCTTCCCACCACCAAGCTGGGCAGTGAGGAGAGCTGTAAGCTTCGGCGCCTCCGCTTCACCTATGGGACTCAGACTCGGGTCAGCCTGGCGCTCCCTGGACAGTATGAACTAGTGCATACGCTGGTTGCTCACCAGGGCAACTGGGAGACCATCCCTGAGGAGGATCTGGAAGTCCAAGAGGACAATGAGGATGCTGCTCATGTTTTAGCGGAACTGGAGGTAACGATGCACCATGCTCTCTTAAAGGTACCAATCTCATACTTCCATACCAATTGTATACATATATTCCAGCTTTCCTTTTATTTTGATTTTCTAGAAAAGTAATTTGATGCTATATAGTCTGAACTCTGAGCAGCAGTGGCTAGTGGAGTCAGAGGAACGTAATCTAGGAAGTTGAAAAACAAGGCTGCAGCAACACCCATCCTTGCCTTTTCTTACCATGCCGCAAGGCCCTGAGTAATTTTCTTGCCTCCTCACTTCCTTATCTCCATTTCTAAAATAAAAGGAACATGTGTTACATGTATCTCAGCATGCTTTCACAGAATAATTGTAATCAAAGTTAGAAATCCTTTCTCATTTCTTTCTTTCTTTTTTTGAGACAGAGTCTCACCTGTCACCCAGGCTGGAGTGTAGTGGCACAATCTCAGCTTACTGCAACCTCTGCGTCCGAGTTCAAGCAATTCTCCTGCCCCAGCTGCCCGAGTAGCTGGGATTACAGACGTACATCACCACACCAGCTAATTTTTGTATTTTTAGTAGAGACAGGATTTTACCATGTTGGCCAGGCTGGTCTTGAACTCCTGACCTCAGGTGATCTACCTGTCTTGGCCTCCCAAAATGCTGAGATTACAGGCGTGAGCCACCGTGCCCGGTCTTTCTCATTTCTTAACAGGAAGATATTGCTGGAATTGTCTCTAGTTACCTCTTTCTAAAAGGAATGATAAGATGATGGATGAATAGTGTTCTTATTAGAATTGAGACCAACTGAAGAATTCTGTGGGTTCTTCGTTAGACCTAACCATTAATTTACAAAGTAATACAGAGGGGATAGATCGTTTCTCCTACTTTATAAGGAACGTGGGAATGTGAGGACAGGTCTGGCTCAGTGTAAGGATACATGGAGATCCCGTTATTTAAAGAGTATCTTAGTTTCTCTCATAAACTCCCAAAGAGAGCACAGATCCTGTTCCATCTCATAAGATATAATATTGTCTAAGACTTTATATATCCACTTAGGAAAAATTTCTCTCTTGGTCTGTGCTTCCTTTCCTACTGGATAGTTAGGCCTGGGCTATTTAATTAGACCTAATGGGAATATGATTATGTCAGGGTCAGGAGTGGGTAGGGGTAAAATAATTCAGTCATACTCAGAGTTTGACCCTTGGCTAACTGTGCCAGGAAGGATGGGCTAGTTTGGCAGGACCTGGGAGAGTGGTTTCTTTTTTCCCTTCTTTCTTATAACCACCTCATCTACCCTACTTCTAAGTAGCTTAGTCTTTCAGTCAAAGAATGAGTCTTTTGGTTGTGGCCATGGCCTGTGACACTTTAGAAGTAGAAACTGTCATCTCATTTCCTTCCACAGTCCGTATTTATTTCATCTTGATAAATGCTAGAGGGGGCTATGTAACAAGCCCCCATTCTCTCTCAGCTCAGTTTCAGTGGTGGTTTCCTGTGTTTTCATACTGGAGGTTCACATTTCTTAGCTCCAGGATAACGTGAGGGTTTTTTAATAGCTCCGATAGTAACTGGCAGTAATCTTTGTATATTAACTGTGGCATGTTCAGTTGACCCATGAACTTCTTCACAGTTCACAAGTATTTCATCCATCCATATACAGTCTCTCTGTAGTATACAGTTTTGATCAGGTTCCTTCAAGTTTCCAATAGCTCAATGGTTTCAAACTTATATGTGTATATGTATATATATTTTTTCTTTTTCTTTCTTTTTTTTTTTTTTTTTTTTTTTGAGACGGAGTCTTACTCTGTTGCCCAGGCAGGAGTAAAGCGGTACCATCTCAGCTCACTGCAGCCTCCTGGGGTTCAAGTGGTTCTCCTGCTGAGCCTACAGAGTAGCTGGGACTACAGGTACCCGCCACCGCACCTGGTTAATTTTTGTAATTTTAGTAGAGACAGGGTTTCACCATGTTTGCCAGGGTGGTCTACAACTCCTTACCTCAGTGATCCACCTGCCTCAGCCTCCTAAAGTGCTGGGATTACAGGCATGAGCCAGTACGCCTGGCCACTTTTTTATATTTTAATTCATTGTAAGATACAAATTTTCTTTCAGGACCCAGTACATATATACACATATACATTTGAAATATAAGTTTCATGAAACATCACTATTACTTTCTGTAATACATACTGATAATTTCCTCTTTCTTTGACTTCAGTTTTTGAAAATGTTAGTAGCAACCCAGTAAGTTGATGCTGTGACCTGATAGATGATAACCTGTAGTTTAAAAAACGCTGTTGGGCTCAGTGGCACACACCTATAGTCCCAGCTACTAGGGACACTGAGGCAGGAGGATTGCTCGAACTTAAGAAGTTGAATCCAGCCTGGGCAACATAGTGAGACCCTGTTTCTAAAATAATAATAATACTGTTAAATAGCAGAAATGACTGCTGTAAGTCAGGTGGTGATTTTTCCCATTCTTGCCTTTAATAACAGTCCTGGAATGTGACAGAGTCATCTGCAGGAGAGGCAAATCATTGACTGTTTTCTCTGAGTCCCTTCAGTTTATTTTTTAAGATTATTATTTCTAATTTTTTTTATTTTTGAGACAGAGTCTCGTTTTGTGGCCCAGGCTGGAATACAGTAGTGCAATCTTAGCTCACCGAAACCTCTACCCCCCAGATTCAAGCAATTCTACTGCTTCAGCCTCCTGAGTAGGTGAGATTACAGGTGTGTGTCACCAGGCCTGACTAATTTTTGTATTTTTAGTAGAGATGAGGTTTCGTCATCTTGGCCAGGCTGGTCTCAAACTCCTGACCGCAAGTGATCTGCCTGCTTCAACCTTGCAAAGTGCTGGGATTACAAGCATGAGCCACCATACTTGGCTCCTTCATTTTATTGGTTTAAATTTCTAATGCTTGTATGAGCACAGTGACTTATGCCTATACTCCCAAAACTTTGGGAGACTCAGGGAAGAGGATTGCTTGAGCCTGAGAGTTCAACACCAGCCTGGGCGATACAGTGAGATCCTGTCTCTACAAAATTATCTGGGCGTGGTGGTACACACCTGTGGTCCCAGTCACTTGAAAGATGGGTTGGGGGATCAAGTGATCCTGCAGCCAGTGGAGGCTGCACCACTGTACAACACTTGGGCAATAGAATGAGACCCTGTCTTGGCTCACTGCAACCTCTGCCTCCTGGGTTCAAACAATTCTCGTTCTTTAGCTTGACTAATTTTTTTTTTTTTTTTAGAGACGAAGTCTCACTCTTTTGCCCAGGCTGGAGTGCAGTGGCACAATCTCGGCTCACTGCAACTTCTGCCTCTCAGGTTCTAGCAATTCTCCGGCCTCAGTCTCGTGAATAGCTGGGACTACAGGCACATGCCCCTATGCCTGGCAAATTTTTTGTATTTTAGTAGAGATGGGGTTTCACTGTGTGGCCCAGGCTGGGATTATAGGCTTGAGCCACCGTACCTGGCCTAATTTTTGTATTTTTAGTAGAGATGGAATTTCACCATGTTGGGCAGGCTGGTCTCCAACTCCTGACCTCAAGTGATCCACTTCCCTGCCCAGCCTCCCAAAGTGTTGGGATTACAGGCGTGAGCCACCACGCCCAGCTCCAAATTTATTTTTTTAAATTTCTCATGCTCATTTACTTTTGTTTTATAAATTGAGGTGATATAAGAAAGTCACAGAAATGAAAGTACAAGCCGTCCTCCAAATGTGTATCTGAGCTTATATCTTCCCATGAGAGCTCCCAGTGCCTGCTCTTGGTATGTGCTAAGCATGCAGACAGAGGGAACAGTTAAGGAGGCTACTTGGCTGGGAGTTGAGATACCAAATCAGCTTTCTCTCAGCATAGTTAAAAAATATATTTTCTCTTTTCTTGAGGAACTCTAGCCTCTCATGTTATTTCATGTGGTTTGTGAGGCTTCCTTGGCCAGTGTTTCTCTGGATCTGCTTTATTCTCCAGTGGTTTTGATGTAGACCTCGTACCAAACCCCTGTAGTTCTAAGTTTAGAACCCCTTGATGTTGAGTCTCAGAGGGCCTTGCAACCTTTGTGGAATCCAAGCACTGCCCTCTGGGCTCCTGTCTCTGCTCAGTACATCAGCAACACTCAGCTTACTGCTGGGGCGCTGCACAGCGGCTACCTGGGAGACTGTTTATGCCAGCGAGAATGAGCTTTTTGTTTAGCTCCAGTTATTTTTAGGACCAGTGAGTTAGTGCTAAACAGCCCTTCATCTGATTTGTGAAGAGGGTAGTAAAGAAAGGAAACATTTAGCTAAAGGAAACCAAGATTGAATTAGGGGAAATGCAGTGTTCATTTTGAACTGTCAAATTATCAAAGCAGAATTTCCCCTGCCCTCTTATACAATGGTCATTCTTCTAATACGTTACTTTAAAGTCCTCATAAATTAGCCATTTTCAGTTTGTTTCAGAGTAGGCCAACTCACATGTACCCAAGCTGCTTGGTATTCCCTCCTTTTAAGTTCTGGATCCCCTGAGATTCTCAGTTCATAATTCAGCAATAGAGGAACACGGTCAATCCATCGGTATCTGAAACTTCATTTAGTGTTCAAACAGTCGCTTTCCAATTGGCAGCACATTTCACCATTTGCCATATTCACTAGTTGTGTCTTTATATGCAAAGGTACCCTCCCCTTCCCCATCCTCACGCCTACCTCAAGCATACCTATCTGACAGCTCCTTTTCTTTTTCTTTCTTCTTACAAATCCGATGGAACAGTTGTGTGCCTTAGAGTTGCTCAATCTATCTCTGTGTTTTTTTTTTTTTCCTGTTAACACCTGTAAGAAAAGGAAGCAGCAGCAGCGGAAGTGATTAAACTTGCTCATCCTGAGATGGGATTCCTGGAGCCTAGTGGTGGCGTTGCATTTACGGTGGCAGTTACATAGCTTCAGTTATTCTGCTATAATGCAGTAGCCTGTTTATCCCCACCAGGTGCTTTTGGCCCTTTGGGCTGCCACATACTGACATGGTTATTGGCTCATGGTGTTTATCTGGTGGGCTGTATTTCAGGGAACCAAGGAAGACTAATATTTCCAGGCAACGTCAGTGACTTGCAAATAAAAAAAAAATTTTTTTAACCATTTTTAACCCTAACCAGTTGGAGTAGTAAAGTTTTCTCTTTATAGCCCTCACCTAATAGCTAATCTGTTTTTGTTTTTGTTTTTTAATTTTTGAGACAGGGTCTCGCTCTTGTCACCCAGGCTAGGAGTACAGTGGTACGATCTCGGCTCACTGTAACTTCTGGCTCAAGCAATTCTCCTGCCTCAGCCTCCCGAGTAGCTGAGACTACAGGTGTGCACCACCATGCCCAGCTAATTTTTGTAGAGATGGGTTTCACCACCGTGGCCAGGATGGTCCCAAATGCCTGAGCTCAAGCAATCTGCCTGCCTTGGCCTCTCAAAGTGCTGGGACTACAGGCATGAGCCACCATGCCTGGCCACTAATCTGTTTTGTTTTGTTTTTTTGAGACTGAGTTTCACTCTGTCACCCAGGCTGGAGTGCAGTGGTGCAATCTCAGCTCACTGTAACCTCTACCTCCCAGGTTCAAGTGATTCTCCTATGAGAACCTCCCAGGTTCAAGCCTCCTGGGTAGCTGGCATTACAGGCGCCTGCCACCATGCCTGGCTAATTTTTGTATTTTTTTATTTTTAGTAGAGACGGACTTTCGCCATGTTGGGCAGGCTGGTCTCAAACTCCTGACCTCAGGTGATCCACCCACCTTGGCCTCCCAAAGTACTGGGATTACAGATGTGAGCCAACCACGCCTGGCCCTAATCTGCTTTTTTTAATTTGTTTGTTTTCCTAACCTGTTTTTAACAAACAGATACTGGTATTTTAAATTTTTCAGTAGTTAATGCTTTTACAACTTATAAGCATTATAAAGGATCTAAAATGACAAGTTTACATAAAATTTTAACCCCAAAATTTACTAAATACTGTTTGTTGCTAGAAAACTGGCTTCACTCAATTTTTGTCTAGTTATTGGCTTTTCAAGACCAGACAGGGTAACAAAGTTAGACCTCGTCTCTATAAAAAATTAAAAAATTAGCCAGGTGTGGTAGTATACACGTGTGGTCCCAGCTACACAGGGGGCAAAGGCAGGAGGATCACTTGAGCCCAGGGGTTCGAGGCTGCATTGAGCCATAATCGCATCTTGGGTGACAGAATGAGACCCTATCAAAACACACACATACACGGTCCCAACATCGGTGGCTCATGCCTGTGGTCCTAACACTTTGGGAGGCTGAGGCAGGCAGATCACCTGAGGTCAGGAGTTTGAGACCAGCCTGGGGTGAAACCCTGTCTCTGCTAAAAATACAAAAATTAACTGGGCATGGTGGCACGTGCCTGTAATCCCAGCTGCTCAGGAGGCTAAGGCGGGAGAATCGCTTGAACCTGGGAGGCGGAAGTTGCAACGAGCCAAGATCATGCCACTGCACTCCAGCTTGGGTGTCAAGAGGGAAACTCCATCTCAAAAAAAAAAGAAAATGCAAAAACAAACCCAACATTTGTTATGCTTACCTTCAGTTAGATACCGTATTGTCTCTTGAGTGTATCTAGATTAAAAGATAAAAACTGATAGGTAAAAAGTAGGAAAGAATGCTGAACGAGGTCTTGAGGGCAAGAAGATACTGTTGGAAGAGTGAGGCTATGGAATTGGGCCAAAAAATGGTCAGCTCCATGGGAAAAAAAACAAGAATCGTTTACACATACAGGAAAGAGAAATAAGAAATGATATTCTAGAGGTATAATTACAGTTTTAAAAACTCTTATTTTATGTGACAAAAAGGGAAACTGAAGTGATATATTTTAAAAGGATGTGGAAAGTTCCGGCAAATGCTAAATTAGAAATTTTTTATGGAAGTAATCCTATTTTGTCTTGACCATCTCTCTCACCTTTACCCTAGCATGCACTAGCATGCATAATAAAATGTAACCATCCTACATACATTGCTCCTTGCCAAAAAACCTGGGAATTCCTGTTATAGGCTGATATACCTATGAAGGATATATGTGATTCAGAGGCAAGAATTTTTTTTTAATCCCTATGTTCACTATAGAAACCTTGATACCTCTTAAAAGAACAGCCTGGCTGGGCGCAGTGGCTCATGCCTGTAATCCCAGCACTTTGGGAGGATGAGGCAGGCAGATCTCTTGAGTTCCAGAGTTCAAGACCGGCAACAAGGCAAAACCCTCTCTCTACAAAAAAATACAAAAATTAGCTGGGTGTAGTGGTGCATGCCTATAGTCCCAGCTACTCAGGAGGCTGAGGTGGGAGGACCACTTGAGCCTGGGAAGTGGAGGTTGCAGTAAGCTGAGACCGCACCACTGCCCTCCAGCCTGGGTGACAGAGTGAGACTCTGTCTTAAAAAAATAAAAATAAAAAACAACATCCTGTGCAGCCATAAAAAGGATGAGTTCATGTCCTTTGCAGGGACATGGATGAAGCTGAAAGCCATCATTCTCAGCAAACTAACACAGGAACAGAAAACTAAACACTGCATGTTTTCACTTGTAAGTGGGAGTTGAACAATGAGAACACATGGACACAGGGAGGGGAACAACACACCCCAGGGCTTGTCAAGGGATGGAGGGCAAGGGGAGGGAGAACATTAGGACAAATACCTAAATACATGCAGGGCTAGAATCTAGAGGAAGGGTTGATAGGTGCAGCAAACCATACCTATGTAACAAACCTGCATGTTCTACACATGTACCCCAGAACTTAAAGTGAAAAAAACAAAACAAAACAACATCCTGAAGCTGAGGCTGCATTTTCTCAATTTACTGTCAGTGATTCATCTCTGGCCTTCCAAGGTTAGCTTTTGAGGAGAAAATCTGAGCAATCACAGTCTTAATCTTCTTTTATCTTCTTCCTTTGCTAGGATTCTATCTACTTCTTTCCTGTACCAAATGGCTTCCTTTCTGTTTTTACTATGTCACATATTTGTTTGTTTTCTTCTGAGTAGAGAATGGCTGGGGTAGGGAATCTTCCCTAACTCAGAGACTCAGAGACTGAAAAGTATTGTCAACAGGCAGAAACTGTTGTTAGGGCTATTAACAATATTTTCTTTTTGACTGCTATTGTGATGTGTCAAACAGTTCTTAGAGGATGTTATGTTGTTTGATGATCAAGCCTTTATTTGTAACCAGCATATAATTTTTTTTTTTTGTGGGGGGGACACAAAGTTTCGCTTTTGTTACCCAGGCTGGAGTACAATGGCATGATCTCAGCTCACTGCAAACCTCTGCCTCTCGAGTTTAAATGATCAGCCTCCTGAGGAGCTGGGATTACAGGCATGCGCCACCACACCCAGCTAATTTTTTGTATTTTTAGTAGAAATGAGATTTCTTCATGTTGGTCAGGCTGGTGTCGAACTCTTGGCCTCAGGTGATCTACCCACCGCGGCTTCCCAAAGTACTGGAATTACAGGTGTGAGCCATCATGCCCAGCCATAATCAGAACCCTAACTAAAATTCTTAGGATCCCTGAAAGCATCCAGTCTATCTTTTATTCTACTTTCACAACTTCCCAAATACCAGATCAGACAGTGCTTAACACACAGTGAGTGGGCCTTCAATACATTGTCTTTGTGGCTGTATGGACCTGGATTTACATCCTGGTTTTGTCACTGAGCTGTATCACTCTCTTCCCTCATTTGTAAGATGGGGTTATAATTCCTATCTTTTTTTTTTTTTTTTTTGAGACAGGGTTTCACTGTGTCGCCTAGGCTGGAGTGCAGTGGTAGGATCTTGGCTCACTGGAGCCTCAACCTTCGAGGCTCAAGTGATCCTCCCACCTCAGCCCCTGAGTGCCTGGGACTACAGGTGCATGCCACTATGCCTGGCTAATTTTTGTATTTTTTTGTAGAGATGGGGTTTTGCCATGTTGCACAGGCTGGTCTCGAACTTCTAAGCTGAAGCAATCTGTCCCCCTCAGTCTCCCAAAGTGCTGGGATTACAAACATGAGTCACTGTGCCTGGACTATAATTCTTCTTTTAGAATTGGTATGAGGGTAAAGTGAGGGAATGTGTTGAAAGCATCTACCACAGTGTCTGCCACTTAGTAAGCCTGTTTCCTTCCCCCTTTGATTGAATAAATCGGTGTTCTTGAGAAGATTTCCTCTTCTCTCAGTCACCTATCCCTTCCCTAACAGTCTTCCACATTAGAACTCCCAATACTTAAGGTTTCTTGTTCCAACTTACTTATAGTTATTATTCTGCTCTTATTAGATACAAAGTTCTTCATAATTCATTATGGCTTATTTTGTAATAAAATGAAAGGAGAAAGCTGTTATGAAAGGTTAATAATACAGAAGTTTATAAAAGTTGAAAGGTAAAGTTTTCCCTCCTTTCTCTTTCCCTCTTCCCCATTCTAGACAAAATATTCTGTCTCTCTCTCAATGAATCTAGTAAGTGCCAAGAGAAGAAAATTCGGATTTCTACTTTTATTTGCATCTGTAGACACCTAGATATTTGACTCTCCATTAGGTAGAACGCATAGAGGCCATTCAATATATGCTTATCAGCTTGTGTGTTTCCTGATCCATTGTCATTTGAGAGGGAGAGAAGAGAGCGCAGATCCTTAAAGTCTTCATGCTTATGAGCTGAGAATCAGAGCTAAAGCCTTTGCTTTTAGGTGTTTGGGATATAAATATACTTCTACTTTTAGCATGATGGTCTCATGCTTTCTTTAGTTACTAAAGACTACGATTGTGATTGTTTTTTTTTTTTCTAAGTTATATCTGGCCTCAGTTACATACACACTGATGCTTTTACTAGGTAGGGAGATGAGTGCATACCCATTCTATGTTGACTGTTGGGATAAAGCTCTGGTTTGCCTTCACGTTGATCCCAGTTTCTTTGAGGCATGTTATTATAACCTAGAAACATGTTATAGCCTGTTTGGTTACAGCTCCCCCTTGGAAAATATATGTACCAACAAGACTCAAAAGTATTTTCTTTTTTTTTTTTTTTTTTTGAGACAGAGTCTCACTCTGTTGCCCAGGCTGGAGTGCAGTGGCACAATCTCGGCTCACTGCAACCTCTGCCTCCTGGGTTCAAATGATTCTCCTGCCTCAGCCTCCTGAGTAACTGAGATTACAGGTGCCTGCCACCATGCCTGGCTGATTTTTGTATTTTAATAGAGATAAGGTTTCACTATGTTGGCCAGGCTGCTCTCGTACTCCAGACCTTAAGTGATTCACCTGCCTTGGCCTCCCGAAGTGCTGAGATTACAGGCATGAGCCACAACACCCAGCTGAGTCAAGGTATTTTCTTTACAATAAAAAAATAGAGAGGTATTTTACTTAATATGTAATTAATATTTAAGAATGATGGTTCAGGGAACTATTTAAAAATGAAAAAGAATCAGCCCTATGTGAAAACAAACAGGAGAAACCTTTCAAATGCCCCATGAGAATGGCATGAGAGGAGAATTGGAAGTAAAGATAGCTAGAATATGGGGACAAGGATTGAGGTCAAGGCTGTGCAAGGAAAGGACAATCATTAATACATAGTTGTGTACTTTTCCACGTGGTGTAAACCTGAGGCTTCAGAACTCTAGAGAAAGCAACGACACCTGCTACCTACCAACTTTAGCCTGCGTACATAACTGTTTTCTGGGTTTTCTGTTTGCATGTTTGTTTATATCTTAGAGACAGCGTCTCACTCTGTTGTCCAGGCTGGAGTGCAGTGACGTGATCATGGTTCACTGTAACCTCAACTTCCTGGGCTCAAGGAATCCTCCAACCTCTGCCTTCCAAAGTGCTGGGATTACAGGCATGAGTCACTGTGTCGGGCCACTGTTTTCTGTTTGAATTATTAGTTAGTAAATCATCCTTTGTTATAATTGAGTTTTAGTAATGTGCCATGAGCTACAGAATAAGGATTCTTCACCTGTAAGAGCCAATATTCTTAGAAAGGGATCAGTCTTCTTCGGTGATTGAGTGATTACTTCTTGGCATTTAAAATAGTGTCACTGGCTGAGCACAGTGGCTCATGCATATAATCCTAGCACTTTGGGAGGCTGAGGCAGGAGGATCGCTTGAGCTCAGGAGTTTTTTGTTTGTTTATTTTTGTTTTTTTGAGACAGAGTCTTGGTCTTGTTGCCCATGCTGGAATGCAATGTTGCGATCTTGGTTCACTGCAACCTCTGCCTCCTGGGTTCAAGTGATTCTTCCGCCTCAGCCTCCAAGTAGCTGGGATTACAGGCATTTGCTACCATACCTGGCTAATTTTTGTATTTTTAACAGAGACAGGTTTTTGCCATGTTGGCCAGGCTGGTCTCAAACTCCTGACCTCAGGTGATCCGCCCGACTGGATCTCCCAAAGTGCTGGGATTACAAGTGTGAGCCACTGTACCCGGCCAACCTCAGGAGTTTTAAGACCAGCCTGGGCAACATAGTGAGACTTTGTCTCTACAAAAAATTTAAAAATAAATAAAATAAAGTAGTATCATTTTACACTTTATACCCACAACAAAACCAAAGAGCTATATTCTGATGTTTGTAGAGTAGCAAGCTCCTTTCTATTGCATTTCTTAATCCTGCCAAGAAAATGGGTGGCAACAGATCAACTTCTGTAAATTCCATGGATTTATGCAGAATGCATTCTATAAGAGAAATCTCTTTAGGAATTCTCTGTGACTCAATACGGGAATTATGGGTTACTGTCATGATTCCTTGAGATGCTTTTTTGCTTGATTGAATTAGGAGCAAAATGCTTACTCATTGCTTTATTCTTGGAGTAGAGGCAAATGCAATTTCAGATAAATGTGTGGGATAAAATGTGTGGGATGGGAGTTGAAGATAGAAGATTTTGCATATACTGATTGAAAGCGGCTTTGAGCATCATTTCTTCATTAATTCATTCCATGTCAATTTACTAGATGCTTACTAAGTGCCAGGCACTGTTCTAGGTGCTAAGAAGGGATATAGCTGTCCATGAAACAGTCTGAGGCCAGACTTCCCTCTCAGGTGGCCATACTAAGGCCCATAACAGGTCTGGCTCATCCTCTTTATATTAATTTTTATTTTTTCACTCCCTGTCTCCAGGAGACAGTGCTGGCTTCCTTTTTTGTTTATAACCGTCAGGCATGAGTCATCCCTTCATTGCGAGTATTGCAGAATTGCATATCACATTCCAGCCTAATTTGTACCACTGCCAGTCTCCACCAGCAGCTCTTTGCCTATCTTCTGACAATCATGAAACTCAGAGCAGTGAGACCAACTGCACACTTTAGTCAATTGGGGAAGGGAAAAGAGAGCGCGTGATACCTGTTTTCTATCCATTGTTGTTTAGTACAAGGTATATTTAGGAATAGGCAGCCTCTTTCTGGGTGCCAGTACTTCAGGCCATACTCTACCATTAGAAAGCCCAAAACCCATTTTTTTTTTGAGGCTGTGTCTTACTCTGTTGCCCAGGCTAGAGTGCAGTGGTGTGATCTTGGCTCACTGCAGCCTCTGCCTCCTGGGTTCAAGTGATTCTCATTTTTAGCCTCCCAAGTAGCTGAGACTACAGGCATGCGCCACCATGCCCAGCTAATTTTTATATTTTTAATAGAGAATGAGTTTGGCCATGTTGGCCAGGCTGATCTCAGACTCCTGGCCTCCCAGAGTGCTGGGACTATAGGCATGAGCCACTGTGGCTGGCTTCTAAAAGGAATTTTGTAAATAATGAATTTACATCTATAAGCAAATAAAGCCAACTGGTCTTTTAAAAACAGTATTGGGCCAGGCGTGGTGGCTCATGCCTATAATCCCAGTACTTGGGAGGCTGGGGCAGTTGGATCACCTGAGGTCAGGAGTTTGAGACCAGCCTGACCAACATGGCAAAACCCCATGTCTACTAAAAATACAAAAATAAGCCAGGCATGGTGGCAGGTGCCTGTAATCCCAGCTACTTGGGAGGCTGGGGCAGGAGAATCACTTGAACCCAGGAGGTAGAGGTTGCAGTAAGCTGAGATCGTGCCACTGTACTCCAGCCTAGGTGACAAGAGTGAAATTCCATCTCAAATAAATAAATAAAATCAGTATTCGTTTGCAAATGGACTTGGCAGCTTTGGCTGATGTTTCTGTTGTGCACACAAAATGATCCTTTGAGGAAAACCTGAAAGTTTATTTTAGAATTTTAAGATAACCTATCAGAAAAAACAAGCAAACAAAATTCTTTCTGGAATTTCCAAATAATACTTTGGTTTTGAATATTTAGGCTTTATTTATTTATTTTTGAGACAGAGTTTTGCTCTTGTTGCCCATGCTGGAGTGCAATGGCACGATCTCAGCTCACTGCAACCTCCATCTCCCGGGTTCAAGTGATGCTGCTGCCTCAGCCTTCCGAATAGCTGGGATTACAGGCATGCGCCACCATGCCTAGCTAATTTTGTTAGGTTAGGCTGCTCTCAAACTCCTGACCTCAGGTGATTGGCCCACCTCAGTCTCCCAAAGTGCTGGGATTACAGAAGTGAGCCACTGCACCTGGCCTAGGCTTTTCCTTTAATAAGTTTGATTGGTTTATTTATATCTTTTTAAAAATGTATATATTTAGGGCAGCTTTGTAATATAAAAAAATTTCCACTTATAATTGTTTTTGTTTTTTTTTTTTTTAAGACGGAGTCTCACTCTGTCGCTAGGCTGGAGCGCAGTGGCTCAATATCAGCTTACTGCAACCTCCATCTCCTGGGTTCAAGCGATTCTCCTGCCTCAGCCTCCTGAGTAGCTGGAATTATAAGTTGCACCACCAGCTAATTTTTGTATTTTCAGTAGAGACGGGGTCTCTCCATGTTGGCCAGGCTGGTCTTGAACTCCCGACCTCAAATGGTCTGCCCACCTCAGCCTCCTAAAGTACTGGGATTATAAGTGTGAGCCACCACACCCAGCCTAATGTAACTGTTTTCCTTTCTCGGGATTCTGTTTAGTCTTTATCTCATTATTTATATGCGATTATAATGTTGGCATTTGTGCAATTGTGGGTTCTATTTTAAACCTTAAAATTTCTTATTTACCAACTTTTTGAATGTGCCTCACTGAAGTGATTCATACTCTAGCATACTCAGGGTAGTGAAAGGGGGTTTGTTTTGAATAGCAAGATGAGTATCAGGCTAGTCTTCCAACCAGAAAACATACCATGCAACTTGAGACACAGATGAAATAGCAGATTTCTTTCTTGGCTTGGGGTTGGGTAAAGAGTGGATTGACTTATATAGTGTTAGCTAAAATGACAGATGGTGAGATGCTAAAAGCACTTTGAGCTTTAGGTAGTTCAAAGCGGCCAGGCAAATTCAAGTTATATGACCTACCTGAGAATAAAGCTTAGTTATTTGTGAGAAAAGAAGTTGAGACCTTTGTGCTTTGTTGGAAATATAAAAGATTTTAAAAATTCAAACAGGGCTGGGCACAGTGGCTCATACCTGTAATCTCAGCACTTTGGGAGGTTGAGGTGGGCAGATCGCTTGAGCTCAGGAGTTCAAGACCAACCTGGGCAACATGGTGAAACCCCTCTCTACAAAAAAATACCCAAAAAAGTATAAAAATTAG
>NW_022436962.1:8733564-8759167 GCF_009761245.1 Sapajus apella | reverse complement strand
AGGTTGCAGCATGCCAAGATCGCACCATTGTACTCCAGCCTGGGTGACAGAGTGAGACTCCATCTGTGAGACTCTCTTTCAATAAATAAGTAAATAAACAAACAAACAAAACAAACCTACTGTTCAAATAGAGTAAGAAATAAAAACAGAATATTCATCTGAAGGAAACAAAATCGTGTATCTTTTAGACTTCAAATAAAGTAAATGTTCTTCATCTCATAACTGTTAAGGACACAAACTTGATCATATTTGTGTTAAGTTCTTTTATAACTCTAAAATATGCTAGAATTCTGTGGAGGATTGATTCTGAGTTTGCAGACCCTGAAGACATCAGGAGTCTATGTACCTACAATGGTACTATATTGATATGTGTGAGTCCCTGGTTAACTGTTTATACCGAGAATGCCAGGCGAGTAGACAATGTCGGAGCACAGAGGAACAACCTCTGCAGTGGAAGGAGATGCAGTAGATGGACATATGCTCTTGTGTGTCTGCAGCCTTCACAGGAAAGAAGCAGAACACAAAGCGGAAAGTGCAGGCTGAGCAAAGGACCTGTGGAAGGCTTGTTTCTTTTTTTTTAACGAGACAGAGTCTCACTTTGTTGCCCAAGCTGGAGTGCAGTGGAGCGATCTCGGCTCACTGCAACCTTTACCTCCTGGGTTCAAGCCATTCTCTGCCTCAACCTCTGGAGTAGCTGGGACTGCAGGCGCCTACCACCACACCCAGCTAATCTTTGTATTTTTAGTAGAGATGGCATTTTACCATGTTGGCCAGGCTGATCTTGAACTCCTGACCTCAAATGATCCTCCTGCCTTGGCCGCCCAAAGTGCTGGGATTACAAGCGTGAGCCACTGTGCTGGTCTAGAGATCATTCTTGAAACTCACTTCAGCAGCTTCGGTATTTCAGTTAGGATCAAGTTCAATTGTGTGTAACAGATCATCAAAAAACAAAAATTAAAAAACCAAAAACTCAGGAACTTAAAGATAGAGTTTTTGGTGGTTTTTTTTTCCTTGCATAAAAGAAGTCTGAAACTAGGTAACTGAGAGCTGATGTGGCAGCTCTGTGATCACCAGAGACCTAGGCTCCCTCTTTCTTTTGGTGTCATCATCTTTAGTGCTGACTTCCACCCTCAGGTTTGCCTTAGGGCTGCTGAGTGATCACTGCTGTTCTAGCTGTCATATCTGTGCTCCAAGCAGGAAGAAGGACAAGGCCACAGGGCATATTTCCTGGTAGAATCCACCCCCTGTACCCTAAAGGGCCTTCCTGGAAACCCCACCCACTTTTTGGACACCCCTATCTGTAAAGGACATTGCCTTCCCTTATAACATGGAGACTAGCTAGGTATTTGATAGGCAAATGTTGGTCTCTGTCATACCAAGTGATCATATTCCTAAAGGTATTACTTAGACTTAGGTGGCTAAGACTTTGGGATACCTACAGACTCAGAATAGGACAGTAATAATGTTTGGTGAAACTGGCTTTTAGTTTGCTGCTTAATTGATTGATTCGACAGTATTTAGGACTTACTACATGCTAGGCACTGGAGCCATAATAGTAAGCAAAATAGACCCAGTCCCTGCCCTCAAAGAGTCTGCAGACAGATAGGGAAAAGAAGGGTTTTAAATAAGCGGATTATAAATATGTTGAACCTTAAGAAAAGGGAAGTAGAGAGTGCTTGGTTGGGATTGTGTAATAGGAAAGGCTCTATAAGGATATGTTATAACATATGCATTGAGACTTAAAGGATGCTCAGAAGTTAGGTCTGAATGGCAGGGAGGGAGGTGTGAGAGGAGGGCAAGAGGGGGAAGAATGCTCCAGGCCAGCTCATTTCCAGTCTGATAATTTCCATAACAATTCCTTTTTCTTCCATTATTTGTCTTAATTCTTCATCAGAGGGACTCAGTGGGAAAATCTAAGCAATAAAGGAAGGCAGAGATCAAATTTTTTTTTATCTGAATGGCTAAGGGCTGCTATCCTTTTTACTTCTTTGTTTTTTCACTCTCTAGACGAGTGCCTGCCTTTATAGGCCGCACCAGGGAGCGTTGGTAACCGAGGAAGGTGGATCAATGGCTGGGGTACCGAAGTCCAGTTGTTCCATTGTAGATCAGGATTTTGGTCTCAGTGTGGGACTCTGGGGAGGCAAGGATTGGTTCTGACCCTGAAGTGCTGATATGATCCTCTTCCCCTTCCAGGAAGTGGACATTGTGGTAGCACCATGCCAAGGCCTCCGTCCCACAGTGGACGTTCTGGGTGACCTGGTGAATGATTTCTTGCCTGTGATAACCTATGCACTCCACAAAGATGAACTTTCTGAGAGGGATGAGCAAGAGCTTCAGGAAATCCGAAAGTATTTCTCCTTTCCTGTATTCTTTTTCAAAATGCCGAAACTGGGCTCAGAGATAATAGACTCCTCAACCAGGAGAACGGAGAGTGAAAGATCACCGCTTTATCACCAGCTAATTGACTTGGGCTATCTGAGCAGCAGTCACTGGAACTGTGGGGCTCCTGGCCAGGATACTAAAGCTCAGAGCATGTTGGTGGAACAAAGTGAAAAGCTGAGACACTTGAGCACATTTTCTCACCAGGTGTTACAGACTCGCCTGGTGGATGCAGCCAAGGCCCTGAACCTGGTGCATTGCCACTGCCTTGACATCTTTATTAACCAGGCATTTGACATGCAGCGGGATCTGCAGATCACTCCCAAACGTCTGGAATATACTCGAAAAAAGGAGAATGAATTATATGAATCACTGATGAATATTGCCAACCGAAAGCAGGAGGAAATGAAGGATATGATTGTTGAGACACTTAATACCATGAAGGAGGAACTTCTGGATGACGCTACTAACATGGAGTTTAAAGGTATGTCCCAGAGAGCTTGCTGGGGTGCTGGCATGCAGGATTCTCTAACGATTTTCTAGCCGGAAATTAAGAACATTAATTCTTAAGGTTAAAGGAATCTCAGGGTAATTTCATCTACCCCACTGTTATCAGCAGGAGCCTACTTGAAAGCCATTTAGCCAAGATGGGCTCTCTCGCTCTCAGAGATCATTGTGGAAGATTTCACCCGCATTCCTTCCCAAGTATATTAGCTCAACTTTTGGTAAATTCATTCTAATAGCTCCCTAATCTCCACTTTCTGTCTCTACCACTTCAACCCCCAGTGGAGCTGGAGAAGAGCCGCTTGGAGGATGTTAGTAAATCGTGCTTTAACCTTTGCTCCTTCAGTATGGCTCATGCCTCTTTATTGGTTCATTTTATCTCATAGTCTGTTTCTTTTCAAGCTGTTTCTGAAGCCCAGCTCAGGAGGATTTCCTAAAGTTGCGTTTTTAGCCTTTTGGCAGTCCTATTCTTCACAAATAGCTACTAACAAAATTTGGTGAAAGTGATTGGTCAGGTCTTTGGGTGTCTGAGATGCTGCTGACTTTGTATACTGACTTCTATATAAACCTCCATGCAAGATTAAAATGACATAGTTTGCAAGTTACTCTTTAGAGTCTCAGTTGTGGGTATCCTAATTTCTTGGGAGGCTTTCTGAAAATACAGATGCTCAAGACCACTAAAGATCACTCTAGACTTAGGATTTCTGACATGGGACCCAGCATCAGTATTTAAAAAAAAATGACCCCCCTGGGTAGATTCTGCTTATTTCCTTTTTCTAGATGAGGTACTAAGGTTTAGAAAGGTTAAGTTATTTGCCCATGGTCACACAGCTAGTAAATATTAGAGGCAGGATTTGAATCCAGACAGTCTGATTCCTGAGCCCATACTCTTAATTTCCATCCTTTACTGCTTCTTAATGTTTCCAGTTACTGATGCCACCTTCTTCCTGGTACCCATCTTCAAAACCTCAGCATGGTCTTGAATTGTCTTCCCTTGTCTAATCAGTTGCCATGTACACACACACACACACACACACACACACACACATACACACACACACACACACACACATACACAACGTAGAGAAAGAGAGAGAGAGAGAGAGAGAAACGGAGTTTCACTCTGTTGCCCAGGTTGGAGTGCAGTGGTGTGATCTCAGCTCACTACAGCCTCCGCCTCCTGGGTTCAAGCGATTCTCTTGCCTCAGCCTCCCGAGTAGCTGGGACTACAGGCACACGCCACCACACCTGACTAATTTTTTGTATTTTTAGTAAAGACGGGGTTTCACCATGTTGGCCAGGATAGTCTCGATCTCCTGACCTCGTGATTCACTTGCCTAAGCCTTCCAAGGTGCTGGGATTACAGGCGTGAGCTATCACACCCAGCCTTGATTAACCTTCTTCCATATTCGATACCTACCTGTGCTTTTCTGTTCTGTCTCCTCAAGTCTAACTGAACTATTGTTATCGCTCTGACTTCTTTCTCCAGTTTACCTTTTCTCCAGTTTACCTGGCTCCCTATTTCTACAAACTAAGTTTAACTCTTCCACCTAGTATTAAAGACCTTCCAAAGCCTAGCCCTTACCAACTTTTCCAGTCTTATTTTGTCACTATGCACTTTCCTGTAACTTCTTTTTGAGTTAATCTTAACTTCTTTCTGTCCTCCATGCGCTTCCTTTACTTTTTCTTTACTAACACCCTGCCTTAGACCTGAAACATCTTTGATTTGTCTGTGAACTTCCAAATCCTACCTACCCTTCAGGGCCTGTCTCCCTAATGCCATTTTTTTTATGAAGTCTTGTTTCATTTTCTCCTTCTTTTTTTTATTTTTGAGACAGGGTCTTGCTCTAGCATCCAGACTGGAGTGCAGTAATGCAGTCGTGGCTCACTGTACCCTGGGCTCAAGCAATCCTCCTGCCTCAGCCCCCGGTATACCTGGGACTACAGGCACATGCCACCACATCCGGCTAATTTTTTGTGTTTTGGTTTTTTTTTTAGAGACAGGGGTTTCACCATGTTGGCCAAGCTGCTCTTGAACTTCTGGCCTCAAGCAATACTCCCACCTCAGCCTCCCAAAAAGTGCTGGGATTACAGGCATGAGCCACCACACCTGGCACTGCTTTGATTTTCTTAGCTAATAACAATTGCAGTCATTTGAAATCCCATAGCATTTCATCTGTAACTTATTTCTGGCATATTTTACTTTCTGTCTTTTATTATAGTTATTTATGTACTCCTAAAATCCTAGAGTTGAAAAGAGGATAGGATCTGTGTCTTATTTATCATCATATTCCTTGCAAATAATGACTCTTGTATATAGTACATCTTTGGAGAATCAATGAGTGTGTGAATGGTGGTATCTAGTTTAAGTTACACTTATAAATATGAAGGAAATACGGTTGACTTTAGCAAGCGTAGATTACCTAATTTCTTATAGTCATTCTAAAGATGAACAGAGATACCTCTTTGGTGAATTCCCCACTGCAGGGAGGAGTTGTTGAGAAGTATTAGTTGCAGTGGAAATCTTAGGAAGTCTTCTCAATATTTGATTAAAGACACCAGAGCATCAATGCCAGCATCACAGTACACAGGATGAAGGGAGGTCAGGACAGCTAGGTTGGGCAGATGGTAAAGCAGTCGATTGTTCTTACTTTGTTCTAGGTGGAAACAAGAAGAAGAAGATTTAGAAGCAAGCTAGCTCATATCCTATGAAGCCAGATTATTTTATTTATTTATTTATTTATTTATTTATTTGTAGAGACAAAGTCTTGCTATATTACCTAGGCTGGTAGTGATCCTCTGCTTCAGTCCCCACAAAGTGCTAGGATTACAGGTATGAGCCATTGTGGCCAGCGTGGAGCCAGATTACTATTACTATCTTCTGTTTGTTTTTAAATAAAGACAGTGCATATGTGCTAGGTATCATGATATTCACACTTTATAGTTTTTTAAGATAAAACCTATATTTATGGTACTTAATTCAGAGTAATAAAGACACCATCCCCCAGCCATCCAGTTCTTCTCCATATGTTCCTCTGCACTTGTCTTTTTCATTTAATGTGTATTTTAGCGGGCATTCCATAAATATTTATACAAATTTGTCGTCTTCTAATGGATATGCCTGAATTTACTGAACTATCCTGTCATTGATGGACATTTAAACTGTTTGTTTTTAGGTTTTAATTTTTTTTTTTTTTTTTGATACAGGATCTTGCTTTGTCACCCAGGCTGGAGTGCAGAGGCATGATCTAGTCTCACTGCAACCTCTACCTCCCAGGTTCAAGCAATCCTTCCACCTCAGCCTCCCTAGTAACTGGCACTACAGGTGTACACCACCACATCTGGCTGATTTTTGTATTTTTGGTAGAGACAGGGTTTCACCATGTTGGTCAGGCTTATTTGTTTATTTTACTTTATTTTTTGAGATGGAGTTTTGCTCTTGTTGCACAAGCTGGAGTGCAGCGGCGCAATTTCAGCTCACTGCAACCTCCGCCTCCCAGGTTCAAGTGATTCTCCTGCCTCAGCCTCCTGAGTAGCTGAGATTACAGGTGCACACCACCACGCCTGGCTAATTTTTAGTATTTTTAGTAAAAACAGGGCTTCACCATGTTAGCCAGGCTGGCCTCGAACTCCTGACCTCAGGTGATCTACCCACCTCGTCCTCCCAAAGTGCTGGGATTACAGGCATGGGCCACTGTGCCTGGCCTATTTATTTTTTATTTTCTCTTTTGCTAATACAAACTGTACTACACTCATCATCATTGTACATAGACATCTTGGGACTTGTAAGGGTATATTTCAAGAAAAATAATTTCTAGAAGCAAAATAGTTAGATCAAAGGGTATGCATTTTTTTCTTGGTTAGTTCAACATTTTAATAGATATTGGCAAATTTTCCCTGAAGAAGTGGCACCAATTTAAGTTTCCACCAGTAGACATGAGCGTGCCTTTTTAGAAACACATCTTTTTGCAAGTAGTTTGACTTCTCTGAAGTTCTTCTGTCCTCTGATTTACAAAGTAGATGCTCTAATCCTAAGAGATAGTGTGGCATGGTGGGGACAACTGAGTTTTACTCTATTTATATAGTAATTGATTAGAATAAAATTCCTGGCCAGGTGCAGTGGCTCAAACCTATAATCTCAGGGCTTTAGGAGGCTGAGGCAGGCAGATCATGAGGTCAGGAGTTCGAGACCAGCCTGGCCAACATGGTGAAACCCCATCTCTACTAAAAATACAAAACTTAGCTGGGTGTGGTGGCGGTTGCCTGTAATCCCAGCTACTTGGGAGGCTGAGGCATGAGAATCACTTGAACATGGGAGGCAGAGGTTGCAGTGAGCTGAGATTATGCCACTGCACTCCAGCCTGGGCGATAGAGCTAAACTCTGTCTCAGAATAACAAAACAAAACGTAGAATAAAATTCCTGACTCTTGGATTTTTCTTATTAATATTCTAGGGAACATGAAATTTTGCAAAGATCATAGGATTTGGAATAATGAGCTCTGGGTTCAAATGCAGGCTATATTACTTCCAAACTCTACTATCCCCTTCCCATGTCCACGTTGTCCTCTCTTTGAGGTTGTTTCCTGATCTATGATACTCATCTAACAAAATTATTAAGATGAAATTAGATTACGTGTGTAAAATCCTTATTTTTGTGCCTTTCAAATAGTTTGCACTTCATAAATGTTGTTCCTCCCCTCCTATAAATGTGACATAAAAGCTAGCAAATTCGGCTGGGCGCGATGGCTCAAGCCTGTAATCCCAGCACTTTGGGAGGCAGAGGTGGGTGGATCACGAGGTCAAGAGATCGAGACCATCCTGGTCAACACGGTGAAACCCCGTCTCTACTAAAACTACAAAAAATTAGCTGGGCATGGTGGTGCGTGCCTGTAATCCCAGCTACTCGTTCCCATCACCCAGGTGGGAGTGCAGTGGCATAATCACTGCTCATTGTAGCCTCTACCTCCTGGGTTCAAGCCATCCTTCTTCCTGCCTCATTCTTTGATTTTTTTGTAGAGATGAGGTCTCACTACATTACCCAAGCTCATCTTGAACTCCTGGGCTCAAGCAATCCTCCTGCCTCAGCCTCCCAAAGTGCTGGAATTACAGGCGTGAGTCACTGCACCTGGCCTTAATTGCTTCTTCCAGGATCTTAGCTGCATTAAGTAGTTGAGGTTTAAATGACCCCTGATCATTGTGAGAGTCAGACTTCATCAACAAATAATGTCGTTTCGTAGCCATCATCATCACAGTAGTTCCATGGTTCGGATTTGGGAGATGCCTTTATTTAGTGTGTCTGCCCCTTCTTCCTCACAATGAATTAGCTTATTTCTCTGCCTCCATAGACGTCATTGTCCCTGAGAATGGAGAACCAGTAGGCACCAGAGAGATCAAATGCTGTATCCGACAGATCCAGGAACTCATCATCTCCCGACTTAATCAGGCAGTGGCTAATAAGCTGATCAGCTCAGTGGATTACCTGAGGGAGAGCTTTGTCGGAACCCTGGAACGATGTCTGCAGAGCCTGGAGAAGTCTCAGGATGTCTCAGTTCACATCACCAGTAATTATCTCAAACAGGTACACAAAGAACGGTTTTTAAGACATCGTGTCATGGATAACACGTGAAACAATCTGCAGAAGCCCACGCTTCAAATTAGGCAAGAATTTCCCCTTCAGTTTCTTGCGAATCTTGTTTAAATTTTATTTTGTTTTCCTGTCACGTGACCACTGCCTGTGAGAGATATTGGTGAGCTGTAAATTGCAGTTAAGTTGATGAATATAAAGGTGAGGTAGAAGGGCCTAAAAGTCACAAAATAGATAATCAGCGTAAGTTGACTCTGCATATATGTTGAGGGATAAGTTTGGAAACACTGAGTCTGGACTGTGTTCTTGAAATAAATATTATTTATTGCATTTTTGAAATAGCCACACTACTGAGGGCATGTTTTCTTTGGCATTCTCTTTCAGATCTTAAATGCTGCCTATCATGTTGAAGTCACATTTCACTCAGGGTCATCTGTTACAAGGATGCTGTGGGAGCAAATCAAGCAGGTAGGGATTACTTAGAGAAAGGTTTCTAAGCCCCTAGTTGGCTCAAAAGAATCCTAGTGACCCCAATAGAAAACAGATATCTAGGATCTTCTGTTATGGCAAGGAGGCCATTTGTTCTGGTTTGCCTCCCTGGGAGAATTCTGGTTTATGCCTAGTCTCAAATAATTATTAAGAGTGTCCCCTTTAACTCCCAAAAGTTTTGGGTTTAAATGATTTTTATGTTGGGTGCTGTTTGTGGACAATGGAAAAAAACGAAAAATAAAAGGTATTTCATGGAGCCATAAGACTCTACCTCACTAGCCTCTTCATATTTCTTTTTCCCAGCTCAGATCTTTTCTCAGAACCAGGCTTTGTTGTTGCCAGAGGCTGTGAATGTGGTTTCTGTTCTGGAATTTGATCTGGCTCTTATGTAGAGTTATTTACTGACTTCAGAAAGATTATCAGGCACTCTCTGGCACTGAATGTAATATATTAAGGGTTTGTGAGCACGTAGACTAGGCCTGGTGTTCTTTGATGCTTTCCTCTGGGTTAGGACCTGATATTGAGGTAGATGGAATTGGAAAGGAACCTTGGACTTCACATAGCTCCCATCTTATGAGCCTGATCTTAATGAATGGGTAACCCAGAAAAGGAAGGGCACTGGGTCTTTGTAGTGGTTCTTATCTCTCATGCTTCAGTGATCTCGCTGTCTTCATCCTGGCAGATCATCCAGCGCATCACATGGGTGAGCCCACCTGCCATCACTCTGGAATGGAAAAGGAAGGTGGCCCAGGAAGCCATCGAGAGCCTCAGCGCCTCCAAATTGGCCAAGAGCATTTGCAGCCAATTCCGGACTCGGCTTAATAGTTCCCACGAGGCTTTTGCAGCCTCCTTGCGGCAGGTTGGTATGTAGGAGAGGAGATATAGCTGGATCAAGCAGAGAAGAGCCTCATCCAGATGGGAGTAGTTTGCTCTCTGCTCTTCATATGAGTTTCCAACTTCCATATTATTTCATAATTGTTTGACATCTGATTGTCCACTGGTGGGGAATGGGTATGTCCAGGCAGAGAGTGGATAGATGTGGTTATGTATCCAGGAGGGAAAGTTATTATTTACTGAGAGTCCACTCTGTGCCAGTCTCTGTGCTAAACATGTTACATGTATCTTATTTAATTCTCAAAATTATCTGTATGAGGTAGATATTGTTATCCCTGTATAACAGGTGAAGAAGCTGAAGCTAGTGACCTAATAAGTCGTATGTCCTTTTTCTGTTTCCCTCCCAGCTAGAAGCTGGCCACTCAGGCCGGTTAGAGAAAACTGAAGATCTATGGCTGAAGGTTCGGAAAGATCATGCCCCCCGCCTGGCCCGCCTTTCTCTGGAAAGCCGTTCTTTACAGGATGTCTTGCTTCATCGTGAGTCTGGTTTTCTTATAAATAAATTGGAGGATGGTTCAGGATACCTGACATTATTATGTCCAACTTCAGAGCATCCCAGTGTCTAAAGCTTCCTGTTTGTAAAGCTGCCTAAACTTTTACTGATGTTTTTGAATTCCTAAAGTCTGCTCCTGCTATTTATATAGTTTAAATAACATGACCAGGCCAGGTGGGCTCATACCTGTAATCCTAGCACTTTGGGAGATTGAGGTGGGTGGACTGCCTGAGCTCAGAAGTTCAAGACCAGCCTGGGCAATATGGCGAGACCCCACATCTACTCAAATGCAAAATTAGCTGGGCATGGTGGCACTTGCCTGTAACTCCAGCTACTCGGGAGGCTGAGGCAGAAGAATCACTTGAACCCAGAAGGTGGAGCTTGTAGTAAGCCAAGATCACACCAATGCACTCCAGCCTGGGTGACAGACCAAGACTCTGTCTCAAAAAAAAAAAAAAAAAAAAAAACCCAAAAAACCCATATAACCAAAGTTTATTTGAATTAAACCATCTAGATTACTTTCTATTGGTTTAGAATGACACCAGAATTTTATCCCTGGGCATGATTACAACTTCCTGGCCTAAAAACAGGTTCACAATGAAGAAGCTTACAGGACTGGCACAGTGGCTTATGCCTGTAGTCAAAGCACTTTGGGAGACCATGGTGTGTGGATTGCTTGAGCCCAGGAGTTCGGGACCACCCTGGGCAACACGGCAAAACCCTATCTCTACCAAAACTACAAAAATTAGCCAGATGTGGTGGCACATGCGTGTGTTCCCAGCTAGTTAGGAGCCTGAGGCAGAAGAATCTCTTGAACCCAGAAGGGAGGAGGCAGAGGTTGCAGCGAGCCGAGATCATCCCACTGCATTCTTGTTTATGTGACAGAGTGAGACTCTGTCTCAGAAAAAAAAAAAAAACAGAATCTTACAGAGGTTGCCCATGAAGTTCCCATCCCTCATGCCTTATCTCTGTCTCTGTACCTTACAGGTAAACCTAAACTGGGACAGGAACTGGGCCGGGGCCAGTATGGTGTGGTGTACCTGTGTGACAACTGGGGAGGACACTTCCCTTGTGCCCTCAAATCAGTTGTCCCTCCAGATGAGAAGCACTGGAATGATCTGGCTTTGGAGTTTCACTACATGAGGTGAGTCCTGGTCTCACTCATCTCTATGGGAAAGATCCAGAGAAGATTCTAAAAGCCTGGTTTAGATTTTGTACCAAGACTGTCTCTCTATATTTAGGTTTCAAAATGGTATGGACTAGTGTTTCTGTGTCTGACCCACACATGTGCTCCTTTTAAGGCCTTCACTGCCTTTGCTTGCTCTTTCCCCACCATCCTATTGTCTCAGACTCATCATTCCATTTAACTTTCTTCTTTAGTCCTTAAGCCTTATCAGTTTTTAGAATCCAGGATTCTTCATCCTTGTTGATGAAGCCATGCTCTTGGCCCTCTGTCTGCACTGAGGGCCGTTATCTCTGGACCTGTCTCCTACGTACTGTCATGGCATGCAGGATTAGAGCCCTAGCCTTGTAGCCCAGACCTCTTTCCTTCCCACCAGGTCTCTGCCGAAGCATGAGCGATTGGTGGATCTCCATGGCTCAGTCATCGACTACAACTATGGTGGTGGCTCCAGCATTGCTGTGCTCCTCATTATGGAGCGGCTCCACCGGGACCTCTACACAGGGCTGAAGGTAAGGAGAGAGCAAGATCCAGCTGGCAGCCAAATTCACGGGTTCGCTTCTGGCTTCTCACCCTCCTGTTTATTCAGAGCTTTCAGCTTTCATCAGAGATTGTTGGAGTAATTAGGCTTTATTTCATTTTTTTCCAAAAACCCTTAAAGATTTCTCAGCTGGGCATGGTGGCTCACCCCTGTAATCCCAGCACCTGGGGAGGCCACGGTGGGAGTATCACTTGAGTCCAGGAGTTTGAGACCAGCCTAGGCAATATAGGGAGACCCTCTCTCTACAAAAAATTTAAAAGAGGCCAGGTGTCGTGGCTCACACCTGTAATCCCAGCACTTTGGGAGGCCAAGGTGGGCAGATCACCTGAGGTCAGGAGTTCAAGCCCAGCCTGACCAACATGGAGAAACCCCATTTCTACTAAAAAATACAAAATTAGCCAGGTATAGTGGCACATGTCTGTAATTCCAGCTACTCGGGAGGCTGAGGCAGGAGAATTGCTTGAACCCAGTGGGGAGTGGTTTTGGTGAGCCAAGCTCAAGCCATTGCACTCCAGCCTGGGCAACAAGAGTGAAACTCTGTCTCAAAAAAAAAAAATTTAAAAGTTAGCTGAGTGTAGTGGCTTATACCTGTAGTCCTAGCTACTCAAGGGGGCTAAGGTGAGAGGATCTCTTGAGCTTAGGAGGCCGAGACTGCAGTGAGCTCTGATCATGCCACTACAGCCTAGCCTGGGTGACAAAGTAAGACCCCATCTCTAAAAATAAAAATAAAAAAATTTTTAAAGATTACTCAGAACCTATTTTCACCTCGTTATATATCCAGAATACTGTCATTCACCACTCGGACCCCTGTGGTGGTAGTAAAAACCTAAACTCCTCCGAAGAGCAGTATAGCTTCCTGTAACTCTGCTCTTCTTTCTCATTTTTGCTCTAAGAGGATAAAGCTAGTTTTTGTTGTTTAGTCAACAGATATTTATTAGTGACTGCTGTGTACAAGGTCTTTCATTAAGCACCATTAGAGGATATTAGAAGGTATAATTGACAGGCACTATTAAGAGAACTGTAGTCAGCGACCATTTCAGGAAGATGTGGAGTTTGAGTTTGACAAATATACTATTATGGGTAGAATTTGGGCAGTTGGAAGAAAGAGGCCATAGCTGGGGGAAGGAACAGCCTAATGCCTAGAGCATTCGAAGGCTGGTAAGGACACTGGGACCGGAGCAGCTGGTTCATTTTGGGAATCAGGAGACATAATGTGCAAAGAGATGTTGGGAATAAATTATACAAGGCCCAAAATGTTAAGAATTTCCATAGAACTCAAATTCCGTTATAGACAATGAGAAGATACTGAAGGATTTTATTTGAGTGAAGGTGAAACCCTCAGTTGAATGTTGAGTTTCCCGTATTTGAAACCACCACCAAGAGTGAATTAGAGAGGTTTCTTTTGTCTGTTCCCTACATAGGAGCTGAGTAGAAGGAGAGAAAAGCTGTCCTCAGAGTTCTGGGTAGATCACTTCTCACAGATTCCTCCTGGACCAGGCTGTATGGAGGCTTCTGGAATTAGGGCGGAGGAAACTTTAGAGATGGCTCCCAGAGTCATGAGGATTCAATACGATGAAGAAAGTGACTCTCCAAGCAGCTCTCTCTCTTCATTTCAGAGGAGTTAAGCATTGTCTGATGCATTTCCACAAGTGAGCTAGAGAACATCCTTTGAGCTTTTGAATGAGTGATGTGACATTTTCCAGTATTCAGGAGACCCTGAATTGAGGTAATCTGAGTGATTTTGGTATTTGAATCCAGAAAACGAAACCTGGGCTAACCAGCCCTGTAAAGCAATGGGAGTAAATCTTCCTGAGGGACCTAGAAATAGTCACTTTTTTTTTTTTTTTTTTTTGAGACGGAGTTTCGCTCGTTACCCAGGGTGGAGTACAGTGGCGTGATCTTGGCTCACTGCAACCTCCGCCTCCTGGGTTCAAGCAGTTCTGCCTCAGCCTCCTGAGTCGCTGGGACTACAGGCACGCACCACCATGCCCAGCTAATTTTTGTATTTTTAGTAGAGACGGGGTTTCACCTTGTTGACCAGGATGGTCTCGATCTCTTGACGTCGTGATCCACCTTCCTCGGCCTCCCAAAGTGCTGGGATTATAGGCGTGAGCCACCGCGCCTGGCCAGAAATAGTCACTTTGAGCCTTAAGGGCAGTTCCAGAATTTGTTCAAATGTTAGAAATGAGCTCATGCCTTAGTCGTTTGGTTTTATCTGCTCGTCACATTTGAGATTATCCATTTGGCTTAACTGCAGCCTGTAAGGGATTTTATCTGGCTTTGTCTCCTTTATAGCTTACACTTCCTTGCTTTTCCTCTACTTCCCTGGCCTAACTGATTTTTTCTCCCTTCACCTTTTTTTTGAGACAGAGCCTTGCCCTTTCGCCCAGGTTGGAGTTCAGTGGCACCGTCTCAGCTTACTGCAACCTCTGCCTCCTGGGTTCAAGTGATTCTCCTGCCTCAGCCTCCCAAGTGCTGGGATTACAGGCATCTGCCACCACGTCTCACGAATTTTTTGTTTGTTTGTTTGTTTTTTTAGTAGAGACAGGATTTCACCATGTTGTCTAGGATGGTCTTGAAATTCCTGACCTCAAGTGATCCGTCCGCCTTGGCCTCCAAAAGTGCTGGGTTACAGGCATAAGCCACTGTGCCAGCTCTTCCCCTTTTTAAAAATTCACTTTTCTGTCCTCATGTGCTCTAGCACAGTCAGTCTTTTAGTTCCCCACAGAAAGAAGTCTCAGTTGGTTCAAGCAAGTTGAATTGAGGAGTTGCCTTATCATGACAAGTAAGCTCTTTTGTCTCCCCAAGGCTGGGCTGACCCTGGAGACACGTTTGCAGATAGCACTAGATGTGGTGGAGGGAATCCGCTTCCTGCACAGCCAGGGACTTGTCCATCGTGATATCAAACTGAAAAATGTGCTGGTAAGTAAGAGCTGTTTCCCCAAGATTATACCCTACCTCTGTGGCTGAGTAATTTTGGAGGGTAAATGTAAGTTTGGTCCTAAGAAAAGTCCACACAGAAAGTGTATTAGTCCATTCTCATGCTGCTAATAAAGATATACCCAAGCCTGGGTAATTTATAAAAGAAAGAGGTTTAATTGACTCATAGTTCCACAGGGCTGGAGAGGCCTCAGGAAACTTACAATTTTGGCAGAAGGGGAAGCAAATACATTCTTCTTCACATGGCAGCAGCAAGGAGAAGTACTAAATAAAAGGGGGTAAAGCCCCTTAACAAAACCATCAGATCTCATGAGAACTCACTATCATGAGAACAGCATGAGGGTGGCCTCCCCCATGATTAAATTACCTCCCACTGGGTCCCTCCCATGGCACATGGGTATTATGGGAACTACAATTCAAGATGAGATTTGGGTGGGGACACAGCCAAACCTTATTTTTCTGTCCCTGACCACTCCCAGATCTCATGTCCTCACATTCTTTTCTTTTCTTTTCTTTTTTTTTTTTTGAGACGGAGTTTCACTCTTGTTGCCCAGGCTAGAGTGCAATGACATGATCACAGCTCACCACAACCTCTGCCTCCTGGATTCAAGTGATTCTCCTGCCTCAGCCTCCTGAGTAGCTGGGATTACAGGCGTGCACCACCACACTCGGCTCTTATATTTTTAGTAGATACAGCATTTCTCCATGTTGGTCCGGCTGGTCTTGAACTCCTGACCTCAGGTGATCCACCTGCCTTGGCCTCCCAAAGTGCTGAGATTACAGGCATGACCGTGCCTGGCCATGTCCTCACATTTCAAAACAAAATCATGCGTTCCCGACAGTTCTCCAAAGTCTTAACTCATTCCAGCATTAACTCAAAAGTCCAAGTCCAAAGTCTCATCTGAGACAAGGCAAGTCCCTTCTGTCTGTGAGCCTGTAAAATCAAAAGCAAGTTAGTTACTTTCTACATACAATGAGGGTACAGGCATTGGGTAAATATACCCATTCCAAATGGGAGAAACTGGCCAAAACAAAGGTGCTACAGGCCCCATGCAAGTCTGAAGTCCAATAGGGCAGTCATTAAACCTTAAAGTTCTCAAATGATCTCCTTTGATTCCATGTCTCACATCCAGGGCACACTGATGCAAGAGGTGGGCTCCCATGGTCTTAGGCATCTCCACCCCTGTGGCTTTGCAGGGTACAGCCCACCTCCTGGCTGCTTTCATGGACTGGCATTGAGTGTCTTTGGCTTTTCTAGGCACATGGTGCAAGTTGTGGGTGGATCTACCATTCTGGGTGCTGGAGGACAGTGGCCTTCCTCTCACAGCTCCACTAGGCAGTGTCCTAGTGGGGACTTTCTGTGGAGGCTCCAACCCCACATTTCCCTTCCACACTGCCCTAGCAGAGGTTCTCCCTGAGGGCTCCACCCCTGCAGCAAACTTCTGTCTGGATATCCAGGCATTTCCATACATCCTCTGAAATCTAGGTGGAGGTTCACAAACCTCAGTTGTTGATTTCTGTGCACCTGCAGGCCCAAAACCACCTGTAAGTTGCCAGGACTTGGGGCTTGCACCCTCTGAAGCAACAGCCTGAGCTATATATTGGCCCCTTTTAGCCATAGTTGGAACTGAAGCAGCTGGGATGCAGGACACCATGTCCTGAGGCTACATAGAGTAGGGGGGCCCTGGGCCCAGCCCACAGAACCACTTTTCCCTTCTAAACCTCTAGGCCTGTCATAGTAGGGGCTACTGTGAAGGTCTCTGACATGCCCTGGAGATATTTTCCCCATTGTCTTGGTGATTAACATTCAGCTCCTCATTACTTATGCAAATTTCTGCAGTGGGCTTGAATTTCTCCTCAGAAAATAGCTTTTCTTTTTTTCTTTTTGAGATGGAGTCTCACTTTATTCCCCAGGCTAGAGTGCAATGTGCAATCTTGGCTCACTGTAACCTCCACCTCTCTGGTTCAAGCAATTCTTCTCCCTTCGCTTCCCAAGTAGCTGGGATTACAGGTGCCTGCCACCATGCCCGGCTAACTTTTGTATTTTTAGTAGAGGTGGGGTTTCGCCATGTTGGCGAGGCTGGTCTCGAACTCCTGACCTCAGGTGATCCACCCACTTCGGCCTCCCAAAGTGCTGGGATTACAGGAGTGAGCAACCATGCCCAGCTAGAAAATAGGTTTTCTTTTCTATCACATTGTCAGGCTGCAAATATTCCAAACTTTAGTGCTCTGCTTGAACATTTTGCTGCTTAGAAATTTCTTCCACCAGATATCCTAAGTCATCTCTCTCAAGTTCAAGGTTCCACAGATCTCTATGGCAGGGGCAAAATGCCTCCAGTCTCTTTGCATAGCCAGAGTGACCTTTACTCCAGTTCCCAACAAGTTCCTCATCTTCATCTGAGATCACCTTAGCCTGGGCATCATTGTCCATCTCACTATCAGCATTTTGGTCAAATCCATTCAACTGAACAAAGTTGGAAACTGTAGGAAGTTTCAAACTTTCCCACATTTTCCTGTCGTCTTCTGAGCCCTCAAAACTGTTCCAGCCTCTGCTTGTTACCCAGTTCCAAAGTCGCTTCCACAATTTCAGGTATCCTTACTGCAGCAGCCCACTCTTGGTACTGATTTATTGTATTAGTCCATTCTCACGTTGCTAATAAAGACATACCTGAGACTGGGTAACTTATAAAGGAAAGAAGGTTAATTGACTCACAGTTCCACAGGGCTCAAGAGACCTCGGGAAGCTTACAATCATGGTGGAAAGGGAAGTGATCATTCAGTTGTTTCTGGCAGTACTTAAGTGATGTATAAAGATGGCAGCAATTTAGGGGAAGGGAAAGATCTCCCTAAAATTGACAGCTGAAACCTAACAGGCTAATCAGTAGCCAAATTAGACAGACTTAGAGATTCTCTTCAACCTAGGAAAGGAAACTACAGGGACTTTAGGAAACTCTCCTCAGCTGACTGGAAGACCTCAACTTTCTGCCCTAAGGTTGGGAGGAGGGGCAGGAGCTGAAGTGTTTCACTGGTGTCCTTCCATGGACCTATACTTCTTCATTCTTCCAGGGTTTGTTAGGATCTTCATATGTACCGGGCACTGCATTAAGCACTGGGGATACAAAGATGAAAACGGCAGTCCTTGCCCTCATGTTGCTCACAGAGTGGGGAGGAAGACAGTACAGGTTGAATATTCCTAATCCAAAAATTAGAACTCCAAAATGCTCCTAAATCTGAAACTTTCTGAGCAGTGACATGACCCTCAAAGGGAATGCTCACTGGAACATTTTGGATTTTGGATTTTTAATTAGAGATGCTGAATCAGCAAGTATGATGCATATATTCCAAAATCTGGAAAAAAAAAATTGAAATTCAAAACACTTCTGGTTCCAAGCCTTTCAGATAAGGGATACTCAACCTGTAATGGAAATGAACCTGGAGACAGGAAGGTTGGTGGCAGGATTTATGAAGTACAGTCATGCATTGCATAATGACATTTTGGTCAGTGAGCCCACATATACGATATAGTCCCTTAAGATTATAATGGGGCTGGGCGCAGTGGCTCACGCCTGTAATCCCAGCACTTTGGGAGACTGAGGCAGGTGGATCACGAGGTCAGAAGATCGAGACCATCCTGGCCAACATGGTGAAACCCCATCTCTACTAAAAATACAAAATTTAGCCAGGGTGTGGTGTTGGGTGCCGGTAGTCCCAGCTACTCAGGAGGCTGAGGCAGAGGTTGCAGTGAGCTGAGATCGCACCACTGCACTCCAGCCTGGGAGACAGAGCAAGACTCCATCTCAAAAACAGCTGACATAATGTTGCAGCACAGTGAAATACCCATGTGTGGTGATGCTGGTGTGAACAAAGCTACTGGTATAAAAATACAGCACAGGGCTGGGTGAGGTGGCTTACGCCTCTAATCTCAGCACTTTGGGAGGCCGAGGTGGGTGGATCACCTGAGGTCAGGAGTTCAAGACCAGTCTGACCAATATGGTGAAACCCCATCTCTATTTAAAAAAAATAATAACAATAAAGTATAGCACAATTATGTACAGTATATAATATTTGATAAGAAACAGCTATGTTACTGGTTTATATATTTACTGTACTTTTAATCTTTTTATGCTTTTTAGATACTTTAAAATAACAATAAAAGGTATGGTATGGTAAATATATAAACCAGTAAGGACAGCCTCGAGCAGGATCTCAGGACAAATTCCAGAAGAAGGTGTTGGTATCATAGGAAGTGACAGCTCCATGTGTGTTGTTGTCCCTGAAGACCTTCCAGTGGGACAGGATGTAGAGGTGGAAGACAGTGATATGGATGATCCTGACCCCATGCAGGCCTAGGCTAATAAGTCCGTGTTTCAGTTCTTAACAAAAGAGTTTTAAAAGTTAAAAAAAAAAAATTAAAACCCCAAAACCTAAAATGCAATAAAATAAATGGAAAAAAAAAATTAAAAATAGGAAAAAAAGCCTATAACCAGCCTGGAAAACAGAGAAAGACCCCATCTCTACTAAAAATCAAAAAATTAGACAGGCATGATGGCACACAACTGTAGTCTTAGCTGCTTAGGAAGCCAAGGTGCGAAGATCCATTGAGCCAAAAGTTCAAGGCTGCCTTGAGCTATGATTGTGCCACTGCACTCCAGCCTGGAAGGCAGAGCACAGCCCTGTCTCTGAAAAAAAAAAAAAAAAAAAAAAAGGGAAAAGCTTATAGAATAAGGATATAAAGATATAAATAAATGCAATATTTTTGTACAGCTATACAGTGTGCTTGTGTTATAAGCTAAGTGTTTATTATAAAAGGGTTAAACAAAAAGCTTAAAAAATAAAAAAGTTTATAAAGTAAAATTACAGTAAGTGGAGGTTGATTTATTATTGAAGAAAAAATTTTGGCCGGGCACAATGACTGTAATCCCAGCACTTTGGGAGTCCGAGGCGGGTGGATCACAGAGTCAAGAGATCATGACCATCCTGGCCAACATAGTGAAACTCTGTCTCTACTAAAAATACAAAAATTAGCTGGGCATGGTGATGCACGCCTGTAGTCCCAACTCCTTAGGAGACTGAGGCAGAAGAATCGCTCAAACCTGGGACGGGGAGGTTGTAATGAGCTGAGATCATACCACTGTACTCCAGCCTGGCAACAGAGCAAGACTCTGTTTAAAAAAAAGAAAAGAAAAGAAAAATACTTTAAAAAATAAATTAAGTGTAGTCTAAATGTACAGTGTTTATAAAGCCTGTAGTAATAATGTCGTAGGCCTTCACACTCACCTCTCACTCACTGACTCACCCAGAGCAGTTTCCACTTCTGGGAGCTCCATTCATTGTAAATGCCCTCTACAGGCATACCATTTTTTATCTTTTATATCATATTTTTACTGTACCTTTTCTATGTTTAAGTATGTTTAGATACACTAATACCACTGTTACTGTTGCCTGTGGTATTCAGTACAGTAACACTCTGTACAGGTTTGTAGTCTACTAGCAAAAGACCATCCTATTAATATATCACCTAGGGGTATAGCAGGTATACCACCTAGGTTTGTGTAAGCACAGTCTGGTGTTTGCACAAGGATGAAATCACCTGACAACTCATTTTTCAGATCATAATCCTACTTTGAGGTACCTACCTTTGAGCTTGGGTATGCAGCAGTGCTGTGTGCAGATCAAAAACAAGGTGACTCTTGCCCTGCTTTGTTGGCAGCTAGACAAGCAGAACCGTGCCAAGATCACTGACTTAGGATTCTGCAAGCCAGAGGCCATGATGTCAGGCAGCATTGTGGGGACACCAATCCATATGGCCCCTGAACTTTTCACAGGTAAGGCTGGAGGGCAGGCAGTGGGTCTGGGCAGGGCATATTATTACTTTCATCCTGAGTACCACCCCTTGAGCTAGTTTTCACAATCACTACTGGCAGGTCTAGTACAGGCAAGGGAGAAACTAGATCAGGGAGACCTACCTAAGGCAAGTAGAGGGGAAAGTGAAGAGGTAAAGGAATAAGAAAGAAAAAGTGCAAATGGGAGTCATCATTTGGACATCCCTCTGGGTTGTTACTGCCACAATCAGCCAATTATCTAATCACAAAGTATTGACTGAATAACTCCTGTGTAATAGGAGTTGCCCTCTATCATTAAAGAGCTTATAGTTGGCATAGAGACATATTGAGAGGTAAAAATAGGAAGCAGTACAACACAGTGTGTGATTAGGTGCTAAATAAACTGCTATATAATGTGCTGTTGGTGTTTAGAGAAGGAATAAATGAAGGTGGACATGTTTGGTGGTTTTGTGATGGAGGTGAGATTTTGAGTAGAATTTGAGTCAGATCTGGGAAACTAGTAGGTCGGAAGGGAACTTATTAAGTATATACCTTGAGCTAGGTAGTATGGGTAGATTTTTCATATAGTTTGTTTAGTTCTGTGATAATGATGGATTTTTATGTCCATTTAATGGATAAAGTTGAGACCAGATTGATGAAGAAACATACTCCCAAAAACATTGAGCTAAAATGTAATGGAGCTGTGATTTAAGTCTAAGATGTTCTGTCACCATAGTACAACACTGTAGCATGAAGGAGAGAAAATTCTAGAAGCTAAAGAAGGGGAAATAATGAGGAAAATCACAGAATAGAAATAAGCATGACATGAAAGAAATCCATTGGGGAATAGTAGCAAACAAGGTTGGAGATAAAAATATATTGAGCTTGAAATTCCCACAAAAGAATCAAGGCTTGTTGTGCAAGACTTAAGGCACTACCGAGCTTTTGAGTAGGGGAGAAAGGAAAACGTTTATGAAGATGAGCTTAGCAACAGTAGGTAAAGATGCTTTGACTGGGAAGAACCAAGGTTAGAAGACCAGATAGCTGGTCTTCTATGGTTGCATCCAAGATTAAGCTGGTATTAGTGCTGAAACAAACAAATGTGAGAAACTCGAGATTAATTCAGAGGAAGAATGGGCAAGAGTTTGGTGCTAACTTGATATGGTTAGTGAACAGAAAAGAATGACCGAAAGATGACTCCAAG
The DNA here is from genome assembly GCF_009761245.1 of Sapajus apella. Taxonomy (NCBI): domain Eukaryota; kingdom Metazoa; phylum Chordata; class Mammalia; order Primates; family Cebidae; genus Sapajus; species Sapajus apella. The sequence goes on along the minus strand of NW_022436962.1, from coordinate 8,737,137 downwards.
GTTTTGAGCCCAAGTGATGGGAATGATTGTTCCATTGCCAGGGAAGAGAGGAAGATAATCCCTGGTCAGTTATTAGTACTGGTAAGAGTTAAAATTAGCGATATATTTAAATTTCTTTCATTTCATGTACCAGTCTTCCCCCAGCCCTTCACTGGGTGATACATGTAAGGATTATGTGATAGCGAGACAGCTGTAGTCGTGCTCTATATCTGACCCAAGTAGACTGTCTTCATTTTTCTTTCTCTAGATTTACTTTTTAAAAAAAAAAACTTTCTAATCCCACTGCTATTATTCTATTTTGGCTACTTCATACTTAAATTCCTTTTATTGTTTCTGTTGCAGTCCACCCTATTGCTGTCAGAATCATCTTTCTAAAATATTGTATTCTTCATGTCACCTCCTACTCTAAAACCTAATTGACTTCCTGCTGCTACTGAATCCAGACTCTTCTGTCTGACTTTAAAAATAATCATATTCTGGTTCCAACATACCTACCCACCTATATTCCCAACTTTATTTTCCTAATATGACCTTTTGGGATTAATCTTTTTGACTGTCCTAGCAGAATGAAAGGCCTTATTTTCCTTCTCCTTTGTCAAGTTCTAGGTTTGGCTCTCTTAGTATTGTGCTGTGGCCTCCCAATGTCTTAGTTGATTGTATTATGAAATGGGCGTTATAAATGTGGCCTGCCTACCTGGCAGGGTTGTTACTGAGAGATAATAGATGTTAAAAGCTTTGGGAAAAGCTAAACCTCTACTGAGGCAAGGTGGTGTGGATGCTGCTGCCTGCCTTTCCGTGGCTCATTATGTTTCATGCTTTCTTGCCATCAGGGAAGTACGATAATTCCGTGGATGTCTACGCTTTTGGAATTCTTTTCTGGTATATCTGCTCAGGCTCTGTCAAGCTCCCTGAGGCATTTGAGAGGTGTGCTAGCAAAGACCATCTCTGGAACAATGTGCGGAGGGGTAAGAGCCACAAGTACTACCCTGTCCTAACTCCCCTGGCTAGGCCAGATTGAGCCCAGGCAGTGTCACAGGGCCTCCTGTCATCCTTTCTGGCTACTCCGTAGCAAGGCCATAGACGTATTTAAACTGTCATGAATCCAAAAAAGATATTTAAGTGAACCTTTGCATCCAGGCAACTCTCTATTGAACTATCTCAAAAAGTCTTTTGTAAAAAAATTTCTGATTCTTCAACTTCATATGCCAATGTGTTCCAGTTTTTCTTCTTCCTTTTTTTTTTTTTAAATCACTCTTACCGTTAGGTTCTAACCTAGATGTTTGCAATTGAAGCCAAAACTCCTTGTATTCTTTAGTATCCTGAGCCCGTCTGGGAAGTCAGCCTTTGAGCTGGTCATGCCTCTGTTGTGCCGGGTCCCTCTCACTGTGGTCTTGTTTCCATGCTCCTTTCTCTAGGGGCTCGCCCAGAACGTCTTCCTGTGTTTGATGAGGAGTGCTGGCAGTTGATGGAAGCCTGTTGGGATGGCGACCCCTTGAAGAGGCCTCTCTTGGGCATTGTCCAGCCTATGCTCCAGGGCATCATGGACAGACTTTGCAAGTCCAATTCTGAGCAGCCAAACAGAGGACTAGATGATTCTACTTGAAAGCAAAGACCTTTCTCTTTCACTTTCTCTTTCTTTCCTTCCCCCTCACCTTTTGGCCATGGGGAGAATTTGACATTTATTCACTATAGGACACACTCCCAAGGGAACTGGTGCTTGCTGGGAAGCTTGAAACCTTCCCAGGCAGGGATGACTCCTGGACAGTGAAGAGTTGGATGACTGAGCATATTCAGCAGCTCACTGAAGCCCCAAGCTATCCCTTTAGCAAAAAAGTGTCTAAGATGTGTAAAAGCCGAGGAATGTGATGTTCTGGCCTCACAAATGAAAAGGAGGCAGATGTTACCATGGTCTATTCACTGTATATGCTTCTAAGACAACAAGCGGGACACTGCAGTGGCAATAGTGTTAGAAAGTCTCATTCTCATGATTTTGGCTCTAGCTAGGAATAGTTTAGTCAGGACTCAGAAAATTTGAGCTTAGTTCCGGGATTATGAAAACATAGGGATAAAAACAATAACTTGTGGATGTCTGGATTCTGCTGCCCACAGCCAGGGATCTCAGGTTGCAATGGTCAGAAGCCCCAGTGAGGGAGCTAGAAACAGAGCTATCTGTTCCTCATAGTGCCAGTGTGTTTACATTTATAGGACCACATATCCCTGGTTTCTGTTACATCACCAAGAGGCCCTGAAAAGAGAGAGAGAGAAAACCGGGCGCGGTGGCTCATGCCTGTAATCCCAGCACTTTGGGAGGCTGAGGTGGGCAGATCATGAAATCAGTAGTTCAAGACCAGCCTGGCCAACATGGTGAAACCCCGTCTCTACTAAAGATACAAAAAACTAGCCGGGCATGGTGGTAGGTGCCTGTAGTGCCAGGTACTCAGGAGGCTGAGGCAGGAGAATCGCTTGATCCTGGGAGGCAGAGGCTGCAGTGACCCAAGATCGTGCCATTGCACTCCAGCCTGGGCAACAGGGTAAGACTCCATCTCAAAAAAAAAAAAAAAAGGTTTAAAACATGTGTGCATATGTGTTTGTGTATATGTATATACACGTGTGTGTGTTTATATATCTCTCTATATATAGACATACACACAGAAGTTATTGGATTTGGAGTTACTGCTAACCCCAGAACAGAATCTGTCCTTTTACCTTTCGGTCTTTTCTTTTGTTTACCTTTTTTCATCTCAACGTGGGAAAGCTCCAGATAACATGGTACTTAGGAGTGAGTGTCTGAGTAAAACCAACCCAGTGAGAAGTATTTGGGTGAGACCTGAGAGGTGGGAGATGATTGGAGGCCATGGCCTGGAAGAAAACCAGCTTTTTTTTCAAAACTTAACACAATCAGAAATTTTTTGTGTTTGAATCTAACACACTGACATTTTAAAAACTTCATTAATGAGCTTTTTAACCAAGGTTTCTCCTGCAATTTGTTCCTTCTTTTTACTTTTATTTTAAATATAATCTCTTAGAAGAAAAGAACCAGAAGCAAGAGAAAAACCCTCCTCTGGTAGTTCTTTGTGTGTGCACCTCACCCCTGTGCACCAGTGTCTGGGAAGCTTCCCTGAAAGGTGGGAGGCAGGTGGGTGGTCTTTTGGAGAGTTCCTCATGACGTGCTTGAGGAGAGAAATTCTGATTCTAGGCAGAGGAAGGGAACAATTTAAATACTGGTGAATCTCAGATGCACTTCACTTCAAGCCTTCCTCAGCCAAACTGGTCCATTAGATTCAGAAAAACAGGTAGACAAAGGAGTAGACAGTGGAAGTGAGTAGCCTCCCTCCATCTGCCTAATCCCCAATAACTGTGGTCTGGCCCCTGCGTCCAGCCGCAGAGTTTGTAAAATGGGTCCCGGGGTGGGTATATAGGATGAGTTGCAAATTAGCCAGGCATGGTGGCACGTGCCTATAGTTCCAGCTACTTGGGAGTCTGAGGCAGGAGAATCACTTGAACCTGGGAGGTGGAGGTTGTAGTGAGCCAAGATCACGCCACTGCACTCCAGCCTGGGCAACAGAGCAAGAC
>NW_022436962.1:8723439-8733464 GCF_009761245.1 Sapajus apella | reverse complement strand
ACAGAGCAAGACTCTGTCTCAAAAAAAAAAAAAAAAAAGAAAAAACAGATGAGTCGCACATTTGCTGCTGGGATTTTCTAGGATTGTCTGTGACAGAATGACCATCTTTTAAATATTAATGGAGTATAAATGGGGTCTTTCATATAACTTTTAACTCTTTGGCTATCCTGGGCTCGGATCGTATGTTTGAGCATAGTAGCTCCCTAAGCTCTTGCAGCCTTTCAGAAACCCCAGGTAGTGCTAATAACCTTTTTACCTGCAAATCATAAAGTAACTGGCCCAGTGCCTTTGGGCTCTGTAGGCTTTAGCCTTGTTTTGGTAGGATGTTCAGTATATTCTTAGAATTCTGACCACCTATTTAGCGATACTTCAAGTACTCTATTCTCATCACTAACTGGCTGTCCTTCTGGGAACGATGATGGGGCTTCCAGGAAGTCAGGTGTCAAGAAAGGAGGGGTAAGTACTCTCCACTTGCTGGAAAATCATTGTAAGTCTGTTGGGTATGAAATTTTAGGGAAAGTCTTATATAGTTCCCTTTCCAGACTGTCCTTTGACTCAAGCTAAGTCTGTGCTTCCATTCCGAAGGTCACATTCCTAGCATTCTTTGGAAGTCTTAGCTCATACTCCCATTCACATATGGGAGGTTAGATTTGTTTTCCCCTACCCAGAGTCCCTTTTCAGTTTACCCCATGGCTTAGTCTGCTATCAGATACCAGTTCTCTAGCAGATTCTCCAATAGTTTTTTCCCCAATGGGGAGGGTGGAAGGGAGGGACTAATGTAAATAAGAAGATGAGTAGTTGTGTTACAGTTCATTTTCTTAAAAAAAAAAAAAAGTATTTTGAGAAAAGGTGCAAAATATTCTTGAAAGTCTCTAGGCCAGCCAAAGTCCACATATGGATGTTTGGGGATGTTATTTAAATACTCAGCAGGCTGAGTGCAGGTATACGTGTGTATAGCGTGTGTATACTTTGCTTTTGTTTTATAACATTGTCAGCTAATTTTGGCTTCTTTGTTCCTTGGCATCCATTCTTATAAGTGATGGGATGCCATGAAATGTACTGTATTGTATATTACTTGGGCAGACACTAGGTTTTCAAAGAAGTCTGGCAGCACTTGGGCTATAGAGGGCTCGGCATGACCAAAGTCCTAAAGATTTTACCTCCCAGCTTTGGTTGTACATGTTCTCAAGTGGTGAGGTGAGATTGTGGCTGGAGGAGGAGAAAGGATGGCATGAAAGAATGACCCTTACTGTGTTCTGTCCTTCTAATCAACATAATTAGGGCAGCTTACCCAGCTTGAAAACGATGACCCGGCCATTTTTAATGGCCACAGCTTGAAGTCTGGTCACTCATTTCACTTCAGAACTGAGTGAGGGGCCTTCCTGCAGAGCAGTCAGGAGAAATCATGGAGCCTGGGGCCCTGGAATGGCTGACCCTGTGCCTTGAGAGCTGATGGCAAGGGCAGTCTGGCACGGCTCATTTGGGTGGGTTTCCACAGGCATACCTTAATTCCTTGATCCTCTGCAAAGAGTAGCTCATTGGTTGAGCAAGCGCTTCACAGGAGGACTGTGCTGGTTGTTCCCAGACCAAAGAGGGTCACTTTTGACCCCATCTACTTCAAGGGGACAGAGCCTAGGCAGCAGCTTCTCCTAATTTTTAACACTAAAATTCAAGGAAGCAGTAGAGGAAAGAATGCATTGCTACCACAGATAGAAATAGGGGACTTATAGAGCTTTCAACTAGTAACCGTCAGCTCTCAGATGCATTTTTGTGTCTTTGCTTGAGCTGCCAAAGAAGGGTCACTTCTTCCTGATGGAAGAAGTGCCTCGGGGTTGCAGGGCTGCAGAGTGACAACTGCACTGAATGACACTTTACTTTTTGTCTTTGGCTTACTAGGTAGCACTGGGAGGCCCGGGAAAATTGGTGATTACAGTAGCACTTTGGGAAGTTAAGGCCTCCTTTGGCTTTGCTTTGGAGAGATGATGACATGCTTGGTTTTCCATTTGGATAATCAGGAAACCTCCCTAGTCCATCCGTATTGCATCAGAGTGGGATTACAACCCTGGAAGAGTCCACTGCCAGAAGAGTAGTTGCTTTCCTTGAGTTTCCAAAGCTTATGATTTTCTGGATCAAGTAACCCACTTTTTAAAACCAGAGATCAGGAGTTTGAGACCAGCCTGGCCAACATGGTGAAACCCCATCTCTATCAAAAATAGAAAAAATTAGCCAGGCGTGATGGTGGGCACCTGTAGTCCCAGCTACTTGGGAAGCTGAGGCAGAAGAATCACTTGAACCCAGGAGGCGGAGGCTGCAGTAAGCCAAGATTGCACCACTGCACTCACAGCCTGGGTGGCAGAGCAAGACTCTATCTCAAAATAAAAATGGAAAAGGAAAAGAAAGGTTAATCCTTCCAAATATGGGGGTAGGATGAGTAGAGCTTGTTTGATGTGAAAGTGGGTAAGGAGGGAGTGGCCTGAGACACTTGTATTGCAGACTTCCCTGGAGGTTTCCAGTAGCACTACTGTTCTTAAAAGAGTTTTGTTTTAACTTCATCTGCTTTGTTAACATCCAGTCCAATTGAGGTGATCTCAGAGGCATGTTCAGGACACCTAGCATGGGGAAGGCCACCCTGCCCAGGTGGTTGAAAAGAAAATTGGTCTGGACAGCCTGTTGTCTTTTGTCTTCATGTAATGTTGTTTGTTTGTTTTAAAGGACTAATGTTTATTACAGTGTTAAAAGTGTAACATACTAAGTGTGTAGAATAAAAGTGCAATAACAAAAGACAACGACTTGGCACACACTTCAGTCTTTATCCTCTCTCCTTTCTGTGCTGCCTGGCTTTTTCCATGATATTGTTACTGTGTTGTGTGCATTCTGAAGAGACATGACTCTGGGTTACTCTTCATTAGTGTAATTTTGAAGGGTTGGGTTTGGTTTTATAGAACATTCTGTATACTTGTTGGGATACACAAATACCAGATGTGCTGTATAATAAAGATCACATTAACGTTTTAGGTTTCTGTTTGGTTTTGGTTTTCCTTACCTCACTTCCCAGAGTAATAGGACGTTCCCTAATCCATTCCATTCCACCGTGACCTGCAGTCAGTGTCTCTCAGTTTGACTTAGGGGAGATGGATGGAACACGTTCCTCTCCCATCAGGGGCCCTCCCCAGCCACCATGGCTCTTGGCCTCTGGGTACTTTACATCACCACTACTGGAGGGTGGGGCAAAGGAATGGGAGATAGGATAGTGGTGAAAAGGGGTGAGATGATAGCAATATATCTGCCAGCGCCTATCTGGGTGACACCCTTTTTTCCAGCTTCTTTTAAGCAAGAACCTGCATCATTGTAAGTTCACATACAAACCTAGCTACTCTTTATTACACTGTGAGGGAACTGGGCACGGAATCTTATGCTGGCCTATCTGCCTGTAGTGTATTTTGAATTTTCTATTTAGGCTCACCCTAGTGGGGATATTTGCTTGCTCAGCAGTGCCTGACAGGTACCACCATGGGCCACCGCCAAGAGAGAGGCACCACCTCTAGTCACCAGGGATGGTCAACATGCAGCATGAGGTGCGTTTGCTTTGGTTTGTTTTTGGTTATCATACCATGTCGGGCTTGTGTGGCTGTTATTTTTTGTTATGACTATTTTTGGTTTGACTGCAACACAAGGTTGACCAGCAGGTGGCAGCACATCTTGAGTAGTTGGTATGTACCTGCTCCTTGAGGTTGATCTCAATGGTTCCCAGCCCACACCCACACAGTAGTCATTTATTTAATGACTAACAAGTGAGGCAGGTTAGCTTAGTTGGTTAGAGTGTAATGCTAATCATGCAGATAAGCCTTTTTTATTTTTATTTTGGAGATGGTATCTTGCTCTTGCTGTTGCCCAGGCTGGAGTGCAGTGGCACAAACATGGCTCATGGTAGCCTTGACCACCTGGGCTCAAGCAGTCTTCTCCCTCAGCCTCCTGAGTACCCAGACCACAGATGCATGCCATCATGCCTGGCTGTTTTTGTTTGTTTAAGAGATGGGGTCTGGCCATGTTGCCCAGGCTGGTCTCAAACTCCTGGGCTCCAGCAATCCTCCTGCCTCAGCCTCCCAAAGGGCTGGGATTACAGGTGTAAGCCACGCACGCAGCCCAAGTAAGCCTCTTAGCACTTGTGAAACTCCCTACTAACTCCAGCCACCCTTTAACTGTATGGGATACAGTTAAATGTATCCCATCTTATATGCCTATGCCCTGTATTTTCTTAGGCAGTTCAGTGTGACTGAGTCCTCTTCACCTTTTCCCTTTCCCTTATTACTTTGGAAAAAATAGCCTGTGGTATACACATTTTCAGATTGGGCATGCTTTTTCAAGAACACATCCCTCAGTAGACATGTGCCCTGAATAGGGCAACTTGGCTGGCCTTCTTGATCCTATATTTGGGTGGGGTTCAAGCTTCTGAACATTATTATTATTATTATTACTTTAGAGATGGGGTTTCACCATGTTGACCATGCTGGTCTCGAACTCCTGGCCTCAAGTGATCCACCCACCTCGGCCTCCCAAAGTGCTGGGATTACAGGCGTGAGCCACCACGCCCGGCCGCTTCTGAACATTATTAGGTTCAATCTCAAAATTTCTGCCTTTACCAGAATCCCAAGGAGTCTATGAAGTGCTAACTGAATAGCCTCCTTTGGAGTGCAGTTACCATGGGGGACAAGCACTGATTGAGGCCTCCTGTGGCCCTTCTAGGGAGACCCTGTTCCTTGGTATATTTTAATTTTAGTTTTTTTTTGAGACAGAGTCTCCCTTTCTCTCTCAGGCTGGAGTGCAATGGTATGATCTCAGCTCACTGCAACTTCTGCCTCCTGGGTTCAAGCTATTCTCCTGCCTCAGCCTCCCAAGTGGCTGGGATTACAGGCATGCACCACCACGCCCAGCTAATTTTTGTATTTTTAGTAGAGATGGGGTTTCCCCATGTTGGCCAGGCTGGTCTCCAAACCCTGACCTCAGGTAATCTGGCCTCCCAAAATGCTGGGATTACAAGCATGAGCCACCACACCCGTCCCCCTTGGTATATTTTGAAGGTAGCATTTCAAATCCATGAAAAAAAATAGATTAGTCAGTAAAGTTGGCTATCTCCTTGTCTTAGTCTTTTCCTGCTATTGTAACAAAATACCACAGACCAGGTAATTTACAAATAACAGAAATGTATTTCTCACAGTTTTGGGAGCTGGGAAGTTCATGATCAAGGTGCCAGCAGGGTCAGTATCTGCTAAGGACTGCTCTGTGCTTTCAAGATGGCACCTTGTTGCAGTGTTCTTCAGGAGACTAACACTGTCCTCACATGGCAGAAGAGATTGGAGAACTAGGCAGCACTCTGAGCCTCTTTATAGTGCCATTAATCCCATCCATGAGGGCTAAGCCATCCTGGCTTAATCACCTCCCAAAGGCCCCACCTCTGAATAGTTTGGGGTTTGAGTTCCAGCATATGAATTTTGGAGGGACACACGCATTCAAATCATATCACCACCTAAGGAAAAAAAGATTTAAATCATCGTGTGAAAAAAAAAGTCCAGGCATAGGAAAGACGTATATCTAAACAAAAATCAAACCAGAGGCTGAGCACAGTGGCTTGGCTGGCTCATGCCTGTAATCCTAGTACTTTCAGAGGCCAAGGTGGGCAGATCACCTCAGGTCAGTAGTCAAGACCAGCCTGGCCAATATGGTCTCTACTAAAAATACAAAAATTAGCTGGGTGCGGTGGTGCATGGCTGTGAACCCAGCTATTCTGGAGGCTGAGGCATGAGAATCACTTGAACCTGGGAGGCAGAGGTTGCAGTGAGCTGAGATCATGCCACCATACTCTAGCCTGGGCAACAGAGCAAGACTCCATCCAAAAAAAAAAAGAGGCCAGTCGCAGTGGCTCACGCCTGTAATCCCAGCACTTTGGGAGGCCAAGGCAGGCAGATCACCTGAGGTCAGGAGTTCAAGACCACCCTGGCCAACATGGTGAAACCTCATCTCTATTTAAAAAAAAAAAAAAAAGAATATATATGACATAACCCATTTTTTGATAAAAATTCCTTTGTTCCCCATAACCCCAAATTATCTAGAGATTTAGTCCATCTGCATGTATAGTGCACAGAAAAAGGAAGTGTAAATGTTTAAATCAAACTGATGATAGTGGTTTTCCTAAAAAACCTCTAACTTTCAGGGTATGGAATTTCTGTATTGTTTATCTGCCATGAACATCTAGTATTTAAGAAAATGAATCCTGGCTAATTTAGGAGAAAGGAAATACGTGTTGGAAAAATACTAGCACCTCAAAAAATCAATAGGAACTGGAAGATCAGACTCACAGAATCAGTAGGCGGAAGCCAGAGCAGCTCTGCCAGCTTTTGCAGACGGCTCTCTAAGGCTGCGATAAACCATCTTTACTCCTTCATAAGCTGGCAGCCAGTGTGAGTTTTCTCGACTGGTCCAGCCTGGGTTCCAGGCCCATCCTCCAGGTTTACGTAGGTTCAGAACTGGAAGGATCTGTCCACTTCAGATTCCATGCTGGGAGGCAGGCACCTAAATTTGCCTGCTCACTTAAAACTACTTTCATTGGAGGAGATGTAACTCCTGAAAAGTAATCAAAGAGAAGTTAGAAAAGGGACCTAAATTCAGGGCTGGTGCCAGGTGACAGATGGTCTACAGTTCACCTCTTGGGCTGCTTGACCTCCATAGCCACCCTTCTGGAACTACTGGGAGGCAATGTCATGAAAGAAGATTGGCAGATTGGGGCCTGACACAGAGAGGCCACAACTTGGTGCCTGGGAAGGACATTTCTAAATCTCTGGAGTATTTTTCAACCTATGAAGACCACCTTGGCTTCTATTTCCTCTCTCTTTCCTTCCTCCCATTTTCTCAGCATGGCTTTCCCATGAATCACAAAGACACTCAAGCATCTAGAAATCAGAGCATTTCTATGTGTGGAAGCAGGAGTTTAAGAGGTAATGGGGCAAATGCCAGGCTCAATGTGAAGCCACTGGCTCTGAAAATAAGGGGAACTGCTCCAGGTTCCACGCTGGGACCACGGAGAAACACGGTGGTTAGTCTAAGACATTTTATTGAGCAGGATTTGCTTATAATTTTAAAAAATTATTATTTACTATTTGATACTGTCAAAGGAGTATATGTAATGTCCTCATAAATTCTGATGGGCTGGGTGTGGTGGCTCATGCTTGTAATCTTAGCACTTTGCAAGGCCAAGGGGGGCAGATCATTTGAGGTCAGGAGTTTGAGACCAGCCTGGCCAACATGGTGAAACCCTGTCTCCACTAAAAATACAAAAATTAGCTGGGTGTGGTGGCGGGCTCTGGTAGTCCCAGAGATTCGCGAGGCTGAGGCAGGATAATCGCTTGAAACTGGGAGGCGGAGGTTGCAGGGAGCCAAGATCACGCCATTGCATTCCAGCCTGGGTGACAAGAGCGAGACTCTGCCTCAAAAAAAAAAAAAAAAAAGAGTAGGAAAAAAAAAAAAAACACAGAGCTTTTTTTTATATATTAAGTAGAAAAAAATTTAATAGGAAAGAACAGAAAATAACAGAAAAAGTCATACAAGGCAGACACAGACAACAACCACAAGCAGCTGGTGTATCCATCTTCATATTAGAAAGTAGAATTTTGGGCCAGCATTACCATGATCAGGGCCTGCTTTGCTTCCAAGGGATCAGAGGTCACCAGATGGAGCCTAGTTTCCACACGTCCTTGGCTCCACTGGAGAAGGTGAGTTCCATGCAGAAAGTCACTGCCTGTCCTACACCCTGCTCTGCTGACCACAGATGGAGAGGACTGAGCGTTGTGGAAATCCTTTCCTTCCTCCCCCTGGCTCTAGCCTCCTGTTTCCTCTCAGGAGCCACATCTTCCCACACTACTTCCCATTCCTTTTTGTTTGTTTTTCAGACGGAATTTTGCTCTTTTTGCCAAGGCTGGAGTGCAATGGCACGATTTTGTCTCACTGCAACCTCTGCCTCCCGGGTTCAAGCGATTCTCCTGCCTCAGCCTCCCAAGAAGCTGGGATTACAGGCACACGCCACCACACCCAGCTAATTTTGTATTTTTAGTAGAGACGGGGTCTCACCATGTTGGCCAGGCTGGTCTTGAACTCTTGACCTACAGTAATCCATCTGCCTCAGCCTCCTAAAGTGCTGGGATTGTAGGTGTGAGCCACCGTACCCGGCCCCCATTCCTTTTAACAGTAAATTAAGTTTTCACATATTTATGTTCCAGTCCTACTCTTCCACCCATGGGCTGTGTGACTTCAGGGAAAATCCTTAACCCCCGAGCCTTACTTTCTTATTTTTTATTATTATTATTTTTGAGACAGGGTCTTACTCTGTCACCCAGGCAGGAGTGCAGTGGTATGATCATGGTTCTTTGCAGCCTCAGCCTCTCAGGCTCAGACAATCCTCTGGCCTTCCAAGTAGCTGGGATGACAAGTGCACACCACCACACCCAGCTAATTTTTTTATTTGTAGAGACAAGATCTCCCTATGTTGCCTAGGCCAGTCTCTAACTCCCGAACTCAAATGATCCTCCCACCTCAGCTTCCCAAAGTGCTAGGATTACAGGTGTGAGCCACTGTGCCCGGACCCTCACTTTCTTCTTTTTATTTTAGGTGGACTTTTGCTCTTGTTGCCCAGGCTGGAGTGCAGTGGTACGATCTCAGCTCACTGCAACCTCCACCTCCCGGGTTCAAGCAATTCTCTTGCCTTAGCCTTGGCAGTCACTGAGATTACAGGCATGCGCCACCATGCCCAGCTAATTTTTTATTTTTAGTAGAGATGGGGTTTTGCCATGTTGAACAGGCTGGTCTCAAACTCCTGACCGCAGGTGATCCACCTGCCCCGGCCTCCCAAAGTGCTGGGGTTATAGGCGTGAGCCACTGCACCCGGCGAGCCTCAATTTCTTTTTTTTTTTTTTTGAGATGGGGTTTCACTCTTGTTGCCCAGGCTGGAGTGCAGCCTGATCTCTGCTCACTGCAACCTCTGCCTCCTGGGTTTAAGTGATTCTTCTGCCTCAGCCTCCTGAGTAGCTGGAATTACAGGTGTGCACCACGTTGCCCAGCTAATTTTTGTATTATTTTGGTAGAGACGAGGAGGTTTCACCACATCGGCCAGGCTGGTCTTGAACTGCTGACCTCAGATGATCTGCCCACCTTGGCCTCTCAAAGTGCTGGGATTACAGGCGTGAGCCATTGTGTCTGGCAAGCCTCACTTTCTTAATCTGTAAATTTAGGAAATGAATCCAGTCTCTCAGGGCCATTGTGAATATCTGACAATGACTTGTCTACCCTTGGTGGACCTGAGGGGTTAGCAGGCGTGCAGAACCAGACAGGGAACATAGAGCTTATGTCTGTCAGGTGACAGACATAAATAAAATAATGACGCAAATAGATTTTCTTTTTTTGAGACGGGGTTTCTCTCTGTGACTCAGGCTGCAGTGCGGTGTTGCAATCTCATTTCACTGCAGCCTCGACTTCCCAAGCTCAGGCAATCCTCCCACCTCAGCTCCCTGAGTAGCTGAGACTACAGATGTGCACCACCGTGAGTGGCAGCTAATTTTTTGTATTATTTTATAGAGATCGGGTTTCACCATGTTGCCCAGGCTGGTCTCAAACTCCAGAGCGCAAGGGATCCCCCTCCTGAGCCTCCCAAAGTGCTGGGATTACAGGCATGAGTTACTAAACTGGGCTGCGAATAGATGTTATTGTGATGGACAGTATCATTGACATGAGATGTCTCTCTGCCAGCAGAATCCAGCTCTGTTCCCTCTTCTCCTATTTCCTTTCAAGCAGTCAAAGATAAGCACAGTTGGTCAAAGTGGTGAAAGCAAAGGGCAGGTCGCAGTGGCTCACGCCTATAATCCCAGCACTTTGGGAGGCCGAGGCGGGTGAATCACGAGGTCAAGAGATCGAAACCATCCTGGTCAACATGGTGAAACCCCGTCTCTACTAAAAATACAAAAATTAGCTGGGCATGGTGGCGC